>NC_139435.1:6252645-7452645 GCF_905368555.1 Meleagris gallopavo
TCACCAGCAGCACTGGTGAGGTCACACCTTGAGTACTGTGTTCAGTTTTGGCTCCCTCACTACAAGAAAGACATTGAGGCCCTGGACCATATTCAGAGAAGGGCAGCAAAGCTGATGAGGGGTCTGGAGCACAGTTCTGACGCGGAGCGGCTGAGGAGCTCAGACCATTCAAGAGGAGAAGAGGAAGCTCAGGGGAAACTTTATCGCTCTCTGCAACTCCTGTTGTGGTGAGCTGGGAGTCAGCCTCTTCTCCCACATAAGTAGCGATAGGACTAGGAAAGTTGCCTGATGGAAAGGGACCTTGGTGTTCTGATGGACAGTCAGCTGAATATGAGCCAGCAGAGTGCCCAGGTGGCCAAGAAGGACAATGGCATCCTGGCATGTATCAGGTATGGTGTGGTGAGCAGGACTTGGGAAGTAATCCTACACCTGTACTTGGCACTGGTGAGGCCCCACCTCGAGTACTGAATTCAATTTTGGACACCTCAATACAGAAAGGACATTGAGGTGCTGGAGCAGGTCCAAAGAAGGGCAACAAGGCAGTTGCCCTATGAAGAGCAACTGAAGGAACTGGGGCTGTTTAGTCTGGGGAAGAGGAGACTGAGGGGAGACATTATTATTATCTACTCTGCCCTGGTAAGGCCTCATCTGGAGTACTGTGTTCAGTTCTGGGCTCCCCAGTACAAAAAAGACAGGGATCTCTTGGAAAGAGTCCAGCGGAGGGCCACAAAGATGGCGAAGGGCCTGGAGCATCTCCCCTATGAAGAAAGGCTAAGTGAACTGGGTCTGTTTAGCCTTGAGAAAAGACGACTGAGAGGGGACCTGATCCAGGTCTATAAATATCTGAGGTGTGGCAGCCATAGCGGTGAGGCCAGTCTCTTTTCAGTGGTACGTGGAGACAGGACGAGGGGAAACGGACATAAGCTGCAGCATAGGAAGTTTCACACAAATGTGCATAAGAACTTCTTCACGGTGAGGGTGACGAAGCACTGGAACAGGCTGCCCAGGGAGGTTGTGGAGTCTCCTTCTCTGGAGATATTCAAGTCTCGCCTGGACGCCTACCTGTGCGACCTGGTGTAGGGAAGCTGCTTTGGCAGTGGGGTTGGTCTCGATGATCTCTAGAAGTCCCTTCCAACCCCTACAATTCTGTGATTCTGTGATTCTGTGATTATTGCTCTCTTCACTTTTCATCTTCTGAAAGATGATTGCAGTAAGAGTGGAATTGGTCTCTTCTCATTGGTGACAGGTGACAAGACAAGGGAAAATGGTCCCAAGCTGTGCCAGGGGAGGTTTAGGTTGGATATCACTAAAAAAGTTTTTACAGAAAGGGTTGTTAAGCACTGGAATAGGCTCCCCAGGGGGGTGGTTGAGTCACTGTCCCTGGAAGCATTCAAGAAACATTTAAATGTTGTGCTTACGGACATGATGTATTTGGAAATTATTGGTAGTAAGTGGATGGTTGGATGATCTCGGAGGTCTTTTTCAGACTTGGTGATTCAACAGTTCTATGATTCTACTATACACATTGCTTCATCTGGTGATCAGAGTACTTAAATGGTCTGACCATTACACATTGTCCTTATGATGATTGCTTTGAAAGCCACTCATACACTCCCAACTATTTCTGTATTCTTCTGTTCCTGAAACATGAGTAGGGTAGGGTTTTTGTTTGTTTGTTTGTTTTTGTTTGTTTGTTTTATTGTCTACAATTAGTTCTGGATAATCTATAAACTGCTTTGCAGAAGAATTTTCTAACTTCTGTAGAACTGTGTGATATTCTGGCTTAGGAAGTTGCTGGATATTTCTGACAGCTATTCATGAGAACTCACAGAAAATCAACTTTTATTTTTTTTATAAGTTTTCTATCATCAGCAGCAATCTTGCCCTAGGCAATATGCAATATATTAAAAGTTTTGAAATCTACAACATCACCACATTTCTCTATTCCTGTCTGAAACACATCACAACCTAGATTTCCCCTCCCTTAGCAATCACAGCAGATAAGAATAAATATCTAAGTATGTGGTAAAACATGTATGGAATATTTATTGCTATGATAACCAATAAGATAAGAGTATTTTGTGATTTACTGTAATTATTCATGCAAATACTTCCTTCTTACCAACACGAATGTAGTTTACACTGAAAGTACAAAAAGTATACCTTTGGTAGAAAACAAAAAAAAAAAAAAAGGAAAATATTTTTTTCCTTTTCTCTATTTTGGAAATTACCAATAACAGTAAGACATTTCCAAATAAAAATGGCAAAAAATTCCTTATTTGTATTTCTCCATCATAAGATATGTAACTCAATCCTTTAAAAAATAAAAAAAAAAATTAAAAATCACGAGATGTTTTTATGCCATATATCTGATGAAATTTGTTCAAAGAAATTTCAGAAGGTATCTGATATTTCAGGATGATTCTGTGGACTCCTAATTGAATATGAATCCTCACTTGCTTGTACATAAGCACTCAGATCTCCCCCTTCCTTTCCCATTAGCCAAAACTTCATACAATCAGGGAATCACAGAGTGATTTGTGTTGAAAGGAACCCTAAAGCTAATCTAGTTCCAGCACCCTGCTGTGGCCTGTGACACATTCCACTAGACGAGGTTGCCCAGAGCTCCATCTAGTCTGACCACGAGCACCACCAGAGGTGGGGCATCCACAGTTTTTTTGACCAAGCTGTCCCAGTAACTCACCACTCTCTGAGTAAAGAATTTCTTCCTAATATCTGATCTAAATCTACTCTCTTTTACTTTAAAGATATAACCTCTTGTTCTGTCACCTAATGCTAACCCTAACCTTCTCCAGCTTTCCTGTAGTCTACCTGTAACTACTGGATGACCTCAATTATATCTCCCCAGAGCTTTCTTTCTCCATGATGAACAATCCCAATTCTTTCAGTTTGTCTTCCATATGTTTTGGGAGATATTGCTGGACATGCATGTTTCTAGTATCTGTTGAATTAAGGCTCTGTAATTACATTAGAAGTTTGAGATTTCAGTCTGGGAAAAAGTATTAGTCACTAACAAAATCGTCTCTATCTCCTGGCAGCACTTAATGCTAAATTAAGAACTTCTAGAAAAAAGCACATCACCACTACTCTTAACAACAAAAACCTGTCTGAAACTAAATCTAGAACAGGAGTGCTCAGATATGTAACATTCCTTGTAATCAACCATACGTAATCTGTGTTACCCTTGCTTCTAAGATAACAATGTTCATTAAACTATAAAAAGTAGACTAATTTTTCTCCCATTTTTCTCTCTGTCATAACTATCTCTTGCTTAAAAGTGAAAATGTTTTTGAGTTGCCCTTAATGTTTCTCACCTGTTCAGTAAATACTGACTATCTTGCCAGCCTATTGCAGCCAGATGTTCCCCTGTGTGATTATTGGATCTGACAAGTATTTTTTCAGGATTTGTTGTCACTGCTGTCAGAAAAGACTGACTCACTGAAATAAAAGCATTTCTTCGGAACCCAGCATATCCAGTGAATCTTAGCTATCTCAGGAAAGATCCCCAGCTGCCCCATAAAATGCAATATTCCAGTAATAATGGAGGATATTTAGTTCAAATGCCAGATCTAGTTGTTTACCACAAAAGACTGCTTTTCCTGTATGATTCTGCTATATGAGGATTTAATGCACAGTACACTACACTGTTAGGTTCTTCTAATTGAGTGTGTTTTAGAAACTGAAAATGTTCATGATCTACGGTGGTTGCTTCTTATCAGCTGTTATTACTTCTTTTACAGCTTTCACAACAGAATGTCTAAATCTTTGGTATTTTCTAGTCAGATGTTTTGATATGACACGCTCAAGAAAGGAAATATAAGTAAAATCCTGGGCTAGATCCTGACCTCAGGCTGTTCTTTAAACAATACAAGTGGAATCAGTAGAATTTCTCCAAATTTACAATTCACTGCAGAACTCTATGTGTCATCACGCTGAATACTCCCAGCTGCTAGTATCACCACATTACTACTAAAGCTACACTACTGGGGTGAAATGAGTTTTGCCTTGTTCTACTACATTACTCCTGCTGAAATACCCCTCTGTTAAAATAAAGAAGCATCATTTCAGAACCACGTATCTAAGCTGTGAAGCTGTGACCTATGAACTTTCATAATCTGAATTATTTTATATAGTTTAATTAGATGAATCAAAAGACTCAACTGCTCTGATAACTTAGCTCAGAAAAGAGGAAAGAAAAAATCAGTGCTTTGTTTACTTACAATGTTACTCCTGACGCATGAAGACACATCAAAATAACTGCTGTTTATTTTACAAGATGGAAAAATATTGAACGCCCTCTGGTCATAGAAGCCATTTTCTTTTGGGATTACAAGTGCAGAGATGAATTAGGTACACTTAGGATCAATATCTGTTTCTCTTCTCGGCTCAAGATGGGATTTGTCAAAATTTGAGAGCAGCATCTATTGAGTGTCAGCTACAAATCCTTCCAGTACTGAGTCATATACTCATTGAAAGTTGAAATATAAATGGCAAAGGGCTTTTTCAGCTACAATATCTGAGGTCAGAATGGTAGATCACCTTTCTTCCTTCTTTTTAATGAGCTTTGGTTTGATGAAGTGACCTTGCAGGCCTGGAATCTAAGGACTTAAAGGGTCTTTACAAGCTCTGGCTGTATCAGGTTCGCCGTAGCACAGCACCAGCAAGTAAAAAGCACCACACAATATAATGGAGGTTCTGGAACATGGTTATTAGCATTGATAAGTGAAAGATAAGCACACGCTGAGAATATTTTAATTGAATCTTGAGTGTGGTGTGAATGCAGAAAGAGGAAATATCTATGACTACAAGATTTTAGCATGGTCAACAAGTGTTAGTCAGCTGCATGCCATTGCTAGGAAAAGTGAAATGACCAGTATTTTTCACACTTCATGAAAAATAAGGATGTGTTTTAATGTTGAGAATGTTAATGTTTGTGTGAATTTCCTCATGTCCAAAACTTCAGATGAGTTGAGGCCTTACTCTACAGTCTAGAAATCTGAACATTCTCAGAGCAGATCAGCTATCAGCAATTTCGAAACTGAAATAAATTCTAATGATAGATTTAAGATGGAGAATCAAAGATGTTGTTCACTCAAGATGTGGTTTTAGTTTGGAAAAAAATAATTTTAGAACAAATATTTACAGATTTCATCTGGCAATAGCAGTTAGGTCTTACCATTCAGTTTCTCGGTGACGACAGAAACGGCAACAACAACAACAACAACAAAAAAAAAGCCTATTCTAGACCCAAAATAAAAAGCAGATAAGTAAACAGATAGATAAATAAGACATTCTTGAGTTCCAAATTTAATTGGGATGTTAGGGAAGAATATCAAAGGACTGCCTTCTAGTTTTAAAAATGCTTGATTGAGGGCAATTAGATACTAGAGTAAAGGTAAATGCGTAAAATAATACGCTACTACAGAAACTACAGAAAAGTGCAATTTTTTTGAGGGCACAATGACCGTCAGGTTTTGAAGACGGAGCTTCTGTGTAACACCACAAAATTCACCCAGTTGTACCTGAAGATGAAAAGACAGAAAGACATTGCTCTGTAGAACACTTTATGTGATTAAAATGAATGCCTGAACTGTCTTTCCTACCTATGAAGATGAGATTGATAGTTGGGCAACCTGTATGTCACAAGGCAGAGAGAGGAGGATAATTTTTCAGCATGAGCACAAGGTAGAGGCACCTCTAATTGGTAAAAAACATTGAGTCTATTTTTTATGTATGCATTATTATTTTAAAGAAATTAGCTAGGGAATTTGCATTGAAGGAGCTGATTCTTTTTGTTAAGTGGAAAAAATACTGTATAATTAATATTGAAGTCAATAACAAAGCAAAACTATGCCTCTCATCCTTGAAACTTCACTGACTGGGAAAATTAGCCTCTCCCTTTCTCTGTTCCCCCTCCACAGTCCCCCGCCCCCTCCCCCCACATCCAATCCCTTCTCTCTCTCTTTTTTTAATTATAACTTGCTGAAGCACTAGATAATACCCTTTAATCTTCTTTAATAACTAACCTATCTCAGAAATTTCTAAGCATCCTTTTGCACAACATCCAGAAATCCAAGAGTGAATTGCTCTTAGGATTGAATGACTGACTGATCTCTGATCTCTGTTGATTTACTGATCCATGGTTAGTTCCTGCGATTCCTCAGGTTCAGCGCAGAGTGAAGGATGGGAGGGGAAAGGAGAAAGGCAGTTACCATCTCCTGTAGAGTCACCACCTGTACTCAGCTTATCTAACTCATTCTCATGAGTAGATAATAACCCTGTAAGGAGTACACTGAACTGAAAGTCAAGCTGACCTTGTAATGTCCAGAAATGATAACTGAGTCATTTTTGCATCTCCACAAATGTACCAAGTGAAATAATGGAAGAATAATGATGAAATCATTGACTGTATGGCCCTGAAGTCAGTTAACTGCAATTTACCTCCATATATTCCAAGAGACACTTGAAGTACAAATAAATGGGGGAAAAAAAAAAAAAAAAGAAAGAAAAAAAAACGAAAAAACCTGACATTTTTCATTGTTTTCTGTCTGAATTCATTGGATAACATCCAGGTAACATTATTTAAGAAGCCCTTGAACATCAAGGCTGGAGAATTTCATTCTTTTATACTTCTGAAGTTTGTTATGATGGCTCTGAATGTATGACTGGAACTGTAGATGCTGTCGAATTTACTATATTTTTCTTCTTTTGGGTATCAAGGTATGTCCATGTCTAGTGCTGTCACATTTTGCTATTTACTTAGCACTCACATTCTTATACTAGTTTCTTGGTATTTTTGCAACAAAGAATTTGTCCCAATTCTGTCCTTCACTGTGAAAATTATTTTTTTTAATTCACTACCAAAGGATTAAAAATGAATACATTCTAGAGTGCATAAAATGTTAACCCAAGTGGCTAATTAATCTGAAAATGAGGTGCAAGGCAAAAAGTAGGCCTCATGAGACTGTGAGCAGTACCAAGTAAATGGACTAAGTTAGAAGGCTTTGTAATCAAAACTAATGATGAAAACAAAAATAAAACTCTGTCTCAGATCAAATAGTGAGTGTATATTCTGTATCTGATCAATCCTTAAGTGGCCTCAGGAATAAGTTAGGAAGTATAGTGGTGTGTTATTGGATTATGTCTGTCTTGTGTCTATATTTTGAAAACAGTTTATCCCAATTACATAGTTGAATAAGGATTATGCTGACCATTTACAAACATTTAACAGGGTTTGCAAAATCATGAAGTTCCAAAACATGTTTCAACTTAAGTTTTCTTTGGAAAATGGAAAATAGAAAAAGTCAGCTCACTTAAGATTTGAGGGACCTACAGCTACTGAATATTCATTCCATTTTGCCAGGAGCATCATACAAAGACAATTCTATTCAAATTTGGCTGTCAAAAGTTAAATGAAATGAATTCAAAGCATATGGATTTTGGATTTTTTTTAGGGTTGGTTTTAGGCTTTGTATGTTTGTCCTCTGGTTGGTTTGTTGGTTTTAAAATATTTTTATATAACATACAGTTTATGTGAAAATGTTTATAAACAAAAAGTGAAAAGAAATAGAATGGAAGTTTATGAATAAATGTATTTCTCCATTTCAACAATGACTGATTCCCAGAGAAATTTGAACTCTTAATTTAGAAGAAAGTAAGCCAGTATTTAACTGAAACTTTCTACTGCAAATGTACAGGAATAATCACCAGTTCAATTTAGCATCAAGAAATTCTGTTTCTGATCATGGACTGAAAATCAAATGAAATAAAAAGAAGAAATAAATTAGATCAGTCTAGAGCTTACAAAATTTTTAGTTTACAAAAGGCCAGGTCAAATAAACATTTATTTCCAGGCATGGTCCCTTATTTCAGGGGACCCACTACAAAAGAACGATTTTTTTCAGAGAAAGAGCAAAAAAGCAAATCAAAACAAACAACAAATACACAACAAAGCAAGGAAAAAAAAATCCATACCTCTTAGTACCTAAGAATCATGAGAGTTAACCAGAAAAAAATGTTATACTAGTGTGAGATTAAGAGTTCTTATATAGTGGTAGCAAGACTTTTTTGTGCAGTGACAGATTATATAGATAATAAATGACAAAGAAAATTGATGTGCAGATTACAAACTTGAGCTTTATCTTGAACAATACTGACAAGCAGCCAATCTATTACACATTTCAATTACAAGTATTATCTACACTTAAGAAGTATGTTTCAAGCAAGGTTTTCGGACATCTACATATGTGAACCATAGTGTGAATAGAAGTTCACTGTTAATGAAACACTATCTCTAAACAGAAAATCAACAAACAAACAAACAAACCCTAGCAGCTTGTCAATAAAAAAAAAAATTATTAATAATTCTCAACTATCTTTATAAAAAGATAAAAAAATTGTCTAAAAAGTATCTCAAAATGTACATGACTGTTACTAGAATAATAGTCTTACTAAACAAAAACAGATTATGTATATAAGCATGCTTTCTGAACACAGACAGCATAGATTTTCTAGCCCATCTCTCAGTTTCGAGAATTTTCCTGACTGTAAATGTTCCCATTTTAAAACAGTTGCGTTATTTTCCATTATTATGACTAAAAACAACCAGGCCATATATTGCCTCCAATTTTACTCTTTTACATTTTATTAGTCTCTTAGCTATATTGTCATCATATGCTTCTTATGTTTTCTAATTCTGACTAATTGAATATTACTGACTACCCTAAAGATCTTAAATTAGTAGATCAATGTTGAAGATGCACATTCCTTTAAAAAGTGTTAAGTTTATCATAAAAGAATAGCTTTTGAGAACCAGAAGAATGACATGAGCCAAAAAATTGAATTATAATTTGAAATATGTGTCAGATATAAGATCTAATGACTTAAATCCTATTCTAAAGTAAAAGAGATTTAGATGAAATTCCTCACTTTTTCTGTTTGTAAATGGACAATCTGCTTCACTGTGTCCATTTTTTTAATGTTTGATGAAATTCAGACTATTCAAAAAGACGTATTAATTATGCATCTGTACAGTGACACCCTAAAATATCTGGGGGCTTTTAGAAATGTTATAAGTATAGACAATAATAAACAAGAGAGAAAGAAAGAAAAAAGAAAAAAAAAGACGATGACTTACATCTCAGTTGCAGTGGAGTGTTCTGCAATGCTTGGCTGCTTTATTATTAATTAACAAACAGCAGCACTATGTTCCTTCTTTCTTTTCACCTTCTTGATATGAGTTTCAGCATGAAGGCAGCTCCTACCAAAACCACTTTTTAATTTCATGGTATAAATTGAAGTTTTTACGGTAGTTAGCAATAAATAAACAAAGACTTTTTGAATGATTGAAATGGAATTTCTGAAGAAAAGAGCAACAAATAATTAGACTTCAATATCACTAATTATTATTGGTGACTTGATCAAAATTATGTTTCTGGCCTATAGAATTTCTAATCAGTAAAGACATAGCATCATAATATGATATCTTCAAACAGATTTATTTTTCAGATGATTGGTTCCTAATGTCATTTTGGCATTGCACACTTCTGCTATTGGTTATATTTATCTCCTGACTTAAAATATATTGTTTATTACAGCTACAAGTTATTATTTGCAGCATAATAATGACTAGGAGCTATAGTCAACAGCGTGTCAGAAATTGTACAAATCTGTTCCTGATACAGACCTTACAATTTAAGACAATTATATAATCATTTAGATATACAACAAGTCCTTATGTCCGGCCATGCTTACCTATTGTTCTTCTCTCCTTATCGGTAATTATCATTTGAAAACAAAGCATGAAATTTTGATTTGGGGGCATTTTGCACTCAACAAAGTAAAGAAATGTATCTACAAGGTCTCTAATATAGAAAATGCTGTAAGGCTAGTTATCCCAGTTAACTTCTAGGAATTAACTAAGGCATATAATTTAGAAGCCTACTACAGGTTGCAAACGAACTTTGAGGAGTGTCCATGAATAGTTAGACTCTTTCTAAAAGTAAGGGATTGGATGTTTGAGGACCATGCAACTCTTTTATTTGTGCCTTCTGCTTACAAGTATATATTGAAAAAACTACAGAGATTCATATAAAAATCATCCCTTATATTAAAGATGAATAAAATAAATGTCACACAAAAATTTAGATGTCTTTTCCCTCCTTTGATAATGTGATCTAACACAATTTAGTAGCAGACGGAAACTGAAAGATTTTCCTGGATTCTACTTAAGCAGTAAACTATACAGATTTTGAATCCTGACCCTTTGGAATGTGGAGATCAGAGATTACTGAGACAAATAAACATTTATTATTATTATTATTATTATTTTTAAAAGGTGAACAATAAATTTTGAGGTGAGGAATGATGATATGCCTTGGGGTGACAAAAATATTTTAAATGTAAAGCTTGTGTACTTAGAAATTGTGAGGTTTTTTTTTGTTTTGTTTTGTTTTGTTTTTGTTTTTTCCAATTCCATTTAGGAATATTAAAGTTAAGGAGAGCAAACAGTAGAGTGATGAGTTGCAGGTCAGTGGCTAGACATGGACTTGCTAGCAGGTTATGTTCTTTCACTAGCATATAATTAAACTGCGGTGTGCTTCACTGAAAGATGGTATAGAGGCAAAAAGATGATAACATACTGACCAAGATAGGCATGGGTTCAGTTTGGTCCAATAATTTATCTATTTCTATGGACAGGTCTACAGGTGCAAATGAGAAAATACATGGTGATGGGGGTGAAGGAGTGGTAGAAATCTTAATGCAAAGAGGTTTTGTGAAGAAACCCTTTTACTACCAGTTAAGAAGATGGTGATGGATCTAAATGAAATACTCTCCTGTGTCCCAGTGCTTAATATGGAACAGATAACACAGAGGGCTTTGTGTCTCCTGAAGCCTGTGGCACAGAGGACCCAATATGTTGAAAGACCAATATTTGTACCATTGCTCTGGGTGCTATAAATATAGATTGGAAACTCTGAAGCCTTTCAGTAGAATCTTCAGAAGAGAAACAAATACTGCCAGCCCGTTCCACACAAATGTCTGTACCTGGTTGGGCTACAGTATACTAAACAACTGCAGAAAGCAACAAATCACTACTCTATATGACAAGCCATCCCAGCTAAATCAAGTTGTCATTTATTTTTAACTTGCTCTTGCCCCAGGATCAGTAGCTGTTTCTTTCAGGTTGAGAATGGAGCAATTTGAAAGTGCAAAAGCCTATTAGAAAAAATGGCATGAAGGGTTAGTTATAGCAGTGACGGTTGCACTTTGTCATCTGTAGTTAACCCTTTTGCCCCAGGGTTTCAGAGACTTTCTGTATGGTCACAGGTCACTCAGAATCTCTGCTGCAAATAAGCATTTAAAGGTGAAACCTGGAAGCAGAACTGACATAAAGACATGGGTGATGTGCATTAGTGTGTGTGGTAGAGGGGAGCTGTAAATCAAGATAATATTTTAAATGCAAGACAGCTCCCTTGGAGTAAAAAAATAAAATAAAATAAAAAAGCCTCCTTCATTTGGTGGCAGCAAGAAGCCAATAGGGGAAAACAGACAATTTTAAATAGTGTGTTGCAGTTGCCTTCTCTTCTTCACAGTTGTCTTACAAATCAGAAACCACAGCTGAACAGTGGATTTGGTTGGATGAAAAAAAAACAGAAAAAAAAAAAAAAAAAAAAAAAACCAGAAAAAAAACCCTGATCTTATTTCTTAAGAAATAAAAAAAGAGTTAACTGTTAAGTTTTAGGGTAATTGTGTCTGTAATATTCTGATTTAAACTAAAACACTAAGCTTGTCTTGTTTTGCTAAAAGTTTTTCTCTGTGCTTAATAGCTTGACTGTATTTGTCTCATACCAATTGCAATGCTAAGAGAAAGATTTCCTTTTTTCTTTTTTTATTGTACTAAAGGATGACCAACCAGACATGCATGGTTGGATGGGTGGGCATATAAAGCAGGACTTAGGAAGAAATGAGGTCTTCAAGTTATCCGCTAGCCACTGGGCTGGCACAGATACATGTAGCAGTACAGCCAGCCTCAAGGAAAAAACAGAGGCAGCTTTTGTGCATTTGCTCAGGCCTGTCAAGATGATATGTGTATCCAAAATTCCTATTAAGACTGAATAAAGCAGTTCCAACTACTACACTGTCGGTTTATTCAAATATTTCTGCAAGAGCACATGTCAGAAGTGCTTACCTTAACTGCGCTAGTATGCTATTTCCTGTTAACGGATGCAGCTTTCCCAAAATACTGCATAGCATTAATCACTAACAGTGTCAGAATAATTATAAATTTGTACATTATCAGTGCTGTGGGTTGTTTTTTGTTGTATTTTGTTTGTTCGTTTATTTGTTTTTTCTCTCCCCCACACTTCCTTGGCCTATATAAATATGTGTAATTCCACTTCTTACTCTCCTAACCTAGGATACTGGTAAGATCTTGGACATCCCAACCTGAAGAACTAAAATATTGCTTTTTCTTTCTCTTACTATTCCCACCAGTTCATATATGACTGTGCTATGACACTGTCTGTCCATGCTGTTCCCTTTATGTTGTCCATGGAAGATTGCTGTACCTTTTCTCTTTGTTCTGAAGTTGGCTTCTTTTATAAAAGCAAGACTGACAGATTAGGATTCTGATATTTTGTAGAAGAAATGAGAGATGAAGAAGAATCTCTGACAATTGAAAACCAAGATTTTGTTTTGTTTTGTTTTGTAGCAAGCTTGGCAGCAGTCTGGTCTCAACTTTAGTCTCTGCTGAATTCTTAAAATGTAAAAAGAGACTTACCTAAATGGGTACTGAATAAGGGGAGCTGGATGCATCATGCAAGCAAACTGAAAACTATCAATCACCATCTATTACTCTACTCTTGGTATTTGAGCAAAGTCTCAGACATTCTGGAGAGATTAATACAGAATAAGTAAATGCTATAATGGAAATTGCCTACACACATCCCTCCAGTGTTTCAAGTAAGATAATTAAACAGTGCTTTATAAACTGACCAGGTCAATCCCAGCTAAATCAGGCATCTCTTAGACGTAAGTATAACATGTTAGATTAATCTGACATGACTTAGTTGAAAGTTCCTTATCTTTCACGCAAATTGTCATGCAGTTAAACAGTGAAGATAGCTGGCTTGGAGATTTGACCTTCTAAAGAGGCAAAAGAAGTGAGAAATTGTAATTATGTCTTGCAGTCACTCCACAGATTATTTCTCAGTTTCTAATACCTCCTGAACTGCAGATTAAGAAGGACTGAGTTAAGCTAATATGTTAGTTATCATCTAAAAGCAAAATGTGGGTCAAAAACTAATTTTCTGAATTTTACACGATTAAGTGGATAGCCATGAAGGCAATTCCCATACATTTTACAGAACTCCTTTAGAAAACAATCCCCAATTAGATCTTTGAAGAATATTTTGCTTGAGCAAGTGAGACCTTCCTTCAGAATAAATCATTGCAGAGATCCAAGTCAACACAAAATGCTTCCCACTCCATCCAGTCCCAAAGAACATGAAATTAAGGTTAATCTAAGTTCTTTGAAAGCAATGTTCCTTCAGATTTCTTGTTTAATGAGAAAAACTTGGCCACTGTAATCACCTAAAGAAAAAATAAATGCAGCATTAAAACTACTCTCTTATCCTGAGAAATCTCTTTCTGAGGTGACAAGTGATGGAACATGAGAAAACATCCTCAGGTTACATTAGAAGAGATTTAGATTGGAAATCTGGAAGAATTTGTTTCATGGAAAGATTGTTTAGGCTTTGGGATAGGCTGTCCAAGGAAGGGGTGGGACCATCATCCACGGGGGTATTTAAGAAACAAGTAGGTTTAATGCTTAGGGGCATGGTTTAGTGGTGGACTTTGTAGTGTTAGGTAATTGTTAGACTTGATGATCTTAAGCCTTTTTCAACATAAATGATTCTATTATTCTTTGGATCTGTGAAGATGTAATTGACACACAGTAAACAGAGGAGTTGCAAAAGGTCAAATGCAAATGTGTCTTGGTAGGGCATGTTTTCTCATGCTGAAGAGATGCCACATACAAGCAATCACAGTGACAACTCTTAGCAGGGAAAATGTCAGTGACTAAACTGCATCCTCAGGAGTACAGGGGAAACCCTCAGGGCTCAGGTGAGATTCACTACTCACTCCATAGCAGAAAACAGCAGCAGCAGAAGAGAGACCATCAATAAAAGCAGGATGTTGCAAAAATAATCCTGGAGGCAGAAAGTGAAGGTGATGGCTGTGGAAACTAACACCTGAGGGGTACCAGGCACTGGAGGGTCACTGTGAGATCGTAAAAAGTAGAGGTAGGCACCATCTGAGAAGCTACAAGAAAGAAGCTGAAATGAAGCAGATTTAGCTTTAACTACTCAAAAAGAAGGGAGAGTACGTAAGACAAAAAGAGAAAAGACAATCACAGAATGTGGCAAGCTACAGATGTGGAAAAGGAGAAAAAAAAAAGTAATCCTTAGAAATGGTAGAAGAAAGGAAATAGGAGATTTGAACCAGAAGAGGAATAAAAGAAAATATCAGGAAAAAAGAAAGTCTACACAGACAGCTACTTAAGGCAATTTTTTGTTTTGTTTTGTTGTGTTTTGTTTTTCTTTTGCTTTGTTTTTTCTTTTCCCAAAGAATCCTAACAAACTCATCTCATGGTATGAAATATGAGTTCATTATTACTATCCAGGAACTCATATAAATGAATATGTAACATCTTGGAGAACCCCGAAGTTGTATTTTAGAAATGCATTGACTTACATTTTCCAGTCTTCATTTTACCACAGTTGATACCAAACTTCCTTTTGAGAGGATTTCTATACCATTGGTTCTCTTAAAAGACAGGGAAGTGGAAGCATGAGAAGGAGGACAACAGTTTGCTCAATTACAGATGTTTTAAGATAAAGACAAGAAAGAAAGAAAAAAGATTAAATTCAAAATTTTCAGAAAACTTATTTGCATCTCATGAGAGAATTAGCAAAGAGGAGAATACATACAGAAATAATGTGTTCCTTAAAATATTGTTTACAGTCTATCCTTGGTTATAGGTTAATAGTTTGTCAGTATTTCCTCACAACATGTTGTGTTGGGTAAGTCTTTGAAATATAGGGCTTTGAAAAGATAAGGAAAATACTAAGCAATAGTAACGCAGGTGTAGCTATGAAATGTGATGGAGATCTGAGGCCACGATGAGGCCAGTTTCTGTCCAGATATTCAGTACAGTGTAAAATAATTTAATGACTTCATTTTCCATTTCAAGTTGATCTTATTCACTGAAAGTTGACATTTGACAGTCACTCTGCATGATTCCGGCACAGCACTGTTATGTGGAATATCACATTTCATTACCTTCCTCCCAGTCAGTCACTCTCCATAAATGTAAGCATTTTTATCAAGTGAATGCCACTCTAGAGCAGTGTCCTTAACTGTTGGAGAAGTATGGAGACATAGGGGGGCAGCTCAAGATTGGATAACTCAGTCCCAGTGAATTGTGTAGCTAGAGTGCACAGCCTGTGGCTGAGCAAAGTCTGTCTTCCCTGCTTTTTCCTTTCTATGCCCCTCTGATCCCAAAGACTACAAATATCACATCACATGAGCACCATACTCATGCCTTCTCATATCTGTGTGTGGACATACACACAGAGAAAAAAAGCATCTGAATGAGTGAGATTATGAACTGAGTGCATGACATGAGGCAGTAAGAAGTTATACTTCTATTAGTCATGCACTACTAAGCCAGCTGTCCTCTGTATTACACTGGTTTTATGTTTCTAAATGCTCTGGTCCACAAAATAGTCATGCTTATTATAGTCAAAACAAGTAGGGAATCAGTCACATTAGCATTAAGACTTAAAAAGAAAGTAAGGTAAGAATATTTTGAAGGAAGGATCACAAATCTAATGATAGATAGAGATAGATAGAGATAAAAACAAAAACAAAAACTTTTGTTTCTCTTTCCATATTACTCCTTTTTTAAAATATATTTTCTGAGTCTTTAAGTCTCTTTTCTTTAATGCTGTATTTTTTTTTTCTCAGCTTACTGAAAACTATATATATATATATATATATATATATTAACAATTTGGTGAGAAACTTTAAACATATAGAGTGGTAAAGACATCCCTGCATCAACAGCTTGTGGTGTCTTGTGGCTCCACACCTTTTAGAAAGCATAAGACAACAGGGAGCAAAGCTCCTGTTTGCCATTTCGTCAGAGTACTTCTGCTGCCAACTGTCACATGACAACAAATTGTAATGGAATTTTGTTGGTAAGATTCAACCCTTACTGCCGTACCACCAATATCTGCCTCTGATGTTGTGGGCCAAAATAATAAAATAGGAAGAATTACTTTTGGATCAGTATACTATCATTCATGTATATAAGTAACAAAATATTTTAATTTTTAATGTCTTTTTTTTTTAAATTAAATTATTAAACAAAGATACAGAACTAAAAAACACCCATAAAACTAGCATGGTATTTTTCCTTGTTTTTATGAAGCTAAGCAGCAGTCTGTTTTGGTGGCAGTGGTTGAAATTCTCAGTCAGTTCTCAAAGTGCATCAGAGATGTTTGATGAAATTTTACTATTCCTATACTTCTCCCTGACAATCATCCACAAATTTACATTCTGCCAAGAAGTGACGACACAAATAAGGTATGATTGTGAAGCAAGGGATGTATCTTTCATGTAAGTCCAGAAGACAGACATGATTAAATTTTTGAGTTGAATACCTAATTGCAGCTCCATATACTCCATTTGAAAATTTACAGGTAATGTATGTATGTATGTTGAGTGACAATGAAGTCACAAACAATTTTTTTGCCAGTCTTGAAACCTCTTCGAAAATTCTTTGATCAAAATGGAAAGCAATACTGCATATTTTTCACTGTTTTCCCAGGCATTTCCCACTGTTTTCAACAGGCATGAACTTACTTGCTACAAGTTAACACTGCAGTGCACCTTCCCAGTGACTCAGTTCCAGTCCAGATAATGCCAATGGCACACTGGTGTTTGGTTGCGGTTGAGCAATGGCAGTCACACTGCAAAGTGAGCCGGGCTGTGTGCTGCTCATGGGCAGTGAGTTGGACGTGCCTGGTTTAGAAGAAGCCTTGAAAAGGGCAGGCTATGGAGATATATACAGCCCAGACTAAGAAGGAGCAGAAAGAGATTTTCCTGCATGTGTATAAAAAAAGTGATCTGATCCAAGACACTCAGAACAGGTGCTTTTTTTTGTTTTGTTTTGTTTTAATTGATACTTAGGGAAAAAAAAAAAAAAAGAAAAAGAAAAAAAAGAAAATAGGTCTGAATCTAAGCTTGTCCTTTTAGTTTTCATTCTTTTTCATTTTTAATTAAATTCATCTTTCAGATACATTTTAATGTATTAACTTACCAGGTCCGTTAACATAAGATTCTTGTTTTGTTTAATCTTGGCTTTTTCTTTTTCTTTTCTTTTTCTTTTCTTTTTTTTTTTTTTTTCCATTTGGAAATTACGTTTTAACAATTATGCACATTCCTCCTTTCAGTTTGCAAGCTAAGAGGCTTTTTATGGTCAATTTTAATTTTAAGAAACAGTTATTTCATACTGCAGTAAAAGTAAAATCAATTAGAAAGTAAAGTAGAAAGTAAGAACAATTGAACAGACAGTTTTCTGAACCTTACTTCCAACCATCAGCTTTCAAATCTTTGTGAGCAAAGCTATAAAGTTTTTGTTAGCATGGCAAAGAATATCAGAATATTTGTTTTCTGATATGTAGTTAATATGGGAGTACATAATATTTTGTGATCATATTTCCAACTTTAATCAATACAAGCAGTTAAGAGTATTGTTATTGTTATTGTTATTATTTTGATAGAAGGAATGCAAAGATTTGCCATGCAGCATTGGCCATTTGAGATGGCATTGATTGCAGTAGATTTCTCTCCTATTGAAAACACTCATTTGTCTATACCAAAGCTTACTCTGGAAAACTGTTCATTGGAAATTCAGGCAACACCAAGTGGCAGATCCTGGCATTGACTGCACAATGCACCACCCTTCTGTAGCTAACAAAAAAAAATTTCCATATTCCTGGTGTATCAGATGCCGACACAGATTGGAATATGGATCTATTTCGTCTGAGGGAAGTCTGTTAGAAACATTCAGTCTCTTTGCTACAGCAAGTGAAAATGTATTCTGAAATCTCAAAGCTTTGGAGATACAGCTGGGATATAGAGTATCTTTCTTTCAGACTGTGAACTGGTTGACCCATTTCCAATCTACTGCTGAAAGATACTGGTGCTCATCCCCTAGAGTCCGTCTGGCATCAAAGGAAAAAGCATATGTAACATAAGTGCATACCTCTCAGTCAAACTATCACACCTAAGAGAGGTGAGTCAGAAAGCTACTCTACTGAAGAGATGTCTCATTTGGCTGATGATAGCTGAGATTACTCCCATCATCTGTTTTCTCTACTCTGAGTCACACCAGATTCCTGGTTGGGGGTTCAGAAGGTTAAATCTTTGTCTTCCTCATCTTCCTCATGTGATCTAATACCCCTGACTCCAGCAGAAGTGAACATAAAGAAAGGGTTTGCATCCCAGCTAGTGCAACTCAGTGACTCTTGCTCCTCAGCACCCATCACGTTGACCTATGAGATATAAATATGTGATATTATTTAGAAAGGAAAATCCTTCCTAGCTGCTTTGCAGCTCCATCACTTATGCATTATAGACTTTATACTCAATTGCAGCATAATCTCATAGGGATTTATTATGTATCCTGTATATAAAACAGAATGTACCTTCTACATAGAACATCAAAAGGTAGTTAATAGAGATGTTAAATTATTATTGGTTGAAAGGATCCGATGCCCTAGAGTAATCAGATTCTCTCTTTCTCCCACTTGTTTCATATACTATATATAATATATACAATTAATAGTGCACATATATCAGTCTGTGAATAGATCTCTATAGAGTCTGCCTGAATGTTAGAGGAACTGATGTATAAAACATGTGGAAGCAAGCAAAGATGTCACATTAGAGCACACTACAAGTACTAGCAAAAGAGTTGATGGATAAAGCAAAGGAGACACAGTTCCAGGGGGGGAGGGGGAGAGGACGAGAGGAGGGGGAAAAGCTTTAGATTGTTTCCTGCTCTTACCAGTTACTTGTGGAGAAAGATCGTTAATGTGCTACTGATTGGACTGAATAGCTGCAGTTTTATATTAATAGTCAGAAAAGTTTATCAGATGCTTATACTGAAGAAATCTCTTATTGCTAAGAATCAGGAAAGGGTGTAATATGCCACTTACTACCCAATGATTAGATTAATTAATTAGATTGAATTAGAAATGTTTTAAGACTCTGAACTATGAATCAGGGAATCCATTTCATGGTATAGATGCGTTATGAATTATTTCCTATGTTCATTCATTCCAACTTATTGTATTCTCTTAACAAAATAGACTCTTCTTTACAGAGAATTGACTGTTTTACATGTATTTACTCCTAACAGTTTAATCTAAAACAAAGAGAGCATCCTAAAATAGTATTTTCATTAGAAATGAATATCACTTGTAATAACAATTTAACTCAAAACAACTGGTGAAAACTAAATATTAACATGAAATTTAAAATGTTTTTTTCTAGAAGGTAGTTTAATATGAGAATGAGATTAGCTAAATCCAAAATGCAAGATGTAACACAGTGGGAAATGGAAGATAATATATTAAATATACACATATATACCTACATACTTCAACTCAGTGGAACGTAGGTACCTGGCTCCCATAGTCATGCATACAGGAAGACACAAATCAGGGCAGGAATTTATTTAGAAATACTGTATTGCTTTCCTCCATTGTGCTACTTAATAGGTAAAAATATAAGAAATTATAGGTTCTGTGATAGGTTCCTTGGGAAACATATGAGAAAACAACATTTCATATCTCTTATCTTACTTTATCTTAGGAGGTATATAGAGAGTTTTATATTTGTTTTATCTGCTAAATACTTCTGTTAGAGAGGAAAAGAAAGACAGGAAGTCTAGATTAATTCAGAAAGCAGCCTTAATCTCACATGAAAGATTTTATGGGTTACAGAGATGTCTGCATGTCACAGGATGCTACCATGTAGTCTTAAACCTTCTGTTTGAGAAAATCCTGCCATTGTCACAGACAGAATTTCTACAATTTGTATAGTATTATGTATCGTATCTTATAGCATCATTACATGTCACATGTAGTGATGCTGTTCTAAAGACAAGATATTGTGGGCATGCTTTTCACTTGAGAGTTGAGATGGTTTTCACAGAGAAAAGATATCCAAGCCATACATCACATGTACACAATAAAGACTAACCATCAGACTTCTATTTTTTAGTACAGTAAGATAAATGATACTTAGTGCTAATAAGAGACTGGAATGTTTTGCTGTTCCCTTCTAAGCTAGTTGGAATTATTGCATACCTGAAGCTTCATTTCCATGTTATTCACTTTGTTGAAATGAAAAAGCATGCTAACGAGAAGAAAAGCAGTAAAGCAGTCTTGCAGCCTACCTGTTCCTCCAAGGAATTCCAGAAGGGAAATCTCAAATTAGTTCAATGTCAAGTGAGAAGCTTTGAATCAAGTGGCACCCATGTAATGAACAGACTAGCGTAAGTTAACCTAATAAACAAAAGGCTATGTACTTCATAGACATACCTGGAGTGGAAAAAATGTATATTTGAAGTCTGATAAAACTGTTGCCACTCAGTGAATCTCCAAAGCCAAAGGCATTGAATATTAGAACAGGAGTTAAAGAGTTAGAGCTCATTATATATGCAGTGCTTCTTCTTACTAATAGTCCAGTAATTTCCACTTTGATTTGAACTGAAGTTTCTAGTTCCAATTATGTTAGTAGTACATAATGAAGACCGATTGATCTCGTCTAGATTGAGACTTCCTCTATGCAGATGTTTACATTTGATGCCATGGAAATAAATAGGCACTTTAAGTAGTGGTTTATTTGTTCCTTTTATTTTATTTTATTTTATTTTGTCTTATTTTCAGTTTTTATTTTATTTTGTTTTATTCTGTTTCTAAATCTAGATAGGAACAAAATGAAACGTTCAGTATGTTCTTATCTCCAGCTACTAGTATGGACAAAAAGGTTAGATAATAAACTCTGCTGCAGGCGTGTGCCTTCCATAGTTCGAAGGAATCCTAACTCTGTACCAAGAGAGATTTATTCAAATGGCTTTGTCCAAAACCAGCTGAAGTGAGCTTAATTGGTGTTAGTTCCACTTATCTTAATTTTGAATCATTTTAATTTAAAATGAAAAACTAAAGCAATTCTTGAAGATCCAAAATCTGCTAGGATTTCTGAATCGTATTAGAGTTCTATTTTTTTGTTTTGTTTTGTTTTGTTTTCTTCCCATCTTTTTATCTTGTTTATGTAACATATGTTTGGTGTCTTTAAACACAATTACTTTTGTATAATAAAAGTGTTGATTTCATGGTTTGACATTTTCTGCAAGTTTGTTTAAGACAGCTTATGTTTTTATAAGTTGCAAAGAAACTCAATTATGGATGTGTAATAAGATTTTTGATTGTTACACTTCCACTTTTCTGTATAATGAAGCCAGCAATTAGAACTTGGTTGCTCTATGGCACAGGAAAACATTCTTGTTTGGTAGACAAAAGATCTTAATGAGCATCTAGGAAAAAAAAAAATAAAATCCCCCCCAGAATAACAATAACTCAAACATGTAATCAGATTTCTTAACAAAAAGAATTTGTTTCTTGACAATACAGTAACGTAACTTCAAGGGAGGGACAAGTAGCACAGGTTACATAGATGTGCTTTTTTAAAATGGACAGAGAAATGAATAAGAAAATATTTTACCATTAAGGTTGTGGCCTCTACACTGTTAAATTACAGTTGTAAAATATGCCTTCTTGACTGCAGGTAACAACACACAGCTTGTTTGATAATAAACCCTAATCATACTTACTAGTGGATGCATCTATATCAGTGCTTAACTTTAGATCAGAAGTGTGCTTCTGAAGTAAATTTCCCAATTGTCTTCATTTACCATGCCGTGGTTTGCATTAAGTGACAGCGTTGGAGTGAGCAAACACTATGCTACTTGATTAAACTGAACTATAAGATATATTCCAACAGTTTTTCAGTGTCTTTCTCTTGCTAATGGGCTTACAGTTCATGGGTCCAAACTACTGATGGTCCCAGGCAAATATTCTTGAAATGTCAATAGTGTGGTCAACAAGTGTGCAGTACCAGCTGTTTTGCTTATACAGGTAAATTTCTTTCATGCAACACTACTAGCAGAAAAGATGTCACAACAGAGGGACAGCATGAAGTGTTTATTTTTTTTCTTCTTACACATCTGGGTTTAGTGCTATGAAGTCAAGCTGAACCCAAAGCAAACTTTTGAAACCATTAGGTCTGCTCAAACTACAAATCTTACCTGTGTCTATTTAGTGATTATTTATTGCACTAAATCAGAGCAACTTTCAGTCACTTCTGATGACTGGCACAATTGATATCCAGATGGAAAAAGAGAATAGTCATCTGTCAACAGTTTACGGGCTGGTTCGTCCTGGTTCCATGAGTAGCGGGGCAGTGGGATCCGTGGATCCGTGCCTCCGGAAAAGGGAAAAAGGGGACATCAAAATAATTAAAAACAGCGGCAATGATCTGAGGAGAAACTAACTAACTTACTAAATATAGTATCAGAATGCAAGATAACACACCATAACACAATATAATTAGAATTGAAGCTAACAAATCAAAATATAATGAGAGAGAGAATGTCTGAAAGGTGGATAGGCCTCACCACAACACTGAGGTGAGATGTGCAGTCCAGTTGAACAGCAGGGAGACAGGAGGAGAACCGACGAAGAAGCACAGACGAAGAAGTGCAGACAAAGAAGAGAACATCAGGTGACCTTGCCAGGAGTTATGTCTCCTCTCTGACTGCAAAGCCCCCTGGGGAATGTAGTTCTTCTTCTCTTCCGGACAGGTATCCGGAACTTGAGCATTAATAGTTAAACTCCCAGTGCACTACATGATGTTATGATGTGGAATACCGATAACCAAAAATCATAAAACCATGACAACATCTTTGAGTGCATTAGTTGAGACCAAAAATGTAGGAGTAATTGGGTGTAATTATAGTTCATTTTTTATATTCCTTAGATTAAGCAATTTTAGGGCATGTTGCAACTAAAAAATTTTAAACAATTACTTCAAGATGAGGTGGGCTAGTCAAGAAGTTTCTGTCCATTGATGACAGTGGTCCACAGATAGCTAGTTCAAAAGGAAATGTGAGTCTTAAGAAAGACACTGAAATTGTCCACTTCTGAGGATTTCTACCTTCTGATGAATGAAAGGGAAACATAATCTGATAAGTCTGATAAATAAGTGTCCACCTCAAAGGCTGAAGATGACAAGAGAGAATGCAGATATTCTATTAATTTTATAGGAATTGATGTTTTACTATTCAAATTAACAAAGAAAATTCCAATGTGATACTGGTTACGCACATCATTACAGTGTAACAGCTGATATAACAGCAGTCAGTACAAGTTCAGATGATGCTGGAGCAAAAGGGTCTCCAGTGTTAAACACAGTCATTTCTATCCATTCATAGCAGACAGAAATGAGTAGGCACTTTACTGGCAAAATTATATCAAAAATCTACTTTAAAATTGATTTATTCATGTGAGAAAATAAAATCTTTTGCTGATATCACAAGGGTTTTTAATTGTTTTAATAAACGTGTTTTTAAGGGGAAAAAATATGCTATTGTAAATGTATTTTGCTACAGATTAAGTTGTCTTTGAAGTATATGTATTTAGATTTAGAGCTTCATGAAAGTTCTAATCAAAATATGCCCCAAATAAAGATTATCTTTGGGGCTTTTTCAGTCTGTGAAACGCAAATGACTCAAATCCTGAATTAACAGGTTTAAAATAATTTTCTCTTTTTTTTTTTTTTTTTTTTTTTTTAAATTCTGCTTGTGTTTAATTATGGTCCAAGAAGAACAAGTCTCTTATTGTGAAGTCCAAACACTTTCATCTTAGTTTTTTGTATTACCTTACATTGCCTGTTTGAATCATTTAAAGTGGGAGTGTGACATCATACTTTGGTTCCTTTGTGGTTGTTAAGAGATCCAAAATAGTACAAAGGAAATCCTAAAGACCATACATAATGATGCATATTTTCTTCCATTTGAACAAGAAAGACTGCAATGAATGCTACACTGCAAGTATTGGTAGAGCAGTACATTAGGATGTAGGTAAAGATGAGGATGGAAGAGTGGAAGGTGATTTTTTGTCCTCCATGTTGCTGAGATATGTGGCAGTACAAGGCACCCTCAAGTATTTCCACTCTGCAAGTCCTGACTATATCATGGGTATGTAGCCCAAGAAACCTGTAGGATAGATACCTCAGGTAAACATAACTACAGTTCTTACAATGTCATGCACTAAAAGCATGCTCTCAGTCCTGGATAGGTGACTGGGTTATTATTGCTTGAACTGACCAAATAAGCCTCATCGTGTCCATATGTGTGCAACAACTGACCCACCATATGGCAATGTCATCACAGCCTTAAACAGGTGCATGGGATTGAGTAAATTTAATTTGGGTCCAATCCAAAAGATATTTCGGAAGCATAAGCATGTGTTAAACTGCTTAGTCCCTTTACACACATCCACACACATGGAGAATGCTGCTTTCTTTGCTGTGTCTTTTACATGATTAGCACAACATTGTGTATTGGTTTTAAAAATGTCGTGTGAGAAACGTGGAACATTTATTTTATCTGCTATTGTTTTGTTTCTTTTGCTTCATCTTTTTTTATTATTATTATTATTATTACTATTTTTTTTTCCCCTACCATCTGGGTTTCCACAATTACAGATAGGATTCATCTCAACTAACCTTCGCTGTCTGAAAGGTGAATGGTTTAAAATAATCACCTAGGGTGTCTCTGCAGTCAGCACAGAAAAACAGACACCTCCAAATAGTGATTTGTCCCAACTTAAGCCAGATGTCTGACACAAGCAGGACAAATCAGTCTCTGAGGGTGTTCATTTCTCTCCACTGAATATAAAGAGAGTTCAGCCACCTAGCTTGAAACAAGTATCTAATTTTGGGGTAGATAAAGGAATATGAGATAAATCCTGTCCTTAACATCTTACGATACTGTTATTCTTTATACTCCAAAGCAAAGTAGTAATTGAAAACTAATACTTACATAAGGACTGTTCTACATAAGGAAATATAACATTCAGTAATAGAGAAAATGGAGTGGTAAATACAGAGATTTAAAATTTAAACGCAAGATTAATTATCATTGACTGTAAGGCTGCTTGTTAGCCTTAGAAATACAATTATATAGCTACAGATTAATGCAGTTAAATACTTTACACCTGAAAATGTGCATGCTTTTTTGTCAGCTTACAGAAAAATTCCATTTTCCATTTCTGTGCAGTTGTCCAATTAGATGTATAATGATAGTAACGTAAAATATAAATTCCATACACAGTTTCTCATTATTTAACAATATATTTTAAAGAAATTGCATACGCACTTTGAAAAAGTAATATTTTCTAAAGACAGTTTGAGGTTAGGTCACATGAAAAAATAAAGTAATTACACTTTTTCATACTGTAAGGGACATGATCAAACAAGAATATTGCTCTGTATTTCTGAGAAACAGTTTCTGAAGTACTGTAATAATTACATTTCAGAGCGGTATCTGTTTTTTGTTTTTTTTTTTTTTAAAAAAAGGTCTTTTAAATGTACAATATATAATGCTGAGGACATTAAAAAAATTGCAAGCACATTGTGCTAAAAGAATATTACTAAATTGCAGATTAAGTATTCAAAAGTTATTACTTCAAAAAGTGTTGAAAGAACCAGGACTCAGCCCCCTTGTGGGGACTGAGAAAGCTAATATTTAATTACCTAGTCAGATACAATTATTTTAAACAAAATCTATCAACACTTTTACATGCTTAAGTAGCAGAAACTCACGTTCAGGAGAATGTTGAAACTGAAACTTGCTCTTAAGTACATGTTTAACTACCAGTAACTGTTTAACTAGTGGGTGCAGAAAAAAAGTTGAGGATAACCTAAAAAAAAAAAATATCAAATAAGAAACACCCAGTCCTGAAACAGCAGCAGTTATCAGTTTATAAACTGATCTATCAGGTGGCAATCAGCATAGACGGTCAAAACATTCATCAAAATCTTCCCTCGGTGTATAAAATATTGAAAGGTATAGAGGAGGACTAGAAGGGAAAAGAGGCTTCAAAAAAAAAAAAAAAAAAAAAAAACTTAATTGATCTATATTCCTTCCAAAGAGTTTTTACTGAAATACTATGTCTGACCCTTTTCATCCAAGGTTGCAGTCAATTTCGTTTTTATTTTTTTCACTAGCTTAAATAAATCAATTTTTATAAGAGCAAAATTGTACTGAAACATTTTATATATATATATATATATGATCTGAACGCTATTATTATTATTATTTTTCTATAAGGAAGTGCTGCACTGACAAGCTACAATATATAAGTAGGTACATTTTGCTAAACAAATTGCATCTTCTCTCCTGGCACTAAAAATGTTGCAATGTGGTTATTTGATTAATTAATTGTGGCTAAGGACTTGGTCATTGCTGTGAGCTGTGAGTTTTAAAAGTGTATGGACTTTTCTAATGCTGAAAACCAAGCTAAGAGAGACTTACAAGCTCAACACATAGACATTTATGATCTTCCATTTGCAACTAATGACTGCAAAGGAAACACATGCTCCCTTGAACTATTGGCAGCAACTTCCTTTTCTTAAGGTGTAGAAATAAATGAACACCTGGGGCAAGTTTCTTTTTAATGGAGAATTTCATATTTTTGAAGTATCACTTCTTAAATTTACATGTTCTATGTGTAGTACTTGGAAAATTAAATAATTATACCTTCCAATAAGTGAATGAATAAATAAAGAAACTTCCAATTCCTATTGCAACAAGTTGCATCATTAAGTAAAGGCCAAATGCTCCTTACGGAGTCATTTCAGATAAAACCATGTTTTACCAAATATGTTTGACCTTTTCATCCATTATCCAAGGTTACAGAGAAGCAGCTTTGATTTTCAAGGCATGGCAAAGTGGACAAATGTCTGTGTATACACTCTGTGGTGTTTTTAAGTCAATTTAAGGTGTGTTGTTGATTAAATCTGAGCCAGCTTAGGAAGATGACAGCTCCTCAGGTTTTATTCCCACAGAGCATGCAGACGTGTGCTTCACAGCCATTGGTTTCAATCAGGACTGAGAACAAGTGGGTAGTTCTTATTGAAGTCAGTGGCTCTGAAGCACTAGTCTGTGTGTTTAGTGAATCAGTCTCCTGCGCTTCAAGATGAGCCCTGCAGGGCACTCAGCCCTGTCCCAGACGTGCTGGGTATTTCATTTCCTTTAGGCTCCAGTGGGAGTTAAGAAGTCCATCAGTGCTTCATTTTGTCTGGCTTACAGACTGCTCAGCAGTCATGAGTATCTAAAACTGCACATTTAAAGGGTAAATGTTCATGCTCAGATGGACATTTTGGTGAAGAAAGTGCTGATGTGCTACCCTGTGACCACTGTTTGCAGCAAAGCTGCGGCACCTATGTGGTTGCTGAACTGTCACCAGGATCTTGTCCACCTTTACAGCAACATCTCCTATCTACATGCTTATTCCTAAAAAGATCTCCACAGACACCCAGTAATGAATCAGATATGATCTGACAAAAAGGAAGTGATTAGAGAGCTCCATTTCAAGAATGGTCAATTTCCAATGGAAATATGCAGAAGATGAAAGGACAATTTACCTCTCAAGGCTCTGTTAAACTCCTATGAATTGTATTCTTATCAGATCCTCAAAATATGATTCCCTCAGACATATACTAATTTGTAGCAACTGAATTTAGACTCTGCATGCAATTCCCTTACAGCCTCATAACCTGTAAAATTTGAAATGTAATAGACTATCCAGAATACAAAATTTTGAGAGAATTTGAACATGTGGTTGTGCGTAGGTACATTCATTTTGTGTCTGTGTGTATGTGTATGGACACATTCTTATGCATGTCTTAGTGTTTTGTGGCACCTACCTTCTTGGATTGCTTTAATTAGTATCTGATTTTCAAGAGCACTGAATTTATTGGGGAAAAAAAAAAATTAAGAAGAGATAGAAAAATAGTGCTGAGTACACTAACAGTAGAAATTACCTTGTCTCGCTTAAGGACATAATGGCCACAGGGAGCATTATTTTATAATTATTTCAGAATAATGTTAATATTTAAAAGTTAGTATTTTAATGAAAATGTTTGATCCTGATGAAGCACAGAAATTGGCTGTGGCTTTTAAGTCGTGTTGCTCAAACATCTCACATACAGACAGAAGATGGGCAGCATAATCCTCTCTGGGGTTTCTGGTACAAAAAAGATCATTATAGTTTTCCCGTGTATGCCAAGGTTAAATAAACACCTGTAATGCACAGTAACTTCAGCTCCTCCATGCACTGTATGAGTGGCAGCTTCCCTTAAGGATTTGACTAAGCATATGTCTATGCCACAAATTGGAGTCATGATTTCAAAGCAGATTTCCTATAGCCCATTTGATATGTGTAAAGATAACAGGGGTGACATGATGGCACGAGCTGGGGAAAAAAAATAATAAATCTCTAGGTGGCGCTTGGGAGAGCAAAATCCCTTCTGCTTTTATTAAAGAACAAGTCTAACATCGCCTAACGAGACTGAATCTGTATAAGTCTATGGGACCAGATGATTATGCGTGACAGAGTCCTGAAGGAACTGGCTGATGTGGTTACAAAGACACTCTCCATCATATTTGAAATAGTTATCAGGTAAAGACCTGAGTGATTGGAAAAAGAGAAATATCACTCCCGCTTTAATAAATGTAGAAAGGAAGATCCTGAAAACTACTGGTCAGTGAGCCTCCCCTCTATGTCTGGGAGCATCATGGAACATGTCTACCTGGAAGACACGTTAAGACACATTAAGACACATGCAGATGAAGTGATCCAAGACAGCCAGCACATCTTCACCAGAGGCAGGTCATGCCTGACAAATCTGGCCTTCTATGATGGAATGATGGTTTCCATGGATGAAGGAAGAGCAACCAATGTTATCTACTGGACTTCTACAATGTCTTTGACAAGGTTCCAAAGCACATCCATCCTTATTTCTGAATCGTAGAAATATGGATTTGAAACGTGGTCTGTTTGATGGATAAAGAATTAGTTGGATGGCCACAGACTGAAACTGTGGTATACGTTCAAGTGTAGACCAGTCATGAGTGGTGTCACCCAGGCATTTGTCTTGGGACCAGTGCTCTTCAACATCTTTATCAATGACATAGATGATAGGATTGAGTGCACCCTCAGTAACTTTGTGGAAAACACTAAGCTGAGTAGTGCAGTTGACAGTGTAGAAGGAAGAGATGTCTTCCAAATCAAAAGTGAGACTTGTGAACCTAATAAGGCTCAACAAGACCAAGAGCAAGTTGTTGTAATTAGGTCAAGTCAATCCCAAGTATATCTACAGACTGGGAAAAGAATTCATTGAGAGCAGCCCTGTGGAGAAGGATAAAAATGTTGACAAAAAAATGAGCCAGCAGTGTGCACTTGCAGTCTAGAAAGCAAACATTATCCTGGGCTGCATCAAAAGAGAGGTCGCCAGCAGAGCAAGGGAGATTATAATCAGGAGGGAAACAGATATTCTACATGGTCTGATAGTGACAGGACAAGGGAGAACAGTTTGAAACTAAAGACAGGAGATTTAGTTTAGATGTTAGGGGAAATTTTTTTACTCAGATGATGGTGAGGCAATGCTACAGGCTGCCAAGGGAAACTGTGGATGTCTCATCCATGGAAGCATTCAAAGCCAGGTTGAATGAGGCCTTGGGCTGCCTAATCTGGTGGTTGGAAATCCTGACTGCAACAGGAGTGTTAGAACTAGATGATCATCAATGTCCCTTTCCAACCAAAGTTATTCTATGATTTTACAATTCTGTGACCTGATATACACACACCAAAAGCCCTGGTTAAACCTTCAGAATCTGCAATTCTTATGAAAGAACATGATGCATGTTAATGACAACTGGCAGTTAACTGATACGAATTAGTGAAAGATGATCTTGTGCCTCCTATAATAAAGGCATGAACATTAACGGCAATGTGATTTGGTGTCTTTGACACCACTTTGAGTTCCAGTTCCTTAGTTTGGTCATGTAATCCCTCTGTTTTTGGCATAAATGTCCAAAAAAAAAAAAAAAAAAAAAAAAAGGTTTCCTTTCAGTCTTTTCTGCTGTACAAAGCCAGGTATCATCTTAATTATCATAATATATAAGGACTTTTGAATTACCAACCAGATAAAGCATCCTACAGTGGTTTATCTTACTGAAGAAGCTAAAAAATATTATCGAGACCTGCCTGGACTTCCTCATACCCTGAGCATATCCATAGCAAAATTTCTCTTCATTTCCAGGCATCACCACATCAGAGCTTTTTGTTTTGTTTTCCCTTTATAACTTTTAGCCACATTTAGCCATTTTCAATATCCATACCACACTGCTTTATAGGTTCATCTGTTTCAAGACTGATGTAAATCATTTAAGCAAGAAGTGATGGGTTGGATAAAATTGGTGGAAAAACTTTACCGTTCTACTATTACAGTAAATGTACAAAAGAACTTTTACACAAGAAGCAACTTAATTTCAATGTTTTGCTTATCTTTATAATGTCTGTCAAAGTAGACTCCTGAGAGGGGTAAGTAGCAGTGATAATCTGTGTACAAAGGAGCTTATATTATATTTTTAAAAAAGAACAACACAAAACATAGCACAATTGTTATAGCAGGTATTTTATTTAGAAGAACAGATACAGATCCTACAGACCCAGTGGCTTCATTGAAGCAATAATCATTTACACTACCTAAAGGTCGGGTCCACTGGGAGACTGATCTATTTGTTATCCAATAGAGTCTTTCCGTTTCCTTTTCTATGCTTTAGCTTGCAAAGTTCAGAGCCTACACTTTATCTCTTTTAATCTACCTTGATTCTGATAGCGTTGTGTAATTTAATGTTCAAGTTGTTAAATTTTTCTGATTAGGCTGTGTCTTCCCTTGATTTAGTGACGTTCTTCTTGAATGCGGTTGTTGTACACTTTGTTGATTGAGACGCATAATTTAATTTAATAAATTGAGAGAGTTTACTATCATTTTTGCATATTTTATTATTAGCAAAGATTCATATTTTTCAGCTCCAGCTTATTCATTCCCCTTATTTATTTATTTTTGGCAAAGCCAGCTGCACAGACAACGCTCGATCAGCTGCAAAACTCCGCTGACCAAGCTGTACAATTCAGAGTCTGAACTTTTGAATTTTTTCCTTATTAAGGTGCATATTCCAGCAGGAGAAATTCCAGATGTTTTTTGGTTCAGCAGCCTAGACTTATGTGCTAAGCTGTCGACAAATCTGTTGGGGATATCGTTTGTTTTAAGACCACTAAAATGCATTTTCAATAGTTTCAGCTATGGTTTTAGATTTTTTGATAAGGCAAATAAAGATGCAATCAGTTTCTTTGTAAATCTCCCTGTTTTGCATATAGTAAGTGGCACAAGCTTTCCATAACCAGCAGCTTCAATCTTTGGAGAAGCATTTATCCCACTGTTTGAAAGAAAACCTAAGCATTTTGCTGTCTTAGATTCTGAAGACACAGCAGGTTGGAAATACTGTAATTCCTGCTCAGTTTATTTTACATAATAAATTGGAGGAAAAACAAGCTTGAAACTGGACTGGCAAATGCAGAATGTAATAGCTATATAAACAGTGATAAAAGGCAGCTCAATCAGCAAAGAATACAGCGTGATTATGTACAAAATTTCATCCACTAAAGTTCATAGCATGATCAGGAAAGAAGGCAGCCAATCAACAGAGCATAGAGCTCTACTGGGAATGAGTATGTTTTGAAAACTCAGCTTCCCAGAATATTCAACAGGTTCAGCAAAGTTCTAAAAGAGGCATTTAAAGACAATAATGGATATGGCATTATTAGTGAGTAGAATGACAACCTTTTACAATATCTTGTTTCCAGGAGTACGTTCAAAAGATTTTAAGTATCTGCTTTCTGGGAATATGAGATAATGTTTTGTGTTTGTCAGTTTTGGTGAAAGCCTTTGGAAGGACTGGTATAAAAATCTTTACTGTTACATGCTGAAGCATTCACTTCATTACATATCTGCTGAATTTTTCCATTGCTTGTGCTTGCAAAGGCTGTCATTTTGACCAACATCCAGAGAATCAAGTAAGAACTTCAAAAAAGGGTAGAAGAAGTAACAACAAATTCATCATCTTTGTGAAAAGGACACTTAAAAAAATTAGTAGCAGTTTTTGTTATGTTATGCAAAGTACATAAGTCCCACTGAATACTCAAAGAATGTAATGGCTCACAAAACAGATTCCTCACAAAATCTTGTGTATGTAGTTTCTTCAGAACACATGCCCAGATAATACAGAGAAGAACTACTAAGAACAAGATTTCAACTGGGATGCACAATATGATATTCTAAGAAATAAAAGTATGGAATACGCTCTATAAGGACACTCACTGATCACTGAAATAATGACTTTAAGACACTGTGAGACTCAAAATCTCATTCTTTTCTTGATTTCTCAGATTCCTAATTTTCTATCTTTTTTTTTAATGTAAAAGCTAGCGTTTGAAACAAGTTGCTGAGTAGCAAGGACACTGCTACTTAATCCTATCATTTTTAATCTGGAAGAACAACTTTACATGATACAAATGTGTATCTTTACGAATGAGATAAATGCAAGTACCTAGCATCTTGTTTGTGTCACAGCAAAGATGATGGCATTCAAGAGCTGTTATTTGGAACTATCCATATCATACAGGGATAGAAAGGTACCACAGCAAAAATATCAGTTTTCATTTATTGATGAGATCATTATTCAGCCTGTAGATAAACCATGCCTGCTGCTGACTTCAAAGCAAGTTCCTCTCAGTGTGGGCTGAGACTACTGGCTTATTGGCTTAGATATAAAGCTTAAAGAGTGCTTCTGAATAGAGGCTTATTGTCATGGCTTGCAAAGAAATGTGCTTAGCCTCAGAGCTACTGCACAAGTTCAGTGATATGAAAATATTCAGTGATATATTTACATTAGTGAGCAGTATGATGTAGTTTCAGTAGATACATAAAATCAACTGCTGCTGAGAAGTCAGTACCCACAATATACACATTTTAGGGTTTTTTGTTTGTTTGCTTTTGTTGTTGTTAGTATTCTTTCTTTTGAATTCAGGCTACCTGTAGGCTGGTCCTATGAACGCTAACTACAGGAGGATATAAGTTGTACCGTTAAAGTTTGTCACTGGGAGCAATTTTGTCCGAAACAGATTCTGCTCAGACACTTCAAAATCACTCTGTGTTATGAACCATACTGCAATAATTGGAAAGGACCCAGAAGGTCACTTAAGAAGTGCTGCCTGTTCCAAACTGAATTGTCAAGGTGAACATACTGAGTCATGGAGCATACTGTTCCTACAGAACACAGGATGTAGAAATATATATATATATATAAAAGAAATGTAAAAAGTCAAAACAAAATAGGAATGTAAGGCATAAAAAAGCATTTCTATATAAAGGAATATGAATTACTGTCTTCACTTAAAAAAACAAAAAATATTAACATTATTACATAGCCATTTCCAACAACATCCTCAAGTTAAACCCAAAATGATACTTGAAAAAGCTTGACTCTTTCATGCAGGCAGCACCAAAGAAGTCCAATATTTACTATAGTAACAGGCTGCTATGCATCGTGAGATACTGAGCTGTAGGCAAGAATTACTGGCTAAAATTCCATGACCAGTGCTAAGCAAGAGGTCAGAGCATATAATTGTAATGTTCCTTTCTGGCCTTAAAATCTATTAATATAAGGAATTTGTTCTTCTGGGCATTGAGCACAACTTGCTACAGCAAATACTGAATTCAGTTCACTCAGGTCACACATTAAAACAGTTGTTTATAACATAATATCTAGAATAATTTTGCATGTGGTAACAGTGTGTTCATACACTAAAGGAAAGATTAGATGGATTTTTTCCTAAATTACACTTGGATTAGCCTACTTTTGTAAGTTTCAACAGGTTCCACTGACTTCAAAGTCTTGATATTTAAGAAAGAAAAATCACCTATTAATTCAAACATACATCAAGCTTCATGGGTTGATTTTTGTTTTTCAGGATAGGATGGCTGAAAGTCTCAATACAATAAAATCTAAGTTTTGTTTTATCACATCCTTTTTTGAAATATGTTTGAATATATCTTAGTACTGAACAACAGTCTAATTTAATAATTATCACTATATTGTATCAATTAAAAAATATGCTAAATAGATTAAGAACAGGTAAGCTATCAGATCTCAAACTATAGTAGCTAATTTTGTATCATGAAATTTAAAAGGGAGCTATTTCAAGAATGGGTTTGTTATTTCTGAGGTATTAACTATTTTCATCAGAAATCTGAAGATACCATATATTCTTAAAATCTGCAAATGACACAGAGATTGGCAGACAGGTAAGAAACGATGAGATCAGGGAAATGATACAGCCATCTCAATAAATGCTGACCATATAAAAATAATTTTATTACAACAAATGCCAAGGTGATCTCTCTAAAGAGAAGTTCTAAAACCTATTTTATTTCTTTAGAAGGAAAACTCTTTAGTCTTTGGAAAACCAGAAGCTCATCATAAATTCCTGTGCTGTTGTTAACTTGTTTATTTGCTTAGTATATATGTAATGTGCCTACATTAACTTTTCTTCAGTGCCTGAACTCTGGAATGAGGAGTAGAGGTCAGGAAATGACAATTCTTTTCCTATATGATACTGATGAGATTAGAGTCATAACAGTTCTGAGAAATGAAGGTACTAACATGAAATAGTCCATATAAAAGTCTCAAAAATGACCATAAGAATTTAAAAATCCTGCTTTTAGTGCAAGATTGAAAGAACTCAGTCCACTTAGTTTTCTGAAATGAAGGCCAGTAAGTGATTTGATTACAATATAAGTGGGACAGAGTACATGAACTTTAACCTAATGCAATACAATAGCAACCAAACCAAACCAAACCAAACAACAACAAAAAAACCCTTAAATTGCTGGACACATTTAAACTGTCAGACATATTCAGTTTTTTAATAGTAAACTTAATAAGAAATTGAAAAAAAAAATCCAAGTAAGTAATAGATTCCTCATGTTTTGATGTCTTCAGAGGTGGTAGAAATGCCTTTTGGGAAAGTACATAATCAAATACATTGAATCCAGTGCTGAGTAAGTCATTGACATTTAATGAATTGTGGTATGGAACTATCCAGAGAAAGAGTAAATGTGAGCGTCCGTTCTGGCTTTATCATCACCGTATGTACTATTTCAGATTACAATGGACTTCCCACAGGACTATTGGCTGGAATTCTACTCTTATTTAATAACAGGGAGACATGCTGCAGACAAACTTAAAAATAATAATAACAATAACAGGAATCTAAGTTCCACAATTCCTTTTATTTCCCCTCTCTCTCTCTCCTTCGTTCATAGTCATAATGGAACACATCTAGGTGTGTTACCACAAGATAACTCTCGTCTTGGGTCACTGAAGGCACTTCATTTTGCCTTGTGTTTCACACTTCCCCCAAGGTATGTGTTATCTCAGCATAACACACGCCTCGTCGTGTCTTATTTCTCAGCTCCAAGAGAGACCTTCAAAATATATAAATAAGTCAGCAAACAGTAAATAAAGAGCATTTTTCCCCCAGTGTTTCTTTGTGTTTATGTGTGCATGTGAATGTGCATGCATGTGTATGCGGTGCATGCTGTTTGGAACACTTTAGAGGAGAGAAAGAAAGAGACAAAGGTTTGAGAGAAAGTGGGAAAGAAATAAGAAATGAACGAAGCACAGAGATAAAACAAAATAGAAAAGGAAAGGAAGAAAGAGACATTGAAACAGCAGCACGGCTTTGTTACATAGCAACAACATAAATTTGGTATAAAAGGTTCTGATGAAAGAGTCCAACAAAAATTATAAATGTATGTCATGGTTTCATGATTTTTCATTATCGGTATTCCACATCATAACATCATGCAATGCACTGGGGGTTTGACTGCTGATGCTCAAGTTCCAGGTGCCTGTCCAGCGGAGAAGAGCAGCTACGTTTCCCCAGGGGGCTTTGCGGTCAGCGAGGAGATAGAACTCCTGGCAAGGTCACCTGATGCTCTCTTCTCTGCCTGCCCTGCTTCGCTTGCGCTTCTCTGCCTGCGCTTCTCTGCCTGCGCTTCTCGCCTGCGCTTCTCTGCCTGCGCTTCTCATCTCAGCGTTGTGGTAAGGCTGATCCACCATCAATTTCACATTCTCTCTCCTTATAAAATTCTGTTGATACCATATTTAGTAAATTACTTTGTTTTACCTCAGATTGTTGCCACTGTTTTCAATTATTTCGGGGTCCCTTATTTTCTTTTCTTCCGGGGGCGCGGATCCGCAGATCCCTCCGCCCTTCTAGTCACGGAACCGGGCCGAACCAGCCCGTAAACCGTTGACAATGTATTTACACATGCAAACAAACTAAAAAAAAAAAAAAATCCTTTTTTTTTTAATAAATAAATAAAGAGGGGAAATAAAGAAATAAAAAATAATAAAAAAAGCAAAACAAAACAAAACAAAACAACGTGAGGGAAGCTGACACCTACACAGAGAAACAATGCATATAAGGCGATTGGAAGCAGAAAAAAGAAAAAAAAAGAGATTTTGGAAAAAGCATGATTAGGATATGAAAGAAGGAGATGCAGATTGGTGTCACATGTGCAAGGAATGCCTTCCTTTTCTTTCTTTTAATATGTTGTTTTTTCAATTCTGACAGGGAGTTATAAGCTAGAACAGGAGTTTAAAAGAGGTACCACAGTGATAGATCAATTTACATGGCTAAATAAATGAAAGAACACCTATAGTTAATTTCTTCACAGCTGTTTTCTAAGCTAGTAAGAGATGCCTTCAGAGGTCCTGATAACCAAAAATAGTTGGCAGAAATAACTGCTATTCAGGAAGGAACTGTCTATGAAAATCATTAATTTTAAAACACTAGCAGTGGTTTTTTTTCTGAAGTTTTTTGTTGTTGTTGTTGTTTTATTGCTATTTGTTTGCTTGCCTGTTTGTTTCCATCTTTGACCCAGCCACCAAGTCAGTAACTAAACTCCTCTGTATCCCAGGCTTATCAACATTTGTCAATAGGGCATGATGAGCAGAGCCCTAGGCCCTAGGCTGCTGTTGCCCATCTTAACTCCAGAGCTAGGACTGTTCTTCCTTCATTCAAACTGCAACATTAATCAGCAGGAAATGTGGATTGGGATGCAAAACCACACTGATACAACCAGCCTGTTTATGGATCCTATTTTGTTTCTTTACAAGTTCCCAGGATGCTCAGTGTGAGGGAGTCAGTTGTGGAGACAATGCTGTTTTTGCTCTGAATGGAGAATTGCACCTACTGCTAAACTCCCTGGAACTACAGAATACAGTTTTATAGTGGTGTAGAAGCCACTGTTTACATCCTCTGAAGAAGTACAAACAGGTTTGGAAGATGACCAAGATGGACGTGGTTCCATTTTCTCAACAGTGTCAAACACAGGAGAAAAGACTGTGTTTATGAAACAGCTGACACTGCGGTATCGATTTGAGGCAGAGACCTTTGTTCTCCTTGAGGTTTGTAAAATGTCAAGAAGATGGAGATCCTCGCTTAAATTCCTTGAGTATCAATAATCACTTAGATACAACTCTTTAAAAACCTCTCCACTTAGAAACAACATCTTTCCTTTCACAAGCATAAACAGGAGAGCATGATGAAGACTGTGCCTTCTTGCTTGAAAGACTAATTCCTATCTCAGACTTTTCAGAATAAAGACCAACCTTGCTCCTCTGTTGCATCTGAGAGTGAAGGCAAGAAGTGTCCTACTGTCTCTGCCCAGCATGGAGATCCCTCCACCCTACCGCAAACCAAGACCCACATTTGAGGAACTGCCAGTGCCTGGTCAGATGATGCTGCAGGTTGCTTATTTTTCACTTTACCACAGCACTGCACAATAGTGAGCTGAACCTAAACTAATGGCCTGGTCTGGCCTTGGACGGTTCCCAAAGAGGTGTGTGATGCTCAGGTTGGTATTGCCGTAGCTTCTCATGGCTACCTTGCTCACAGGTTAATGTGGCAGGATAGGCCCTGTCAGCCATGTCCTGCTGCAGCCTAGATAGAGTTATCTAGGTAACTTTCTAAAGGCCAATGCATGGCAAAAGTTATGAACAACCATTCATCTGCAATCTGCTGAACTTCCAGCCCTTTTTCTTACATCACTCAGACAGGATGACTTGCCACAGCATTAATTTCATGCATGATTTAAGTCAGCATAAGTTACTGCTTTCACAAAGATGACCTATCATATGCTCACCCAGCCCCTCTTTCTATGTCCTGTAGCTTATCCTCCCTGTCTTGTGCTAAAACAAACCTATTTTTTGTGGTCACACTGAGAATTAAGTCAAGGATCTTTTTTGGTTCAAGAAAACATATATTTCATCTATCAGATCCATCTTTCCATAGACCTTTAAGCACATTTTCTCCAGAAATAAAGAATGCAAGGGAACAGTAAACAAAGAGTAACAAGGAGTCTTTTTTTTTTTTTTTTTTTTTTTTTTTTTTTTAATAACACCATTGGCTTGGCCATATCTTAAATTATACATTAATCTTTATCCAGAATCATCCTGGATGTCATATACAGTTAGCAGTTCTTTGACCTACAACGATGTTCTTAGAAACCAGCTGTATGTCTGGTATATCTGTGGTCAACAGAAATTTGCAGAAGCCACAGAGGAATACATAATCTGTCAACTAGATCTTCCATGAGAAAAAAGAAAAAAGAAAAAAGAAAAAAGAAAAAGAAAAAAGAAAAAAGAAAAAAGAAAAGAAAAAAGAAAAAAAAGAAAAGAAAAGAAAAGAAAAGAAAAGAAAAGAAAAGAAAAGAAAAGAAAAGAAAAGAAAAGAAAAGAAAAGAAAAGAAAAGAAAAGAAAAGAAAAGAAAAGAAAAGAAAAGAAGAAAAGAAAAGAAAAGAAAAAGAAAGGAAAAGAAAAGAAAGGAAAAGAAAGGAAAGAAAAGAAAAGGAAAAGAAAGGAAAGGAAAGGAAAGGAAAGGAAAGGAAAGGAAAGGAAAGGAAAGGAAAGGAAAGGAAAGGAAAGGAAAGGAAAGGAAAGGAAAGGAAAGGAAAGGAAAGGAAAGGAAAGGAAAGGAAAGGAAAGGAAAGGAAAGGAAAGGAAAGGAAAGGAAAGGAAAGGAAAGGAAAGGAAAGGAAAGGAAAGGAAAGGAAAGGAAAGGAAAAGAAAAGAAAAGAAAGGAAAAGAAAGGAAAAGAAAGGAAAAGAAAGGAAAAGAAAGAAGAGAAAAGCAAAGAAAAAAAAAGCAAAGAAAAAAAAGCAAAGAAAAGCAAAGCAAAGGAAAGGAAAGGAAAGGAAAGGAAAGGAAAGGAAAGGAAAGGAAAGGAAAGGAAAGGAAAGGAAAGGAAAGGAAAGGAAAGGAAAGGAAAGGAAAGGAAAGGAAAGGAAAGGAAAGGAAAGGAAAGGAAAGGAAAGGAAAGGAAAGGAAAGGAAAGGAAAGGAAAGGAAAGGAAAGGAAAAGAAAAGAAAAAAAGAAAAGAAAAAAAGAAAAGAAAAAAGAAAAGAAAAAGATAACAAATCACTGTACTGGATGCAATATTTGGAAGCAGAAAATAATAATGGGTAATGAGATCCAATGCAAACCTTACTAGGAATAATAAGGTGTCTTTCCACATGTTTCCATTGCATTTTGATTGTGAAGAAGCATATCTCTGGTGTATTTAATTGTTCTTTTGTAACAAGTACATATCTACACAAATCAGCTCATGGGTGAGTTCATTTTTTTGCGTCTCAGCAGCAAGTATAGTACTTGTGGGCATGAATCATCTGGCTCCTGCAGACAAAGAGTTCCAATGTTATGACTGTAGAAAAATACCATCAGTTTCAGACTCCTCACAAGCCTGCCATAAGTGCAAGGACTGGAAGCTCAGGAAAAAAAAAAAATGGCTTGCAGTCTGGAAGATTTCCTAGCATTGGTGTAAAAGTGCTCGCTTCGGGCCATTGTAGACCAATAAACAGTTCATTTTTTTCATTGTTCTAATTAATTTAATTAAGTTAACTTCCAAGGTGTGTTAAGAAGCAATGCCTTGGGTGATTAACTGTTCCCATATCAAGGTGTTTTCACAAACACATTTACCTTGATTAGTGTACACATTATTATGTAATTAAATACCTCACACAGAGGAATTTATTAGTGCCTCCTTGTCTCCTAACAAATAAAGCAGCCCTTGAAATTCTCTCTAAACAGAGCTCTCCTAAGCTAGGTGAGAAGGACAAGCAGAAATGTGCAGAGAGAAAGATAATCATGGATTCATCATGCAAGCAGGTCCCTCATTGTCTCAGCAAGACTTTGCATCTCTGTTATTTTGCAAGGACTAGGAATGTCTGCCCAGGTCTCCTCGCAACTTCCTGGCTAATTAAACCACTTTTTAAAGACCTAACGTGCATTTCTTTGGCCAGTAAAGCCTCCTGATTATTTGCCTATCACCACCATTTCAGTTCAATAGGGCACATTTTCTTCTCAAAATCTAATTCAGCTAAATGGAAAACCTTAATTTAAAACATATACATAACAACAGTTCAAATCAGAAAAAAAATGTACTTAGGAACATTCTTAACAAGGAGTCTTAACCAGTGCTATGGAGACTGGCAAAAGGAGTGAAATCAGTTACACTGTCCAGTGTGCACCCATTTTCTTTCATTTGTAGCCTGCAGTCACTCTAACAACAGACCTGGAGTTAAGCATGTGCTCAAATGTTTTGTTGAACTGAAGCCAAAGTAACTCCCATTGGATTCGGTGAGGATTAGTGCATGAAGCTTAGATTAGTCTTTGCTCCAATCTACAGACTGTACCTGCTATTTTATTAAGCGTGACCACAATATTTCAGTATTCTCTGCTGGGTTTGTCAGTAGATCATAAATTGCATTCACCATCTGATGAAGCAATGAGATTTGCTTTATGCCTCATTGGTCACTTTCCCAAGCATTAAAGCTTGGAATGAACAAAGCATGGATGGTTCAGAGGTTTGGTTTGAGATTTACCCAAACTTTATATAAATGTATTCTGAAACTCATGTCTTTGTAAAGATAAGCCAGAACTTTTCATTAAATTTTGGTGATACTAATTATTTATTTCAAATCAGCAAAGCAGTTAGAACAAAAATTCTTTTAGGCAAGTGAAATATGATTATTAAGTTCCCAAAGGACCAGGAATACAGTGCAAGAGTAACAAGGTGCAAATTCATTGTCATTATCCCAGTTTACCTCTGAGGGAATAATTTCAGGCCTATGTGAACAGCCTACACATTTTCCCCATAGTACAAAAGTCTCACTTAAGCTAAATTTTGAAGACTATGTTGCTGTCATTACACTTCTTAGGCAAATTTCAACTAGTCTAAATATGATCATTTTATCTCTTCCTGCAAAAAGTGTAGATTCTATTTCATTTTCATTGCCTCTTGCCCTGAGAAATGACAGAAACAGTATTTAAGTTCTCTCCAGTGCTTAAATGCTCAATGTCATTACTGTTAATTTGACTTATTCTCCATCTTCCATTAAAAAAAAAAAAAAAAAAAAAAAAGGAGAGAAAAATGTGTAAAACTAGGATCAGGATCATACCACTGGGTAATTATCTGGTAAGTGGAGGAAAAAAACAGTTTGGATGACTACACATACTTTATATTCATTTGTACTCCAGATTTTTTTTAAGTTTTCAAGACCTCTCATCTCTCCTACATCATCTTACACAACTCAATTCTAAACACATGAATTTGACAGTCTTGGTTACACTGTAACTCAAGTATGGGCATTGTCCTTTCATGATCTAACTCAGACTCTGTCCAAAAGAGTTATCTGTTCTTTCAGCCCTATCCTGATTCCTGGCCTCATATCAGATTTAGCACGTTGGTGAATACAGGGTGAGTCTAATCATTTTGCTTCTCTGACTGAAAACCAATCATTTAGGGTTTTTTGTTTGTTTGTTTGTTTCTTGCTGAATTCATTTTCAGCCAGAGCAATGAACTGCATCATCAGTCTCCACGGTTGCATGATTTCTGCATCTCATATAAGGTAACAGCAGGAGATCACAGTCAGGAGCAGGGGATGGTTGAGATAACCCTTTTAGCCTGTAGCACAGTATTAGATCAGTTCAGGCCAAGAGGAAAACCACATTTGAAGAAAGGGATGTAACCTCTTCAAGCACTGCCTACACTGTAGATCAAGAATGGTTTTATGGTGGAGGAAGTTTGTCTACTCTGCAGAAAAATGGGAGAAACTTTGGAAAACTTCTGGAAAGTATTTTTTTTCTTAGAATTTATGAATAACAGCACTGCTTCTGAAGATAAAAATATGGTGCAGATGCCTAATTATAAGCAATTCTTATCACCAAAAAAAAAACAACAACAACCAAACAGCTTTCAAAAGGTCTCAAATTATAAGAACCTACGCAGAAGAATACATTGTAAATTCACTCCTCCCTTTCAAATATAATTATCTAGCTATATATTCTGGTGCTCAGGTGGCTATTCTGAATTCCTGTCTATGACTAAGAATAATTTAAGAACAAAATTAAAACACTCTTTTTTCAATTGTCTAACAAGCACAGCAACCATTCTTCAGAGTTAGCCCTTCAAATTCCTAGAACTCATTTACTGTGATGTTTTTCAAAATGCTTTCTCCCAAGGAACTACAATCAAATCATCAAAGTTTATTGAGTCTAAAAGTTAGACTTTATGCTTTAAGCAGATAGGGCCCAAACTTCTTTTTGTGTTTAGTTTAAGTCATGTTTTGAAGATGTCATAGTCCATGGTGATGAAGTTGAGGTGCTGTCTGAGTGCAAATAATGAAATTTATTGATTAATCAACCTTCTGACAGACATAAAAAGTCTGACTGTCTTAAAAACACTCAAACACTCTTAACAGCTCTCTTTGTGTGTGTACCATTCACCTTTTCAAATCACATATACAAAAGGCAGTGTGGTAACCAACAGGATGTTGTTTTCCATTCAACTCTTAGAATATAATATACTACTGGGAAAACAAGTATTAGTATCCTCTAATACACAAGAGTCCATCCACTCTCCCCCTTCTAGATGGTATGAATTAGGTGATATTTTCTGGGAATCTGAAAATACTCCTGAATGCCAAGTGAATCAATGTTGAAATAAGAACAAATACACTCTCTACAAATGAGACAAGAGCTATCAGGTCTGTGCCAGTGAGAGAGAATTATGTTTGCCTGGGGCCAGCTCCTCAGGGAGTGAAGATTGATTCTTTATGATTGATGACTCGGCACTCGAATGCCAAGTCATCAATTCCCTGTGTTCATGGCATTGACTGCATCAAGATAACTTTTCCCTCATGCTTAAGCATGGATATGGTCCTTGCCTGGAGAGTTGCCTCAGAGGACTCAAGTACAGAACCTGAGACAGTTGCTTAATATAAAAGACAAACACAAACTCCAAGTGTCTGTATGTAAGGATTGAAAATCTAAACCTAAAACGTGCATGCAAGGCTTGGACTCCCCTTTGCAGACCAACGCTTGAATTGCATATCCTACAGTGAATGGGTTTACATTATGCAGTTATGTTCTTTAAAAATACAAAATAAATATTTTTTACTAAATTTTAGTAAACCTTTTTCTAGGTGTTATGGTCAGAATTCCCAAAACAGCCTACTGGAGAGGCTGATCAACTTGATTTCCTCCCAGCCGGTGTCATCAAATGTCTCAACTATCAAAAGAAGACATCCTCCTGCTCTAGCAAGTGACAACAGTAAGACTACATCACGTTTTGCCTTGTGGCATTACCTACGTGACCATGGAGAAGATATGAAGGAATGGCATAAACAACCTACTCCTGCACTTCAAGCATGGGTAAAAGAATTACAGGACAAATCAACCACCAAGGTGAACTTCTCCAAAAATGTGATTGCTCCAGTTGCTGCAGACAACGGAGGTAACAAATAGAGGGGCCCTGTCCCTAGCCTGGGGGGGAAAGGGATATTAGAGTTTATAATAGAGTTTATTGGACTGTGTGGATTAGATGGCCTGGCACATCAGAATCACGGAAATATAAGGCCCTGGTGGATACTGGTGAAAAGACATATGCCCTGTTCACAAATGGATCATGTTGTATTGTGAGGAAGCATGACAGATGGAAAGCTGCTGTGTGGAGGCCACATGACAGGTTGCAGAGGCCACTGAAGGGAAAGGAGAATCAAGCCAATTTGCAGAGGTAAAGGCAGTCCAATTGGCCTTAGATGTTGCTGAACGGGAGAGGTGGCCAATGCTTTATCTTTATACTGACTCATGGATGGTAGTAAATGCCTTATGGGGGTGGTTACAGCAGAGAGAGCAAAATAACTGGCAAAGAAGGGGTAAATCTATTTGGACTGCTGAACTGTGGAAAGATATTGCTGCCTGAATAAAGAATATGGTTGTAAAGGTGCGCCATGTAGATGCTCATGTGCATCAGGTAGATCGAGCTGCCAAAATTGAGGTGGCTCAAATAGACCTGGACTGGCAGAACAAGGGTGAATTATTTCTAGCTCAGTGGGCCCATGAGACCTCGGGCCCTCAAGGAAGAGATGCAATATACAAATGGGCTAGAGACCGAGGGGTGGACTTAACTATGGATGCTATTGCACAGGTTATTCATGACTGTGACACATGCGCCACAATTAAACAAGCCAAGAGGATGAAACCACTCTGGGAGGAAGGGCAATGGCAAAAGTATAAATATGGGGAGGCATGGCAGGTTGATTATATCACCTTGCCATGATCTCGCAGTGGTAAATGTTATGTGCTTACTATGGTAGAGGCAACCACTGGGTGGCTTGAAACATATGCAGTACCCCATGCTATCGCCCGAAACACCATTTTGGGTCTCGAGAAACAAGTCCTGTGGCGACATGGTACCCCAGAAAGAATTGAGTCAGATATTAGGACTCATTTCAAAAAATCTCTTGTAAATACTTGGGCCAAAGATCATGGCATTGAGTGGATTTACCATATTCCCTGCCATGCACCAGCCTCTGGTGAAAACTGAACGATACAATGGGTTGTTAAAAACTATGCTGAAATCAATGGGTGGCGGAACATTTAAGCACTGGGAGAAGCATTTGGCAGAAGCCACCTGGTTGGTCAGTACCAGAGGATCTATCAACCATGATGGTCCTGCTAGCTCTTTACATACTGTCAAGGGAGATAAGGTCCCTGTAATACATGTAAAGAACATGTTGGGAAAAAGCAGTTTGGGTCTTTCCAACTTTTCCCTCCGCCCTGCTAGTCACAGAACTGGGCTGAACCAGCCCATAAACCGTTGACACTAGGAAGACTGAGTGACAACACAGTACTCATATCACTGTGACACTGGAAACTGTACATCTCAGAACATAAGGAAAAGCAGCAACTAGAAATATGTATCCTTATTGGTATATCTGGTGGAATGTCAATAAAATCCTAGGGATCTTGACACCTCTGACAGTCTTTGTAAAACATGCACAAAACAATCAACTGCTGGTAAAAAAGGAATTCTAACTTTGTTTTGTCAGAAACAATCTTAAATAGAAACCACATTAGACAGGCGCACATTTTATCTGAAGAAAGTCTACTCCTCATCCCATTTACTCTGTTCTTGAAGTCCAGGCCAATACATTATGTTTTCTAAAAAATTTTACAACAACTTTAACTAACCTTCCTTTCCAATTGTACTAACATTTTAAAGCATCTCCTGCTGCTGTGAACTAACCACTAAATATTTCCTCATCAAGGAGGGATACCCAACCACCACAGGGCTCCCCAGGCTGGGGATGTTAGTGGTATAGAAAGAAGGAGGAAGTAGAGCAGTACTGCAATGTCTCTCAGGTGAACCAGGCCTGACAGAAATGTTCTGTCAGTGTACCTTAGAGGAACTGTGTGGCTGTTCCCTCTCTGTGACAGTTCGTAAGCCTGACCGAGACACCGCCAGCTTAAAAAAAGTCAGAACACTGCCATAAAGTCATCCTGCAGTTTCCTTTCAGGAGCAATTATGCTATTTTTTTTTTTTTTCTCATGTCTGCCTTAAATCTTGAAGAAACCTAGTACATTTTCAACAGATAAATAAAAACATTCTTAATTTTTTAATTACACCATTTTGCTTAACTAAGACTTCTAAAACATATTTCTAGTTCTAGTATAAGTTTAATAAATCATAACATGAAAATAAAAGAGAACATCCCTGGTTAGAATATTCTTCCATAGTTTGTAGTTGTAGTAGGACTAATAATTGATCCTTTTAAAGAAGGTGCTAAAAATTTTTACAAGAAATAATTTCAAACTTCCAACATCACAAATCTTACTAAGAATGTGAGGGGACTTGTCTCTAAAATAAAGCAAAATGGAAGCAGAAAAGCAAACTTTCTATTCCAATTCCCCATCCAATATAAGAAAAGACTCTCAGAATGTCCCTGATTCACAGGTCCCTTCCAATTCAGGGCATTCTATAAGTCAGAGGAACAGATGTAGAAACAATAAGAAAGAAATATGATACAGAATCTGGCTCTAGCCATGTGTGAATACTCATTGTTCCTTTCCATGTTTACTAATACTCCATGATCACTATTGCTTAATGTTTATCTAGTGATTCCTCTTCCTTGATTAACATTTAATAATGCTGATGTCAAAAACGGTTACCAGGGAGCATTTGTAATGCCAGCTTATTAATGTTCCGGGACATACAATATTACAATCATCCTTTTAATCACTTCATGTTGCATTCATCCTATTCAAAAGCAAGGAATTATTTCACACTTCGTGCTAGACTCTGTCTTGACTTAGAGGTTATGTGCCATATGCAAAGTGATCTTTCTGTAGAAATAGATACAGGCTTTTTCCAGCCCTCTCTCAAACCTGGCTGTTTAATTTCTTCTCCCAAGTTATAAATATATTATGTATTACACATTGAAGTGGCTTTCAAACTTACTTTTAAGTGGCAAATACTTGAGGTTGAAAAGCTGAGAGTTGCAAAGTGTGTTTTTCTGTATAGTAGAATAAAAGGAGTGATACTATTTGAAGGTTGTGGAACTGCTGCTAGTGATTTTCCATGAACTTTTGATGTAACAAGAAGGAAAAAAGTATAACATTATACTCAGAAGAGGCGATTTGGTTAAAAAAAATGCATGCTGGCAACCAAATCTACTCCATATCCATTCATAGCCAGGCTTTGCATGCCACAACTCAATCCAATTCCTTGTGAAATTCCATAGCTTCTATTGGTTGGAGTTTTACTGTATATAAATGACTATCGATTATTCACTGAATTACAGTGTTTTACAGAGTCTCTAAATTTCTTTCAGATCCCTTCCATTATCATTTCATGAATGTATTTTTTTTCTTATGCATACACAATATTGACGTTACACATTAGATTGTTTGCTACACAGATATGGGTAAGCAGCTATAATGAAAATGTAAGGTACTTAAGACAGATATATTAAAATAAACACAGCTATTTTATTCGGGAAAAGGTTCAGGCCCTTTGTAGGTCTCCAGGCATCCAGAATCTTTCAGAAGTTCTAAAGTCTTGCTCAACAAGAAATTTGCACTGCCAGTGGATGCAGATAAGAAAAGATGTCATTGGCCTAAGACAGATTTAATACTTTAGAACAACAGGACATTTAGGTTGACCACATGTATGGGCAATTTCCTAAGGAAACAAATATACTGAAAGGAAATAATATGTCAGCTAGTGGCCTTCGTATATGCAAAGATGTTCCCCGTTCCAGTTACTTACAAGTTTGAGTATAGGCCACTAAGAGTCTTTGTCTACTTGTTGACAATTTTAATTATAATAAGATCTGATTATAGCTACTTTACAGACTCTGTTCAGCACTTCTCTTCATTATCAGCAGTACAATTGCAGGCTGGAGTCAACTCACATTGCTTTTTACCTTCTTCAAAGCTTCATTTAAAATGTTGAAACAATTTCTGATTCAGCCTTGTGAGCTTCAAGCCAATGAATTCCTTCAAATGTTTCTTCAATCAGCAGTCAAAGTAACAAAAAAAGAGAAAACACTCTTCTAACTCCTTGGATCACATAAGGATTGCATTGTGAAAGCACTGGACTGGCTTCAAGAATGAGAATTTCACCAGCACTTTAGAGACTATTTACAATGAGAAATGTGTCTTGAGTTCTCTGTTTCCTAGGAGGTGATTCAGTTCAAAATTTTACGGTTGGAGACCAATAACAGCAAAGAGTTTACAAATCAAAATGTTGTATTTATTTTTGAAAATCAATAATTATCATTTAAAAGAAAAATCTGTGGATCAGTCAGTTCCATTACTCACATCTCCCCTCCTCCCCCTCCCCACCTTTTTTTTTCCTCCTCAATTTAAAGCAAATATTTTAATTCTTAATGATAATATTTCAGAAGGGATAGACGAGGAAAGAAGGGTGGTATGGCCCTCTATATTAAAGACTGTTTTGATGTTGAAGAGCTCGGGATTGGGAATGACGGTGTTGAGTGTCTATGGGTAAGGATCAGGGGGAAGGCCTATAGGGGTGACATCTTGGTGGGGGTCTGTTATAGACTGCCTAGTCAGGATGAAGAGTTGGACAAGCCATTCTATGAGCAGCTCGCAGAAGTCATGCGATCACCAGCACTTGTTCTCATGGGTGACTTCAACTTCCCTGATATATGTTGGAAATATAACACAGCACAGAGGAAGCAGTCCAGGAGGTTTTTAGACTGTGTAGAAGACAGCTTCCTTATGCAACTGTTAGGAGAGCCTACCAGGGGAGGTGCACTGCTAGACCTGCTCTTTGCTAACAGAGAAGGAATGGTGGAGGAAGTGAAGGCTGGGGACTGTCTTGGGCAGAGCGACCATAGAATTGTAGAATTCTCTATTCTTGGAGATGTCAAAAGAGGGACCAGCAAAACTACTTTCTTGAACTTCTAGAGGGAGGACTTTGATCTGTTCAGGGTGCTTGTAGCACGGGTACCTTGGGAGTCACTTCTTAACGGTAAAGAGGTCCAGGAAGCCTGGACGCTCCTCAAGACAGAAATCTTAAAGGCACAAGAACAGGCTGTCCCTGAGTGCCGTAAGGTGAGCCATAGGGGTAGACGGCCTGTGTGGATGACTCGGGAACTACTGTTGAGACTCAGGGAGAAAAAGAGAGCCTATGTCCTCTGGAAGAAGGGACAGGCTACTTGGGGAGATTACAAGGAAGTTGTTAAGGTATGCAGGGAGGAAGTTAGGAAGGCAAAAGCCCAACTTGAACTCAGATTGGCCACTGCAGTAAAAGACAATAACACATCCTTTTATAAATATATCAACAGTAAAAGAAGAACCAAGGATAATTTTCATCCTATACTTGATGCAGCAGGGAATGTGGCCACTGAGGACAAGGAGAAGGCTGAGGTCCTCAATGCCTTCTTTATACCTGCCTTTAGTAGCCAGACGAGTTATCCTCTGGGCATTCTACGCCCTGATCTGGAAGCCTGGGATGCTACTCAGAATATACCCAGGGAATGGCTGCAAGTTGTACCAGAGGAGGTTTAGGTTGGACATGAGGAAAAACTTTTTCTCTCAGAAAGTGGTCAGGGACTGGAATGGCCTGCCCAGGGAGGTGGTGGAATCGCCGTCCCTGGCAGTGTTCAAGATGTATCTGGATGAGGAGCTGTGAGATATACGTTAGTAGCTTGTGGTAGCAGTGGTAATGAGAAGAAGGTTGGACTAGATGATCTTACAGGTCATTTCCAGCCTTGTGATTCTATGATTCTATGATTCTATGATTCTATGTATTATCCTGCAATCCCTGGAGTAAATAACTCTCATTCTCCAGAATTATTAAAGAGGATATCAAAACCTAGTCTTTTATGAGTGCATAGAATATCATCAAGTCTCCCAGGCATCATCTTTCTATGGATACAGTGATGGTCAACAACAGCATAACCTGTATCACTGAGGTGGAGGAAACACCTTCTCTCTCAGTGTGTCACTCTAAAGAATGTGGAAAAAAATAGCCCCTTCATTTTCCACCAGATAAAGGGGCTGTGCCAGTAGAGGAGATTATCACTAGACCTTCCTGTCAGCTTTCCTAAGAAGTATAAACTAACTCTCATGATAAACCAGATACTGCCAGCCCGTTTGGCTAGCAGGAAGATGCTGTATTGATGATTTAACAGTAAATAGAGAAGTTATAGCTTGGGAAACTTCTGCTGAAATGCAAAGAGCTCCAGTGAGATCAGGCAGAGACAATCCACACACCTCCGCGTTCTTTGTTTCACTTTTTCTACACATTTCTTCTATTCCTCTACTGAGAAGTCAGATTCTGATTCAGGATATTTATTTATCATATCGTAATTAAATATATGCTTAACTAACTGCACTCTAGGTCTCTTCTTAGCAATCTAATTACAAAAGAAAGTTAGTCAGATTTAGGCAGGCTTTCCAAAGATTTTTTTGTTTTGTTTTGTTTTTAAATTCTTAAATTATTTTCCTCTGTGTTCAAAATTAATTAGTGGTAGGGGAAAAAAAAAAAAAGAGAGAGAGAGAGAGAGAGAGAGATACTAGATTGACACCCTGGAGTGGAGTCTGCTATTCTTCCTCTATTCATCAAACAGGCACAGTGTGAAGAGGACAAACATTTTTTACCCAGGAACTTGTTGTTACCACTGTTCTCTTAGAAGTTTATTTGCCAAGATGCATTTTACATACACAGGTTTTGAGGCCACTATTTGTTGTTGTGCTTATCCTCACTGCTCCCAGATACAGGAATTAAAATACTAAAACTCATCTCTTCCTCCTACCAAGTCATGAAGCACAGTAAAAAATGTGAGAAAGTGCCGACAAACATTTTCCTGATTCTCTCTGGCTGATTCTAGGTTCTTTCTGTTTTAATCAGGAATTTTTTTAGGATTCTTCTCATCAAATTAAATTTAGGGCCACAGAACTACAGATTTCTTAAGGAAACAGAGAAATAAAACCAGTTAAAAATAATTATCACGACAAAAAACAAAACAAAGCAAAACAAAACAAAAGAAACAAACACAGAATCATTTAAGTTAACAATCAATTTGCAGAGCATAGACAGAGGAACTTCACACAGTAATTTAAGTACAACACCCAATAACCTGTGGTAAACATGTCTTCTAAGACAAACGCAGGATTCTGGCTGAACAGTGAGTTTGTCCAGAGATAAATCCACTGGAATCCATAGACCTGATTCACACCAGTGCAGTCCAGGGTGGGATCAGACCTTTCAGATCATGGCCATTTTTCACAACTCCTGGGTTTCTGACTAAGGATGCTGTCAAGGAAATATTCAAGGTTTTGCTCTTCCTCAAGAAGGATATGGACTTGTACTGTTTTCATTCAGATGCCTCTTTTAAAGATGATATTTCCCAGCAAGTTGCCTTTGAATGCTTTTTCTCAAAGGGAAAAGCTAGTTATTTGTTTGCTAGTTTACATCTATCTTCAATTTGTGCTAGCTTTCAAATTTTAATTCACAGACATTCCTTTGCTAGATAGAGAGGATCTAGAAATATTGGTGAAAATTAATTTAGAAAGTCTGCTTCTCCACTTATCCTGAAGACTGCTCTAAGACTTTTTCTCCAACTGTATAGGAAGGTGAGAAAAGACCACATTTAAGTCTATTCTCCAGGGTCCTTTTGTCCTTTGTATTCAAACAAAGAAAACACTGAAAAAAAAATTATTATTATTATTATTTTTAAATGAATAAGACAAAAAAAGAAGAGCAGTGCATTTATAAAACATTTTCTAAACAGCTTATAAATTGCAAAAGGAACCTCTGTTTTGGTTAAGCTGTGCTGACACAAATGCACCACAAGGTCTCTTGATGTCTTTTAAACATTCCACCTTTGTGAAATTGATAAATTGTTGTAGTCAGTATTGTCAATTATTTGGGTAACAGAATAATGAACTGACATTCACACTGATATTCATGTACATTACCATGAATAATTCTTAGTTCTCTACTAGTTAGATAATAATAATACTATGAATAGACTTAATAAATGTTCTGCACAGTTACAGTAACTGTAATATTACAACTAATATATATATATACAATGAAAAGAAAAGAAAAATAAATAGTTGCAAAATCCACAGTTATGACTGTGTGCTGTACATTAGAAACTTCATCAAAAAGAAACCAGTACAGGTCCACACAAGAAAAAATAAAAGTTAAAAAAATACCGTCTATAAGAAATACCAAAGGACACCTTTGTTGGTGGAAGATTTTTCATTATCTCTTGACATTACAGAAGGCAGGATGGTGATCAGTAAAAATGAGTACAAGTATGAAACAAATAGAAAAGTCAATGAACACATAGAATGCATCAGGTATATTCAATAGATCATCAGCAAAGGAAACTAAAATGCATTCCAGAGTATTTTCAATTCACTGTCTGTCCATTTAAGTATACATCTATTTATCCAAATATCATTCAGCCAGAATAGGAAGAGCAAGAAACCCAACAGATTTAAAAGGAAACTTGCTGAATGCATAGGGGTGCATTATTTACAGGAATGAAGATGTGCCTGACAGATAGACTCAGTGACTTAGTGAGCCCCTTCATATTTTATCTCTGTTCTTTATGGTATATATAAGACTATAAGAAAATGCATGGTAAAAATAAACTCATTTTGCTCAAGAGATGCAAATACTTTAGTCTGGATCAGAAAGTAACATCTTGTCATCACTAGCAATAATGAGTTGCTTAGACTGCAGGCTCTTAAATGATCAATCACTGACTATAGAATTAACCAAAGGAATAAAATTCCAATGAATTCTCAATTGTCTCAAAACATACTGTTTTAAAGTAGAAGAAAAATTAAACTTTCCAATTGTGGAAACCCAGTCCCATATTCTAAAAAAATCTTTAGATCCCTGCTATAAGTACTGTTTGCTGGCAGGTCTTTGTGAGTGATAGTTGTGCCAGTTACCCTTGTTTTCAAGATCAAGGAATGAACCTTGTGTCATCTACACCATTTTTTCTTTATAGCTGGAGCAAAAGAAACAGGCGTTGGAAGTAATGGTAGCTGCCTGCTACATAATTGGAAATCCCAGTAAATGCTACAGTACAATGGTGGTGCACAAGAAGACAATCAAGTTAAACAAACCAAGTTGTCTGATTTGATAAATAATGAAAAAAAAAATTCCTTTCCAAAGTATTCCAATTATATTTTCTGAAGAGATTATTAATAATTTAATGAACTTTCCTTTGTTCCTCACATCAGATAAAACTTCAGGTTTTAAAATCATGGTTGTTCTGGTCAGTTTAAAATTACCTGAGAGTCTGACTCCTCCAGTAGGGGAATGAACAAACAAACATAACAGTATCACTGTATATATCTTTTATATATCTTTAAAGAAACAATTCACGTACATATCAACCTTTCATCTTTCAAATTCCTGTGAATAAAGACTTGTAAATTAACCATTCTTTTGAATTTCCACATTATTTTGTATTCAGACTAGTGATTTGTACTATTTTGTCCCAAGATACCAAAACGTCCTTAGCAGACTCAACAGCGATACTTGTAACCAAAAGCAGTTATTGATCATATCTGGACTGTGTGAGATTTCACAAAACATTAACTAAACTCCTCTAAACCTTCTCCAGCACATGCTGGAGTCAATGAAAGGACTTGTTTTGAAAAGTGATGGCCCTTCCTGGTTTAGAAGAGGTATTTTTGTGATACTATTATAAGCATATTCAGTACCAAAACCTAACGCTGCAATTGCCTAATGTATATATTAGAAAAGTGTTCTGTCAGCTACAAGAAGTAAACAGAAAGGATGGGGGCACAGACTTTTAAATGCAAAAGGCATAGAGAGTTGTATCTGATAAAGCATGGCATCCTTTTACATGCACTGGCATGAAGAATGAAGCAGATGCAGATCACTAAAACCTCAATATCACTAAAGACTGAATACAGGGCTATAAAAAGAAAGAAAGAAAGAAAGAAAGAAAGAAAGAAAGAAAGAAAGAAAGAAAGAAAGAAAGAAAAGAAAGAGAAAGAAAGAAAGAAAGAGAAAGAAAGAAAGAAAGAAAGAAAAGAAAGAAAGAAAGAAAGAAAGAAAGAAAGAAGAAAGAAAGAAAGGAAAGAAAGAAAGAAGAAGAAAGAAAGAAAAGAAAGAAAGAAAGAAAGAAAGAAAGAAGGAAGAAGAAAGAAGGAAGAAAGAAAGAAAGAAAGAAAGAAAGAAAGAAAGAAGGAAGGAAGGAAGGAAGGAAGGAAGGAAGGAAGGAAGGAAGGAAGGAAGGAAAGAAAGAAAGAAGAAAGAAGAAAGAAGAAAGAAAGAAAGAAAGAAGGAAGGAAATGGAAGGAAGGAAGGAAGGAAGGAAGGAAGGAAGGAAGGAAGGAAGGAAGGAAGAAGGAAGGAAGGAAGGAAGGAAGGAAGAAGGAAGGAAGGAAGGAAGAAGAAGGAAGGAAGGAAGGAAGGGAAAGGAAGGAAGGAGGAAGGAAGGAAGGAAGGAAGGAAGGAAGGAAGGAAAGGAAGAAGGAAGGAAGGAAGGAAGGAAGGAAGGAAGGAAGAAGAAGAAAGAAAGAAAAGAAAGAAAGAAAGAAAGAAAGAAAGAAGAAAGAAGAAAGAAAGAAAGAAAGAAAGAAAGAAAGAAAGAAAGAAAGAAAGAAAAGAAGAAAGAAAGAAAGAAGAAAGAAAGAAAGAAAGAAAGAAAGAAAGAAAGAGAGAAAAGAAAGAAAGAGAAAGAAAGAAAAGAATAAGAAAGAAGAAAGGAAGAAGAAAGAATAGAAGAAAGAATAGAAGGAAGAAAGAAGAAAGAAAGAAAGAAAGGAAGGAAGAAAGAAAGAAAGAAAAGAAAAATGGAAAAAAGAAAACAGTAAGCTGCAGTTTTCTTTTTTCTTTTTTTTTTTTTTAGTGCGTTTGTTTGTTTTATCATTATTTTTTAGAGTAACAGATCCAAATGAACATCAAAATGAAGTCACAGGATAACATTTTTGGCTTGATGTCTAAAGAATTTGTTTCTTCTTGTTCAAAAAGGAAGAACATAACATAGTGGTCAGAGAGGACTATGAAGTAATAACTAAAAAAAAAAAAAAAAAAAAGAGCCTACACTCACAATCAGTTGTTGCAAAAGTGCGTATGTGATACTTATGGTGACCAGAACGGAAGTGAAAAGATGGTCACTGCTGTTTTGCAGATCAGGATCATACCTTACATGTGCTGCAAATGAAGCTCTGAAAATTCTCAGGTATGGTCACTAATGGCTTATTCCACATTTTCTGGTGCCTGACTAGACGGTTGGGCTTGATTTGTGAAGATGTATTCTGGGTCACAGCAGTAATGAAAGAAAAGAGGGACTATGCTCTCAGTATATAAGACGCTACATGAAGTACTCTTAAGAAAGAAGTCCTGGATCAGAGAGTTATTCAGTTCACTGAACTTTAAGCACAGAATACATCCCATCTTTCTTGAGCTGAGGGAAAATCATCCTCTGGGAAGGACTCTCCTTCTATAGATTACTGATAGCATGAAATCAGATGGGATCCATAACTCTGCTGGCTAACACAAGTGCTGGAAGCTAGATAATTTGAACCCTCTTGGCTATGTTACAAGAAGCGCTCAAGAACATCAGACTATCTATAGGACTGATAATAACCCTATTTGAAACAGGGTTTTAAGACCAAATTCTAGATCATGACTTAGGTCACATGCATTGGGTTGTGTTAAGAATGCAGGGCTCTGTCTGAACTATTCAGTCTTTTAATACTAAGGGGAAAGAAGTCCATCTCCTTAGAAGGTGATTCATTTCATTCTTAAACACACATTTTAAATGGTTCATCTCTTAAAATGCCTCTTTTTTTCCCCTCTTTTGTTTATAGAGGGAGGCTGGTCCAGATAGTTTGGATATACGCATCTGTATATGGGATATTTGTAAGGATGTGATGTGAGCCCCATGTTAAATAACTGTGGGAAAGCATGGACAGGGTCTTTATGTACGAAAGGAGTTCTATTCAACCTAAGTGTTGAATAAAGCAGGACACTCCCGGAGTGAACAATATGTCTTCATGTAATTAAAAGTGATTTAATAGTCAACATCTATAGTGGAAGAAAAACCAAATAGCACAGGCAATCTTATTTCTTGTGTTCACTGATTAATATATGAATGATTGACTTTAGAATCTCAGTAATACTGTCTGGATGTATTTGTATGTGTATGTAAATAGATAAGTATTTGAATTTTTTATTCAGTTTTTCCTCTGTAAGTATCAGAGTCCAAAATGTCTTGTCAGACATAGACACATACTCTTATTTTCTTCCATAAACTTACAACAGTTTCTAGTAAATGAAGATCTGGCCTAGTTATATTCCACATCCTTTTTTTTTGAAGTACTATAGACATGCAAAGTGAATCAATATTTCTGGAGCTATTCTGAAGCACCTCCACTTATAATTGCTGACAAGACCCAAAACTAAGTGGCAATTTCCTGGTGAATTAGATCATTTTTCTAACTGTTTTACCAAAGCTGTCTCCTCCCTGGGTGACTCAAAAATAAGTTCTGATTAAGTACAGTAAAACAAACTCTTGCTTTCATCAGAGAGCTGAATAAGTATAAGCAATGAAACTTGTGGATAGGAGCTATTCTAGATAATATTATTTTAAGATAAAAAAATGAATTTTCTTGCCAAAGAATGAAGTGTTAGATACCACTATGAAACATTTTTAAATGACTTTAAGATGGAAAAAAAGGCATGGGGACAGAGGATAGGTAGAAGAAGAAATTAGAAATAGTGTAAAAATACTGCAAGTTTTATAAAAACACCAAAACCGAAAGACTCTTATTTAATGCTTTCGAGCAGCCTTAGCCAGAAAACAGAATTGGACACTTAACATGTTTCCCCAGAGGGAATTATATGGTATATTCTACCTACTATTGCTCAAAGTCACGAATTTCTTGAAACAAACTGTTGGGAACCTTGCTTTCACAAATTGAGAACTACACAATTTATTAATTTATTTATTTTACTTTCTGATTTGTTTATTAATATATTCTTGTTCTATGGGACAGGCTTGAGTCTGAAAAAGGGGTACTAATCTGCTCTGTAGATTCAGAATTTGACTTCAAGGTTCTCTTCTTACTTCTTCTCAGCTATCAAAATAAATAAATAAATAAAAGAAGGAAGGGATGAGTACTCATTTCTTCTCACAGTCCAAACTCCAAATACTGTCAGTGTTCAAGTGTGTTGCACAAACAAGTTAGTGCTTGAAAGATCTTTGAAAGCTTCTGGATACATAAATCTTCAACAAAAACATGTGATGCCTTTGGTATTAGATGTACCTTGAATTTAAGTGTGTAGATATCCAACACGTAACAGATACAGGGAATATCTTCTATCTGCTTAGAGTTTCTTTATTGAATAGTCAAATCTATTGAAAAGCATAATTTTATTTCTTCAAATATGTCCTTTAAAGACAACTCATAGCACTCCTCCTGTTTGGAGCTCAGTAGTGCCATATAGGAGAAAAACTTACTTTCTTGGTGCAGTGACAATTTAGTTCAAAGAACCAGCTTATTTACTTCTTACACACATACTCTCCATTCAGCATCTTTGCACTGTACCTAAATCTTACTTGTCCAATCTGCTAGCTTTATATTTTAGTCGTCCTCTTCATGTTTTAATTTAAAAAGTAAATAAATAAATAAATAAATAAATAGATAAATAAACAAATAAATAGTAACTTCTGATAGCTACATAATTAACTGTAGTACATATTTTATATGTGGCCTAAGCCAACTCACCTTCCCTCAATGCATCCCAGGCAAGCTAAATTGTTGGACGCCCACACCCTAAAAATTTTCCCAAATCTTCCACTGTGACTAATTTTCCTTTTAAAATTGTTTTTTTTTTTTTTTTTCCCAGGGGTTTCATTGAAGTTATTTTTTCAAATGTGCTTTTCCTTCCTTTTTTTTTTTTTTTTTTTCCTTGCAAAAATAGTTTGCTGTTGTTGTTGCTGTTGGTATTGTTTTGCTTTGATCTGAAACTTTAGGACTCTTTAGTTTCCCCTGGGAAGCTTTCTGCTGTGCTGGAATAATTCTGAAAACTAATGAGGAATTCTAGATTCATTTTTCCACATATGGTCACACCCAGGTGTATCTCATTTTGTACAAGAAAGAGTTGGAAAACATTAAGTTCAGCTGCATTCTGAGAAGATGTCTTAATAGATATGTATTTCCTTCTCTGGATGCTTCATTGCCTGATGAATCGTAGATTATTTATAGAAAGGTATAAGAAAATCTTCACTAGTAAGGTAGGGAAAGAGAAGTTTCATAACAGCCTCCAGAGTTTACATTTAGAAAGAATAATCTGAACATTTTCTCTATTTTCTCCTTTCATTCTGGCAGGAACTGTTGCCAGCATATACCCATGATATCTCAGTAATGCAAATGAAAAATGAGAAGTTTAGATCCCAATAACGTCCACGGGAAGCCCACTCACCTACTTCAATTAATTCAGGAATTCAAGTTACACCTTCTGAGTATGACAAACTAGACTATACTTTTCTTAACACAGGCTTCTTAACAAATCACAGGTCAGGTGAATGAGGACAGGGTTAAAAAAAAGATTTATGTTGCTTATTCTGAAAGTGCTGTTTTAAAAATCCTCAAAGATGCTAAGCAGAAAAACTTTCATTGACATCTACAGAGCAAAAAGCTGTGCTACAGAATGCTTACCTTATTCTAATTTCCAGGATTTTGTCATTTCCTTGTATTTTGCAATGAATTTTGCTTTAATTCTACTGAACTGAAATAATGCACAGTGCTTAAGGCACTACTTAAGCCTAGGAGGTGCCTTTATCTGTGCCTTAGTGTATTCAAAATTCAGGTGATAATGCATGTGAGATGTTGTGAAGATATGTGCATCTGAGATTGAAGTGTACAAATGTGGGATCTGACATCTTTAATTTTGTATATCTTGTTTCACGTATGCACCTTTGTAAGTCTTTAGCTTCATCCAGTCTAATATAAGAAAGGAATATTTATAGATACATATGTGGATTATGTGGATTTTTATTTTGCCTTTCCACAGGGAGATTTAACATGAACTGCTGTTTTGGGCACCTCTTGGTGTTGTATTCTTCACTGAAACTCTTTCAGCATGAATTCCTACTTCCTTATCCTGGATAAGATTTGCCCATGGAGGAATTCTCTAAAGCACATTTCTGTGATTCACTCTCATAGTCTGTTTCAACAATTTATCCACTTTCCAGAAATGTAAGACAGAGGAGTGAGTGGAACCATGAAAACTCAGTAGTGAGTGACTTGTTCCCACTGCTGTCTTAACTTTTAACTAAGATTTTATTAGAGTTAACAATGCTATGACAGCTGGAATTCTTCCCCCTCCCCCCCCCCCCCCCCCCCCCCCCCATAGCAACTGCCAGATTTGAATATAAATATGGTAAAGAAGCAGGCAGAAATACAAATCTGAGGGTAAACTTTCTTATGAACTATATGATGTCACTGACTGAATGCATGCATAGTAGACCTGTGATGATGGTTTCACATTCCTTATTCATCAAAAAGCAAACAAATGAAAACTGATAATGATGTGAAAATGAACTGAAATGGTTATCTTATGACTAACACTTAAAAAGAAAAAGAAAGAAAGAAAGAAAAGAAAGAAAGAAAGAAAGAAAGAAAGAAAGAAAGAAAGAAAGAAAGAAAGAAAGAAAGAAAGAAAGAAAGAAAGAAAGAAAGAAAAAGAAAGAAAGAAAGAAAGAAAGAAAGAAAGAAAGAAGAAAGAAAGAAAGAAAGAAAGAAAGAAAGAAAGAAAGGAAAGAAAGGAAAGGAAGGAAGGAAGGAAGGAAGGAAGGAAGGAAGGAAGGAAGGAAGGAAGGAAGGAAGGAAGGAAGGAAGGAAGGAAGAAGGAAGGAGAAAGAAGGAGAGAAAGAAGGAGAGAAAAAAAATAAGATCTCAAACTCCTATTAAACTCATAGCATTAAAATAAAGCTAGTACAGTGAGATCTGAAACTACATTTTGTGACTGGTAAGCCAGTATATCAAGCTCGCTATTGAACAGACCTTCCTGTTCTTAAGTGCTTAAGTAGACAGGTTCATCACAGCACCTAAAGTGTCTTGTTCATTTACTAAATATTTTCATTCATTAAAGCCAAGCAGGAGTATTCAGTTCTTCTCAGGGAAAATTTAAAACAGAAAATATAGTGGCAGCATCTCACGCTTTTCAGTGAATTTGCATGGCTGCATTCAAATGACCGACCTGGTTAAAAACATCATATAGTGTAATCAGAAGAGAAGAAAAAAAAAAAGAAGTAATTTTCCCTCTATCCCTTTCTCTGAGGGGCAGTGACTTTGCCTCTATAAGTGTTTATGACAGATTCATACAGAGCAAAGGATGGAGGGTTTTTCAAATCCTCCAGCTCCTGGAAGAAAAGAAGAAAGTAAAACAATAAAAAGATCAATAGAAACCACCTAAGCTAAAATATCCAAACAGTGAAAAGTGCATTTCTTTGATATTACACTTACCAATAATAAAATTAGAACAGTAACTGAGATTGAAATTGCTTCTATTTTACATCAAGGTCAATCATTAGGGTGAGTGAGATCATTAAATATAACTAGCTTTACTGAAACCAACAAAACAATTCAGATAGTTGTACTGGGTCAGATAGTTTTAAATATGTACAACAATAGTTTGCTATACTAAATGGGTCATGTTATGATAAATGGAAGAAAATGTCTAGTCAGAAGAAGATGTGAAATAGGGCATAAATTGGAGAAGCAAATAAAATACATGTGCGTTTGAATTCTATTTCAGCCAAAACCTTTCTCTTTGTTTTTTGGCAGTAATTTCATTTATCCTGTCTCTCATGTAAATATGTATAATAATTTTCTCATTATCTTAAAATGCTATTATTAAATGTTGATATCACATCTCTATTGTATTTGTGATTTTCTTTTGGCTTTGCAAGTTTTGTGGATTTATATTTGTTTTTCATTTTCTTTTTGAATTAAGATAAAATAGTCCCAAGACAATTAGTGTTACATCATTTATACTTTTTGTGTTTTTTTTTTCATATTTTAAGTTCTTTAAGCTTTGTATGAACAAAATACAACAACAACAAAAAACAAACAAACAAACAAAAAAGAAGCAACTACAACAAAATATGATGACTACAACAAAAGCAAACAAAAAACCCAAGAACAGCACAGAGTTTTCCACCTGATTTTTCTTTTTGGTAAAATGCTTCCCTTTACATCATGTTACAAATTTAATGAATAGTGTATTCTTAGTTTCAAAGGTTCTGTTTTTAAATGTAATAGTTTTGATTAATAATCAGAGTCTATTTTGAATACATGAATGTGGTGCCTACAGTACACATGAATATGCTAATCAGCTAAACTTAATGGTTCTCATTTGTACTAATGCAAATTAGGTGGCTGTACTTTCCACCAAATATTTTCCTTAATATTTATTATAGAAATCAAAATCTCTTTCCACCCATAATAAGTTCTAATATTTTATCTTAACACTTTAAAGGGCGTGTTTTATTTTAGCTTAAACTAATTTCATTGAACAAGATTGCATCTAAAAGCAATATAAAGTTGCAATTTGTTCCATGTCAAATAATAAAAATGTCCTTTAAATTTTACATGAATTTGACCTTTTGGTTTGTGCATTTCAATTAAACTTGACTCGTAATCCAAGTGGTATAATGCACCATGTGTGCATTTGGCCTTGTATGGAGTTATCCAGCTGCATTCCTGCTGCCTCTTTCCATCTAGCCATTAGCCTTTCCTGACCTCAACCTCACCCTATTCTCATTAAATAAGGTTGGGATTTTTTCTGTTTACTACAAACAAGTCCACTATGCATCTTGAACTACAATGAGTCAAAAGTGAAAACAGGCAGGCCTGGCTGATGCTTAACATGTCCAGATTCTGAAAAGAAACAAATTGGGAGGGGAAAAAAAGGAAAAGAAAGTTAAGTAGTGGTAAACACTCCAAAAGCTCTGAGCTTCTTGCTTAAAAGGTGGCCTGTGGACCCTGAATCAGTAGCTGTTAATCCTTTGAACTGTATTATTGAACACCGAGAGAACCTTAGCATAGAGGTGAGGTCAAGAAGGCAATTCATAAGAACTGTGCAAGAGCAACCATCCCTTTTGCTCTGAGCATAGCAACATGCCAGACCATGCTCAGGTTTCTTATAATCTGTGATCATATAAATTTCATTTGCTACTAATATTAAAAATAGTTGTGGTGGCAGTAGCTTTCACTTCTCTACTGAAGAAGCATAGGAAGGCATCATATTGTATCATCCTTTAGAAGCATGTTCTTTTTATTGCAGGATCACATCTCAACTGTTCTCTTCTGAAACAGACCATATGAAACGTAAAAGAAACTTTACAGTCCCAACTGAGTGTTCCTAGCATAATAATGCCCTGCGTGATGCAGAGAAGGAAGGAAGAATTGCACAGATCAGATACAACTTTGATGATGACACCACCACCATGACATCTGACTCCATGCGTTCCAACCTGTCCTCAGCTTCATATGTGACATGTAACAAGAAGCTCTATAGGGTCAGAACCAGATACTAGGCAGTGTTTACTCAGTGCCTAGTTGCACAGTGGATCCTCTTATCTGATTGGCCCATAGGCACTACTGTAATTAACATGATTAATAATATGTATTCTGTAGAGAAATAGCTGAGAATAGTTTCCAAAGCTTGAAGCCTTGAACTTCTTTTGCAGCTTTAAATGTACTTTTAGACTCAGTGGCTTAAAACAACTCATTCTATGATGAACAGAACTAACAAAACCTGTATTTTTCTAGCTTTGTGTCTGGTGGATAGACTGTGATGTGTCAGGGAAGGTGCAAGCCCTGATCCTCTGCCTGAGATGTTCAAAACCATTTTCTCCTGTGTGGGTTCTTTTGAGTCTAGCAAAAGTGAACTCATCCTGCAGACTGTCTTTAATGGCTGTGCTCATAGAGTATTTCTCTGCTTCTCAGACGCCTCTCCTCTGAATCTCGTAGTAATTTAATATCCTTGACACCTCCAACCTTCAGCTAAATTTGATTGAAATTAGCTAATCAGTCTGTAAAGAGAGAAAGACAGACAGATAGGCAGAGGCATACATGCTCTTTGACCATGATAAGCCTCATTTCCTTCACAAATCAGAGCAGAAAGGATTAAAAATTGTGTTATTTTCCTTTTAAAATACATATGAATATATTTATTCCTATGGCAAACTAACAGCATCAAAAACAGAGCATCTCTCAAGTCAGATTTGGGTAGAAAGAAAGAAGCAGGTTTACAAGAAAATAAATAAAGACAGGAATTTTGAGTTAGTTTCGTTTCTACTGCAATAGAAATCAAACTCCAGCAACTGAGGGGGAAGGGGGAAAGAAAAAAGAAAAAAAAAACAACACAATTTTCAGTGTAAAAGAGAAGATGAAGGAGAAGATGAGAGGGAGGAGGGGGAGGAAAAAAGCTATGCGACTGTCAGATCAGCTCGGGATCTCCATTAGAATTCAGAGTGCTCCAGAGTAATTACAAAACAGCTGTAATGGAAAATTGGTAGTCAAACCCATTTTCCACCAACTAGAACGGTGAATGGGCTCCATTATGTTCCTAATTCTCATTAACTTAATTTGCATAGGAAACAATGAGGGAATACCTAATGAGTTAGACTCTGCTAGCAGCAGATCGATACCCCTGTGAACAGGGGTTCAACCCGTAATTACAGGACATGTGGCAAAGCCAGAGTGTTTCTCCTCTTACATGGAGGAGATAGAAAGGTTGGCCTTGCTGTTGTTATTTATTTAACGACTGCACATGTGGTGATTTCAGAGCTGGGAATCTGTTGATGTTTGCAGGTGATAGGGGAATGTATAGGTGTTTTTTTCTTTTTCCTTTTTTTTTTTTTTTCCCCCTTTCTTACTTTATTCTGAGGCTTTTAGAAAGAAATGTATAATTTGACTTTCTCTTTTGCCTTAAGGAAACAAATTCTTAAAAGCTGTTCTTGTGCCCCAGGTTTAGGAATCGGGATGTGCTGATGGTATATGCTGAGGGCTGAGGCAAAGGCTGTCTATATTCTGCATAAAACCTGTATAAATACACACTGTATATCAGCACGGTCAGTCCTTTGAGCCCAGCCAAAAGACATGGCTTTGCTTTGTGCAAACACAATCACGAGGTATTAGAGCAGCAGATGCAAATACTACTGGCTCAGAGTGCTGCAGGTCTCTTTGCAGTGTTATTGGGGGAAAGTCTAGGTTCAATTGCCATCCTTTACTGTCTGGCTGTATTTGTGATCTTGGGCAGTTGCTTTCAGTTTTCTCCTGTCTGTAAAGTGAGGCTAGCAAGTCCTTTAGAGTCAGCTTACACACTTGGCTTTTTTGGGAAAGGAACATAATGGTTCAAATGTTAAGATAATCTGAACAAAGAATCTATTCACTAACTACTAAGACTGTGAGCACGATGAGATGATGCTACTACTTCTGTAATTTTTTATAATTTTCTGTTGTCTTGATTTGTCAAACCTGTGGGTAGATCATGCATATAGATATCAATACAGTCATCTGAAATGGTTGAATGTCTCCCAGTGATCTTTTTGTTTAATTTAGTCTCTATTATTCTTTATTTCCCATGCACAGAGACTTCCCTCCACAAAAAAGAGAAAATCGAAAAACAGTGCAATATGAATCCTCAAAAGATTTTTAAATTAATGTTACTATATTTTCATATATACTTCCGATGTGAGGGACTCTCAGTGCTAGAAGGAACATGCTGTGGTAGATTCTGTAAGAAATGCATTGAAAGAGATAGTGCCTTCCTTAACGAGCTCTTTAACAATCCATCCAGAGCAGGCAGATAGAGGAAATATTCTTATCTCTCTTTTACAGACCAAGACCTGAATGATTTCAGTGACAAGCCCAAAGTCACATAAACAGCCTCTGGGAAAGCTAGGACACACAGAGCCAGTAGTTCAATCCCAGGTTGATATTTTTATTACTGTGATATCATTCCTATATTATATACATAAAATCTAAAAAAGCATAGATTTTGGTGTTCAAGTGTCATAAACTTAGTCCATGCAGCTTAAGATGAAGAGATGGCACTAAGAAGTGCTAAGGTATTCCCTAGGCACAGAAGCTCAAGCAAAAGTTCTGTTTGTAGGAACCAAAGAGATCTTTAGACTCATAGCAAGTCACTACGTAGAAATTGGGTGCTAGAGTGGGTTTTTGAATTATGAAAGCAATTGCAGTGTAGAATGCATGGTTATACACTTGTGAAAACTTAGAGAAAGACAGCAAGTGGAGCAAGTTGAGAAAGCAACTGCCTTAGAGAATGCGTTGTAGAAGGTTAACAGTGTGTTAGTTTTTAGTTAGTGTGTTTGTTCTCAGTGTGATGGAGAGCATTAGCAATCCTAGAGGAATAGCATGCTTCCAGGGATGAGACCAGCTTTGTTTTCCCATGGTAGGGGTCAGCAGATGGCACTCACACACAGCCTCAGGAGTTCCCAATACCACTGGAGTTGTGGCAAGTTTCTCTTTTTAGTAATGCTGCATCATCCTTAGGTCTTTGCTGCAGCTCTTTTGTGGGGAGCTGTGGCAAGCAGCTCTGTGAAATTTAATTCTTAGTTTTTTTAACTAAGCAAGGAATGGCACTGAAGTTCTTGAGAGTGGGATTGTCCAAATGCTGACTTGATCAGTTCTGTTAAATATTTAACACAAATACCACCAAAACGTCATACTGGCTGAACCCACATATGCAATCATTGATTTGTTCTTCAGTAGAAAACTAGTTGCAAGACCAAGAAGTAGAACCTTTTTATTGTAATATATCTCTTTAAAAAGCTTCTATATTGTATTTGCAAATACGTATTGTTGCTGTTTTCTCAGCTGTTTTAAGAATTCCTCTTGGAAATCACATTTTTTCCCAGTAGAAGTTCTCAGTTTAGTAAAGAGGGTACATCACCATCTCTTGCATCATTGGCACAGGAGATGCCTTCAGGCAACTTCTTTTGTCAGTGTTTTCTCCCTTTCTTCTTTCTAATTGTTTTTCTGTCTTCTCTGCACAAATGTCTCTAATTCATGTTTTCATTAAGAATTATGTCATCAGATTTCTGATAAAAAATTAATAAAAATTATTTTAAATGCATTCTTATGAGTTTTAACTCAAGATGAAAAGCTGTAGATGGCTTTGATTTGAAGAAATTCCAAGCAATCACCTCTGCTAAAAAATTTATAGAAACTGACAGGTAGGCACCAAACTCATCCTTCACTGGTTAAACTAAAGTCAGATTGCTCAAAATCAATGGCCAGTACTTGAAAATTTTGTTCCAAATAAACATTGCTCTGTATGACTAGCTGCATTTGTTTAATTAAGGTAACACATGTGTATAGTAAATAGCCTGTGATCTGGCAGTAACATAACACTGTACAAGCGCAGCAGTAATTGGATAATGTAATGAAATGCATGGAGGATTTTTTAAAGAAAATATAATGAGATTTCATCATTTTATACACACAGGTAATTAGTTCTTAGAAATACTGGGAGAGTAAATTAACTGCAGTTTTGAACTATCAGCAAGTATTTCAAATGGACCATATGAAGAAGTAAAGATGTTCTAGTTTAAGGCTCTTGAAATTCAAACAAAACAAACAAAAACAAAACAAAACAAGCTGGGGAAATCAAGGCATTAATAAGTGTGGAAAGGGTTTTTTGACAAATAAGACCATCAAGACATCTGTCATAATGACTGCCAAAGTTGTAGGTGAAAACCTGTATAGGTGAAAGCATGTTTCTTATTGCTTGGGTAGCACTACACAATCATAAGCTATCATCAATCCAGATCGCTGTGTCTGAGCTTTTTTTACAGGTTATCCTCTTCTTAAGCCTGTTGACAAGATGTGCTGCAAAATTTGGAGATAGCTCTCATAAAGGCATATCTGACAATATGACTATGATGGAAGAGGACAACGGCCTAAAGCAATTGTGAGTCAATCTCATCTCTGTCTTCTGTGCAGTGGAACACCTTCCTGGCAATGCATTCAGACACATAACAGGTAAGCTAAACTGTTCAATTAGAAAAGTTAAATGTGAGAGCTTCTCATCCCAGAATGTCAAGGAAGTCAGAAATCAACATGTGTCCAAGGGAGACCGAGACAACTTCATAGAAAGTAAATCAATTCAGAGTTGCTGAGTATGTAGACAACAACATTCAATAATGGGCCTTTCAATAAGGTAAGTAACTGGAGACTAGTCAATTGTACAGAAGCAATGTATATATATCTACTTTATTCTTATGCTTATCCTCAGGCAATCATTGTTGACAGTGCTCAAATTTGGGGATGATGGACTTCAAGTCTGATCCAGTATGTTATTAGTGTTAGAAATAATTAGGTAGAGAAAAGCCTTTCATTTAAGACTGATCATGTTGATTTGTTTTTTTTTTCCTGGCATTATCACGTATTTTATTTGTCACACCATGAAGTCAGGATTCTTAGCAACTGTCCATTTCCTTAATTTGCACTCACTAGGACTTATTTTGTGCATCTCTGACTTCTGCCTTCCATGAAATACATGGCAGCTTGGATGAGGTCTCTATAGAAGAAAGATACCAGATTCCGGTCTGGAGCTGCAGTAAACTAAAGTTTTCTTCTGGAATAATATTAATTTCTTCCACTTTTGCAAAAGCAATACTGTTTCCTTTATGCATTGGAACCCATCCTTGTAGGAAAGGGTGGAGAGAGAGAGATGACATAGTAACATGCATTACCATTCAGAGGGTTAAGTAGCCTGGAAGAGAAGTCAAGAATATACAACTACTGGCATTGTACCCTAAAAGCAATTCATCTCCCTGCTCCAAAGCTCCTGATGTTTAATTGATACCCTTCTGCCTTCTCCCTCATAGTTAATATTTGAGCAGGTGAGCACAATAGGAAGTGGGCTGCTTGCAGTAGCCAGGTGGCCCTGCCAGCAATCTGCTGCACTAAACACCTCCTCTGAAATTTGCATTGCTTTTGTTCTTCTCTGAATGTGCACAAACAGCCCCAATTTGGAATGCAAAAAAACGAACAAACATATATCTAAACTTTCTCTGAAGGAAGTCTAACCCCCTTGAAGAAAGTTCCCAAGGGCCATCACTAGCTTCTTTTATACCTTTTTTTTTTTTTTCCATCTGTCTTTTTGCTTGACTTTCACTCTTACTCTCAGTATTGCTTTCTTTCCTTTGTACTTTGATATTTCTTTGGGGACTTCAGGAAGAAAAGTAACAAGAAAACAGAACAACAACTAAAATGAACAAACTCTAAAGCATTTACAGTTTTCTTTTTAGCATGGATTAAATCTGCCAACAAATGACGGTGGATTGTGGAAAATGAGGGGGAGAAATATAACTGAGAAATCTTGATGCAGGAAGACCAGGGTGCAGGGAAGCTTTATCTATCCTGAGGGGCTGTGGGGGTGTAAAGCTTTCTGCTCTATCCAGTGAAGGATGCACTGCCTGACTTGATGCCTGGATCATTTGCCTCTTTCATCATGCCACCTTAGCTCTCTTCCAGAACAGCAGTCAGTTTGCAAGCAACTGATATATTTGCACTTGACTGAGAGACAGCTGGCTCAAGCTAAGATGCTTTTGAGCTCAATGGTGAGTAGCTTGGTGCAGCTAGGTTAATGAAAGGAGTTTGTGATTAGTCTTTGCCTAGTTGTTGCTTAAGTTACTTTGACCCAAATTCACCACTGTATGACAGTTACCCCTATAAGATGTATCTTTTGCTTATGTCCACAGATTACAGACCAGCTATGTCGCCTTGGGCACTCCACATGGGCTTGATCTCAGTCCCTCTACTAGAAATTGTTTCATTTTGTACAGATTGAATATTAAAAATTAAATATTAGAGGGCTAAGATAGTACCAAAAAGGGCAATGGGACCCAGGAGGGAAATGAAACTGTGGCCTCTTCCAGGCGACATCCACTGTTACACTGGAGGCTTCTCTATGGTTGCATGTGGAGATCTGCTCCACATAGCGCCTATGGGCTGCAGGGAGTCAGCCTGCTCTACTATGGGCCTCTCCATGGGCTGCAGCCTCTTTCTTCAATCTGCTCTCCCAGAGGCACAACAGTGTCACTTGTGGCTCAGCTCTAACCAGTGGTGGGTCTCTTTTGAAGCATCTGCAGCTGGCTGATCTGACATGAGATAGCTGCTGAGCTTCACTCACAGAGCCCCCCTGCAGTTCCCTGCTACCAAAACCTTACATTGTAAGCCTGATACACACTGTCACAGGTCTCTAGATATTACAGGCTCCCAGTTTAGTGGTGCAGAGCCACAGCCGTGATAACACCACTCCTTGAGTATTGAGTTCAGTTTTGGGCCTCTCCCTACAAGAAAAGCAAAAAGGGATGAGGCATTGGAACAGGCTGCCCGGGGAGGTGGAGTCACCATCCCCAACAGTGTTCAAAAAACATGTAAATGTGGCACTGAGGGACATGGTATAATGGCAGAGTGGGGATGGGTTGGCAATTGGACTAGATAATTCTATGATTTTACATGGGTAGGTTGAGATAGAACAAGTGGGAACTGTTTTTGACTAAAAGAGGGGCAATATAGCTTAAATATTATGAGGATTTTTATTTATTTATTTATTTATTTGTTTGTTTGTTTGTTTATTAATAAGAGGATAGTGAGGCACTTGAATAAGTTGCCCAGAGAAGATGTGGATGTCTCATCTCTGGATATGTGCAAGGCCAGACTTGATGAGCTCGGGACAGCCTGTCTGGACTGTTGCAAGCCTGCCCATGGCAGGAGGTTGGAACAGGTGATCTTTAAAGTCCCTTTCAACCAAGACATTCTATGATTTTTTGATTCTATGATTCCATTACTCCTGTTTATCCAGGAAAATTCTTTAATATCTCTTCCAACCTAGTAGAGCACTGAACTTTTACAGTTCATTCATGAATACCTCTGAGAAATTCTGGGCACAAATATAACATTTTCATCCACGAAACAGTGCATTGTCTAGGAACTAGTGCAGTCTTCCGCAACTTAAAGGTCTGAGTTTAAATCACTATAAACACAGAGTGAAGCTAAACTGTGAACAAACTACTGAGATGACAGTAAACATACACTTATCGAAGAGGCTAGACTTAAAAGAGAGTTTGTAGCTACAAATCCCAGATGGTGACAATTATCACACCATCTCTTTGTATGAGATTAATTCAGAGACTGGAACTTACTCCAAATTCACAGAATCACAGAATCACAGAATTGTAGGGGTTGGAAGGGACCTCTAGAGATCATCGAGACCAACCCCCCTGCCAAAGCAGGTTCCCTACACCAGGTCGCACAGGTAGGCAACCAGGCGAGACTTGAATATCTCCAGAGAAGGAGACTCCACAACCTCCCTGGGCAGCCTGTTCCAGTGCTCCGTCACCCTCACCGTGAAGAAGTTCTTACGCGCATTCGTGCAAAACTTCCTATGCTGCAGCTTATGTCCGTTTCCCCTCGTCCTGTCTCCACGTACCACTGAAAAGAGACTGGCCTCACCACTATGGCCGCCACACCTCAGATATTTATAAACCTGGATCAGGTCCCCTCTCAGTCGTCTTTTCTCAAGGCTAAACAGACCTAGTTCACTTAGCCTTTCTTCATAGGGGAGATGCTCTGCCGCGGATAGCGTCCTAATCAGATTGTTCTCAAGCGGGGAAGCACGACAGTACTCAATATGAGTGATCAAGCTTCATCTTATTGCTGCACACACAGAGTTTATATATGATTCTACTACACATGTGTTCACCTACTATTGGAGCACAAGGTGGGCGTCTAGGTGGGCTGCCTAGCTTTAACCAATGCTCAGCCAGCATTCACCCCTGCCACTGAGCTCATCCGCTTATCAGCCCCCCACATATCCACAGAGCATAGCTGCGGATGTAGGCCTGCTGTTTAAGGCCTGCTGTTTACAGGCTGCCCAAGGATGTTGTGCCTCCTATCTTAACTCCTAATGCTTTCTCATGAGAATGCACCCTGTGCTGCCGCACTAGTTATGCTCGTACACAGCCTCATGTCTGCCCTGCTCTCGCAGCCATTTCCCAACAATGCTCCAGGCCCTTCACCATCTTTGTGGCCCTCCGCTGGACTCTTTCCAAGAGATCCCTGTCTTTTTTGTACTGGGGAGCCCAGAACTGGACACAGTACTCCAGATGAGGCCTTACCAGGGCAGAGTAGAGGGGGAGGATCACCTGCCTCAACCTGCTGGACACGCTCTTCTTAATGCACCCCAGAATGCCATTGGCCTTTTTGGCCACGAGGGCACACTGCTGGCTCGTGGCCAACCTGTCGTCCACCAGGACGCCCAGGTCCCTCTCTGCAGAGCTCCTCTCCAGCAGCTCATCCCCCAGCCTGTATTGGTGCATGCAATTATTCCTCCCTAGGTGTAAGACCCTACACTTGCTTTTGTTGAACCTCATCCGGTTTCTTACTGCCCAGATTACAGGTAGCTGTGTCTATTGCATCTTCTTATGTGTAAGTATCTCTGAGAGAACTATCTATTAACAGGAAAATCATTACAGAGTCATAGAATCAATCATCAAGTCGGGAAAAGACCTCTAAGATCATCCAATCCAGGCATCCACCAGTATTTCCCCATTAAAACATGTCCCTCTGTACAATATCTAAACATTTTTGGAACACCTTCAGGTATGGTGATTCAACCAGCTCCTTGGGCAGTCTGTTCCAGTGGCTGACCACTCTTTCAGAGAAGAAATTTTTTCTAACGTGAATCTTCCTTGGTACAACTTAAGGTCATCACAATGTCTTTTGAAAAAATGCAATTTTAAAATATTTTCCTGTAGTATTTCCTTCCCTTTCTTTGTGACACAGAGATCATACTATTAGGCAGTTCAGCACTGCTAACAGAGATGGCACCCTGGATGGTGCCATGGTTGAGAAATAGATGAAACAGGGCAGGACTTAACAACCTGTGGGTAGAAGTAAAGACTGCAGTGGGATAAAGAAGTGCCATCCTGTATTGATGATTTTTTACTAAATAGGTTTGAGAAAAGACAGTTGACCTCCCTTTACTCCCAATACTTTCAAATTTTCATAAGAAGACTGTAAACTTCTGGGGAAATAAATTGGAGGGGGTAGGGGGGAAAGAAAAAATAAAAAGAAAAAGAAAAAAAAAAAGAAAAAAAAAAAAAAAAAAAAAAAAAAAAAAAAAAAAAAACAACCACATCTACCTAAAATTGTCCAACCACACGCACATACCAACCACTAACTGCATTTCAAAGTAAGTTGTTCAATAAGACAATTTTATAAAATTTTACAATGTTATAAGTTATGTTGTAACATGTTATACTGTTATTGCAAGAAAGAGCTCCAGATCTGGATAAGATTATTATGTACTATGTGCTGTTAACCAGTAGTCTCAAAAACTTTACTGTCACTTAAAATTCATTTTAGGTATAAGACACTGCTCAATCAGAAGTCCTTTTGCATCCATTTTATTGCATCTTTTGCATTATTATTTAATTGTTTGAATTATGTCATTTTTCTTTCCACGTTATATGCTTTATCTGCAATGAAGTAGAGACTCCATTCTTATGCTGGACATTTTGATGGCCCCATTTCATCCACAAACAAAGGAAAGAAATAATAAACAGCAAGTGATTTATTTGTGTGGACAAAATGATTTGATGTTGTATCTTGTTGACAGACTGATCTAGCCAGAATTACATTCTATTGATAAAACTGTGAAGGAATGCCATTTATCGATTTCATGAAGTTAAGTGGTGGGGGAAAATGAATTTGTCCATAGAATTTTCTTTCCCAAGCTGTCAGTTGATTCTAAAGATTTGAACAACCTCATGCTTACAGTTGCCTTTACAGCTATTTTATCTTCCCTTTATTTGTTTACCATTTTGTTCTTGCTGCTACACATTTATATAAATCTAACAGAATTTGAACAATCGGTTTTAGCAAGCAGCATCCCAAGACCTAATATTTGTTTTTTTAATCTTTGTGAGTCTCCAGAATGTTCTGCACTTTCACTGTCACTAAATAAGTAAATCCTTAGGAAATACAGCTGCAATCTAGTGGAAACTATGCAAGCTTTCCTTTTTCATGCATCAGAATACATCATAAAGACTTCTTGTGACCAGTTCCCTCTACAGTAGATTTCCTTTCTTGCATACCATCATTCTACTCATCCTCTGTGATTCTAAAATTACTTTCTTCTTCTGTGAAGCAGACTAAAATCTAAAAAAGCATCCTCACAAAGAGCAAGGAGGACAGATGCCTTTTAGGAGAGTGAGAAACTCACATAAATTCTAGTATCCAAAACAATCCTTTACATCTTTCTTTTTGTTTTCCCTAATTCTTTCCTTGGTTCTGTTAGTGATCTTTCAGTATTATATATGTATTTTTCCCAAGCATATATACTCAGGGGCCTGTCGTTTTTGAATAAGGGGTCCATAGGGAGAGGAAAGTAGTTTTAATTTAAATCTTTCTCAACAGGAATTAAACCAAGCTTTAGATCCCATGTGGTGGTATAAGTTTGACATTTGCTTCTTGCTTTTTTTCCAAGCTAGTGAGCTCAAATGTGCTTTCTCTATAAAGTAACAGAAAAACTAAGATTGAATGTAATTAAAATAAAATACAACAATATTAAAATAATATTAAAGGAAGGAAATGTAGTGCATAAACTAGTCATTAACCCCAGCATCCTCAATAGATTTAAATTTGAGTAACTGCTGGTTGATTTGCCTACTTATAATTCCCACTCTAGTTTTAGCTGGATATTATATTCTTTTTCATTCATTAAAGCTTTGCAGCTGCTTCCCACTCCAGTGAGGGGTGCACTGTCATGCTGAAGGGAATTATTCCTAGACAGAAAGAAATTTTTAATCCTTTGGGAATTTCTACATTGATTCCAAAGGGATCCAGGATTTTACCCATAGGCTCATATCTATGCTATAGATTAATCTAATGTATTGCATATAAATTTTCCTGAATCCTAATGAAGTCAGTTAAGAGAACTGCAAGTGTAAATAAGTCCACAGAGTATCAGCATATCCTGAAGCTGGATCTTTTGTAACTATGACCCAAATTTGGATCTGAACTTGCGTTATTGGCTCTTCTTGTCCCTCTCATTGTATGTATGCATGTATATATATATATATATATGCATATCCTAATAAGACATGTTAGGATGAAAGATTTTAGATAACATGTAGTCATAAGGTCTTATTTATGTAGTTTCCTAAGAGGAAGATTAATTGGGCTGAGGTTCACACATGAATGAATGAATTAGCTGTGGCACCATTGGTGCAGATACATGACTGAAGTAGATGGTTTAAAACATACATCAATGCTATAAAGCAGCACAGGATAGGAAGTTAATGCTGTTAAAATCAGCAGATACTCAAGGAGAAATCTAGTTGGTAGAATATATTCACACCAGTTAATATGTGGTCCAGAAATGTTAACAAGAGAAATGTGAGCGAGCTAGAGGCTTCTTACAGATATCCATAATTCCAAGTTCTAGATGTGATTATGTGAACATTTTGTTTTGAATACTGATTCAGAGAGTGCAAAATAATTGATAGAGTCCTGCAAAGGACTCTAGGCATCAAAAGACCTTGGTGAATGCCCCACTGACCTAAAGGAGTTCAGAAATTTACTCCAGAGCTGCATTTCTGGTCTGCCCACCTGCAGTTATCCGACTTCCACAGTTACAGGAATTCCAGGAAAACAAAAACAAAAAACAAAACATCTGCTGCTCAGATGCCTCCAGAGGCTCAAGGACAAGGCTCTGGATAAATTTCATGGAATGTCTCTATCATTATATCTTGTCATGAAAAAGTGCACCATTTAATAGGCAGGACAGACAAAGAATTTGTAGCTCTGACTTGCAGAATGAACTCCATGCAAAGGGATCATGCAGAATTATCAGTGATCTGGAAATGTACTCTTGGATTAAACAACACTGGTAGAGCAGAGAGGAAACGTCAATTTCCTTAGTCCTCAGTAATTGTCATAAAAACATCCTTCTTCACTGGCTTGAGGTGTGCATTTAATGGATTGAAGCTGAAAATTCCGTCTTAGAAGTTCATAGTATGAATAGATGGGAGAAACCATCATGAGAAAGGGGAGGACAGAGGTATGAGAAGGTAAAACAGTTTATGCAGAAACACAAAGTTTATGAAGGAGACCAAAGCTCTGCCTGATGATCTAGCCCTCACAGCTACTCAGCTGATAAGGTTTATTTATTCCGTTGGCTAAAGAGAAAGCACCCATATTATTTTCCTCTCCCATCACATCCCTTACTGCCAGCCACTTCTTATTTCATTTCATACCCAATCAATATTATTTGACAACATGCAGGTCAGCAATGATGGCAGTTATATCAGCAGCATGGAAATTACTAAAGAAACTATTGTTTGTCTTGAAATTAAGGGCTACTAAGATCAATAGTACATTTGAAAATTGATATTGATCGCACTGTATGTATATATGTGTGTGAGTTTCTATGTGGGTTTGTATGTGTCGGTACATTCGCATGTGTGTGGTGTGTGCAAGAAGGATTTGGGGAATTAAATCCTTTTTCAGCTATGTAATTTCTGTTTCTTTTTGACGAAGCCAATGAAATCAACCTAAAAATTACACACATATGAATCTTTTTGAAGCAATTGAAAGGAGAACAATATTGACATCTCATAATTGGATTTCCCCACTTACAACAGTAACAGCCACTGTTTTTGTGATTATTTTCCAGAGCTTGGATGTTGGTTTATTGTTTTCAAGCTTTGCTCTGGGTTTTGTTTTATTTATTTAAAGGTTTCTATTCAAGTCATATCAAGGAGAGGGGAGGAATAATGTCTGCAAATGCCATTTGGATCAAACAAGCCAAGAATAGTAATAGTTATTGTTTGGCATATTTGAAAGCTATTGTGTGACAAATAGATTTGGAGTCATCATTTGTTTAAAAAGGCAGTAAATGAAACTTTATGAGATAGGGACAGAGTAACGACACAAAATTACCCATCCAGAACTCCGGATGGTGATCAGTAAAATGAAATAGATTAACTGTTTGTTTTTCCCCCCTACCATACACCACGAAAATAAGATGCAATCAAAAATATTTGTTATCCTCAACCAACAATGAACAAAAATATCACACAGCAGTGGCTCATGACAGCAGTTTGATGGCTAATGAGCAGATGAGAATGTAACAAAAAGCCAACCATCTAATGTTAGTCAAAACAAAAAAGTTTTTTAACACTGGCAGAAGGTATGGTAGTTGTCTTCTGATGTACATTAATCGTATATGTCATGGTTTGTTCTCACTGCTTGAATGGACAAGGAAGGATTTTCTGCTCACCTTTTTCTCCAGCCCTACCTTGTTGAATGTTTGATTTTGTTCAGATTCTCTGTACATCAGATATGAGACACAGAGAGTGGGAGAATGTGTATGAATGTGGATGATGCTGAAGTACCTCCTGGTATTCAGCCTACTGCTCTTATGAGCTGGGTATCAAATTCAGCACCACATTTGGAGCACATTTACCACAGGAAAGCTGCTAGATACCAAATAAGTTATTTTATTTTTTCTATTCCACTTCTGATACCTATTTTTTTTACTTAAACAAGGAAGAGAGGGGTAAAAAGAGCAGACTTTAGAAATATTGAGAGGAGTTGGCCTCTAATTTCTTCTGTCACTGAAGGAGAATATCAGTTGCAGCTCACACAGTGACTTAGAGTTCAGATCAGAGAATTGCAGAATCATAAAATGGCTTGGGTTGGAAGGGATCTGAAAGATCATATGAATCCAACTCCACTGCTGAAGGCAGGGTTGTTATCCACTATATCAGGTAGTAGAGGTTGTCCAGGGCTTTGAATACATCTGGTGACAGGCATCCACAGCTTCTCTGGGCAACCTGTTCCACTCTCACCACACTGAATAAAATATTTTTTCTAACTTCTAACCTAAATCTCCTCTCCTTTATTTGAAAGCGATTTCCCCTTGTCCTATCACCATTAGGTCACATAAAAAGTTCATCCACCTTCGTTTATAAGCTCTCCTCAAATACCAGAAGGCTGCAGGGAGGTTGTTACCATAAACCTTTTGAAGTTAAGCAAACCAAGCTGCCTCTGCTTTTCTTCTCCCAGTCTCTACTCGTGTCTGGAATCACTCTAGTGCAACTACAACACCTTGCAATTTGGACTTTGGAATTTGGTAAACTTTATTAGATTCACATGGACCCACTTTTCAAACATATCCATGGCCCTTTGAATGGCATGTCTTCCATCTATTGCTTCAGCTGCACCACTCAGGTTGGTGTCATCAGCAAATTTGCCAAGGGTGCACCCTATCCCGCTCTCTGTGCCACTGATAAAGGTGTTGAATAGCACCAATCCCAAAGCAAACTCTAGGAGGTCACCAGTTATGCCTGACAACAACATTCTCGCTAGAACTGTCCTACATCTCTTCCAGGAGGATCTGTTTCATGATTTTCCCACGCACAGAAGTGAAGCTCACCAGCCTGTAGTTTGCCAGGTCTTCCTTTCTTACTGTCTTGAAAATAGGAATGATACTTTCCTTTTATCAGTCACCAAAGTTTTCACCTGACAGCAGTGACGTTTCCAAAAGATGAAGAGTGGCTTGCCAAGTAAATGAGAACCAGAACAATGGGATGCATACCTGGCTCCATAAAACTGCACATTCAGTATCACAAATCTGTCTTTGACCTGCTCTTCTTTTAAAGATGGAAGGTTTTTGCCCCTCAACTTCCATCTGGATCTTCAGGGATTTGAAAGGTGTGGGAAGCCTCGCAGCTGTGAAGATCAAGGCAAAAAACCTCATTGACTACCTCAGCCTTCTCCGTGTCTTTTGCTGCCATATTTTTCTCCTCATTTACATTTGCACTCTAATCTACCTGACTCTTCTAATCAGTATATCTGTAGATTCCCTTTTGTAGAATCTCTTCTTGTTATTTTTCACATCCTTCATCAGTTCCATCTGCATCCTGACTTTCGTGATATCATCTCAGGATGTCTGCTCAGCATCTCTGTATTTTTCTCAGATCTTCTGAGATGATCTAAGATTTCCAGAGACAGTGGGCAGAACTAGTGTACATTCACTGTCTGGTCAAATATTGTGCTATGCTGGAAAGCATAGAGACAGATTCTTCCCAGGGGACATAATGGCAAATCAAATACCTTTTCCTCCTCTTTTTTCTGGTGTGTCCTTTGTGCTAATTTCTCTGCTTTGCTTGTATTAATTTTCACTTGATGGAATTTCTGGAACTCAGTTACTTCTGGAAGTCCTATAAATGTCACCTTTTTACTATTAGAAAACAAAACGAAATGAAAAAGAGCAAAAGTACACATTCAATCAGCATTATTGGTATAAGTGATCTGTTAAGCCTGATTTATGAAAAAATGTGTCTATGTGTTCCTTAATTACCGAAGTATTTCTTTTCATAGATGTTCTAAATATTGTTATGTATTAGTGCCAGCAGCCTAAAAGCACTATCCCCTGAATTACAAACTACCTGGTGAATTTTGATCTTTCTTATACCTTGACATTAGAGATCTCCAGATGGAAGAACTATAAAAAGAGTGCTAAGTTTGAAGAATATTCATATGAACACTGACAGACAGCAAGAGAACTCTTTTACAGGCTGTGGGCCAAACTGTGATATCAGATTCACTGCTATGAGTCTAGAGTGAGTCCCCTGAGTCATCACCATTCTCAGTGCTTTGAGCCTTGCATTTTTCTTTATAAGTCTATCTGTTGCTTCAGACTAATTAATCCTATTCTGTTTTTAGTTTGCCTTCTTCAGTAATTCCAAATCCTCAGGTTAAAACTAATAATAATTATTATAATAATAGCAAAAACCAATACAAAACAACCAACAAAACAAAGAAAGATAAAATATTCCTTAATATAAACAAATATTCCTCAGAAAAAAATAAGATCTTCATTCAATTATACAATTATAATAATTTCATCTCACTGAAATTGATGAAAGTATTGCAATTTTAACCAGTAAGAAATCTGGCCTGTAAATAAATGTAATAAGATTGAAACTCCATTTTACTGAAACACCAAGGGAATGCTCTTTTAGTAATCCACCTCCAACACGTTTATATATCATATGGACCTGCTTAGTTCAGCAATTCAGAATTTGTATCTTTTTCTACTCCTATACTGTTTTTCTGCAAAATAATTCAATTCACCCTGAATTTGAAGTTGCACATCTATTCTACAAGATGCATTAAAAGCCACGTTGAGATCCCTAAATTCTCTCCTTTATTGCCCTTTTTATTTAATTTGGGATTCAAATATGGAGATATACCAATCATTTAAAATAGAGAATATTAAGTAGGAGGTGAATTCCAAGAAAATCTTCTTATACAGGAATTAAATGATTGATTTATTGTTTCTGTTTGTTTTATTTTCCCAAATCAGGACATCTTCTTCTCCTTATGACCAGTTTCACAGTTTGAAATAAATCAAGGAAATTGGATTTATGTATATATCTGGTAACATACTGGCCCACAGGAATCCCAGCTTCTGAAGGTAAGAAAGAGTCCAGAGAAAGTAACATTTCCCCTTGGTCAAGGAAAATTTGGTCAGAGATCATCTAGAGAAACTGGATGCACACAAATCAATGGGCCCCAACAGGATGCATCCATGAATGCTGAGGGAGCTAGCAGAAGTGATTGCCAAGCCTCTTATAATCTTTGAAAGGTCATGGAGAATGAGAGAGATGCCTAAGGACTGAAAGAAAGCTAATGTTACTCCCATCTTCAAAAAAGGAAGGAAGGAGGAGCCAAAAAATGAAAGGCCATTCAACATTACCTCTGCCTCTGGGAATGTGATGTTAACCTATCCTGGATGCAATCTCTAAGCAAGAGGAAGAAAGTAAGGTTAGGAGAGTAATCAGCATGGATTCACAAAGGGAAAGTAATGCTTGACCAATCTAGTAGCCTACTGTGATGTCACAAATGACTGGAGAGAGAAGTGGATGTTATCTACCTTGCCTGCACCAAGGCTTTTGACACTGTCTCCTTTAATGTTCTCAGAGGTGAGCTTAAAATAGATGATAGATGAGTGTATAGTGTGGTGAATTTAGAATTGGTTGACTGGCAGAGTTCAGAGGGCTGCAGTCAACAATGTAGAGTCTATCTGGAGGACTGTAGCTAGTGTTTCCCCAGGGGTCAGTACTGAGTTCAGTCTTGTTTAACATCTTCATTAATAGCTCAAGTGAAGACATAGATTAAATCTGCAGCAAATTCACTGGTTATATGAAACTGAGAAGTGATTGACACACCATTCTCTCTACTCTGCCCTAGCGAGACCCCATCTGGAGTACTGCATCCATCCACTGGAGGTCTGGCACCCTCAATACAGGAAAGATGTGGAGCTGTGCAGAGGGTCCAGAGGAAGGCATGAAGATGATCAAAGATCTGGAGCACCTCCCCTACGAAGGCAGGCTTGTTCAGCCTGGAGAAGAGAAGATTGCAAGGAGACCTCATTGCAGCCTTCCAGTACTTAAAAGGGAATTATAAAAAGGAAGGAAATCAGCTTTTTGCTTGGGAAGATAATGATAGAACAAGGGGGAATGGTATTAAACACAAGGAGGGAAGGTTTTGATTGGATGACAGGTGGAAGTTCTTTACAGAGACAATGGTGAGGTGTTTGAACAGGCTGCCCAGAAAGGCTGTGGATGCTCCATCCCTGGAGGTGTTCAAGACCAGGTAGAATGGGACCCTGCACAACCTGATCTAATACCAGATCTGGAGGTTGGTGGCCCTGCCTGTGGCACTGGGGTTAGAACTTGAGGATCCCTGGGGTCCCCTCCAATCCAAGCCATTCTGTGATTCTATGATAAGGATGTGCTGCCATTTAGCAAGACCTGTCCAGGCTGAGAGTTGGGCAGAGAGGAGCCTTATGAGGCTCAACAAGGACAAGTGTAGAGTCCTACACCTGGGAAAGAACAACCACGTGCATTCATACAGGTTAGGGGATGACCTGCTGGGGAGGAACTCTATGGAGAAGGACCTCAGTGTCCTGCTGGACAACAGGCTGGAGTGAGCCAGCAGTGTGCCCTGGTGGCCAGGAAGGCCAATGGTATTATGTGATGCACTGAAAAGAATAAAAGAATGTAAGCATCAGGTCAAGGGAGTAAATCCTCCCCTTCTACTCTGCCCTGGTAACTCCATGTCTTGAGTACTGTGTCCAATTTTGGGCTCGTCAGTTCAAGAAAAACAGGAAACTACTGGAGAGAATCCAGCAGAGAGTCACAAAGATAACTGGCGCCCACCTTGGAGTATCTTCTTTATGAGGAAAGGCTGAGAGACCTGGAGCTGTTCAGCCTGAAGAAGACTGAAGAAGAAACTTACCAATGCTTATGAATAATTAAGGCCATACGTCAAGTGAGTGGAGCCAGGCTGTTTTCAGTGGTGCCCAGTGACAGGATGAAGGGTAATGGGCACAAACTGGAACACAGGAAGTTCCAGATGAGCAGGAGAAAAACATTATTTATTTTGAGGGTGACAGAACACTGGAAGAAGCTGTCCAGAGAAGCTCTATGGAGATAATTAAAACCTGCCTGGAAATGTTCCTGTGCAACCTACTCTGTGGAATCTGCCCTAGCAGGGAACTGATCTGTGGATCCCCAGGAGTTCCTTCCAACCCTCAGATTTCTGTGACTCTATGTGGTTCTGTGAATGTCAGACACTGAATCAACTGCAAAGCAGTGGTTTCTTAATGTACAGCATAGAATCTGATTGATCAGCTTAGAACTGATATCCACATATCTACATAACACCAGCTGAGCTAGGGGGGTTAACTGAATGTCACACTACACAGCTAGTATTTTCACTGACACGTGGTAAGAAGAATTCTGTATTTTGGATTTACAGTCATAACTTCTCATGGACATTTTCCTTCTATATTCTGAAGAAATATACCTTGCACAATAGGAGATATAAGCTACTCACATAAATTTAATATGTATTGCCTTTTTGATTTTTATGTAAGAAATATGTAACGTTTAACATGACTTGGTACATTATGAAGCATTTCAGTTAATATTGTATTATAATATTGCCTGGAGTTCTTTTTGTTTGTTTGATTGTTTATTCTTAATTATTTTTTTTTCCTTTTCTTTTTACATTTTGCTTGAAAATTTCAAACTATAGAAAAAAACAATGGAACATGATCCAATTTCTAAATACTAATAATAATGATAAAAATAAAAATTATGTGGGAGAAGTGGAGAATAAAAATGTTCAGCAGAAATGAGTGAGCAGCAGACTGGAAGTATGAACAAACCAATGTCAGAGCATGCCAATTTCTTGAAGATGACAGATGGTGAAAAATTCTTTTACTGCACTCTACAGAAATGCACAATAAAGCAAAACACACCTCCTTCCACTCCATCCTCTAGCAAGTCATTACTAGATTTCTTGAGACATTGCACTAATTCTCCCTTAGTTTTCCTTAATTTATTTTGCATCATTTTTCTTATCAATGATTCTTTGTTTATTTTTTCTCCTCCTTTTAATGCCAAAATGTTGATGATTTGATTTTATTCTCCATTACTGAAGTTCTTTAATATATTAAAAAAAGATGAGTTTTTTTTTTTAATGAAAACTTTCATCAAAATACTGAATGTCAACAGCTAAGGAAAGTGTTTAAATTTTTAATGTGGTCCATACTAATGTTATCATATTCCTAAGGCTATAGATTCTCTTTGGAGATAACTGCCTTAGTTGCATATCCACACTACCAATCCTTTATTATCTTACTTCTCAGATGTTCTTTCTCATAAGCATTTAATAAAACCCACCTGTGTGCTGATGCTCTTTCACTGGCCGTCATGCAATTCCCCTGAGGGGATAAGTAGGAGATCATTATAGTAATGAATAAAACACTGTTCAAAAACATTCATGGACACTAGAATATGATTACTGAAACTATTAAATAGAATGATTCTTGATATGGTTTTGTCTTATGGCAATTAACGGTCTATTAACATCTATTCTTTGGCATGGTTTAAGCATCCAGAGAGACAAAGGACCATTTATACTAGGCAGTTAAAATCTTGTTTTGAATGGTAGGAGAGTGTTACAGTATGGATGAGAACCATTCCATGACATTCAGCATCAGTATCAAGGAATAGACTTATAAATATTCAATTTACTTGAATATACATAGCCATGGGGTCTTCTAATGGAAGTTCTTCCAGAGTTCTGGAGCATCTCCACACAAAATAGCTATGGATATATCCTCAAAAACACAGGAGTAAGAATAAACTGTAAGTAAACAGAAACATCTTGCAAACTCAAATAACCAATTTTGACTTAACTGAGTGGAAAACATACTTTGTTTTGTTCTCCATACTTTTTCTCAATTTTGTCTATATTCTGCCTTTGAAAAATAAGTTGTTCAGGTCAGATACTATCTTTCACTATGTTTATTACTAAAACTTAGCACAAAGCAACATAGCTCCACTGCAGTGGATAGAGATATGACTGTACACATTAACTTACAAACCTCTCATTAGAAACCTAATTCAAGAATTAATAAAAATAAACTGATACCTCTGAAGATACTTACAGACAAGTTCACCATAGAGCTCAGTGTATTGTTCTATATCTTAGCATCTGTTTCAAAAAATATTTCTTAGATTTTTTATAAGGGGTAAATTTAAGGGGCCCTATAATTCCTTCCATTAACAAAGAAGCTCTTCAAGATGAATTGCCAGTTCTTACTGTCAGCAGAATAGCAAGAAAAATAAAACCTAAAAAAAAAAAAAAAAAAAAGCAGAGAAAAAAAGTAGAGACTTACACTTTTCATGGAATCATGAAATCATGGGTTGTAAAGAACCTTAAAGATTACCTAATACTCCAACCCCATTTTTGTGAGCAAAATTACTAAACAAGCCCAACAGCATCAGCCTTTCTTCATAAGAGAGATGCTCCAGCTCTCTGATCATCCTTGTGGTCCTCCTCTGGATCTGATCCAACAGCTCTGCGGCCTTCTTTTGCTGAGGGTCCCAGACCTGGACACAATACTCCATATGGAACCTAACAAAGCCAGAACAGAGGAGGACAATCACTCCCCTTTTCCTACTGGCCCCCCATTTTGTCATGTAGCTCAGGATACTGCTAACCTTCCAGGCTGCAAGATCACACTACTGGCATATATCTGACTTTTTGTCTACCAGGGCTCCCGAACCTTTCTCTGCAGGGCTAATCTCAGTGAATTCTTCTCTCCTGTAAACATATGTGGGATTGCACCTTGCACCTGGCCTTGGTAAAACTCATTAGGTTCTCATATCCATTTTTTGAGCCTGTCCATTTCCCTTCCTTCTATTGTGTCCACTCAGCTTGGTGTCATCAGCAAAGTTGTTGAGGATACATTCAATCCCATTGTCTATGCCACTGATAGAGATATTGAAGAGCACTGGTCTCAAGATGGACCCCTGGGAGACACCACATATCACTGGCCTTAAGTTTTCTGATCCCATATTCCTATATTCTTCCCAGCCACCGATTCCTGAATGAAATATAGCTGTACAACTAACACATTAAAAAGTTGCCGTGTGTACAGAGATTTTTGTTTGTTTGTTTGTTTGTTTCCCTCTTTCTTGTCTCATCCGTGGTCTGTCCGCAGGCAAAAAGACTGACACTTGTAATATCCTCCCTCTCAAACTGCTTGTCGTCTTGGAAATAATGAAGGGAATTGAGCTTGTTTCAGCAGAGATCAAGATTTCTAATGGGAAACTGTTGATGGAGATTGTCTGAATGCTTGTGCCTTGAGCATGGATAAGTTAGTCAATGTCAAAACATAAACCATCGCTCAGGGAGCATGGATAAGCTTGTTTGGCTTCATGGCTTCATGCTGTGATAAGAAAACCCCATAATGTAAAATGCTTTTTAAAAAATGATTACTATTTACTTTTTAAGGAAATTGTTTGTTTTTATAAATGTGCAGTGAAAAAAAAAACAAAACAAACACCTTTGGTGCTAGATATAGAAGTCTTTGTCACCATTTTGATATGTGAGACATCTGGATTATATAGGAGTCCCATATGGACTCTTTTTATGATCTGCACATTCTTTGTGCAATCTGTAGTGTATCTTGCTTACTCCAGTTGTGGTCAGATGGAGATTTACTATTAGGCTTAGGAGGAGATGGATTAGGCTAATGCTAAAAAGTTAGAAATTTCATATAAAATAAGCTTGATATATTATTTCTCTTTCCCTTGCCTGCTTTGCCTAGCGAGACTGAAAGCTGTTCGGAACTAGAACTGCTTCTTATTATGAGTTCACACACTGTCAGGAAGCGAGACTCTTTCTCCAAATTCTGTTGTAATATATGTAAGTACATGGTTTGCAATACATCACTGGTCATTACTGAGAACAAGAGATATACAATCTTCTCGTACAAATGGTTTAAGTAGTTGATCCTGCCTTGGGGAAAGAACTACATGGATTATACACCCTCTTAAGACCCTTTGCAATCCTATTTTTCCTGTGATTCTATCTAATACATACTCAGCTGGCACTAAGCCATTTGGAATCTAAAGTAGGACTCCTCCTTTAGTATAAAGGAGTTAAGTTCAAAATGAATAAAAGAAAGAAAGAAAGAAGAAGAAAGAAAGGAAAGAAAGAAGAAAGAAAGAAAGAAAGAAAGAAAGAAGAAAGAAAGAAGAAAGAAAAGAAAGAAAGAAAGAAGAAAGAAAGAGAAGAGAAGAAGAAAGAAAGAAAGAAAGAAAAGAAAGAAGAGAGAAGAAAGAGAGAGAGAAGAGAGAAGAAAGAAAGAAGAGAAAGAAGGAAAGAAGGAAAGAAGGAAGAGAAGAAAGAGAAAGAAAGAAAGAAAGAAAGAAAGAAAGAAAGAAAAGGAGAAAGAAAGAAAGAAAGAAAGAAAGAAAGAAAGAAGAAAGAAAGAAGAGAAAGAAGAAGAAAGAAAGAAGAAGAAAGAAAGAAAGAAAGAAGAAGAAAGAAAGAAGAAAGAAAGAAGAAGAGAAGAGAGAGAGAGAAGAGAGAGAGAGAAGAAAGAAAGAGAAGAAAGAAAGAGAAGAAAGAAAGAGAGAAGAGAAAGAAAGAAAGAAAGAAAGAAAGAAGAAAGAAGAAAGAAAGAAAGAAGAAGAAAGAAAGAAAGAAGAAAGAAAGAAGAAAGAAAGGAAGAGAAGGGAGAGAAGAAGAGAAGAGAGAGAGAGGAGAGAGGAAGAGAGAAAGGAGAGGGAGAGAGGAAGGGAGGAGTGGAGGAAGGAAGGAAGGAAGGGAAGGAGGAAGGAGGGAGGGAGGCAGGGAGGCAGGAAGGAAGGAAGGAGGAAGGAAGGAAGGAAGGAAGGAAGGAAGGAAGGAAGGAAGGAAGAAGGAAGGAAGGAAGGAAGGAAGGAAGGAGGGGGAGGGAGGGAGGGAGGGAGGGAGGAAGGAAGGAGGAAGGAAGGAGGAAGGGAGGAAGGAAGGAAGGAAGGAAGGAAGGAAGGAAGGAAGGAAGGAAGGAAGGAAGGAAGGAAGGAAGGAAGGAAGGAAGGAAGGAACCACCCACCTTTGTTTCTGAATTGTTTGAAAAAAAAAAAAGAAAAAGGTTTCTGAGTCAGATGTTCTTCAGAAGCAGCCTTTTGGATGGGATCAGTTTCCAATTGTACATCTGTTGTTCTTTATTCCATAGAATATATTTCAGATATAATAATTACTTGCTGTGAGTTTAGATAGGAAGGCAAGTGTCAGAAAGAAAAGCAAAGGGTAGTACACTCTTCTTTTCAAGAGAGTAATAATAACTAAAAGCTTCTGTAAGACACTAACATCAGTGTCATAGTTACGGAGACAGTTTTGTCTGTGTTCTCTCTCTGGTCTCCTCACATGGTTTGCTTCGGGTAGTGCATGTGTTCTGAAGTTTCTAGGTAGCATCTTGTTTTTGCAGCTTTAAACCAAGCTAGAGAGAAAATATTAGACCTATATCAACTAAGTTGTTTTTCTATTTTGTGTGACAGTCAATGCATTTTATTTTAAATTGTCTTAATCAGAGCATATAGTGATGAGGAAATAGTTGCATATCAATTGGGAGGAAGAATTAGAAAAAAAAATAATTATAAATTTTTAACCGAATGTCTATATCTATGTAAATTCTTTTATCGTTTCTTAGGTGAGTTAAAGGCTCTTACTTTTAAGTTAGAGGGAAAAAAAAAAAAAAAATGCATGTATGCACTTTTCTATTCCTTGAAAAGATGTAGTAGTGGATATGTTAGGCTAGGTTTGCAGGGTCCGTGCTCCATCCTCAAAATTACAGATAATTGATGATAATTTTTCTCAAAGCCCCATCCTCCATTTCTAAGCTTTCATTATCTTACATAAAAAAAGAAAGGCTTTGTTGCAAAATCTAAGATGCGAAGCTTTCCTTTTGACTAGGACTGCTTTTTGTGCCAGTCAGATTATTCTATGACCTTGCATGTTCTTGGGTCATTACTGTGAGTTATTTGGTATTTGAACTCAGTTTCTCCTACTGGCCTGTGAGCTGTGATTCTGCATCTGCAGATATAGCATCTCTCTCTTATCGTCAGTCTAGCTCAGAAAACTTACACAACAGAGCATATTATGAATTATGGTTATTCATTCAGTACACCCGCATCTTTGCAACCCAACGCATTTCTGTTCTCCAGAAGATAAAGTGGACATCTCCTGTGGAAAATTAAAATTTACTATGTGAAATTATTGAATGCTTATCGTCCTTTCCAGATACTTATCTATATTCTGGATTATTATACCTTCTACCACACTTCTTTATCAATCCCTCTGGTGGGCCTTTTGAGTAAGAAGTCCAGCAATATATAAGTTTTATTTATTTATTTATTTTCATTTTCCATTTAGCATCTGCTGTTGCTCAGTTCAGTTCCTCTTTGTTGAGAGCTTTTCAGGGGTCTGAAAGTTCAACAACAACCCCCCGAAGTTAAGGTGTGAATCCTCTTCTGTGTTTTGCAAATTGCTGGAAAGTCTCTCAGACTTCATCTAATAATAAATAATTGCAATAATTCATGTTATTAATAATGTGAGATCTCAGAGGGCATAAACACAATAAAATATAGTATCCAAAAGATTTCTGTGACCATAGACATGCACCCCCTTACCCCGTAGAGGAAATAAAATCATCAGAGGGAAATATCTTGAAATTGATATATTTTGAGAAGAAATTTGTTGTTTTGAATATATATTTGCTGCTCAGTGAAACAAACAACAACAGCAAATCCACTAATTATTACAGTTGCTGATTATTCATTGGACACTAGAAATATAGTCAAAGTAATGTATGATATTTAATTATCAAACTTTAGATTACTTAAATGAAAATAATGTAGTGAATTTAATTCAGTTCAAGACTGGAGAAGAAACAGCGTGCAAACCCAGCACAGTGAATGCTGCTTTCCACAATGCTATCTGTAAACAATATACCAAATGAAGCCAAGCAATTAATTCTCCATGTTTTGTTGCCTGATAGGAATTCTTGGTATGAAACCCATCCTGTATGAAATATCAGTGCCCATACTGTTCTAAGCATCTGAGTACAACTGGTCTGGTTTGGGCACCTGTGCCTTGAATAGACACACTTCATCCCATAGAAGTGAGTAAAAATAAAAATTACCTTCAAGGTCAAATCAGTAATTTCTAGAAAACATCCTAGAAGAAAACTTGTCTGGAAATTTCCATGAATTTCATATTTATACAGTCTCCCCAGCCATCTCAGTGATTTCAGCCCTTCACTACTGTTTTTAATCTTGCACACAGGACAGAACCAACATCAAAGGGCAAAAACATGTATCAGGCCTAAGTACATTCAGCAGAGATACCACAGAACCTCAGAAGATTACTACAAGTTATCTTCAATCTCATGAACACATGGAGGAGCACAGCTCCTCAGTGGTCTTAGAGCCTGAGGTAGGACTGAGAGGAGGTAGGGTGAGTTTTGTTTACAGGCGTAAGTGTGATGTTTCTCCTGTTGAGTAAGCCACTGCTGGAACCAGGAGCCCTGCAAAGCAAAAAGCAATTGAACAAAGACAGCCTGACTTCTGGGGGTAAAAATGCAAATTTCCTTAAGTGCTTCTTGAGCAGCATCCCAACATTTTCCACATAGTGCAAGTGGAACTTTTTAATAAATGAAGATAATTATTGAGTGTTGAACTGCTATACCCTTAGTACCCTAAACTCTTTATGCTTTGATCTCATGCTGCATTTATGAATCCTAGTCCTATGCTTCTTCACTGTTCTTCTGCCCTTCTGGGGAGTTCTTCTACAGTATAAACTCCTATTTCACCCGGCAAAATGGTGGCACTGGGCTTGATTGTCAGCTTTTCTGGGCCGGTGAGGTTTTTATGAAATTAGACATATTTGTCTTGATGTTTAGTAGAAAGCATGAAATTCAAATCTGTGTGTTTGGCATTCCACAGGCCAGTGCTTTAATATTCAATGACATAACTTCATTGCGGTTTTGACAACACTATATAGGAGTTGTGCTTACCATTGAAAATTAAAGTCACTGAAAGAGTTGACAACAGCAGAATTGTGAATGCTTCCAGGCTCCTGAAGTGATTGTTATTCCAGTTTGTCTGGAAGTGCTTATTGTGTTTGTAATACCGTCAGTTCCACTTAAGGGCTACTTGAAGTCAATGCAATACAGGTAAGTATTACAGAAATCTTTCTTTCTTCCTGAACATTTACATCGCCGTGGTTCATTTGCATTTTCATTTGCCCATATGTATATTGATTGAATTATTTTTTGAATTCTTATCCAAGGCTAGTATTTATATCTGCCTATCATATCTACCGAGATAAGATCTGGTCCTTGTCTCCCTCATATTTTAGCACCTCAGAGTCACTCATAGGCTTTTATCTTTGGCTCTGAGGGAGGGAAGTGTTGTCTGTGCTCCAAAAATTGAAGATTTGTATGCAAGCCCATGAATTATGAAAAGTCTCTATCCTAATTTCCTGTACGTGATAGTTACACATACTGATCTTGCTATGGCTTCTGCAGAGAAAAGGCACTATGTATTGTGCATCCAAACTGGTCTAAAACTAATAGCAGTTTAAGGCATAAAAATCAATCTCCAGATCATAACAAATTCCTAAGCAATGCAGCTATAGAGCTACATATAGGGATATATAGGCATAAATGTCAGGGAATTAAGAGTTTTGCTTTTTCCGGTGACTTTAATATGCACATCACAAAGCAAAATTATTTGCTCAGATATACCTTGATGATCTCATTTCTTCATAGTGTATAATGCAAGATCTCTACACTGATATATAGGACCAAGCTTAAATTTATCTTTAACTTACCAAGGCGTGTGAAACACTTATCTCCATCATAATTTGCTGTTCAATGCAAAGCTTTCCTGACAGATCTTATTTCTCAAGAGTGTCATTAAGACATAGCCCATGATTCTTTGAGCAGTTCAAACCTAAGTCCTTTTAAGAAATACGTTTGCAAACTGACTTTTTCATTTTTGGTAAATCAATGCCCTGTAGGTCTTAAGCCCTCAGGGGCAATTATCAGACAGCATAGCAAAGGACAGTTGCCCAGATCCTTCTATCACAAAAGAGAGAACTTCCATTTGGCCCAGCAGCCCCAACAGTATGTATACACTGAAGCTCCTGAATTCAAATGCCAAAGTTCTCATTAACTTAAACTCTTTAAAATCTCAATGAAAATGTTTGCTTCAGTTAATGTACTATCATACTCTGCTTAACTTTTTTACAGTTATGTGACCATTTAAACAGTGAAATGACAGCAATATGTAATGAACATTCAAAGTGAGGAAGAAAAGATAGATTAATACCCATTACTTCTGTGAAATACAATGTATCACACATTGAAATAAAGGTAAGTGAGCTAAACTCTACCCTTTTATACGCAGCTATGTTTGCAGCATTAATACCCTGGGAATGCAGTCACTTTTTAGTCATAAAGTATAGGTGTTACCTCAGAAAATATATATTTTTAAGTATTTTATTAAAAAAAAAGAATTTTTTATTCTTTATTTTCATAATACAAAGCTGGAAGATCTTTTTTTTTATTTATTTTAGGAGTCTTCATTCCATTTCTATCCCACATATATTCATTGCCAATTTACTTCCAGGTATTCTTATTTCAAAATTATCCTTTTACTTAGTAATTTGCTATTCCTCCCTAGTGCTTATTTCCCTTTCCCCTCATTCCCCAGCATTCTAGAAAGCAACTAGCTTTCCAATATAAAGTCATTATTGTTTATACACTTATACAAATTTAGGGGTAGATTTCATGTCACTGGTGATTCAATTTCTGTTCCATTTAGTGTTAATGACTTAAGCATTGGCAATGTCATTGGGAGGAATAAGGAAGAGCAGTTGCAGATTCATCCTGAATTGAGATCACTGTCCAGGGCTGAAACTATGGATCACTAACTACATCCCTTCACTGAGTGCTGGCAGACCATCTCAGAGGTGGTATTTAAATGTGAAAAAGCTACATGGTCAGAATTCACATCTGAAAATGTGACATGTTGCACCTGCAGAGCACAGATGATTACATACATCTTTTGAGGCACTGGCTGTACTTGAATGTTCCATATAAATTAAAATATATAATGTGTAATAGAACAACAAAAAACTCATTCTGCTAGATCAGGGAAAAAATTAATGGGTCCAGTGTCCTGTTTTCAGTAAGGAGTGTATCTGTCTCAATTAAGAAAATTAAGCATGGATAATAAATAAATAAATAAACAAATAAACAAATAAGGCTGATTCACATTACTGAATAACCTTCCCCAAGAAAATATTCTGCCGTAAACCCTCAAAGACAGCAACTGGCAAATACTTATATTTCTAGGTATTCATATTATCCAAGTATGTTTCTCATCCCCTGAATCTTCTGGCACAAATGGGCCAACCAGCCCCATGGCCTTTTTTTTTTTTTTTTTTTTTTTTTTTTTTTTTTTTTAATTTTTATTTCTAGCCCTATTATTCATTTCCATAAGAAAAGATTTTTTCATTGCAGATGATCTCCATGCCAAGGTTTTCATTCCCAAACATTGAGTTACTTGTGCTCAAACAAAGTATTTGAAGTAGTCTTCAGGCATGAAAAGTACTTGCAAATTCCCAGCCAAAGACAACTCAAGCCTAGAGATATTAAAGCATTTTGTGAACCAATAAATAAATAAATAAATAAATAAATAAAAATAAATCTATTCATCTCTAAGAGAGAGATGCATTTCAGGCTAGAGAAATTTCCTTCATCCTCAGTACTTTTAAAAGGATGAAGATGCTAAGGCTACCTTGTGAGCATTTTATTCACTTTGGTCAGCTAATGCTGTCATGAAAGGCACTGGAGCTCCCTGCAGCAAAAAAATCAAATTTATAAGTGACTTACTTCTCATTCATGGACATCCCTCTGAAGACTTCAGAAAAGTGGAAATCTCAGGAATCCTGCATTTTTAATCAACTTTTTTTTCCAAGAACACTTAACCATGAAGTGGACATTATTTCCTCTCATTGATCTAAGAATTACTCACGTGGCTTTTACTTTCTTTTTTTGTCTGGCAGTCTCTTCCCAGCAGTTCTACCAAATCACTTGAAATCATCTTGATAAAAACTTAGGATTCTTTCAGTTCTTGCTGCAGTATTTTCCTGTTGAGATTTAATGGGGTTGTAATCCAGAAAACAATAATAGGCACATACCTAGAGCGAGTCTAGTTCTGGTCTCCCCTATACCAGGAGATATGCAGATATACTGGAGTCATACAAAGAGTGCTGAAGATACTGAAGTACTTGGCTTTTGAATAGAGGCTGAGAGATCTGAGACTATTGAGCCAGTATCTGTGAAGGCTCAGGGAGGTTTTTATTGAAGTTTATCAATGCCTTCAGGAGGGACAGTAGAGAAAACACTGATGGGACAAAAGGCAATAAACACAAAAGGAAATTTAGGTAATTACATTTAAACATAAAAAGAAACTCTTTAACTGTGAGGGTTGTCAACAAGTTGCCCAGAAAGACAGTAGAGTCTCCATCCTTGAAGATGCTTGAATACTAACTGGATATGGTCCTGAGAAACCTGATCCAGTTCTTCCTGCTTTGAGAAGGGTTTTGAGTTGATCTCCAGCAATGTCTTCCTACACCACATATTCTCTGATTATGATTCTTCCTTGCTTTGAATCCTTATCCCTACTACTTATATATAGAGAAAACAGGGTTGATATGACTTGTTTTTCCTGGTATGGTGCTATTATTCTTCCAGAATCATTGTGCCTATCTATGGTCTTTCATCCTGGTGCCTGTTGTGTTCAGAAATACCGTGGCCCCCTAGTATCAAATCCCAACAAATTAACTTGCTCCTTTGTGACTTTGCTGATGGGATGTCTTTCTCAAAACCACTGTGTCAACACAACTTTCTTGATTTTCTTTTTTTTCCTTTTTTTTTTTTTTTGTTTGCTTTTAATGGCTTTGGTTTGTTGGTTTGTTTGTTTGTTTGTTTCTTCAATCCAATTTACATCCCACTAATGCTACTAGGATTTGAGCTTTAGTACTCGTGTAGGCCTTGATCCTATCTCTTGCCTTTAATCCTGTGAGTCATTCTCTCAGCATTAATGATTCCGTCTTATTATTTCACATAAAGTGTTCAGAATTGGGCTTAATTTGAAACTCAAAAATAAATTCTGAAATCTTTAGGAAATGAAAGTGTGAAATAGTAGAATGTACTTCATGAGTAAAAGCTAAGTAAATGCTTGGCAAATATGAGAGAAGTCTTCTAGGAATATCAGAGCAGACTTACTGGTTTCAGACTGTTCTCACAGGAGCTACTTGTCATGAATTCTAGTCAGCAAGATTGCATTTGTATTTCATGTTGGTACATGCATGGCACTTACAGAAGAAAAAGATCCCTCTTCTGACACCAATCTCCAAGGCTTTGGTTTCCTGTCCAAACATTGACATGTTGACAGATATAAAGCTCTCCATTTCTCAGGCAATATTGTTCTGATCATGATGGTTTTGACGAAATTCCAGCTTTATCCCCAATCCATTTTATTTTTATCATGGCGATCGCTTCCTAGTTTCCCTCAAATTACTTAGTAGCTCAGCATCAATAGACAGTAGTACTAAAGGGAATACACTTTAGTGCTTGTACAAAGACCATCCATCATGGAGAGATGGATTTGGGTATTTTTATAGGATTCTCCTCCATGGTTGGCTGAGTGCTGTTCTGCTGCTGTCTAACATGGGAGGATTATAGGTGTTTCACTGTTGTACCTGCCACTTTCATATTGCAAAGCACGGGTTATTAATAGCAATTGTTTTCAGCTGGAGCTTTTAAAGCTTCTAATACCAAGATACAGGCTTGAAAATTATTAAATGAACTGACAGCACTACAACAGAGATGACAGCATCTAGCTTCAGTCAGCCTTTTTTTTTTTTTTTCTTTTTTTTTTTTTCCCTCAGTTTCCTCTCTTTTTCTGGCTAAGCACACTATACTGAATGATTTTTCACCACAGTGTTCTCCATTAGTAGACTGTTTCCTAGACGTATGATTATAAGCAATGCTAATCTTTAATCCTTTTTTTAACTTTTCACCATCCTTTGTTCTCTGACAATTTACACGCCTGTATCAGCCTCTTTATTATCCTTCAGCTCACTCAGCCATTCTTGTAGATGACTGATTTCTACGAGGGTCTTCACCCTGAACTTGTGTAGGATAATTATCTAGAGGTATTACTCTGTCCTAGAACTTCATGTCCCTTATTTCCTTTTTCCTTACATAGGGAACTCGCTCTGATGAACATGGGAACAGAAAGCTTCACCTTATTTATGCAATGACGGACTATTTTGAAATGAGGTCTTGAGATGATAAAAGATAACAATAAGAAAATAGCATCTCAAATGTAGTCAAATTTTGAAAGATGAGAGAGAAGAAAAGCACTGTCTATAGTCTTATATCTATAGTACCCCTACACAATGCTCTGCACAGTTCTACATTCCCTCATTTATTAAAGCAAGTTAGAGAACTGCCAAATATATATATATATATTTATATATATATATGTATATATATATATAAATGTGAAAAGAAAGATCACAGGTATGAAACAGCATCCACTCATGAAACTCCTAAGCCTAAAACAGAGATAATCAAGAAAAAATATGATGAGGGTCTATGAAACTATTTTACATTGGATCTTTCAAAATATGAAGTAAGGCATTAAATGAAACTAGTAGATGGGAATTTATAAATTGAAAAAATGACACACTTTTTGGAACTTGGTACAGGATGTAGTGTATGCTCAATTTCCAGCGAGTTTAAAGATAAATGGAAATAAATAAGCATCTATTGAGAATTATTTTGACAAAAGATACTGCCCCTAATCAGGAACAGCCTGAAACAAGAAATCCTTGGGGAATGTGCTGGAAAAATACCACTACATGCTTAGCCCCTTCTCATGCAGCATTTTGTGTGCTTTGGTGGAAAGGGCAGGGAAAAAAAAAAATGCTTAAAACTAATTTCCATCAGAAACATTACTTCATTTGAAAAACTTTGTGTGTGCATATGTACACATTCATGTGCATGTACATGTGCTTGAAATACTGTTAGAAGTTTTAGTTTCAAGTACATTAGGAAAAAAAACAGAGCAATGGGAATATTTCTTAAACATCTTAATGGAATATTTAAATTTGACATTTTAAAATCTATTTACACAAATAAAAGGACTATTTTATATGAAACATAAATGCATGCAAACGCTGGATATTTATTATTTTTATTAAACAAATTGCATTAATAAACTTGATACATTGGATGTTTGTTGAGAGAAATTTCTAAGTGTTTTTTCAGGCCTCATAATAACATCACATGGCACTGTGACTCTTCAGTGATATTTTGTACAGTAAAGACCACATTTCTTTTTGTATAAAAAAAAAAAAAAAATTATCATACAGTCTTAGCAGGCAGAGACAATAAAGATCTCACAATATTAAAATATTCAATTTCTCTCCCAGGGTAGGATTATTATTCACACTTACATTGTCTAGTGATTTTCTTCTCTCTCCAGCCCTGAGAATCTAAGCAAAGAGCTTTATTGAAAAGAAAAAGAAAAAAAGAAAAAGAAAAAAAAAAATCATACAACTGCTCAAATTATTTTTATATAACTTTTTTTTTTCCCATTTTAAACTGCCATTTAAACAAAAACAAAATGTTTCTAGAATGTGCTAATTTTGATAAAAGTCTCCATGGAAATTTTTCTAAACAGTTCCAGGTGGTAGTGATAGCTGTGTTTACTGTGCTTCTGACATTTCCCACTGCAAATACTCTCTTTTGCATGAAATTTAAGACTACATTTTGTTCTAAATTAGGACTAAAAAAAGAAGTGGTTAAGACTTAGGATCTGTCTGAAAATTCCATATTTTGGACAGCTCTATATATCACTTCAACAATAAAAGGGTTTTATTAATGCTTTCTTTTTCTTTATGAAACATGATGACAAGATGAATTAGCTAACCAGTAAAAATACAGGTGGGACCTCCAGTTGACACCCATGCAAAAACATTCCCAGAGGGTTTCATTCATTTCCTTGTCATTATAAACTTTGTGTAGAAGCCAAATCTTTTCTTATTCATATTCATATTTTTGTTCTCATTCTTACTGTGCAAAACTGCTCTACCCTTGCCAGTCAAGCAATCTGTCATGCTGTAGTCCACATTCGCCATGACTGTGAAGCTGTGCTGAGCCAGATGAGAGCCGTAGGTGAGAGGACACTGCTCACTGAAGTTCACAGGCTACACTTCAAGCATTTCTTGGACCTTTGAGTCTTGAATAGAAATGTTTCCGGTCTCATTATCAGGATAAAAACAAACAAACAAACAACAACAACAAAAGACCACCAGAGCAGCATTGATTGTATGGTTACAGTTCATGCTAGAATGCGGGATGCAGTCATAGTCTGAGACCCCAGAAAGTCTGGCTGTACTGTCAGAGGTGGATATCTGTGGGTGAACAGTCTCAGCAAGCCTGTGATTTGAGCTGGCTCCATCTCTCCTCCTCTGTGAAGGTCTCTTTTTGTTTAGGGGGGGGGGAAGGGGAAGGAGGAGAAGGGGAAGAGGAAAGTTGGTGCTGAGAAGGGAAATTAAAGCTTAAACAAGGTTTCAATGAAAATGTAACGGCAGCTATATAATCACAGGACACAGACCTATCTGCACCCTTGGGAGGATGAGCAATACAGACTAGCACTGGCACTGTCTAATCTCCTCTTAAAATGCTCTAGAGCAATGAAGTTTCACAACGTTCTGTCTCCATCACAATAAGTGACCTGACATTCACAGAATGACTGTATCCCCATTCCTTTTCACTTCCGATCCTTCATGGGAAATGCTGTTAGCCTTATTTTAGAGAGGGCACTGAGAAAATAAATGTCTTGGCCAACATCACAAGGTAAGGCAGAGCAGAAAGCTGAACTCATTTTGCCTAAGTCCTATCCTCTAATTTTCCTGTCCCTTTGCAGGTCTCTTTTCCTCTAAATCAAGACTATTAATATTACATTCCCTTGTGCCCAGTTGTTATCAGTTTCTGCCATAAAAGGTAGCATTTCAGTGTTTTCCATTCGGGCACCCTCACGACCTCCCGGTATGATTAGCCAATGTCATAGCCCTTAAGGGACCCAAGCAGAGTAGGATCTCAAACGTGTGAGCAGCTGGGAGCTGCCAGACACGTACAAAAAAATTAGGTCCCACGCAACAGCTTCAGAAGTAATTCTAATTCCTCTAAAACCTTCATCTGAGGAATTCGGAGTGAGATGAAGTATCAAGGTAAGAGAAGGGTAAAGGTGAGGCATATTGTCATTACCAATATAGTCTCACTTATCACTTTCAACTGGAAGTGCAGATAGCAGTTATTAAAATATGTGCCATTAGTAGAAAAGCTCATTAAAATGCTGAAATCCTTGTAAAAGTTTGTGACTGATACCAATGGAGCTGGCAGTGTGTAGAGGTTGTTTTTTTTTTTTTTTCTTTTCCTTTTTTTCCTCCTTTTCACTTTTTTTTTTTTTTTTTTGGTAAAATTTATCTGGAATTAAATAAGGAATCTGACAGTCAGAGATTGAAACATGTTCAGAGCAAATCCTCATTTTAGTCTAATTAAAAAGGGTGTCTATCAGTCTATAAAGGGGCTTGAGGGTCATATGTTACTGTTTTTCTCCATTCTTAAAAACTGGGACTGATTTTCCGTCTAATAAGAGGTAACATCAGCTAGATTGGTACTTCTCAGATTGTTTTGTTGGTATCTGACTTAATTTCTCCAACTACTTTGGTCTTTAACTAAAGTCAAGTTTTTTTCATTCTCACCTATTAAGACGACACTTTCTCTTCAAGCACTGTCCCATATACCTTCTTCTCATACAAAACAGAGATTCTGACCTAAGGAAGAATTGCTAATGTAAAATGGGGAAGTCCTCCAGACATATTAGAACCTTATGCTTGAAACTGCTACTCTACTATGTACACATAGTTCCTTATCTAAGCTATGATTTATTTTTAGCCATACCACTGATATTCATTTTATCAATTGGCTAATTATTTCATCTTTTGTTATCTTCAGTGCCTCAGAAAATCCAGCCTAAGAGCATTTTCCTGTTTTTTAAAGTTATTTAAGACATATACAAGAAAAAGAGGTATAAAAAGCTAAGTAGTACTACTCATAGTAATAATAACAATCATAATAGAGTTAAAACAAGACTGTGCTCCAAACTTTGATGTTTTTTTCCTTGCAAATATCATTATGAAAATGAAAGGAATAATAATGACGGGAAAGAAGATGAGAAACCCATGTGGATTTTGGTTTTGCTTCTCATAACACACAAGAAAAGGATCTTTGTGATACTGGTTACTCAATGTGTTACTCTGTTTATTCCAAGACAATATAGATCACATTTAAGCTCAGCAGCTTTAAATATTACTAGACGGACTCTACATCCAAGATAGATGACAGTGCTTCTGTTACAATCCATGCAGTTAATGGAATCTAGAGAATGATTTAGCTCACACTAAGCAAATACCTTAATTTGGTCAGCCAAATAGTCCCATATTAATGAGATTTGCACTGACCAAAACAAGAGTGGAGAGCCCATAGGTCACTTCATTTTTTCAAATCAGAAACTTGCTGCCATTTGCATTGTATGACTGTATCCCGATAAGCCTCCAGCTATAAATTCCCAGGATTTCCAGCAGATACTGAGTTGCAATGTCGAATTCCAAGCACAACTTACAGGCTCCTTCAAGGGTCTCCAGTGCCTCTAGCTGTCCACATTCAAGCTGATATACTGAACCCTTGGCCATCTATAACAAACCACTTTGGAGAAATATGGATCTAAGTGTTTTAGCTGGGAGCCAGTAGCTGGGAAGTTCCAGTAGTTACCAGCAATAATAAGCTATGGCCACAGCATTTTTGAATACCGAGTCCCAATTCTCAGATGCGTAAGTGTATGCAACCATGCCAGTAAGGTGAAGAGAAGATTACTAAGTTGCCTAGAACAAGGACATTGCACATGCAAGTGTTCTCAGCATGTAAGTTACTCAGAAAATTTCTCTTGGATTCAGAATTTCTCTGTGCTGCAATTTCAGATCAATGGGTCAAATTAATAAAATCATTTTGATTCTAGATGAAAGAAATGCTGCTGTTTTTCCATTCTGAAACCACAAATAGGACCAGGAACAGTGAGACTGTAGAACACCAAACTGCTTGCTGCTGCTTGTTTCGACTGCATTTTCTTGGTTACACACAAGACAACTGTAATGGAATATTTAATTCATATAACCTTAATGGGCACAAATTTTCTTTACTAGCTAGAGCTTCAAACAAATAGTCAAGTGCACAGTGCTGCCAACAGCCAACTGAAAGGCTGAAAGCTCAAAGTGGTTGAATTTTGGATGCAGATACAAATCTCATTACATGCATTGATGTATTAAAGCTAATGTTTTGGCAATATATGTGTATATCCTTCAGGCTCAGGAAAAAAAAAAAAAAAAAAAAAAAAAAAAGAGGAAAAAGAGGAAAAAAGCTGTTATTTGCAGTAAAACAGCTGGATTGTGTCAAAGCCCCAAAACTAGAGTATTTGACAGGCTAGGACTGTGGAGGATGGAGACTTCCTTTTAGGTAATAAGAATACCAACAACTCTTAAAATGGGAAAGGATTAAGTCAAGAATCTATGGAAGTGATTTCAAGGAAAGGCAGAGAGAAAGAGCTTCTTGCACAGACAGTTTCCCCAGATGCCAGATGCATCATTATGGCTACAGGAAATTATTTATTTTTGTTCCAACATGGATTTAGGAAGACCTGTGGTTATTACATGTAAATGCTCTGCTCTGAAAATTCACCTAGCTGAATCTCTGAGACCTAAGTTCAGCCCTGCATGACTCTGCAAAACCCTAAATGTCACCTAATTCCAGAGCAGAGTAGAAGATATAAGATGTATGCTCTGCTGTGATGTAGCCCTGACTGGCAGGAATGAAAGATACACCATGGAGATGGACTCATCATGGGAAAGAGGCTCTAGCACTCCAAATGGCATCAACAGTAGTCATTGCTAAAGGAAAAGAAAGGACTTCAAAAAAGACATCACTGGGCAGGAATTCAAATACCCTTTGACAGAGCAAAGCCCAGGGACAATCACTGTGTGCTCTTCCAAGCCTAGTAGATGTGCCTGCAGAACCCTGAGAGCTGTCAGATATCATCCTACTTTCCAGACACTGGCTCAGCAGCTCTTCTGCCTTATCAACAGATCCTGCAGCTTACACTTCTAATAATTCTTGCGAGAGTCCTTCTCTTTCTCTTTCCTTAGTCTTCCCCCTCCCCCCTTATTCTTTGAATGATTCATGTTGAAGTTAGAAGGATTAAACAATATGTTATCTCAAATGCTGGTAATAGCTTCAGGTTAAAACCATGCAGTCTGCAAGAGGCACCTTGTTGCTTAAGTTATGCAGAGACCAGAGGCGGCAGAGCAATGGAATCTTTTTGCAGACTTTTATCATGCCCACTCCTATAATGTATTATAAATCATTACCTTCCCACTCAGCATCCTGGAGCCACTATATTCAACAGCATGCTTTTCTTAAAAAAAAAAATAAAAAATTTATATATTTTTTCAAAAAATGGTGAGTAAATTTAAAAAAAAAACCTGAACATCTGAAAAATGTTGTGAATGGATATTCTCTGAATTGACACACTCTGCAGACATCTCATAGTGTTGTCCATAAAGCGGATTCGTTACCTGGCGTGCAATAAGCCAACTCTCAACAGTCAGGAGAGATATTGCATTTTATTCTGGCCCGGGTGCCAGTGGAAGTCTCCACAAATCAAGCATGATAATGCAAGTTTCTTCACCATATTTATACATAAAATTCACATGTACTCTGCCTATCTAATGTGAAGAAGCACCTGCTACCTCCATACTGATAAGGCTTAGCAATAGCAATACTCCATCCCCTTTTGCCTACTTTCTTGGCCATCTGTGTTTGTGTGGGTTTGCATGGGGGAATTACATGACTCTCAGGGGTCATTTAGAGAATGCCCCCCCACCTCTTTTTTTCCAGATATGGTCACCTAAGAATAAGCTGGACAGTCCTCCTCTTGCCAGTTTTCTTTAGAGCAAAATTGTCCTTGGTTAATCAGATAACACCAATGGCTAAAACATTCTGCTTTAGTATAAGCACTACTTGGTCAAAGGATATTATGTTCATGTTAATCAAACATAGTTAATATCCCATTCTTTCCAAGGGAAGATTATTGTTTCCATTGCATGTATCACCCCTCTTAGAAAGTTTTGAAATATCTACCTACTTGTCTCAATAGTCCTGCTTCCTGTTACCGTCCAACTTCTTTGCTATTACTTTCTCTTGGAGTTTATGTCATTCACCCCAGCACTGATTTATTATTCTGCTGTTTTTCATCTTTTCCCTGCAGCTCTGTCAGAGCTCTTGAACTCAAAGCCTAACTCAAAGCCTGTTGAAGTTAAGAGCGGTTTTTTCAGTGACTTCAAAAGACTTTGATAGTCTCCAGTGCCAATTCCACCAACTAATTTGCCAGCACCCCCTAAAGCCTTTCTGCTTACACCTAAAGTTACTTTTTTTCATAAGAGCTACAACAGCTCTTAGAGTGGTAATGAAGTTGTACCACATTACCATTTCCATTTCTCACTTTTCTTAGATCACTTTTCTTAGATGATGAATCCCCAACTCCTGGAATATGAGTGCAGTAGTAAAATAATTCATATATAATATTGAAGAGGTCTAGCTACAAAGCATGTCCTGATTAAAATAATATTCTTTTCAGCTAAAAGCTAGCAGTCTGAGATTGTTTACAGCCCCTCTCCCCTATCTGATCTAAGAGAATACTGGGATTTGCCAGTACAGCAGGCTCCACTAAGAGCCATGTCTTCTTATTGTATTGTCACATATCCACTGTCTGATTCCTTCTTAGAACTGTGGTAATTGACAAGTTGTTTGAGGAGTCTGTCCTTCTGAGGGATGTGTGCTTTGTCTTATTAACATATAAATGATTGTCTGGAGTTCATCCTTGAAATCATACCTGCCTTTGTTAGCATGGGAATGATTGTATTTCTCTCTTTTTTCTTTATTTTCTGAAACAACATATAGGTCCAGACTCTGCATCACTGGTAGAGACTGAGGATGCAGAAGGAAAGATGTTTGAATGTTCTCAGTACGATCACAGTTAATAACACTTCTGTCTGACCTGTTGTAAATTGTATTTGCATGATTATATACTTGGCGTCCCTATATTTAGCAACATCAGGACATCTATTTTTAGTTTTATTATTAATGACTGTGCAGAGAGAAAAAAAAAAAAAATCACATTTTTAGACAATAGATGAAAAAGATTTATTGTTGTTGTTGTTTGCTGTTTGTTTGTTTGTTTTAAATCAGTCTCATGACAGTTTGAAGATTTCTACCCAGCATTCCAATATCAATGTCCACTTGTGATTGTTGTTCTTTTTTTGCCTTATGAACCCAATCAGTTTGGAAAGTTCTGACAGTTTCAAATATGTTAGGTGAGCATTTTTTCAAATGCTTTTCACACTTCTTTTTGTCAGAGCTAAAAAAATAAATAGTTGTAAGAAACAAAAAAATCATTCTTAGAGTTTACATTCATAGATACATTTGAAAAATTCTTGGAAATCTCATGAGGCAGTACTATAATTATAAGTGCTGTTCAGGTAAAGATTTTTGAGGATGTTTGAATATAGAATGCTGAATAAGCCTAACCTGTTCCTTTTGTATTTGTGAGATGGTATAAATAAACACCAAAAAAAAAGTATCTTCAGTGTTTTGAAATACTGATACTTGATGACACTCAATCATATTCTTTGACCAGTTTTTGACCAGTTTTTCAAGCTTCTGTGGTCAAAAATGTAACAATTTAATTAGTGATCACACTGCAAATGCTATGTCCTTTAGTTAAGAAATTGGAGGTTTTATGTCTCTGATTAATTCACTGGTGTTTTTGCAGCAGGAACACGTTAGAAGAGCCTTTGGTCTGGTCCTGTTTAGTCCACATAAATTCAGCATACAGAGACTGTTCAATGAACTACATCCAGTGAAAAGATCAGCAATTTTTTAGCCATTCCTCAGTAAAAAACAGTTGCTTCCAATGTCTAAGGTAGGTTTCTATATGAGACATATAGTAGTTCTACTGTAGTTCTACGTATCTTAAAGATGCTTCAGGATTTCTTTACGTAAGGAGACTCTCCAGGCTGTGATCTACTCCTGAGACTAGTAGAATGTGGCATGATTTGAGGCTTATCACAGCTTTCCTTTTACAAATTTCATTACAAATATATTGTATTAAAATCCTTAGGTTTTCCTCATTCAATTTAATTTCAAATATTTAAACTTCTTGAGGTGCTGAGCCTCTCTATAGATCTGGAGTGGACTCTCAAGTTCAACCAAGAAAACTTAGAACAATCACACTCCTCACATCAGCGCATCTTCAGAAGTGGATGGATCTCACTCTTTGCCATACAAATTTCTTTTCTGTGGAGGATGGGCAAAAGCATTGTCCACCTCCTTTCTGTGCTGCATAGTGTTAAGACAGCTTGACAGTGCTGTGCATTGGAGAATTTGGAGCTCTTGTAACAGCACTGCACAGTCTCCCATCATTCTGCCTTCTTCCAATGTTTCCTACAGTGCTTTCTTTCTTTTTTCCAAGTTGCATGCAACACTGAGAATGGATTATTCCTTGTTATGAATTTATACAGTGCCCTAAAAGTCCCTTGATTTGTACTGTAGAGAATCTCATGAATAGATCTCAGCTGGGACTTCAGAGCTATGAGCAGAGGCTGAACAGTTCACTCTCTTCGAGACGAAATGTGAACAGGGGACTCCAGTGATATACAGAGAGAATGGCTCACTGCTGAGGGGAAAGCTACTTCTTAAGACACCAGCTGAGAAAGTTTTCAAGAAATAATGTGTATTTCCAGCCTTTTATTTTAAGTAAATATCACCCTTTAAGTAAACAAATTCCTACAAACCAGCCTGTAAGGATAAAGCAATTAGTATCTGCTGCAGAACACTGAAATGTCAGTCAGTCATTAGCATTCTACGCACATGTGGTCACCAGCGTGTAACCAAGGTGCATGGCTGAGCCAAGGTGGGTGCCCTCAGGAATGAAGGAGGGGGGCTGATGCTGGGAGGAAGATAAAGGTATTAATGGCATGCATTTGGATCTGCTGCTTGCCTGCAAGATAGCTGGGAATGAAAGAAAGTCACTCTGATGAGCTACATCTCAACACAGAGCACAAGCTAGCTAGTCTTGAAGCGTAATTTATTTGGGCTCCGTCATGTAAACTTTACAGTGCACACCTTCCAAATGATGGCTGTTTATCCTCTGATTATATACCCTAAGAGCATTATACAAAAGCATTTTTTCATTGATAGGAAAGAGAATTCTTTTTTCCTGGGTCTACTTGGTTTGTTTCCTTGTTTACTCTCTATTCCCACTGTCTAAAGGGTCTCTAAACTTATGAGGACATGCCTTCTGTGCTTCACAGCTGGCTGACTTCCTCAGATACAGATTTTACAGCAGGCATTTACTGCTAACATCTCACTGAGAGGTGGAGATGCAGAGGGCCAAAACTGGTAGATAATTTCCTGTAAAATAACTGTTCAGTGAGACTGAAGCCCTGCTTTTCACAGCAGCTAGTAAGTATGATAGGAAAGGCAGTGGTGTCTCTCAGTAAAGTTTTTCTATCTGTGGCTTTAGTTTAGAATCACAGGGACAGATTGCCATTCTACAATCACCACGCTGGGTGCAAAAAGTTTTGCTGATAAAAATACTAAGTTAACAGGAACAGATAGCTAGAAAGAGTAATAGTGGGTATTTGTTTCTTTTTTTATTCATTTGTTTTACTGTTTACATTATTGGTAATTATAGGATGACTTTCTGCCAGCACTGGGAGGAAGGTATATTTCATCATAGTGGTAGCATAGCTGGCATAGTCTGCATTGCCTCCTTCTCCAGGGAGATAGGTATTTACATACCAGCTTGGAGAAGGAGAAAGAAATTGAATTCAAGTCTTTGATATTTCAGATGCTAACACTCTATGCAAATATCTATCTCATTCAATGGGAAGGCAAAGGAGAAGACTCTCTTCTAAAGAATTTTCCTGCATCCTCCCTCTAAAAGATGGCAGAAGGGCAGCCCAGGGTTTCTGCTTTGGAAAGAGCTTTTGATAAATGTTAGCAAGCTTAAAAGGGGAAAAAAAAAAAAAAAAAAAAAAAAAAAAAAAAAAAAAACCACATCATCTTGGCAATACATTAAAATGAGAGTTTCAGGCCCATGTGTTGAATATATTCTGGCACCACTATTATCCTCACTAATGATGTTTCCATGAAAATATAAAGATCAAGGAAAGAAAAAGGAATAACAACAACATCTTTCATTGTGTTGCTGTGTGTCTGATAAAGTCATTAGGGAAAACAAGAAAATGGCTTTTTGATGCTGATGCTGCATAAACATGTTTTCTGAAGGAAAATGTTTTCACATTATCTTAAGAGGTGAAAAAGAGGAGAGTTTAAACTCCCAGGCCTGCCACACTGAGGGTGATTTCTTTTAGCACCCTTTATAAAAGGTGAATGGCTTGGGTAAATGACAATAGAGGTGTGTAATGGGATAAAATAATCCTCTATCTAGAAGCACAGAACAGGAAGGGGAAGGAAAAACAGCTTGTGGAAGGAACTACAGTCAATCTAGTCAGCTAAGCATTTCACCTGTAATGATTATTTGAGCAAGAAAGACTATCTTACCATCAGGATGAAGATACAGCTGAGAATTTACTTCCATTCTTGAGGCACGTGTTCCTCTGCTGAGAAAGGCTACATTCAAGACCAGACTTTCCATTTCCATATGGTGTCCATATGCAGGCATTATATACACGCTAAGATCTGAGGTTTCCCGGGATGGGCAGCAGCCAAGAATACTTTGTGCTCTCAAACCAAGTTCTCAGACATATTGACTGAACTCAAAGGATGCACTTAGGACCAAACACTCTTTCTGTGTATGGCCTGAGTTCAGACCTTTTTAGTAATGAATATGCATTATTCAAAACCCGTGAAAAAAACTCTCGAACTCCAATGTGGTGTTAGATATGCTTTAAGTTTAATCTACAAAGTAGTAGAAGGAAAACAAGTATTCCAGTGACCAATGTGTTAAAAGCCACAAAACCCCAATTATTTAAGTCTCCCTCTGTTTTATATATATATATGCTTTCTTTCTTTTCATTCTGTAACAGAGACCAGTCTGGTCTCAGGAATATGTAATAAGGTCAATGAATATTTTCCTTGTACAGTTTTGTTGATGTTGTTCAGGGGCTGTTGTTTGACGAGTACTGCAAAAAAAGAGCATCTTGGTGTACTTCTGTACAATGGAGTCTCGTCATTTCCCAGTTTTGACTCCATAATTTGCATGCTCAGTACATTGTGGAAGGGATAGCAAAGTCCTACAACATAATGAAGCACCTTTCTTACATTACATCAGATCATACCATATAAAGATATAGCTGTGCCACTACTGATACTATATCTCATTTGCATAGAGCTCCCTTGGATATTCTCTGGACTGCACAAGTAGACATAAAAATCCATACTGAAAAAGGTGACTGATTTTAGAGTTTATTATCAGTCTTAGATTCTCCACAGAAACCAAAATGCAGAATGCACACACCACACACACACATTTACACACAAAAAATAAGAAGAACCTGATGAGCATTAGTCTTTATGTCTCAACAAGATGGCCTAATTTTTCTACACTGAGTAACCTCAAGGGCAAGGAAAAAACCCCAGCTACCAAAGCATTGGTTCACCAATTAAACTCAACCAGAAACCTTTTGTTTGGTTGAAAGAATGAGATGTGGATGGGGTGAGATTGAAGAAACTCTTTCAGGGGATTCTAAAAGTGTTGATCTCATTAACTTTTCCATGAGAGAAAGAAGTTTTCTGTGTTAGGTTATCTGATGTCCACAGTCCATGCCAAAATTAACCTCTTTGCCACCTGCAGCTAACAGGATCTTTAGATCTTTGAAGGCACAAATTATCTCTGTCACATTATAGGAGCTTTTGGAACAAATTTTCTTTTAAATGCATTTTACATTTTTCCTTTCTTTTCTTTTTCTTTTTTCTTTTTTTTTTCCCCAAATCAAGCCTTCCTTCCCTTTCTATTTTTTTTTTTTTTCCCTTTATCCTTAGCCCCTTTCCTTTGCCGCCTCCCCCTGCCCCCCCCCCCCCCCTTTTTTTTTTCTTCAACCTCATTTTGGAGAACTGGCAGCTCAGATCTGTAATGGGTTTTCCTGCTGGACAGTTTTATAATTGGGACTGCAGAGTTCTAAAAGCACGCCAGATGTGTCGTCATCAAACAGCAAAGCCCTCATTAGAGCCCAAGTTGTAAGTGCATGTGTACGTTTTCGGACGAACTTTCCCACTAATGGCTAGTAGGTGTCCAGGAGCAAAGATCATTGTCTCTTTTGTAGCTGGCCTTTAAATAAGGATTTCACCTTCTAAAGTGAAATATTTCCCTTTGTTCCACTGTGTTCTCCACTGTAATAGAACTTGTGATATCATTTCACTTCTGAAGTGGTGCTTGATGTGACAAGAATCTACTCTCCAAATGCTAATTGTCCTTAGGTTGCATTATTTATGCAGGATGCGGGCTGTTTTTTGTTTTTGTTTTTTAATTTAAAAGTATTTCTTTGTTTCTTCAATGTGATAGAGCATCTTCCTTCTTATTGCACATAACTGACCTGTAGAATTTATGTACAAAAAAAAATAAATTACTTAACCGTTTATAAAAGAGATAGAGATGTGCCTTTTGTTGTGTAATATGACAATGACTGAATCTGGATTCCACATCAAACTCAAAATTCATTGTTGCAAATTATTAAAATCCCTATATCTTAGTGTATGAATAGGGAAATAAGAACACTTCTGCTATGCTATCTTTTGGAAATACTTTTAAAATAATATATATATGTTAAAGATTATTTTAAATATATATATATATATATATAGATGAAATGTAATTAAATGTTCTGTCTCTAAAGAGAACTCATGTGAACTTTTAAGCTGCTTTTTTTTTTTTTTTTTTTTTTTTTTTTTGGTGGGATTACTACTTCACTTTTAGTATGATTTAGAGATTTTTAAATTTAGTTACCAGGATGTCCTCTACAGATCTTCTTTCATAAAAAAAAAAAAAAAAAGCTTGTAAAAACAGCATGCCTGTAGAAAATCTATCAAATCTAATAAAATTTCATTATAAAGAAATTTTATCTGAGAAAATTGTTCTTATGATCTTGCAATGGAAAAGAAGAATGTTAAGATATTTCCATTTCAGTACAACTTTTTTGTATCATTATGAAACAACTTGTGATGTAGAAAATTAAATACAAATATTGCAATAAATCATTTCAAATCAAAATCATTATTATTGTATTCTGACTCTTATTTTCCAGTAAATTTTATACTTGTTCTATTATTATTACTCAGTTAAGAGAAGTGAAAACTATGGAAAGAACTTCCAAAAATTCCTGTGAAGCAGAAAGCTCATTTCTAGCCATGTTTTTTTTTTTTTTTTTCTTTTTTCTTTTTTCTTTTTTCTCCCTCCTATGTGCTTTTTTAACTACATTGGTCAAAATGTGAGTGGAAAATTTTCTTTGAACCATGGAATCTTACAATTTTTTAAGTTGAAAGGGACTTTTAAAGATCATCTGATCCAACCCCTCTGCAATGAACAGAAACATCTACAGATAGATCAGGTTGCTTACACCCTGTTCAGCATGACCTTGCCTGTCTCAAAGTATGGAGCAACCAACAACTCTCTGGGCAACCTCTACTAGTGCATCACTACATTGATTGTTAAAAAAAAAAAAAAAAGAAAAAAAAAAAGTGCATCCACTCTAAATCTCCCCACTTTTTGTTTGGAATCCATGCTCTATCACAACAGATCTTGTTAAGAATCTGTTTCCCTCCCTCCTTCTTATAGCCTCCTTTCCGATACTGACAGGTCACTCTCAATTCTCGCCAGAACTTTCTCTTCTCCAGACTAAATAGCCCCAGGTCTCTCAGCTTGTCCTCATAGGGAGGGGTTCCATCACTCCAATCATTGTTGTGGTTCTCTTCTGGATGCACTTCAACAGGTCCGCATCTCTCCTATACTGAGGACTACACATTTGGATGAAGTACTCCAGATGATGGAAGGGGGATGGGAAGGAGAAGGGAAAAGAGAGGGAGAAGGGGGAAGGAAAGGAGAAGGGAAGGAGATGGAAAGGAGAGGGAATGAAGAGAGAAATGGGAGGAAAAGGAAAGGAGAGGGAAAGGAGAGGGGAGAGAATGGGAAGGGGGTAAATTTTAGTGGTGCGAGCAGTTTATCACTGCAACAAATTATCCCTAGAAATTGTGGATTCATTCCATAATCAAAACTGCTCTGGATAGGACTCTAAGAAACTTTCCATGGGTGACCCTGCTTTGAACGGAGTTGGTTTGGGCTTCTAGACTTCCAATTTCAGAAACTCTGTTATTCTGTGAAGCCTCCAGGTGAGTTGGAGCTTATGCTACCAATTTGTTTCCTATTTCAGACACAGGTTAAGGGGCTGGGCAGGGGATAAACAGACCACCATAATATGCTCTGGAGTGTTATTAATCCCCAGTTCATAAATGTTAATGACTTGCCTGCTCATGGCTAATCCAGACAGAGGAAAGCAGTTCTGAGATTAGAAGATAAATCTTTACCTTCAAGGCAAGCCCACAGGACTCTGAAGCATTTGGGAAAATGACATGTTAACATCAGCACCAATTCTACATCAAGATGCACCAGCACAGATTTATGTTCCTGAGAGGCATCCAATTTATCACATGATTTGTGCTGAAAGATTCCACTTAGCATAGGTTTTCCACAAAGGTTCAAGCCATAAAAAGCTTGAGAATGTAAAGACAAAAAGCATTACGAGCAAATATGAGAAGTAAAATTACAGATATCTGCTCATTTCAAATCCTTTCACTTGTAACTTTATCAATGAGAACCATGTTCTTACAGTCTCTCAGACAGATCACTATATGAATCAGGACAGTTTGGAAGACAGCTGGGTTTAATAACCTTCATTGAGTAATCTAAGAAGTTTAACATATTGAAAAACAAAACCATTTCTAATAAACAGATGTAGATCTACTCATATCTGAATATATATTTAAAAAATAAATTTACCTGGGTCATTTTAACAAAGAAAAGAATTCTCAACAGTTTACGCAGGTAGGCAGAAAAAGAAAGACAAAGAAAGAGTTCAGATTGATGAATACTAAATCTGCATTTATGTTCATTTTCATATTTTTGTGTATGTGTATACACAAATACATGCAAATATGTACATATATGCACACAAAGAAATAAGTGCCCTGTAAGCATTTCAAAATAACTGTAATCAATGCCTACTCAGTCAACTAGTTACATGTCTTTGAGCATGTTTGAGCATTAGGGATGGCGTTTCTAGCAATTTTTTATTATCTATCCTACCATTGCTGTCAAAAGGAAGATCATTTTGTTGGAACAAAGACTGTAATATAAGAAAATACCACAGTAAAACAAAGCTATCCCAAACAAATATCCCAAGAACTGATAACTCAAGACAGGCCTTAGTTTTCTGCACTGCAAAAGTAGGGAAATATACTTTGATAATAAGAGTATAAGGAGTCAAATTATTGTGCAAATGGCCATATCTTCAATATTTTTATCAATACAATGTTTATTCCACATTCATGATACCATACTGAACTGTTTCTGCTTTTGGACTGCCAACTAATGCCGATATATTTTTGGGCAACCTGTTCCAGTGCTTCACCACTCTCTGTGTGAAAAACTTCTTCCTAATATCTAACTAAAACCTACCCTGTCTCAGTTTAAAACCATTCTCCCTTGTCCCATCACTATACACCCATGTAAACAGTCATTCACCCTCCTGTTTATACACTCCTTTCAAGTACTGAAAGCCACAATGAGGTCTCCACAGAGCCTTTTCTTCTCCAAGCTAAATGAGCCCAGTTCCCCCAACCTTTCCTCATATGTGAGGTGCTCCAGCCCTCTGATCATCCTAGTGGCCCTCCTCTGGACCCTCTCTAAGATCTCCATGTCCTTTCTGTACTGGGAGCCCCAGGCCTGGATGCAGTACTCCAGATGGGGCCTCACAAGAGCTGAGTAGAGGGAGACAATCACCTCTCTCTTCCTGCTGGCCTTTTAATCACTTTTAATGCAAACCAGAACATAGTTGGCCTTCCGGGCTGCAAGTGCACACTGATGGCTCATGTCATATTTGTAAGCGTATATGAGCAAGTGAAAAACTTTAAAGTTACACACCTTGTCTCAATTATCAGAACATCCCCAGTTCTTGCAAGAAACTGAAATTCATCTGAACTAGGTACAGCAGATGCTAAAAGTATGTTAAATGAATATCATAATTAGTGATATCGTGGTTTATCTGGAATAGAACGTTAGAAGTAGAGAAAATTCATAAAAGACACACGGAAAAAGATCTGTAGCTTATAGGACTGAGAACAATAAAAAAGATAATTTTTCAAGTGTGTTAAGAATGTTATAGTCTCATTACTATTGGTAATGGACATTATGATAATAAGGATGCACAGAAAATATGTTTTCTATGAAAAATTAGCTTTTGTATTTGAAAGAGGTATTATGAAGTACCTGTATTAGGTGAGGTAAGCAAAATGTTTTTCAGTTCAGTATTAACTAAGGAAGATAGAGAAATATTTTTTCTAGACATAGCTGTTTACAAATCAATAGTATCTGAAATTCTCATCTGAACATCTAAAGGATGGGTTTTAAGCAAACATCTTCCCAATGATATGAATTTCTAATTGTTTTTGGAAAAAAAAAAAAAAAGCCAACCTAATTTCTAGAAAGATAACACTATTGCTCTATATTGCTCTATTACTAAAGAAAAAGAAATGAGGAAAAAAAAGAAGAAAATGAGAAAAGTTACATAAGTTATGTACTAATTGTGATTAAGACAATGGAAAATTTGACAATACATTAATTAAATTTAAAAAAAAAATGAGAATCTAATCAAAACCAACAAAAAGTACCGTATGGAAAATAGGTCCCATAAAGCAAACCTAGTTTCATTTTTGGAGTTGCTTCCAAGTTGCTTGGTGAAAGTAATTCTGCTACTATGCTATACATTATAGTATTCCTTACTTCAACACACCATTTTGATTTAAAAATGTTCTCTTCACAGTATCAATAATCACACACAATTTTCTCTACTAGCTTGAGAGTTGGTTAACTGACAGCTTTGAAAAAAAATGTTATCAACGGAGAATCACCAGTGAATATGAAAGGTTTAGAGAAAGGCTTAACACTCATCAACATTTTAAACAGGGAGCTGGAAGGAAATATAAAATCATTATTGATAAAAGTTGTAGATGACAAAACATCCTTCCATTAGCTGAGAGAGAGATAAAGATGTTATTCAAGAAGTAGAAAAGAATCTAGATTGCTTGGTAAACTGGTCTCTGCCCCATAATATTTTGTTTTGCTGTTTGGTTCTCTAAATGCAGTTGTATGTTTGGGATATAATAAAAGAACCATGCTCTGTAGATACAGAATGAACCACAAGATGATGGAAACTGAAGACTTTGAAAAGAATTCAGGTGACATTGCAGAAATAAGCTTAAGGTTCCCTTTAAGAGTGGCATGCTTGGAAGAGAAGCTCATGCAATCTCAGGCTGAATAAGTAGGGAAGGAGTGTGAAGAAGTGAAGCAGATATTTTATTTCAGCATTCAATGCTCATAGGACTGATACTAGAATATAATTGTGGCATCTGCATGAATAAAAATAAGGAGTTTATTAAAAAAAATTGAGCTGGGTGCAGAAAAGAGTCATGGAAATGATTTCAGGTCCAGAGAAAATGCTTCACAAAGAAAGACTTAAAGAGCGCAATCTGTTTAGCCTATTAAAATGAAGACTGAGAGGTGACTGTGATACGACATATCAGTACCTTCACAGGGGAAAAATGCTGGGTATTAATGGGCTCTTTAATCTACCGGGGAAAGGCACATCAAGAACTAATGGCTGGGAGCTGAAGCCAGACAAATTCAAATTAGAAATTAGGCACAACGGAGGAGATGATTAACCAGAGGCATAAGCTACTGAGGGAAACTGTGTATTCGCCATCGCTTCATATATCTTCAACATCAGAAAAGACTTTTTTTTTTTTTCTTTTTTTTTCAGATGTCTTTTGGTTGGAGTTTTATTTTTCAAGGAAAAGGCACAGCTCAGCACAAGTTTATGTGTGGTTGAGGTAGTTGAGAACAGAGGCTTTCTCCAACATGCTCTGGGTTGACCCAATGCTGAGTGAACTCAATTGGTTTAGTGATGACACTGAGCTAACGAATCCTGGTCCCTTATTACTGCTTTGGACCCAATAGCCTCGTTTTTGTGCTTTCCTGTTCTCTTTCTTCAAAGCGCCTTATAGAAATACCTTTTCAGGTGAATGAGATGTTCTACTCCCCTAAATAGAAATAATACTAGCATGACTTTGTCCCGGTACAGAGTTAAGAATTTGGTTTTAGGATTCACAGGCAAAACCCTTTGAAATTTAAGCACAAATATCCTGTATGTACATACATGTATATATATATATATACACGTGGTGGGTATATGTGTAATGTGTATGTGTACATAGAATTTATGTACAATTAAGCAAGCAATTGAGCACTAGGTTTCTTTTTTCTTTAATGAAATATGGAGACAAATGAAAAACAAAGAAATTAGAAAATGAAGGCATTACAAAGCAATGTTTCTGAAAATTAATGAAAAACCACATCAGACAAAACTATCCCCTTTATGAAAAGCTTGACTAAATGTACAAAATGTATAGCTTTGATGTTGCCTGCCAGAGTTCTCCTGACCTTTTTTTCAGGACAGATACACATTTTTAAAAAAGAAGAGATCTTTTGTCTGGCAGTGAAAAGAAACAGATCATGACAGCAAACAAGTGAAACAAGAAAATGAACCAATAGGATTGTTTTGATTAATGTATTCCAAAGTGGACAGGTTTGGTTAGCTTTTGTTTAGGCAGCTTCAAAACACATTTTTTTAGTTTGTGGATTTATTTTTTCTTTTGCTTTTTTAAGCACATCTTAGTGTTCAGATTTATTGTTTTCAAAATAGATCCTTATACTGCATTTTTGAGCAGTTCTGATATCTTTGTTTTTTAACAAGGAGAATAGAAAGAAAAAAAATTAGCAAATACCTAATTCCAACTTACACGTGTTTCATTGTCCATATTTAAAGAATAAATGTGCTCCTGCTCAAATGTTACTTATAAATTCATTGAGAAGATTTGTGATTTAGTCCAGGTGTTTAATTAGCTTTTTTTAGGAATATTCATTGTTTATGGTTACTATTTCAATGAAAGATAGTACTTACTACACTTTAGATTTGTGGACAAGAAAGCTCTAAATGAATCTGACCTCTTTTCCTTTTTTCCCCTTTCACTTTATTAGAAGGATCCTGTTTGCAGAATGGCCTTTTATGAGAAGAAATACCTTTCTCCATTTTTTTTCTTGTATCCATGGTAAGACTTTTGAAATAAGTGATGTCAAAATTATAAAAAAAAAAAAAAAGATAAACATCAGATCATGATGGGAATATAATTACATCTGAAGTCCCCAGTTTGGTATCAGTCTCCTGTATGCCACCTATGCATTATACTTGTATAATACAGTGGTGGCACAGAACAGCTTACAGTCAGAGTAGAATTTATCATTGTTAGACCTTTTTTAAAGGCCAGTAAGTTCCACAAGAAAAAAAATCTATGATGTAAGAGGGTTTGTATCAGGATTCCAATAGGAATTTATCACTACAGGCTTTGTTTTTGAGAAGTTTTTGTGCTATGTGGAGCCCCATGAATATATTCTGAAAGGACTAAAATTTAGACTGAATAACACGGTAAAAAAAAAAAAAAAAAAAAAAAAAAAGTGATAAATGTTGTCATGTTGTCATTAAAACAGATGAGTTAAGATAATTTGATAGATTATTTTAGAAAGCTGGTTTTTGCATGAAGCAGCAGCTAGAACAAGCAGAACACATACCTGCAAAGTATAACTTGGGCATTTCAGGCTGGATGGTGGGAAAATGTCTTCTCTTTGGGTTTTTGCAGCCCTGGAACAGATCACATACTAAATTGGAGGAATCCTCATCTCTGGATGCTTTCAAGATCAGGTAGATTAAGACATGCCTGGCTTAAAATAGTGCTGGAAACTGTCTTACTTTAAATAGGCAGCTGAACTTCAGACCTCAGAAGATGTCTAATAAACATTACTTTTATAATTTTGAAAGTATCTAAGTGTTTGCGATATTCAATGAATCACTTCTTGTTTCAAAATAAATTCATTAATCAACGTCAAGTAAATGGTCTGATAAGAAATCCACAAAAACTCTATAAGCCCTTTTAATTCAATGTTCCTCTGTATTTTCCTTTATAGAAAGCATCAATCTCTTTTTCCTGAACGACTGCTAATCTGAATTTACAAGGAATTTCTATCACCAGTTAAAAAGCCTTTTACATGTGTTTGCTTTATTTTATTTTGTTTTTATGAAAAAAAATGCAATCTGACTAAAAATAAAGTTTTAGTGTCAATTTTATTATGATATCATATTTTGACATATTTGAGAATGAAGTATTATGGATTTCTATTTCTAAAATGTCATTTTCTGTAATTCCCTCAAAAGAATAAACCTCTCTTTCCTGCTGTGTCTTCAAATGAAAGAAAAAGTTTCACTTTTTAATTTGAATATTTTCTTCAATCTTCAGCTTGCGCTACTTCTCATTTTCTGCATGCATATGTGTATGAAAATAAATGAAAATAATGAAAACAGTTTCACACTGACACCTCTTCCTGCTTTTCATCTCTATGGCTTCCCATTTAAATCTTCAGGTTAAAAAAATAAAAATAAAAATGAAATAAGAGATATTCTTGCTTTTTTTTTCAATCCACTACTGATCTCATTCATCCAAAATACAATATACTTAGACTTTACCAAGTCTAGTTTCAAACTGACCAAACTGACTTGAAATGTGACCTTAAAGCATTCATCTTTTAAAAAAATATATGGTGGTACATTACCAGTACAATCTTTCAAAATATGTAGATGTAGAATGCTTAATAATATATGTAGTTAGTTCTAATTTATGCCAGTAGGACTCTCCTAAGTATAGTGCTTTTGTGTCAATTTACATCACTGTTGCTGGGCTCTGGACCACAACCATATCTGTATTTATGGTTTACACAGTCCCTGTGGGTGTACGTAATTTTTAGAGTTGAATAAAAATAGCATATCCCTGCTTAAAGGACCTTATGATCATAGATCCTTAATTACAACTATGTTAAAGTAATCTCCACTGCGGCCCATGAGCCAAAGTAACAATAAATAAAAGACGCGGTAAAGTGACTAGCTTCTTCCAAAGGGAAATGTCAAACTGCACATGGAAATGTCACCAGTGCAATAATATTGCCTGCTGCAGCACAGAGCACTGAGCAGGAACAGAACAGAAAGAAGAGCTGGTACCTTTGAAAAGGGTGTGCTTGGTGAGAAGCTGTGAGCAGAGAGAGACGTCTGTCCTCTGGGCAGAAGAGGAGCTTCTAGGATGTTGACCAGAGCTATCTCTGGAGGAGCTGGACTGCAGACTCTGGGATGGTTGCTGTAATAAGACTATTGCTTTGACATCAGTGCCCCTTTTAGGAGCTATTTATTTATTTAAGCCATGTGCACACTCTTCTCTAGAAACCACAGAGATTATTTTCTCCCTTGATGAGTTCCTGTTTCTGCAGAAACTGCTTCACTACTGTCAATCAAGAGGGAGTGGACTTGCAAGAAATTCACATCCTTCTGGTTAGGTGGTGTCTTATGGCTTTGCCTGACAGAGTAAGAATACAGTGACAGAAGCCAGTTACCCCTTAACAGAAACCTTGTACATAAAAAAAAGAAGCAGGAAAACCTATTTTTCTGCAGGCAGTGAGCATATCTGCAGCATTTTTTTCCTTCACAGAACCCTTTATGTATCTCCTGTAAGCTCTCTAGCCAAGGAAAAAAGAAAAAAGAAAAAAGAAAAAAAAAAAAAAAAAAGAAAGAAAAAAGAAAAAGAAAAAAAAAAAAGAAAAAAAAAAAAAAAGCTGTGAATTTGATTTTGCTCAGGGTGCAGTGTGATTTCTACCAGCTTCTTTCTACAGGGACTTTGAACACAACTCTGGGTTTGTAGTAGAAGACTTCCAGGTCTCTCTACTTTTCCCTTTTACCCATGGGACATCAGACCTCAGATCCTTTGTTATTTTTATCATAGAAAGAGATCTCCTTGCTTTATATGTTGAATCTGATGCAGGCCTCAACCTCAATGAACTTCATGATTATCTTTGATCTAAAAGCAGCTTGGTGTAGTACTATCTATGTACAGACCACTTAAATCACAGAGAAAAGAAGAATCTACTCATTGTAAGCATTCACTGGGCTTTGTATTTGTGAGAAGTAGCAACAAGGCAGGTGCAATTTAAAGAACCACCTAGGACTCAGGCTGACATTTTCAGCTGTCTGTCATTTTTGCAAGTATAGGGGAGAGGGATTTACATTTCTTTTCAGGGTGAAGACAGTACCAGCCTAGGCAAAGCTAGACCATATTGCTTTATACACTGCTTAAAAATGACAAATAATGTTCCCCAATCTCTGGTTAACAGCATACAGAGTATGGGTTCCTATGCAGACAGCTTTTGCAGCAAGTATGAAAAAATCTGCTGGACATACCTTCCCTTTTCCTCTGCTGACCCAAATGGTTCAAAGATGCAGTGAGAATCAGCTCCCATTTTTAAGGGCAAAGCAAACCCAGCAAATGTGTCTGGCTCTATACCCTGCTATGTGTCATATTATTAAAAGTTCCAACACTGTATTGGAGAAGACTACAGCTTTATGCTTTGTTTTCTTTCAACAAATCTTGTGTATTACCAACATCCTTTAACAGTTTTAACTGCTAGGCTCCTAAACCAGAAAAAAAAAGAGCTTCATTTTCTCAACAGAGGTAAAACTTCCTCTACTGCACTTTGTATCTTTTCAATTTAAGAAGTGCTTTGAGATCATTCTGGGAGAAAAGCTCGATGTAGTATAACACATTAACTTGTAAAGCAAGAACAGGGGAAAAAAAAAAAAAAAAAAGCCCGATGGTTATAAACAAGCTGTGTGCAATTTGTCATATGCAATCTATGCACTGAATCTTATTCAGGACAGCAAGATGGGGTGGTTTGTTTTATACTGATGAGTATTGCTGCCAGAGATTCCATCCCAGTATGGATGTTTGTAATACACACCGTGTGTCAGTCTCTTCAGTCAGTCGTTGGTAATAGAGTTTGAAAGGCATATAGTGACAGTATAAATGCATGCAGTATTATGTGAGTATTTTGTTAGAAGGCTGATAGGTCTTGGCTGCATGGATTCCCATGTTACCTGCATTTTTACCAATTCGATCTCACAAACAGATAATACCAGGGACTAGTCATATTGGACTCCTTTATCATATCTGGAGAAAAACCCAGAGGGCAATTTTTCTGACCTGCCTTTGACCTTTATTTCAGAATGGAATGAACTGTTCTCTATCTCCACTGACAATAAAAATGAGCCTCAGGCGATTGGCTCAACAGTTAGATCACAATTCAATTGCTTAAACATACAGGCTCTGGGCAATTTTGGCTAACATCTGACTTCTGGACTCAGCATCCCTTTGACCCTGTCTCATATCTGCCAGCCTCCTTTTGCTGTCTCAGATAGTCTAGAACATCTTGAGTGGTAATAGACACTTGTGCATGATCAGAACCTCCTATGGCTTATCTCGGTTAAGCTTAGAGGCTGATGGACTTTTTCAGTAGACTACAAATAGGAGATACGGGAGATTGGTACCATTTGGGAGGGTATGGCATTGGGCATCCAGATGCTGATGCAAAAAGTTAGGCATTTCCCTGGAGTCTTGTGCTATACAAGCGAGCTTCACGTGGATGTCAGCAGCATTCAAGGACACTTCAAATGTTGTCAGATTTCTATTTCCAGGCAACTGACTCAAGCCTCTAGACATCTAAATTTAGGCATTTACATATGATCAGGTATCTAGGCTTGGAGAGCAATTGGTTGACCAGATATAGACATTTGTGTCATCTCTTTCTAAACCACTAATTGTATCGACCAGACCTCTACTCTCTATAATGATATCTTGGGCATTTATCTCTCACACACAGACATCTAAAATTAGATGCCTTAAACCCAGAGCCAAATGACACCACTAACTTTTAGATTCCTAATTAAGATAAATTAGTTGAAAACTACATGATCTTTGTACCATTTTTGAGTCTTCTTATGATTTAATCTACCTTTAATTGGAAAAGATAGATGATGACCATAACGCTTTTTTCTGCTGATGAATCACAAAAATTGAAAAATCAGGAACAATTCCTGGTATATTCAGATTTAAAAAAAAAAACAAAACAAATCAAACAAACAAAGAAAGAAAACAGCAGTTGCAGAAATTTGGAGACTTGTTTTGTAATTCTGAATGGTCATAGAATATCAGATAATATTTCAGAATATGGTTTGCTCTGTTGCCGCATCAGTGATCCAGTGACAGAAGTAATTAAGACAGAGTTACAGAAGTGCCTAAAGTACCAATAGTGGCACGTATGGTCCACTCAGCTACCAGTACCAGATATATTATTCAGATAACTATTTGGGAAATCTTACTATCAGAATTTCATGCCAACAATTATATATGATTTGAACTTGAGCAACAGAATCAAGTCTTGCACACTGTGAGAAAATGTAATTTCCATCTGTCTGCATTTGTCTACGAGTACTTTGTCCAGTTGAAAATGTTTGCTAATGCTTTTGTGTTGCTATGTTTTAAGAAATACCAGAACATGTGTTTTCTTATTAAACAAAAGAGGTATAAAGGGTTGACTACCAGCTAAAGATAAGTCTGATGAAGTAGAGAGACTGTGATCCCAACATGAATACTAAACATGTGCAGAAAACAGAATGTGAGAATGTGAACTGGACAAGACATGCTAAAAGTGGTAAAAACAAACAAATAAACAAACAAACAGACAACATTAAAGACTGTATGTGAATTTGTGAATTGAAAATGCTTATTTTTGCCTAACTTAAGGTAAATTGTGTCTCTTTCCAGAAAAACCCTTCTGAAAATTGGTTGTGTCAAACCAAACAGAGCTTATCTATAATAAGTTGTTAAGTTTTCAGACGGATGGCATTTAAATTCTTCATTGTCACATATTAAAAATTTCAACAGCTAAGAAAGGTAGTGAAAGTATTCTTGTTTCTGTTTTAACTGGAAGAAGCTGAAACAGAGAGGGACAAACCAAAGAGATATTTTTGTAACTTCCTACTTCTTTTTGAAATCATCAAATTACAATGAAGAACAAAATCCTTTCATCACAGTGATTATATGATAATTTGATCCTATCCAGAGGGAGATGAAAGGTCTCACAAAAGTATAAAAAATAATATTAAGGGGACAATCTACTCACAAGTTCTTCTCTTAAAATAATAATAATACTGAAACCTCCAGGTTTCATTCCACTGATAAAGTTAATGGCCACACTGAGACTCATAGAACAAGATAATTAGCTGAGGTTTTGTTTTGTTTTGGTTTGGTTTTGTTTGATATAGGCCATTTCAAATTGTTTCTTGAATAATGAAGTGGTAGGAGGATTTTTGTGTTTAGGAATTATTTGATGAAGTCTGTGTATATATTGGACCTGATTGCATCATAATGCCTCAGACCATGTTTGTTCTGTACGTTCTGTATTTAGGCATCATGAAAACTTGCAGCAGGGTTTGTGTGTCTTTGTGCTTAGACAATCCCTTGAAAGCAGCTTCTTAGAACTGAAGGCTTTAAGTTCATTCTAAGTCACATTTGGACGCTAAAATTAACACTCCAGACTATATCTGAAGTTCTTTGCTCAAGGTCATATGAGAAGAGTTCAATGGAGTTTGGAAATAAGCCCAGATCTCTGTTAAACTCTGGCCAGATTCATCCATTTTCATTCCATAGTGATATAATAGGGATTTGGAAAACTGTTCTAAAACCTTGAAAACTGAATAGGTATCAAACTTCTGTATCCATTTGGAAAATTGCACAGATTTCTGTAGAGGAATATATTCCATATTCTTTATTGTAACAAATAAAGTTGTTATAAACCCTTAGAAATTTCTCATTACTTGCTAAATGAGTACAGCTTTCTCATAAATATTGTAAAGATACATGCAGAGGGTTAAAAGTGACAGCTCAGTGGTCTGGAATTAAATCTGTTGCAGGTATATAATTTAGTGTGACGTTAATTGGGTAGTGGGGGAGCATAAATGAGGAAAACAATGTGCATGCACAAGAATTTTTTTGTTAAAGAAGGAACACTGCAGATGCTACCCTCAGCAATCCAAAATCAAAGGAAAATAAATAAATAAATAAAACAATTCACTACACAAAACAGAAGAAAGCCAAAAAACTTTATCTCGTTTCTTCAGGAAGAATTTTATATTAATTGCCAGGGATGAAGATTTTCAGTTGAAACAGATCAGCTTAGTTCTGAAGTTGTAGAGTTCTGATTTTTTATCGAGTTACTTGTTTCTAAGTTGTTGCAGATCAGCTCATCCTTGATAATTCTGTCTATGTTCTATCTGATCAGGGGCAAGTACATGAGAACTTTATGTATATCAGTTGGAAGTTTTCCATGGGAAAACAACTGCTGATAGGTTGGTACTTAAATGAGATGGGTGAAGGATTCTGCACAGACAATAATCAGATATTCAGATTTATCTTACCATGACATTTCAAGGAACAAATAGTATCACACTATGTCATGAGTCATCCAATATGTGACATCATTATTAGTGGGACTTTATTATAAAAGACTACAGGACATTTTGAAATACTTCAGCACTTGTTACAAATAAGTATTGATATAGATTCAAGAAATGTGAGCATAATGACCTCTTAGGAGATCCCAGGCTCTCTTGTTCTCCTGTTTGTGGAGATTTAGTCGGGTATTCAGCCACTAAGTTGGATGATGAAGTCATTTCACCCATCTTCTGTGCCTCTGGGTTCTTTCGTGACTGCTATGTTTGGGGTAGGATCTCTTTCATAATAAACATTTCTAATAGCTACTGCAGTTAGACCTTTCTCTTGTATGGCCATTAAGTGCTTCTACAACACAGGCAGTAAGTGTGCCTTCAGTTAGGCACAGATAATCTTACACTAAGAAGTAAGGAAAAGAATATATTCAGTGCCATACTGTATTAATTTGCACATTGCAGTTTTGGAGATTAGTTTCAAATGATTTTGAATTGCAAATCCAACTTTCCTTTAATTATGATTATGACCTCTACTTTGTGGCACATAGTTCAATCTATACAACCACAGCCTATGGGAAATTACTATAATGGTGCTGTAAATGGTACACCTTAACACAGAACCTTGCCCTGTATCTGTAGACAAAGATACATATGTACATACACGTTTTGACTTGCAACAACCTCCTAATAATATAGATTTATTCTGCTTTAGTTATGCTTATTTTGGCTTCCTTTCTCTCTCCAGATAGGATAGAAAGGACTCAGTGACTTGCTGAAAGAAATTTGTAGAGTATGTTAATTTCTGTGGAACTTAGGCAGTCTCATAACTCTTAGAGATTAATAAGAATCTGGGAAGTATCTATCTTCTGGTGATGCTTTCGTTTGCGCAGTAATAAAGCTCGCCCTTCTTGTTTAATAAAAACAGTGAGGAAACAAATGGGTGTGCAAGCATTGGAATTTTTGAGAAATTAATTCCAAAGCACGGAGGAAAGTTTTCTATCATGCTCTAAGCACCCAAAAGGTGAAAATTAGTCTTCCCTGGAGCTTTTACCCTCTATGTGCCTTATCTCTACGTTATACCAAACTTAAGGCAAAATCCTGAGGTGATATGTGTCTCCTAGAAAGTACATTATCCTGAACGGATAAGAGAGGTGCTGCAGCCCTCTATTCATCTTTGTGGTCCTCTTCCAGGCACATTTCACAGAGACCATCAGGGACCAGGAGAACTCCGTGTGAGAACTGAAATGATTAGCATCTTTCATAATCAGGTCCCATGTCTATGAACAGGGATGTGTACATTCACATTCTTCCCTTGCCCAGTAGAATGATTTTCCAGATGAGTATGATCTCCTCATCCACATGAAATTCAGTGGACATATTTAACTTCAGTGACATTTTTTATTATTTTTTTTCTTTTCCTTTCCCTTTTTATTTACTTATTTATTTACTTACTTACCTACTTATTTTGTATGTTTGTTTCTTTTAGAGAGATGGCAGTCATTTTCACTGGCTGCTCTCTTTCTCCTCCTTCCCAGAAGATATTCTTCCTCTTCATTTTAAGCATACAGTCAGGAATTTGATAAAAGCAGGAGCCTGGCAGCAGGCACAGGGCCAGGGGCTGAACACCCAACTCCCGCCCAGCTCCCAGCCTCCCTGCAGCTCCAGCTGCCAGGGAGGCACAAGCCCAAGTAGCTTAACGTCCCCACATCTCCTGCAACTCTGGCTGCCAGAGAGCTGGAGCAGAGTGAGAACTTGTAAAAACAAATGTCTTATCCCCACAAAAAAAGAACTTTGGAAGTTAGTAGAGTTTAATTTATTTTATTTTTATTTTTATTTATTTTTTTTTTTTTGAGGCATCGGGATTTAAGAAGAACCATTTCAAAACCATGTTCTCCTTACATATACTGTAATGAACTTTGCACATTAAATGCTTTTCATTACTCAATCTACAGGGAAGATGAACATAATGCAGATCTTCATCAAATACTACTCTGTCTTTATATCTTGCTATTTACAGGTTCAGTTCTCAATTTTCTTCCTTCTAGTAGATGTGTTCCTATGGTCTTCAGAAGAATGTGCACCTCTGACAACCAGAGACATACCACAGGATTGGCTAAGACTTTCTGGCCATCAGTTTCCTTTACAGAACTCTAACATTCTGTTTTTACCTGGTCAGTCTGAGTGGAGAACATACAGAATTCTTTACACTGATAGGAATACAAACAGAAAGTGCTTCTTTACTCCTGCTTTGGATTTGAAACTATACATAGTTGTAAGTCAGGATGCTATATTTGTAAGCACATTACAGCGGATTTGTTTTGGCCCCGCCTTTAACCTTCACTTAATAAAAATACTTTCCATCTACAGGCTGTGAGTTCTCATGACTGGTAAATGTAAGGACCTTTGCAACACAATAAAGCACAGAGGAAATACTATGATATATAGCACAGCTTTTGCTCTCCCCCTCCTATATTCTTGTGCTTTGAAACAAAAGCTTTATCTTAAGAAGAAAGCACTTTGGAACTTAAATCAGTTTTTCTTTAATCAAGGCCACTTTTTAAATATTCTTAAATAAAATACTACTTAAAAAGGGTAATTTTACATGAAGTGGGAGAGGGATAGCATAAGAACCTACAGTATATCAGACTGAATTAGTTTTTCACACTACGAGATGTAAACAAATCTATTTAATTAGAACACCTTGTTCTTATTACATCTAGTGTAATTTTTTATGAAGGCAGAGAGGAAAAAAAATAGTTCTGGCAGCAAAATTCTGCAGTATTACAGAAAAGATCTAAATTGTTTTTCATTTTTTTCCCCTCACTAAAACTGACTCTATTATTTTTAATTCCTATTGTTATTTGAATTGGGATCTAAAAGCAAATCTGCTAGGCATCATGAAGATGACATCTGAACTCAGTATACACGTGTGCCTACAGCTCATCTTTGAAGTGAAACCCTTCCTTCAGTGGAGAAAACAAATGTGTATGTTGAGGTCCCTGAAACAAGTTGTTTAGGTAATGCATAAGACCACATCTCTACCTTCTCTATCTCCTGCCTACATCAAGAGCATGAGATTTCCATGCTTGCCCACCTTTAATGCAATCTGTTTCATCATTATGCCATCTGTGCAACCCAGAGACAGGAATGAATTTCATCTCCTCTCTGCTTCTGTTTTTGCTTCTTTATAAGGCAAAATTAAATCTAGAGCAGTAACAGGAGGGAAAAACTGAAGCAGTGTGCTCAAGGGCTCTATTCAAACTCATAAACTCTAAGATGACTTTTCTCTCTCCTCTCTTGTAGCTGTGCAAGGAGCCCACTTGACTGTACTGGCCCATTAGTTACAACAGAAAGGCAGCATAAGGTCCTGAAGTGACAAGCTGCCATCTAAATCTAGGTAATGTGCCGTGCTAAAATGCTGTACGCTGGTTTGCAGCAAGATCCAAGTTCCTTGGTAAGGTGAAGTTTCCATTTGTTTCTGAATCCTAATTCAGGATTTACCACCTTTGTAGCCCATCCAGTTTTGCATCTGCATTTGAAAATATGTGGTTTCTAAAGTCTCAAATGGGCAGTATCTGAAGATATTATTAAAAATGCCAGAGATTCACAGACAACTATTAAACATAACTGTGGGGCGTCCTTCTCTGATGTAATACCCGGCCTGTTCCATCAGACAGAACTTGAAAGGGATTCCTTAAGGGTGGCATAGTGGAAATGTCTCATGTTGAGACCTGGGGAGAGAGAGGGTGGAAATTCATTTTCTGAAAAGTAGGCACTCCAATGCAAAGTTCATCTGGAAGTGTCTCATGGCTCAATGAATAGCAATCCCACAGCTGTATGCAGGAAATTGGGCTCCTCCTGAGACAATCTCATGTTTTTAATGCCAGCCTGGCTGTGCAGTAGACTATACATGCTGCACACTGTGGCTCTGATTGGTGGTGGACAGCAGTAACATTCTTCAAGAGAGTGGATGATAATTTCAAATACAGACTGGAACTTTTACCTCAGATTGGTAAAGTGCAATCAGACCGCCCATTTTTATCAGAATTATCAGAATTGTCTTGTCATTTTAATCAGATCCCTGAGAACTTTCTTGTGCCCTGTATTTTCATAGAATCATAGAATCGTAGAGGTTGGAAAAGACTAAGATCATCTACTCTAGGAGACAGAAAGCCGACCTGATCATAATCTATGGCTTCCTCATGAGTGGCACTAGAGGGGCAGACACTGATCTACTCTCTTTGACCAGCAATAAAGCCTGAGGAATGGCATGAAGCTGTGATGGGAGGTTCAGATTGCATATCAGGAAAAGGCTCTTCACTAACAGAGTGGTTGAGCACTGGAACAGGCACGAGGAAAGTGGTCATGACACCAAGCTTGCCAGTGTTCAAGAAGTATCTGGACAATGCTCTCAGTCTGATTTTTGAATGGTCCTGTGTGGAGCCAGGGGTTGGGCTCAATGATCCTTGTGGGCTGCTTCCAACCATCAGCTCATCACTACCATGTCCACTAAATAATGTTCTTCACTGCCACATCTACATGTTTCTTAAACACTTCCAGGGATGGCGACTCCACCATCTCCCAGGGCAGACTGTTCCAATGCCTCAATCCCCTTTCTGAGAATAATTTTTTTTCCTAATATCCACCCTCAACTTCACCTGACACAACTCGAGGCCATCACCTGTCATTCCATCACGGTAATCTGGGAAAAGAGGCTGACACCCACCTCACCGCAACCTCCTTCTAGGTAGATGTAGAGAGTAATAAAATCTCCCCTGATTCTCCTCTTCTCTAGACTGAACAATCAGTTCCCTGAGCTGTTCCTCATAAGACTTGTGCTCCAGACCCTTCACAGCTTCATTGCCCTTCTCTGAACATGCTCCACAGCTTCAGTGTCTTTCTTGTAGTGAGGAGCCGAAAACTGAACATAGTCCTGAACACAGTACATGGTGTGGCCATGCCAATGCCAACTACAGAGGGATGATCACCTCATTGCTTCTGCTGACTACATTGTTTCTGATACAATGTAGGATGTCACTGGACTCCTTGGCCACTTGGGCACATTGCTTATGTTCAGCTGGTTGACAACTAACACCTCCACGTAAAAATCATGCATTTTTCCCAGCCTTTCCTTCTCAAATTATGACCCTCTAAACTCATTCACTGATGGAAGGCCCTGGAGAACAGCAGTAGTCTGACCCAGTATGGGACTTTACAGTGCAGTAAAAGAAGCATCTTCATCCTGTGTTGAAGTCCTTATTTGTTGTTGTTACACAAGACAGTCATGCTACAGCCCAATGCCAGAAGTCTGTGGAAGTAGATTAAATATCTGTTTAGCAATTAGGATATTTGAGTAATGTTTCTTTGTATCCTGGAATAAATATCTTCCCTGTAATTCTCCTTCCCTTCATCCTGTCCATTTGTTTATATGACCAGCTCTTCAAAGTAATCTGTTTTATTCTATACTGATCACCAACAGACCCCAATATCATCTTGAGATGTCTAAACAAAATCATTGCTGAAATAATAAGAATCACACTGAAAACAAAATGCCAGTATTTTTGTACTGGTATGATGATGTTTGCTGTATATTCCTCCATTTTTATTCCCTATGTTAGCAATGCTTAAAAGCAAAACAAAAAGCTGATCATCTTATCAATATTAAATGTTATTAATAAATTAAATAAGTGTGTGAGAGATTAATAGTGTCTACCTAATAAATATCTCTCAGATGCTGAAGAAACACTTTTAGGCAAACTATCAGTGATTCCTGGCCTCAAAAGGCTCCATCTGGAGAAGCAGCCAAGAAACACACAGTGACACACCTGCATGAGCCATCCTCCGCACTCCTGCCCAGGACCTACAGATCATTTTCTCAATCCTCCTATCTACTGTATTGAATGCAAATTTATCTCCTCCCTCATTCCTATCCCTCATATGGTCTACTTGATACTCTACTCCTCTCAGAATATGCTGTCCATTATTCTGTCTAATACCCCTTTGTTCCCGTCTCCTCCATCAGATACATATTGCAGAGAAAGAAACCACAGCACTGTTTCCATGCATAAAATACAGAATGCACTTACAGGATTAGAATGAAATTTTCAAAGAATGCATTATACTCAGCTTCAATCCTGGTAGAAATTGAAACAGTGTAGGCTTTGGTGAAATCTGGGACCTAAACAGAATGGGGTATTTCAACAGTGTCACATCAGAAGAAGACAATAATCTCAGCAGAAAACTGATGTCCTTATATTGGATTCTTCTAGCTTGTGTGCCCTTTCCAAGATTTGGAAAGTAAAATAATGCTGTTACATTCATTTCACAGGTCCCTATCTGTGAAACTTAGGGGCCAAAATGTTGAAATGTTGATTCCTTTTTCCAAATTTACAAAAGAAACTTATGGCCCAGCAGAGACACTAATTTACATCTTTTTCGCTTTGCAATCACTGGTCTTCATTTCCTCTCTCTCTGTGATTACTAGTTCCTAAAATTTCATTAATTCTCAGGAGTTAAGACTTTTGTGAATGAAAAGCTGTGTTTTTACTAGCTGCATGAGATGCATGGCTTAACCAGATGACTTTAAAAAGCAAATCCCAAGTGCCTTCCAGTGACTTATTATGTTCCATGTGGTCTTACTGCTCCTCTGAGTATTTGCTTTAGGAAGGAAAAAAACAAAAACAAAAGCAAAAACAACAACAACAAAAAAAAACACAAAAACAGTAATTTACTTTTCTTTCATGTATCTCCAGTCTTTATCCCATGCTGCCCCTTCTGCTTTGATGAAATTCCTGAAACCTCTTATTGTCCCTTAACTAGCCACACAGACAAACAGTAAACTCACTTCTGCACTGCCCCCAAGGAAGAAAATTTCATTTCTTATAAGCACAGCAAGAAATAAAACCCAAATCTGAACAAAAGCAATGGCTGTTTCCAACTGTGATGCGCCAAATGCTTTCCTGAGGCTGGTATCAACTGCCTCCATGTAAGCAAGCTCTTTTGCAGACTTGTCTATGCATAGTGAAAAGGAAGAGAGCAGAGCCAGGGCTGCCTGTCACTAAGATGAATAGACAGATGGCAGAGATAAAAAACAGACACAGTTGGTCAGAGCCAGGGGTGCCATTTTTAAGGTCAAGCCTTCATCTTTCACTAGCCAGGAGGAAGCCTGTGATGGTGATGATGATGATGATGATGATGATGATGATGATGATGATGACAGTGGATTTGGAATGATAGTGCTATTTGGTTATCATGGCTTTTGCACAGGAGGTACCAATCTTAGCAGACACAGGAGGAAAGCAATTGAGTTAGCCCTGCAGAAGCATCTGAGGATCTTCTTATCTGCATGGATGACTCTCTTTTTACCCACTGCACATCAGAGGTTAGATACGGAAACAAAAGAAGTTTTCTTTCCTGAGGAAACAGTGAGTACTGCTTAGACACCACCAAATTTCTTGCCTCTCTTGTTGAAAAGATTAATTGTCTGTAACTCTATCAGGGATTTATCTGCAAGCTTGAGCAATGCATTATAAAGACTGAAACACTTCCCTAGATCCCAGCATCACAGGTCTTTCATGGAACCGGATCTGTGTGGAAGTATAACAAAACTTTGGTATTCTCAGATTATTTTATTTAGTTTCCACTGGTTAAACTGAACTTATCACCAAAAATATTCTCTTCCTCTTCTCCATTTGCAGCCCTGAGCTGACTCTGATACTAAAACATTAACACATTCTTCAAGTGGTAAAAGTTGATGCAAGTTCTCAAGACACAACAGTGATGCATCAGTTAACGTTGATTTGAGACTCTATGTATAAAAAGTTCTACATATCACCAGCAAGTGCAAAGACAGAACATAATTAGATTTGTTTTTATCGACAGTTCTGAAACAGGAGGTGGTGTTCAATGCATTTTCCTCATTAATTGGAGACTAAAATCTAACTTGAAGGTAAAAATTACATACAAGTTGGAAAGATGCCTTAAGTAAGAAATTATAAGTAGATAGTATATAATTTTCTCAGAATAAACAAGGAGAAGAATTGCTATATACACACACATATACACATGTATATAAAGGAGGAGAGAAAAAAAGCATTTTTCTTGTGACTGTTTCTCGTATAATCTCTTCAGTAGGTGATTAATAGACAAAAACAGACAAAAAAAAACACTTTTTCTTATGGAAAAGTAATATACTTTTACTCATAAATTAAGAGTAATTTGGATTAGAGAAATGTTAGCCCATTGCAAAAAAAAATTTTAAGTGTTCTGTAATGTCATGTCAAGAAGAGTCTTTTTCTCTCATAGAACAAAATACATTTTGGACTTTTGCTACACTTCTTCCTACATTTTCAGGTTTCTTAGGTTGCTCAGAGAAGCAGTGGATGCATCATCCATGGAGGTGACTAAGACTGGGTTGTTTAGGGCCCTGGATGGCCTCATCTGATAGGTGGTAACCCTGCCCACAGCAGTCAATTAGAAATAAACAGTCTTTAAGGATGTTCTAACACAAGCCATTCTGCAAGGTAATTCTATGATTCTGTGATTCTATGATACTGTCATTACAGCAGCTCCTCCGAGACAGGATGAGACTCACTGGCTGTGTGTTGTGAAACGGCAGGAAGAACAACACACCTAGCCCATTGCTTCAGAGTTTGGTAAGAAAAGGACAGCAGCACCAACAAGGACAGCCTCATATGAGACCTGGTAACACCGGGCTCATACGCATCATGGCTACCACCTCCTGGTGGGAAAACATCTCTATACGGAGCATAAACCACTTCCTGAGGAGAGCATTATTGTTTCACTGGACAGAGGCCAGTACTGGAGGAGGGTGCAGTTTATCAGCTCTGTCCTTACTACTCCACTCAAAGTGTCTGTGCTGTCAAGGGAATTGATGGAGTTGGGAAAGCCCCCAAAACCATATAACTTGACATTAAAACGTGACTGTGAATCTCTTGCAACCAAGAGTACCTTTTAGGGAGACATGATGAAAAAACTTCTCTGTCTCTTTGCTGGATGACATTTACTGTGAAGATGCACAAAGCTGTTACTGAGGAAAAGCACAGATTTGCTGGAATCTGGAGAGCAGAGGAAAAGGGAAATGACCAGAAAGAATAAAAACAAAAAAACGGGCTTTTTAGAGGCATTTGGATACCCTCCTGAGTTTGGAGACAGCCACACAAGTGAATTGACCCATAGTGAGTTGTAGAATGGACAGTGTACCTGGGTTATAAGTACACATCTCAGCCAATATTTTCACCTGAACCTCTACAAGCATCTCTATGTTACAAATTATTCTGTGAAGTTCAAGGCAGACAGCTTAAGAAGGAAGGACAGCAAGGATCTCACAGCAGCTGAAGCATGGACTCCAATATGGCTTTTAAAATAATTAACAGAGCAGAACAACCATTTCTCACTGAAGAGATGGTTGGAGTGGTGTGAACAAAGCTGTGTAGGCAGTTTAGGTTGTTGTTCAGTGAGCCCATTACTGCCATGCATGGGTTGCTGACCATGCAGGATCCTTCAGCCCACACAGGTTGGCCTACATAGTGCTACTGCAGCCACAGTAGGAGATTCGTATGGGTTTGTACAACACCCTGCACTGTGGGCAGCCACAGGTAGACATTCAGTATCAATATGTGGTGCAGTGGTGTAGGTGAGGAAGAAGGGGCAGAAAGATTTATTTTTATATTTTTACCCACTGCATAAATAGAATCAAGGAAAATATAATGTAATATAAATAAAAACAAATGGCTCACTCAACTCATCTTTAATGCTTTGCAGCATGACATCTATTTTGTCTAATGGAATACGACTTTCATACACCAACTCGAAATTTAACCTTGGCCAAAAGTTATGATGTACATTACAATGCACTTTTATTATGTTGCACTGTATTGTTGTTGTTTTTTTAATCTAGCGCTAAGCCCCTAACAGTATGTCTGTGTCAATGAAACCCATCTGTCAAAAGCACAGTAGGGACATTATTATGTAAATGTAGCTGGGTCTTCCTTTTGTGGAGTTGGGGGTGGGAATTTAATATACTATCATAATATTCCAGCCAGAGGGAAAAAAATGTTTATGAATTTTATTTTATTTTATTTTGTTTTATTTTTTAAGTAAGGAAAAAGAAGTTTGTCTGAATTTGGCTTCTAAAAAGTCAGATTTCTCTTCTCCTTCTTTGCAGTAAGATCTTTTAGAGCTAATGATAGAGTTTCTAATAAATAAAATAAAATAAAATATATGAAAGACTTTTTTAAGTGCACCAGGAGACAGATAGGTCATTAATATCAGCATTGCGATCTTTTCTATATTACACTTGTATTTCAATCACCTACATTTTTAGGTTATACTTTTTTTTTTTTTTTTTTTTTTTTTAAACAGGTGCCATTTTGCATTATTTCTTTATTAGAATTTGTTACAAAATATGCAGAAAGGTATGGAGATTTGAAGGCGTGAATGAGGAGATTATTTATTATGGTTCTTAAATATCAGCCAAAATCTATCTGTCTAAATTGTGTTTCCGTAGAGGCATTCTGCCATTTATCCACATGCAGGAAAGTGGCTAAAATTGAAATAGCCACTTTGTGAAATGAAATATCTGCATTGCCCTCCCCTGGGCAAGCACTCAACCTGAAGAACAGGCACCAAGATATTTGTCCCAGTGTGATACATGAAATTAAGTATATGTATCTTCTAAAACCAGATTACTAGCTGATTTCCACCTGTAAATTCCAGGGAATCATCTGTTGTAATTACAAAGACCTCCACTAGCAGTCTCCTTGAGATAGTGTTGATACTTAACTGGCTGATTTGGCCTGTTTCCATGACTAGTGGGGTAGAGGGACCTGATTGCAAAGGGTTGCAATCTTAATTCCTGCATACAGGATTCTGAGAAGCAGAACAGATGAGGTTGTTTTCTCTCTCTCTCTCTCTCTCTTTCTCTCTCTCTCACACACACACACACAGACACACACGGAGAGAAAAAAAAAGGTATATTCACACACACTAGGGCTGAGTAGAAGAGGAGGAGGATCACCATCACCTCCCTCAACGTCCTGGCAACACTCTTTCTAATACACACCAGAATGCTTTTGGCTTTCTTGGCCACAAAGGCACGCTGCTGTCTCAACTCCAACCTGTTGTCCACCAGATGACCCAGATTCTTCTCTACACGGTTGCCTTCCAGGAGTTCAGCTCCCAGTCTGTAATGGTGCATGGTATTATTCACACAGACAGTGGAAAACACCACGTTTCCTTCAGAGTGGACACAAGTCCTCAGCTCCCAATTAAATTAAGTGAACCTTTAAGCCTTGACAAGATCAGCAGAGGAAGTATCCATTCTGGATCACAACAAACACAGGTAATGATAGCACCTATTGCTGTTTATTGGCAGAAAATGAAAACCAATCACATGTTGGAAACTCTTCTCTCAGTCTTGGAGATCTTAGCAGACTTTGGAGGACTTTTCAAATACAAAGAATCACAAGTCTCTTCTTAGACTTGGCTCTTAAAGTCTAGGCATTAGGAATGCTAGCAGCTGGAAAAGCTTGGAATGAAGCTAGGGTTGTCTACGTCCAGGTCTCAGGTCTCGAATGCAAGCTCAGCTATTCTCTCATTAAAAATGTGCTGTGCTGAAACAGCTTCCAGATGAGCAACAACATGCATCTTGTTTTCCCTATAGTAGCAGTGCTTTCTAGACAAAAAGGTTCTTGTTTAAGCTCATGAGATACCAACAAGAAGTTTCCTATGAAACAAGCTTCCAAATCATTGCCAGCCCTCTCTGATAGGTGCTTCTGAATGGGAAATAAAATCTAAACTTTTTATGCATGCTATTTCCATGAGTAAAAAAAAACAATCCTCGTGCTCAGCTGAACTTTTCAGAAGGTCATTTCCCTAGTCCAGTGTCTTTTGCACACCCGTGTAAGTGCCTCCCATCCTCAGGCTGTGCAGTGTCATCCTGTGGAGTGCAGTGATGCTGCCCAAGAAAGCATCTATGGGAAGAATGGTGGAGAGATTTCAGTGTACAGTTGTGTGAATTTTTCTGGGCTGCAAGGAGTGCCCAAAGCACTTTCATGCTTGCAGGTGAGAGAGGATGCATTGTGCTGTCTCATTCTGGGAAGAGAAGACAACTGCTCTGGGTTGGCAGCAGGGAGGTGGTGGCCTGCAGGGTGAGTTGGTCTGTGGGGAAGAAGCTATTCTCACCTCTCCTGCCTTTTGGGCTTTTGAAGCTTTAACTATGCCCAAGTGGGTTACAGAGACACACCCTGCTTCAAAGCAGATCCAAGTGACAACAGCCATACAGCTATTAAAGGGTTCCTGATGAAGTCAGGCAGTAAGGAGGTGGTACTGGGACAGTGCTAGAAGCAAAAATCAGCTTTCAGAAGGTCAGCTATGCTCCATGATTGGCAGGATGGCAGCATCTGATCAATAACTGCAAAGAGTTATTGATTCAACCACCAATCTGAACTCTTAATTACTGATATTAAATGTCAGAAACTTTCAGAGTTTCAGTCATATGGCTGTAATCTGTTATTCCAGAAGCTATGCGGTGGCAAGTTCTCATCAAAGTTTGTGTGGCAACAGTCTGCTCTCAGCTTGTCTTCTGTACACCATGAGTGATGTGGCTGCCTGAAGTCTATCTGTTCTGGATTTGCTCAGGGAGAGAGAGATTGCAATCTGATTCATTGCATTTTTCTCCTGCGTGTCACTCAAAACTACAGAAGAATAAAAAAAAAAGAGTCCTTTTCTCCCTTTGGCAGAGGCTCTATCCTGTGAAATCCCCAATTTAAGCACTTCAAAGGATTGCTTAAGTTAGAAACTGCATTTTTCTTTGTAGTTCTAACATAAATATATATACATGTAGAATCATAGAGTCATTGAATATCCTGAGTTGGATGGGACCCAAAAGTATCATAGAGTACAACTTCGGGCTTTGCACAAGACCACTCAAATTTCAAACTCTAATTTCAAAGCATTGTCCACATTCTTTCTTGAACTCTGTTAGGCTTGGTGCCATGACCGCTTCTAATGTATATTCTATAAACATCTATGTAAAAAAAGGGAAAACATCACTAGTATACTTCATGTAGACAGATAGTTGTGTGTTTACTTGAGTTAAATGCATACATGATCATTAAGAAGATACAACTATAGTCTCTAGTAACTGCTTAGCCAGTTTTGTATCTGATGCTCAGTAAAGCTCTTTGTTTTGAAATTCTTTCCTGATCATATAATTTGTGGTCATCTAGTTTCCCATACTGTGAGAAACTGAAAAAATTTGCCCATTTTCCATTTTCCATATCACTCATGGTTTTACACATCTTTAACATGAGTCAGAAAAAAGAAAAAAAAACTTGTTTCACAATTGTAAACATTTCTTTGCCCTTTTCTTTCCTTTTTATATTTGTTATATCCTTTCTGGACTGAAACAGAAATGCATGCCGAACTCAAAACATTGATACACTTTATATTGATAATGGCACAATGACACTTCTGTGCTCTGTGAGGAATAAGCTGCGTTTCTGGTGGCACTTTCTTTTGTGCTCTCTTTCCTGAGACATGTCAGCCTGGCACACTGTGTATACAGTTTTGCTTCCCCCCTGTTTTAAATACTTTACATTTATCAGTACAAAATTTCACCTGCCATTTTATTGCCCAATCATTCATTGTCATGATATCTGTACTCTTAGTTGAGTACATCAGATCTGGTTTTATGATTTGAACTACCTCAATATCATCAGCAGATTTTGCTTACTCTGCAATATAAAGGATTCCTGTGGGGCTCCCTTGGTCAACTCTCTCTATTAAGAAAATCAACCATTTATTACTACACTTCACATCTAACTTGGTAAACAGTTAGTACAATACCCTAGTTTCTTGACAAGTTTTTGGTGTGAGACTTTTTAGTAATCCAAGTCTGCTTTTATACAAATGCCTTCTGACTCTTTAGAATAATTCTATTACTTTTTAACTGTTTCCTATAAAAACTGTGTTGCCTCCTTCACAATGCCTTATATACATCTATATCTTCCGGTTCTCTTCTTGATCAATTTCTTCCAGTCTGCTTGATAACGTGTTACATATGCTTGCTCGGAATTCCCCATTTCCTAAACAGAATAGAAATCTGTGATGAAAAGAGCTCCAGTTTCTCAAGAACTAGTAATCAAATTAAAGATGACCTCCTGATTGCTAATAATGATGTGAGGTTAGAAGGAGTTATTTCAAGTTGCTGAGTGCCATTTCATTTACTTGAAAATGTGGAAGCTATTTATAATTTGAAGAAATTTTAACAGGTAGAAGCTAAATCTTCGTATACAGCTCTTTGGATGATGAATCAGAGTTGCTTCCCTTCATTTAAGTCTCTTGAACTGAGTTCTTTGTCATGTTATAATTAAAGCAAAAAAGAAGAAATAGATAATTCTTTGCTATGATCATTTTAGTTTCAGGAAAATGGGCCTAAATTAAAAGCAAAAGAATGCATAAACAGTGATTACTTTAGTCTCTATAAAAAGTTTTTGAAAGATATTACACCTGAGAATCAACTGGCTCTTGAGAGAACAACATATACTATTAGCAAAATTAGGAGCAGACAAGTAATACTATATCAAAGGTAATTAAAATAGTTTATAGATGGACAAAATTCTTTAGAGTTGGTAGATTCTCTTCAGTATACCAGAGATAACCCGAGCAATTTATAAGTGAGTAAATGTGACTGATCTTGAATAATTCCAGTGACACCAAAGAAAGAATTTAAGTTAGTTAATCAAAAGAACCCAGTCAAGCGGTTGTCTTGAGACACGTAAATCAGTGAATACCAAGAACCTTAAATCTATATTAAATTCTATTTCTTATTTTTGTTTGCCAAATTTTAGCCTCAGTGTTCTCTCTGGGAACATATTTTCTGAAACAAAAACCAAGAAAATGGAGCTCAAAAGCAGAAGCCCTCAAGGATGTACGTGGCTATTCAACATCATGGTAAAACTATTCAAAGAGAATGTGAAGTACGTTTTGTGACGAAGTTACTGAACTGCCTCTTCTAATGTTATCTCAGTGATGTCTTCATAGGATAGAATCACAGAATCATAGAATGGCTTGGGCTGGAAAGGACCTCAAGGATCACCAAGCTCCACCCCCCCCTGCCAACTTCCATATCCAATATAGACCAGGCTATTCAGGGCCCCATCCAACCTGCCCTTGAACACCTCCAGGGATGGGACATCCACAACTTCTCTGGGTAGCTTGTTCCAGCATCTCACCACTCTCTTGGTAAAGAACATCCCTGATATCCAACCTAAATCTTCCCTCCCTCAACTTAAAACCATTTCCCCTTGTCCTGTCATTATCTACCACTGTAAGGAGTTGACTCCACTTGTGTTTGTAGGCTCCCTTTAGGTACTGAAAGGCTGCAATGAGTTCACCCCGCAGCCTTCTTTTCTCCAGGTTGTCCAAGCTCAGCTCAGCAACCCTCAGCCTGTCTTTGTAGGGGAGGTGCTCAGCACTTAGTTACTGAATATTGCTACTTTATTTTATCTTAAGTTGTACTATCTTGCATTTTCTTTTCTTTTTTTTTTTCTTAGGCTTCTGGTGGCAGACTCTGAAGAGCGAACTGGAAGAGCTGTTGGACATATAAAGTTGAGTAGAAGGAAAACTGACTCTTTAATAGAAAGGTTTTTATACTATAGGCAAAAGAAAACTTACATCTCTTTCAGGCTTGGCCGGATTCAAGATTAGCTGTTGTCATCCATTCCTTAACACCTCTGTGGCCTCAGAAACATGAACTACGCAGTCAATTTAACACATGTGTAGTATACTTCTAACTGTTTTTGTGTGTGTGTGCATCTCAAAATTCATTTCAAATAAGGTTTTCAATTTTTGCATTTATTCAGACCATTTAGTTTCATAAGGCTTAGCACAAGCTGAAATTCTACTTGAAGTAAATCCCAGTGAACTTCTCTTTTATATAGAGGAGTAAAGGAACCATATTTGACATCTCAGAAGAGTCTTTTAGATTTAGTCTATAAGAGGTGTTATGAAATTGAGTGACCAGGCAAAAACGTTGCTGTTCTCCTTAGCAATTTATGTACACATGCTTTAATCTTTTTTACTTTTCTTTTTTAAATTGTTAAGAAAGGCTTTATCAATTACAGAAGTAACAAGAAAAAAAATGGTTTTATATTTCTCCTAAACTAATCATAACATGAAAGAATGGATTTAAAAAAATAAAAATAAAAATAAATAAAAATAAAAATAAAACATCACCAGAATACTAAGCCTAACTGAATAAGCAGTGCTGAGAATCACAGAAGAGAAATGTTAAATTTTGTCCAGTAATGCAATTCTGTAGCATGTTTTTGCTATAATAGACTCATAGAATCACAGAATGTCAGGGGCTGGAAGGGATCTCAAGAGATAATTGAATCAAATCCCCTGGTAAGGTAGGTGCTCTACAACAGGTTGCATAGGTAGGTATCCAAACGTATCTTGAATATCTCCAGAGGAGACTTCACAGCCTCTCTGGGCAACCTGATCTGGTGCTCCATCACCTTTACAGTAAATAAGTTCTTGCACATGTTAGTATGGAATTTAGGCCTTTACTCCTTCTCCGATCACTATACACCACCAATAGTCTGGCCTCATCCATTTACCTCCCACATCCCATTAGATATTTATAAACACTTATCAGATCCCTTCTCAGTCTTCTTATCTCCAGGCTGAACAGACCCAAGTTACTCAGCCTTTTCCTATATGGGAGGTGCTCCAGGACCTTTATCACCTTTGTGGCCCTCTGAAGGACTCCTCCTAGGAGAGAGATCCCTGTCATTTTTAGAACCAGGGAGCCCAGAACTGGAAACTGTATTCTAAATGTGACCTCACAAGGGCAGAGAATAGGGGGAAGATAACCTCCCTCAACTTGCTGGCCACACTCTTTTTAATGTTTCCTAGGATACTGTAGGCCTTTTTGATCACAAGGGCACTCTGTTGTCTCATGGCCAATCTGTTGCCCATCAGGATACCCAGATCCTTCTCCACAGAGCTCATCCAGCAGGTCATCTGCTAACCTGTACTGGTACATGCAGTTATTCCTCCCCAGGTGCAAGACTCTACAGTTGCCCTTGTTGAACTTCATCAGGTTCCTCCCTGCTCAATTCTCTAGCCTGTCCAGGTTTTGTTAAATGGTAGTACAGCCTCCAGGTGCATCAGCCAATCCTCCCAGCTTTGTATCAACAGCAAATATGCGGAGAGTTGACCCTTTATCGAGGTTGTTGATGAAGATTTTGAACAAGACCAGACCCAGCAGCAGCCTTAGGGGAACACTGCTAGTCCAATAAGACTCTTCACTGCTGATGGCAGCCCTGACTCTTCCAGTCAGCTAGTTTTTAATCCATGTCACCATCTGCTCATTCATCCCACACTTTCTAAGTTTCATAACAATATTAGAGGAGATAGTGTCAATTGCCTTCACGGTGTCAAACGCTATGCTTCAGCAAGAGGTAGAACAAAATCTCATCAGTCTAATAGTGAATTGAGATATACCTAAATTAGTATATCCAATGCTATACAATAAATACATAATCTTACTAAAGTCTTCACTTGATACTCTACACACTATATAACACTATCTTTCTGTATATTTCAAATTTTTTCTGCTGTTAATAACCAATCAGACTCTAGTTTTATAGTCCATTTTTATCCATGAGGGCAGGTGAGCTTCTACAAGTTCCCAGACTGGAACAAGGAGACAGCCTCAAGAGGTACCAGTGGAGGTTTAGATTGCATTCCAGGTACAATTTCTTCAAGGAAAGAGTGTTGGTCATTGGGCCAGGCTGCCCAGATATGTGGTGGACTTGCTGTCTTTGGTGGTATTTATAAGACAAAGGTGTGGTTCTTAGGTTCATGGTTTAGTGATGGACATTTTGATTAATGAACTTAAGAGAATTCAAAAGAGTCTTTTCCAATCATAGTGATTCTTTGACCTATGATAAGTAAAGAGAATTTGGAACCCTCCTGTAGGAAAGCGCATATAACTAAGTCTCTCATCTCTCTTAAGAAGGAAGCCTTTGAAATCTGTCAAAGATAGATACTATCTATGTAAGTTTAGGCTGTCAAGGTAGCTTGACACAATCTCTCAGAAAGTAATCTTTGAAGATACTGGCATTTTCCAGAAGATACTTCATTTTTCCTTTTAACATGCTGGAATGTTCATCCAACTTGTCTTTAGCTGTACAAATTTTGTATCTCATTTGAATTAGTCAGCTAAGATGTCCTCAGAGACAGGTATCTGCAGCAGATTTTGCTTTGGCTGGCTTTATTTTGTATGCCCTACATCTTAAATAGAAAACATAAGAAGGGAAGTAAGTATTAGCAATTCCACATTCACTACAGAGGGAGCCCTTGGGACAAGTTTTGATTAGATTCCCCTCTGCTAAGTAGTAAAATGAATCAAGCATTTTATGTTTCATAAGGCATCTACAGGCTATGCTCATATCATGTACAAACTAAAATCTCACATTTCCAGGTAGATACCTCCAATGAATTTTACTATTTCATGGTTACCAGGAGATCAAAACAAAAAGCATCTATGAGATTAAGAGAAAACACAAGTAGTACAGAAGTAATCACTATCTCCTTTGGAGCTCTTTCTAGCCACAAATATGTGTTTCTTCAAATTCAGAAGCTGAGAGCACTTTTAGAAGAAAATACTTTCAGTAGAAAACCATCAGAAAGTATTTTATTTCAACTAGAAGGTTTTTTTAGAGTGTGGAATGAGAACTGTTTGTGTTATATTCTGCAAACATCCCCCTACTTTCCTCTTTGCTCTTTACATTTTAAATAGTCAGGGATTTTATAAAATCTGTTTTTGCGATATTATGATAATGTCTATACTAGTTGGATGTCTAATACTAGGAGGTTTTGTTTTGTTTGTTTGTTTGTTTCTGTCAGAAGACATTCCATTAGTTGCTTGATTCTTGACCAAATGGTCCCTAGTTTTACAAATGCATTGTATTTACAGTATTCCAATTACAAATTTTCAAAAAATATTTTATACAAAGCACAAAATATAATACTTATTTCAGCTTAAGATCTGCTAAAAAGATGTAAACAATTTCCTTATTGAAAATGTTTTCTTCCATAAGTGCTATAAAATATTCAGTGTTTGTAAATGTACTGCTGAATATAGCTAAAAAGTGAAAGTCAAAACGTATTATAATTGTAAAACCTGATTTTCAGACTTCATGTAATACTGGCTGCTCTATAGCTAGCAGTATTATCTCCTTTACAATGTTCAGCTGACTTTTGCATGACAGAAGAAGGACCAGTCTGTACTATTTTTAATTAGCTTAAATATTTGAATAGCCTGAATATTTTAATAAAATACAGACTTAGATGCTTTTAAACCTATTTTAAACACAAGAGATTTAAGACAATTACAAAGCTATCTTAAAATTTCCCAGAGAACCACTAAATACTCAGACTAAATTCGGCTAAGAATTTGTTTCAATGCCAAAAATCTATGCGTGTATTCAAGGAAAAGGAGTGATTATACTTCATTTCTAGCCTCCTGTAGGCTTATGTTATTCAGTACTGGTTTCAAATTTATTAGACATAGCTGGGAAAACAAACAAACAAACAAACAAAAACAAAAAAACAAGAAGAGGAATGATTTGCCAAAAGGAAGTCAGAGGCAATGCTGGAAAATTTCTTAAGACTATCTCCATGCTTTGATGAAAAAGATGGACTGAACAGTTTGAATGGAATTACCCATAAGTACCAGATGAGTCTAGACTTTAAAGTGTAGGTCTGTAGAAACATAGTTGTAGTAGGATAACAACTCAGCTATTGGCTTTGTCAGTGGAAGAGTCCTTCAGGATGGTGCAACAGCAGCAAAACAGCATCTCCCAGTGTGCAAGACATAGAAATTTTACTTTTCTTAAAATCTGATAGAAGGCAAAATAAGTTAAACTTTGTTTTTCCTGACATTTCAAAATTCTCATGCAGTTCTCCCTTTGAATAGTGTTAAACGTATAGCAAAGTTAAGAGTATCCTGGAGATCTAAAGGTGATGATTTTGTTTCTGAAGAGAAAGAAAGAAATAGTAGAGGGGGGAAAGAATATTAAAATGTTGATATTTGTCTGCTTGTTTGCTTGCTTTTATTTTTAAAAGAATTCCTGTTCAAATTTTTTGTCAGTTTGACATGTCTGCCTCAAAGAATGAGCCCTCAGTGCATATGAAAACTTAAATAAATATGCCACCAATAATGACATTCCACAAAATGCCTTCTCCACCTGTGTATATGCACCTGATATTACCTGAAGCATTCAAAAATGCTGCTGTACAGCAGCACTATAATAGGATTTTGTGAATTGTTCTTATCTAAGTTTTATGTATGCATCCAGAGGGAAAACTTTATTTTAACCAAGTACATTATCAGAAAATAACAATCTGGGGCATAAACATCCCAAGTGTGCACCTTTTTTTATGATGTCAAATAGAGCAAACAATACACATATTTTCCCATTATTTTATGTTTGATTTTTTTTCATTATTATTGCTATGTTAGGCTGCCTGTATTGGATTTGTAAATGGACTATGACTGTCATATTATGGCATACTCTTATCCAAACAAAACTCTCTTGATAATGGTGCCCAGCATGGCAGGCTAAGCAGTGGAAGTGGGAGGTGAAACAAAGCATATGCCTTTGCCAGTGGCCACAGGTTTCACCTCTGATTGATTAATAGGAATGTATTAAGAGATTCAGAGTAAAAGAGTGTTTCAAAAAGTCTTTTACAACTGGGGAGGATGAATACAATCCCCCAGACTGTCCAAAACTGAGGCTAGAGAGACTGCTGAAGACACAAATGCCACTGGTTGCTTTTGCTGAAATTTGCAATCCTGTGAGAGCACTCACCAGAACAGAGAAGAAACAGGAATCAGTAGTATGTATAGGAAAAGATAATGTTCTTCATGAAAATTTTCCTTTTTTTTTTTTTTTTACCCTCTAATATTCTGACTTCTGCACTGCAGTGTTGTGTGTATTTTCCCAGCTGTGGAATACAAGATGTTGAGTTTTGCTGAACAAGTTTTCATTGAGAGAAAGTGTGCAGTACTGTACATGCAAAAGATAGAAAACTGATTGTAACTACTAAGATGAGAGAAAGATATTTTGTAGAGAATTTATGGGTGAGTTATTATCATTTTCTTGGTGTTAATATATGTGTCTATACATTCTCCATTTGAACATGGATTAGAGGCCAGTTGGTCAATAGTCTGCCTAAAGAGCTCTTAGAAAAAGGAAAAAAAAAAAGCAATTTCTGCTAATTCCTGTAAGCAGATGCCAGAATCTGTTTGACAGAAAAGAGATATAGAAATGTAGGGATAGCAAAGGATGGAAAGAAAATCCTCAAGCTCATGATAAACATTACTTTTCTTGGCACAAAATTGTGCCATGTGACATTGATTTTCATTAGTTGTAGGAGCAAGTTTCGTATTTCTCAAACTAAAAGTAGGTTGAGCAATTGTGTAACCCAAATGGGTATAATTGGCAAGAAATAAAATCAAAATAGAATTATCCACATATTAGAAAATATTTTTTGCCCTTTTTCTTTTACATATCTGAAACATGGAAAACAGAATAATTGGAAAATGACTCCCTTTAACACCTTATAACACCTATGTATTTGGCTGAATGGTAAGGGTCATTCACTCTTTACACTCACAAAGATTGGCTGCTAAGACTGATTTTTTTCTCTGCTGTAGAATACTTTGTCAAGTAACCACCACTGGCTTAAGTGCAAGGACATTTTTAGGGTAATACTACCTGAGAAATGATTTAGGCAGTGCCATCATCTGTGACATAACTTTTTAAAAGCTTGATGTTCAGGAGTGCTGAGCTGCCCTCAATTTCATTTTCATTAGGGCAATTAAAATAATTTCAAAATCTGTCCTCAAACACAATAATAAGCAGTGAATATGTAAGTAACAGACTATTTACAATAATCAAGTATTGATAAAGCAATCATGATAATTTACCACCTAGTTTGTGAAACTAATACTTTTTTCCTACTCGTTTATTGTGCGGGGTTTTTTTTGTTTTGTTATGTTTTGTTTTGTTTTTACTTCTGAAATACTCCAAAAATTGAACATTAATTAAAGCAAGCTTTATTTTCTTGTCTAATTCACTGTAAAATCTGAGGAACAGATGATGTTTGCCTTAATCTACTTAGCATGGCAACTTAATGATAAATACAGCAGTTTATCACAGCAGTTCTTATGCTAGGGAGCATCACTGGGAAAAAGATGCATAATGTTTCTTCCCCCTTTGCAATGGGGTGTTTGGGGTGCACCATAAAGTGGCTGCCCAGGGCTGTTCAGCAGTAATGTATCAACTTTGCATAATAATACTGGGCACTACAGAGGTGCAAGGGTATTTGGAACCTGGTTCTTCAACCTCCCATGATAAGGCAGAGTTAAAATTTTACATAATTGATTAGTTCTCATTGATTTCTTTTTCCTGAAGGGATATTTTACTTCCACACACTAGTTTAAGGTATATACCACATCTTACATTCCAAAGGAGAGTTAAAACTCATCATGTGATGCTATACAGAAATGAAGTCTTTTGCACAACTAATGAAATGGAGTGCAGTTGAACAAGACCTGGATCATGATGCTAATACCAAGCATGAATCATTACCTCTAGAATGTAGAACCTCCTTGAGAGCTTCCACAGCATATTAATATGTCCCTTGGAGTCAGTAAAGAAGCTTGGCTACCACAGGTTTCCATTTCATGAACACATTCATGTCAGGGTATCACTGATGCCTCTACCCATTGACTTCAGTAATGTTACTTTCCTGAGTAATTATTATCCAAACTGATTAAAATCGGCAGGATGTGATCAGTGAATTGTGAAGTTACTAAATTCTTTGCAGTGGAGTTTTAACAAAGCTAAACCAAATGGAACAAAAGTATCTATTTATATTTGAAAGCAACACTGAAAATAGCTAGGAATTCCTTGAACACATTGAATGTTAAGTAATATGGAGAACAAATTGATAACAGGCAGGATTTCAAATCCATTATGTGTGTTTGAATATTGTATCCTAAATGTCCATCTCTGTTACAGGATTTTATGTTAGATTAAGTATATAAGACTTAAAAACTCTATACTGAATAAAGAGACAGTAATAAAATGGAGGCTTACTGAGTTTCTCCTTTGACTACTCTTTCTTCTTCCTTTTAATCTTTATTTGACACTTTATTAAAAGTCCAGAGCTCAGAAATTCAACCTCTGGTTAATCACTACTTAATCACTTGGCATACATTAAATGCATACCTCTGCTGCATTGGTTTTCCCCCTATAATACTCTTCTGATTAAGTATCAGACATTACTGTTCATTAACACTGCTAAATCAGTTCTTTGAGAACTGTCCCAATATGGCATACGTCTGGACTTTAAAATATCTCAGTTAAGTGAAGAGTATTGCATAACTACACCTGCTTTAAACTTTGAGCTTCTTTTGGCAGATGATGATCAAATGCAGGAAAACAACATTGTTCAGTTTCTTGCATGAATGAGAACACTTTTCATTTCCAAGTTAACTTCAGTGTTTATCAGCATCTTTTTTTTTTTTTTTTTTTTTTTTTTAATGGTATCTCTTTTGCCTCTTTGATTTTTCCCAGTCACACCTCTAACTTAGATGTGGTCAATCCACCTCCTAAAATACTATAAGCCTAGATACTAAAAAGTGAAACACAAATTATCCTTGAAACACAAGTCATCCAGAACTATTTTATGAAGTGCAGAACAAATACACGTGAACTGATAGAATAAGTAGGTCACCGATGATTGTCCAGTTTTACTCATGACACCTCTTCATGACTGAAGGCTAAGATTTCAGGGAAATGATCTTCCAACTATGTTGGAAGAAAGGGCTGGTGGCTGAACTGGACAAACTGAGAAGAATTGTGAGATTGTGAGGTGTTTCTGAACTAACTAAATCTTGGAGTAATATCTCATAGAACCACAGAAACACAGAATAGCTTGGATTGGAGGGGACTTCAAGAATCATCAAGTTTCAGTGCCCCTGCTGTAGGCAGGGTTGTAAACCGCTAGATAAAATATTAGATCATGTTGCCCAGGGCTCCATCCAGACTGGGACAGGAGCTTCTACAGCATGTCTGGGGAACCTGTTCCAGCACCTCACTACCTTCTCAGTGAAACCTTCCCACCTAATTTAAATCTTCCGTCCTTTAGTTTAAAACCCTTCCCTCCCTATATCACTATCTACCCATGTCAAAAGTTGTTTTCACTCCTGTTCATAATCTCTCTTTAAATATTGGAAGGCTTTAATGAGGTCACCCCACAGCCTTCTCTTCTTTGAACTAACCAAATCTATCTCCCTCAGCTTGTCTTTATAGGAGAGGTGCTCTGATCCTCTGATCATCTTCATGGGTCTCCTCTGGACACACTCCAAAAGCTCAACATCTTTGTATATTGGAGGACGCAGACCTGGACACAATAGTGGCAGAGCACAGAGGGACAATCACCTCCCTCACCCTGCTGGACACTTCTATTCTGAAGCAGGCCACTTCTATTCTGAATTCAGGACACCATTGTCCTTCTGAACTACAAATCCATACTGTTGACTCAAGTTAAAATTTTTATCTGACAGTACCCTTAGTCCTTCTCAGCAGTTCTTCTCCTAGTCTGTATGGATACCTGAGATTACCTCAACCCAAGAGCAAAACCTTGAACTTTGGTTTATTTAACTTCATTAAGTTCACATAAGTTCACATTTCAAGTTTATCGAGGTCTCTCTGGATGGCATCCCTTCCTTCTGCTGCATCAACTACAACACTTGTTTGGTTGTAATAGATACAAGAAATGGATACAAAGATCCTTCATCACTTCAGAAGAGCCAGAACCTATTATTTATTGCCTCATCTACATGGCACTTGTGACTCCTTTGAATTAGAAAATTAATAAGGGGTGATATACAGGTGGAGATACATGAAATCTTTGAGCTAAAATAAGTGTTTGACATCACACAGTGACATCAGAGAATCTGTCAAAAATGATCATCACCTGAGCTGTGAGAGCAGCCTGAGAGTTTTCTGTAAACACATACATCTTTATTTTTCCATGTGTTTTCCAAATTCATGTGGTGAAAGGCTTTTCACACTTTTAGGCTGCAGACTTTTAGAGTTTATAAATAAAGTTTTTTCCTTCTTTTCTTTTAATACCATTTAGATTTCATTTTAGCAGAGTTTATAAACAAGCAGCATTTGTTCTTTTTATTGGCTCAAGAGGACAGCTGTCTATCAAGTGTTCCTGTTTACACAATTTTCTGTGGTAAGCCATGCTTAGAGACCTTCTGTGGGTTATCAGTAGCTGTTATATAAATAATAACATATTGGATTAAATCTGTTATCTTATTTCATATGCCTTTGTTTTCCCCCTGCATTGTAGTTCTCCTATGGGTGGTGGTCCAGAACAAGATCCATTCACCTCAAAAATGGCTTCCAAGCCCTCTTTGAAGACCCCATGTTAGATCCTGGCAGGCAGTGCCCTAGGGCTGTGTAGATCACATGCTGGCAATCTGTAGAGGACTGCATTTCAGCCGTAATGAATTAAGGGATTTCTTTTTTCAAAAAGCAGGAGACATTTGACAGAAAGGCTAAGAAACACTGTGCCAAGGAAGGAGGTCTGTGCTGTCAAGAGGTGTCAAACTGACAGAGCTGGAGACCAAAACCTTCTGTTCTCCAACAGGGAAAAACAGATTTCAAACCACGTCACACACTAGAAGCACTGGCAATGGAAGCATTCATGTATGTTAGCCATGATATAGAGGCACCAGCTGTAGAGATGTGAGGAGATTTTTAGCTGCCATTCCAGTTTTGTCTTCAACTTTAGAGGTCTGGAGATTAGTTCCCCAGACATTTGTCCAAATCTGTACAAATTATTTCTGTAATGCTCTGTAAATCAGTCCTCATTTGAATACATGATTTTGGTTCCAAAGAAAATGAAAATTCACCTTCCATTTGCACAAACAACTCCCAGTTATACGAATGAAGGAAAGCTTTCAGTTCATGTTTAACTCCATTACTTAGAACTAGTAAAAGCTAAAATCAGTATGGGTGCAGTCCAAATTAAGCATTTGTTTAACTAATTTCCTGGTTCAGTTATTTCCTTGCATGTGGAGACTCAATGAAAAATAATTAAAAAAAAAAGAAATCCTGACAGTAACCCTGACTTTAGGCAATATTTATAACTAACAAAGTGATGACATTTAATTATTTAAGAAATTAATTGGCTGTGGAAATGTTTCAGATTTATAAGGTCCTTAGACCTGTACAAGAGATAAACTTGGCCCACTTTCCTGTGACTAGGATATATAGTACAGAAAAAGAGAAGGGTGAAAGAAAAGACATTTTCTTTCATAACAGAAACATACAATATTAAGGAAACTGAAAACTACATTTCTAAAATTGTTTCCATTTCAGAGTCCTTCTGCCTATGGAGAATCAATACACCAGAAGAGCATAGCCTTAAACGTTAATATTACAGAATAAAATTCATTTTTGATGGATTGATGGGCATGTTTTCTTAAGGCCAAGAAATAATGAATTCAAACTTTTATTCCTGATAGTCTGTTTTTGCCTTTCCCTGCACAGAGAATGCAGAGTATAATAGGACACTACCTGCCTGTATATAGAAACATCCATTATTAGGCACCAAGAGGTTTCAGTAGGACGCATGTCCTCACTTCCATATATCCATTTGTAATGGCAAGGGGGAATCAGAATACAGGAAAATGCTGTTGTTTGCTCTGCAGCCTCAGAAACCCAGTCAATCAAGAAAAGGTTGCCTGATGTGATGTTGGCTAATAATTCCCAAAAGGATTTCACACTGCCATAACTACACTGTCCCTAAGCATGCTGAGCTTAAAAGCTAATCCATGTACACCCTAATTTCAACATGAAGTTTTACATCATGTCACACTTGGGTTTTTTTCTGAATCAGTAATAACGAGCAAGTGCTTCCCTAGTAATTCTGGTCTTATACATGGACTAGGTTTGAAAAATATTTATTTAGATATTGTCCTGATATTCTGATTTTATTTTTATTTTTATTTTTATTTATTTATTTATTTATTCAGGGAGTAAGCATGGGTCCATTTTTGGGGGGGCATATCCAAATTCCTGTGGCTCTGAGACGCCTCCAAGGTCACAGAGAAAGTATTTAAAGTAAATTTCAATGAGTGTGATTCACAGTCAGATATCCTAATATTCCATTTTATATTTACAGAAGAATTATTCTGATTCTACAAATTCCACCCTTTTCCTTCCCGCTCTATTTAGTGCTTATCAATGATATATTTGATACGTGGAGTCAAGGGAATCAATTTCTAAAATCCTTTAGAGCAAGAAAACACCACAGGTCCACAATAAAAAGAATTTATATCAAGGTTGTTTTCCCATTAAAAAGTATATATGGAGAGAATCTTGGTTATGTGGAAAACCAATTCTGATATTTTGGTTTAGCCAAATATGTGGAAAGATGTGATACTTACACACTGATGATATGCAATTTTATTCTGACATGGTACAGTTTGATTGACCTTTCATCGAATGTCACCACTGCAACCCACAGTTCAGCCTAACCAGATTTTGAAATGAAGTGTAGGGGTAAGTGTTGTCAATTGAGCTTAGCAGAAAAATGTGGAGGCTATGTCTCAACTTCCCCCAGCATTATTACCTCCTTATAGCCATTCTGGCAAAGTTGTAACCATTGGGAGGAAATGGAAGAAAAATATATATATTAAAAAAAAAAAAAAAAAAAAAAAAACACAACAACATAAAAAAATGAGATTACAATCTGTGCAAAAGTTAATTTCTGAGATCCTTGATTGTTTGTCTAAGCATCTCCAAAGATTCATGATCACAAATATAGAGCAGAATATTCAAGTCATTAGTTATAATTTGTAACTGCATCTTCAATACTGGATGAGGAATTGCACTAATGCAGCAGATACCAAAGCTTAACTTATTCAGACATTTTTTGGATGAGGATAAAGATATCACCCACACACCTGTTCATGTTATGCTATTGTCAAGAAGTCTCAGATCTTTGGCAAGCTCCAATGATTACAACAGGGAAGGAACTTACCCTTAAGTCTCAAAGAGCTTATAACCTAAAGCTTCTTTAAGAAATCTACAAACTAAAAGATAATAATACAGTATTACATGTTGATTCAAAATAATATCAGTATTTGCACATTGTAATATGGCTTAGTGATATGTCATTGGTTTTCTTTCCTAACACACAGAGATCAACATTTCTACTAAGGTTCCTTCATCTTCCGTAAGTTTCATGACAAGTCACTCTTCAGTACTGATCCTTTCTGATATCTTTTTTAGGTACCCTAGACTGTGCCAGATTCATCACAAACAACGAAGCTTACAGATGAGCTTTGAGATCTGTATAAAAGCTCATTATCATAATTTTTTTTCTCTACATTGGACTATATCTTTCAATTATTGTAAATCAACAGTTAATAACTTAAATGAAATACTTCCTCTTTATTAAATATTTTAAAGCTTTCTTTTCTCCCTGATTAAAGAGGAATAAACATTGATTAGTTGCTTAATTAATGAAAAACACTATTTTATTTTATTTTATTTTTTTAGTAGATGAAGAAACAAAATTAGTCAAAAACATAGTCTAACACATCTCCTATTTAATTTTTAGTGCAAACATACAGATCTTAAAAACTTTGCTGGAATCATAGCTGACAGACACCCTAAGAAAAGGGAAATATATTTAGTTTTTCCTATTTCTGTCTACTTTGATTTTGAAGATAGGAAACTCAAAATTAAAATGGCTCCTATTTTTTATGAGTATCTTCCTTTCATCCTTTATTCATGTATCTTTTGACTAAATAGCTATTTATGTTCATAAAAGAACTATTTTCACTTTTAGTCTGTCTTAGACCAATGTATTGTTAAGAGTTATTCATTTCACATGCTCATCATTCTTTTCCCAATCCCTGCAGATTTATCACAAATGAGATTTCCTACTACTTTGTTGTTTGGAAATTACTAACTTTGTATTTATATTGTGTAATTATCTTCTTCCTTCTTACTCATGAGCACACATGAAGAAAACAGAATCACATGTATGGAAAACATCTTAGTCAACAAGATTTTTCGTCAAGCTCCATTGTGAGAAAATTTGCTTTGATGGAGTTAAAGTAATAGATAAGTCTCTACTTTGTAAACTCCAAGATCTTATATATCTATATGCACAGTTATTTATTCATTTATTTATTACTGTGTGTTTAAGGATCTTAGCATGCACATAAGTTTCTTATGAGGAGAAATGTTAATGTTATGTTTAAAGAACAGAGCTGGAAATCATTTCATCTAGCTTCTAAAACCAGAATTTATTCTATGACCTTTAATAAATCACTTCTTGATTGTTCAGTTTCCCCACCTGTTATATCTTGAGTAATAGATATAACTCCTTCATAACAATTCTGGAGTTCAGAGCAGGATGGTAAATGTGAGGGCCCAGTCCTGACCACTTCTACTTCAGCATGTAGCACTTACTCATGAGGGTATTGTATCAACCAGCGTGGAATTATCAGCTGAGCACTTGCTTAACATCTATAAAGCCTTTCAAATTTTGAGGTTTAAGTTGGCACTTAATTGAAAATTGTCTTTTATATATGAAGGTCATGTTTTAGTCCAAGCTGCTTCCTGTGAACCCAAAGAGTTGAACACTTTCCATGAAGATGGTAGAGCTGTAAAATTTTGATGCCACTTAGATATGATTTAAGTATCTTTTTCTTCATTTGGAAGTGGAGTAGGGAAGGATTTGCTTCATTGTGTCATTTTTTTGTGTCATTTTTGTCAATATGGGTTTACACCCTCAGGCCAATAATTATGATGACTGATGACATTCTGTGCTGAGCTGGGTAGCAAATGCCTCTCCAAAATCTAGCTCCTATACAATCAGATAAATGCAATATGACTCATTGTTTATGTTTGTTATGTGAAATAATGTTCCAACATCTATGTTAGTATCCAAAACAAAGGATAAACTCTAAATGAATTTCTTGATGAGTGGAGAACACCATCATGGGGTGTTCCCATTAAAAAGCCTGAGAAATATTTTTACATCTTTTAACATCTCCTGGATGTTTTCAGGACTTCTTGAGACTCCTTTCCATACCAGGAAACGAGACTTTTTTCCTTTAACAACGGTACACCTCAGAAATTGTAACATATATATCTTTTTTTTTTGCGGGGCGGGGGGTGTGGGGGGAAATAAAGAGCTTGTTCAACTGCTTTATTAAAATGCACAGCAGAGGAATTTTGATTTAGGTTCCTCCCACAGCCTCAGGCCACCTACTGTGGATGACTCTATTGGCAATTCAGGGAAAATACTTGACTTATTAGTGGCACAAATCTGCTTTTCTCTATCATTCTGTAGATACTGAAAGCTATGTTAAGTGCAACGTAGCAAGAATTCAAGCTATAAGTCTCTCCAGTATTGTTATTTGATAAGCCTGTGGTGCTTATTGTGTTTGCAAAATTATCTAGAAGTTTCTTAATTATTATTTTGTAGTACTGAAAACATTATTTCAGTGCAGTTTTCAGCTGGGCCTAGGAAGTGATAATAATCATGATCATTCTTTTTCTTTTTTCTTTTCAAAAATCAATATTATACTCATTTTCCTGCCTTTCTGTTACTTCTCCAGATTTTCAATTACTTTTCCAAAATATTTTTCTTGGATAAAATTAAACAAGCTACTGCTGATCTTGACAAGTAATGACATATGCCTTATGAACCAGTAGCACTTCTTATGTTCTGAGAGTTGTCTCTCATGAAGAAACTGTGTTTGCTTGTTCTTTTAATGCTTCTTCTTACAAGAAATTGTGATTATAGCTCCATATGTCTTTTTATATACTAGAAGCCTCTTTTTCAGGTGAGCTTTAAATACCGCTTCCCGTCAGATAGTGCTCATTATTATCAGACTGTACTATTATACTATATTTTTTAACTCCACAACATTTGCTTTCCATAATATTCCTTATTCAGTGGAGTCCTCAAGCATTTCCTTTATTTAAATCATATAAATACAGTTATTATATATATAATATATATAATAATTCTGTCCCACGGATGTTGTATTTACACATGTCATTGCTGAAGCTGGGAAGAATACAAGGATGCTGTCTGGACTTGCAGACGTGGGACCAGGAAAGCCAAGGTACAGGAGGAATTGAACTTGGCGAGGGACGTGAAAAACAATAGGAAGATTTTGTACAGGTACGTTGGCCAAAACAGACAGGCCAAAGCGAGTGTATGTCCTTTGGTAAATGTAAAAGGAGAACTGGCTTCAATGGACGAAGAGAAGACTGAGGTACTGAGTGAGTTCTTTGCCTTGGTCTTCAGTGGTAGCCAGGATTCTAGTATTTCTTACACCCCTGAGCCCTGCATCCCTAAACCTCTAGGTAGGGACAGGGGTGGTAAATTTCCTCCCACTGTAAGGGCAGAGCAAGTCCGAGACCACCTCATGAGATTGATTGTGTGCAAGTCTATGGGACCGGATGGCGTGCATCCCAGGGTTCTGAAGGAGCTGGCTGAGGTGGTTACTGAGCCACTCTCCATCATATTTGAAAAGTCGTGGCTGTCAGGTGAGGTCCCAGATGACTGGAGGAAGGGTCAAGTCACTCCCATTTACAAGAAAGGGAGCAGGGAGGACGCGGGAAACTACAGGCTGGTGAGTCTCACTTCTGTGCCTGGGAAGGTCATGAAAAGATCCTCCTGGACGACATGCTTGATTACATGAGGAATGGGCATGTGATCTGAGATAGCCAGCACGGCTTCACCAGGGGAAGGTCATGCTTAACCAATCTGGTGGCCTTCTATGATGGAGTGACAGCATTGGTGGACAAGGGAAAAGTGACTAATGTCATTTACCTGGACTTGAGCAAGGCCTTTGACATGGTCCCCCACCACATCCTTATCTCCAAATTGGAGGGATGTAGATTTGATGGGTGGACCTGTCGATGGATAAGAAATTGATTGACAGGCCACAGACAGAGGGTGGTCATCAATGGTTCTATGTCCAGGTGGAGGCCTGGTAGCGAGCAGTGTCCCCCAGGGATCTGTCCTGGGAGTTGTGCTCTTTAACATCTTTATCAGTGACATTGATGATGGAATCGAGTGCACCCTTGCTGATGACACCAAGTGAGTGGGGCGATCGACATGGTTGAAGGAAGGGATGCCATTCAGAGGGACCTCGACAGGCTTGAAAGGTGGGCCCGGGTGAACCTGATGTGGTTCAACACAGCAAAGTGCAAGGTTTTGCACTTGGGCCAGAGGAATCCCAGGCATCCATACAGACTGGAAGGAGCGGTCCTTGAGAGCAGCCCTGTGGAGAAGGACCTGGGGGTCTTGATAGATGAAAAACTTAACATGAGCCAGCAGTGTGCTCTTGTAGCTCAAAAAGCAAATGGTATTCTGGGCTCCATCAGAAGAAGGGTGGCCAACAGGGACAGAGAAGTGATTGTCCCTCCCTACTCTGCTCTTGTAAGGCCCCATCTGGAGTACTGTGTCCAGGTCTGGAGCCCCCAATACAAGAAAGACAGAGAGCTGTTGGAGAGAATACAGAGGAGAGCCACGAAGATGATCAGGGGACTGGAGCACCTCCCCTACAAAGACAGGCTGAGGGAGCTGGGCTTGTTCAGCCTTCAGAAAAGAAGGCTGCAAAGTAACCTCATTGCAGCCTTTCAGTACCTAAAGGGAATCTATAATCAGGAGGGGAATCAACTCTTTGAAAGGGTTGATAACAGCAGGACAAGGGGAAATGGTTTTAGGTTGAGGGAGGGAAGATTTAGGTTGGATGTCAGAGGGAAGTTCTTTACAGAGAGAGTGGTGAGGTGCTGGAACAGGCTGCCCAGAGACGTTGTGGATGCTCCATCCCTAGAGATGTTCCAGGCCAGATTGGATGAGACCCTGGGCAGCCTGGTCTGGAATTAAATGTGGAGATTGGTAGCCCTGCCTGTGGCAAGGGGGTTGGATCTTGATGATCCTTGAGGTCCCTTCCAACCTGGCCATTCTGTGATTTTGTAATTCTGTGAAACTAAACCTGTCACCTCTGCCTTACTGACATAATGTCATGTAGCAGCTCTTTTTTCTATTTCTCACCATGATGTATCTTGTACATAGTGATAGCATTGAGCTGAGCCCAGACTTAAGACATCACTCATGAGTGAGAGGAAGAATCAAGCCCATGAGAGTAGCCAAGCTGGAATAACCACAGTATTAAGGTCAGACGGACAGAATAGGATGTGAGCCAACGGGCTGACACAGTGTTCTACAGGAATTATTTGCACACTGAATCTTAATGAATAAAAGAAGTTTTATGATTCCATAATGGACAGTAAGGATTTTCTGTATTTTCAAAGAGCAGTGCAACTCAGTTTTTAAAATAATCCCTCACAAATTTCACAAAATCATGGAATCATGGAATAGCTTGGGTTGGAAAGGACCTTAAAGGTCATCTAGCTCCAACCATCCTCCTGTGGACAGTTACCTTACCAACCACTGAATCAGTCACTAGATCAGGTTGCCCAGGGCCCCATCCATTCCGGCCTTAAACACCTCCAAGTTGTGGGGCTTCCATAACTTCTCTGACCAGTCTCTTCCAGCGTCTCAGCAACCTGTGAGTAGAAAATGTCCCCTTAACATCTAATCTAAACCTTCTGTTATGTTTAAAACCATTCCCTCTTGTCCTGTCACTAGTAGACTATGTAAAAAGTCAGACTCCCTCCTATGTATAAGCTTTTACACTGAAAGGCTGCCATGAGGTCTCCCCTGAGCCTTCTTTTCTCCAGGCTGAATAAGCCCAATACCTGCAGCCTTTCTTCATAGGAATGGTGCTCCAAGTGCTTTGATCCACTTCATGGAAACTTTAAACAAGTTAAGAAGTATGAAAACAAAACAAATTGGCTCCTCCAAGGTTTACAAGGTTTTGTTTTCAGTAAGGAAAATAAAAATCTTATTATTTAAAAAATAAAAAATAAAGGAAAGGGAAAGGAAAGGAAAGGGAAAGGGAAGGGAAAGGGAAAGGGAAGGGAAAGGGAAGGGAAGGGAAGGGAAGGGAAGGGAAGGGAAGGGAAAGGGAAGGGAAGGGAAGGGAAGGGAAGGGAAGGGAAGGGAAGGGAAGGGAAGGGAAGGGAAGGGAAGGGAAGGAAGGGAAGGGAAGGGAAGGGAAGGGAAGGGAAGGGAAGGGAAGGGAAGGGAAGGGAAGGGAAGGGAAGGGAAGGGAAGGGAAGGGAAGGGAAGGGAAGGGAAGGGAAGGGAAGAGATCTGAAAGTAATCCTAAAAAATCCAGAGTTCTTGTCAGGTAAAACCTCAAAAACAAGCCCTACCTGAACTTCTCATTTAGCAGAATTTTATTTGGTCACTTGCAAATCTCATTAGTGAAACCTATGCTGGACAGGATTTTTTTTTATTTTTCCCTGGCAAGAAGCTAATTAGAGAGTAAAGAATACCAAACGCTCTCCAGACATGTATTTTCTAAGCATTATGCATGATCTTTCTCGGTTCTTCTTTTTCTAGTCAGTAAAAATTCCTTCTCAAAGCACATCCTACTAAGCTGCAGACTGTTAAGTATTTTAGTGCCAGTACATTGAAGTAACCACTAAACAAGAAATTGTTTACAGTTACATACGTGAATTTCCTAAGTCAAGAGGTAATTACATGGACAGACCTTCTGCTAGTACAAAGTAGTCCAATTCCACTGACTCTAGCTTAAGTACTCCTGTTTATTACAGAAAAAATCCTGATGCAAAATATTCTCTTTTGGGAGGTAGTCAAGAAAAGACAGCTGCAAACAAAATGCGTATTCAAGAGTAGCCTGAGGAAGACAGCTAACAGGTTGAACATTAGATAAAAAAGGCATCATCTCATTGCTGTCACCTGACCTATTGGCTGAGGAAAAATAATATCCGATTCATAGGAAAGTTGCCAAAGAAGACAGGGAAGCAGAGCTTCTTGTGAACACTGTTGTGGACTGGTTAATATTCATCAGCAAAGGTCAAGGCCTTAAACAGAAATTATGAGAAATATCAAGAATCCAAATAACCCCAAAGTGTTGAACTCGGAATTCAAATGTTGAGTTTTCTAACACCTGAAATGTGTGAATTAATTTTCAGATATTAGATTTTTCTAGCTCCTCTACACTTTCAATTTTTGTTTTCTGCGCACATAATCCTAACTAGATGCATATCTGAAAAGCATATTTACTAATTATCAGGAATTCTGTATATTATTAAATTATTTAATGTTGATAGACTGAGTTGTTCAATTGTCTTCACTGATAGTCAAGTAGCAGTGATTGGCAGGAATAAACCAGCTTCCCTGACTGGTTACAGGAAGGATTTAACTCAAGGAAATGGCAGTGAAACTCATCCTAATAAATAACTAAGCTGAGTTGACTTACACAATTATAATGCCAGTGTCTCTGATAAGCAATGGAAACATTAATATAAACATTCTCCACCATAAATGAATATGATGTAGTTCAGAATGATGTATTGCAGCATAGCTATCCCTAGCATGGCATGCTTTTAAAGTGATGTTTATAATCATTATTATTTTGGTAACAATAGGGGAGGGGAAAAGAACAGAGAAGCAAAAAATTTTATCTTTTAAAGAACTGCAACAGCAAAGTTTCCTGATAAGAACCTATAAAAAGATTTAGGCACAGAGACACAACTGTGTTCAAATACAAATGCAGTAACTAAAATGTGGTTGTAGCTTGTTCATTTCTAATTCTAGCTGTATGTTACAGTCAGATGGTGAAAGCAGTTATTTCATGAAATAACTGAAATTTTCGGACATTGCGTGAAATGACCAGCATTATGGCTGTTCTATTACACTCTTCAACTGTTTCACTCTGTCATTAAGTTAAATGACTGGTGTTATTGTGAGAGTCACATTGGTGTGATTTTTATTACTTACATTTAGGCATCTGAACTTATACATACAGGTCAGTTTAGGCTCTCACAGTCAATGAAAGAAAGTTGGTATGTCCAGATGGCAATCTAGCTGATCTACTTTTGCTATCCGTCTGTGAATGAGATGAATGATCCTTTGGGTATATTGATCTCTGTCTCCCTTGATTGTGAATAGAACATAGGGTGATAGGTTCTGATAAAGTTGTTTAGCCTTTGATTAATTCATGTGACCCCTTTTTACTATGGTGAGTTACACTGTGGGGGATCACAACTGTCATGAAAAGTATTTGTTATCCCATACTTTCAGAGAGTCATCTTCTGCTTCATCCTGGGATAGCTTTGGCTATTTACCACAACCTTGATATATTCAAGATATTTATTCCCTCCTTTAAGCTTTTCCCAGTATGCTGTATGCCCTACAGGGTTGAATTAGTGTTATACTCTTTTCTATGTTTCTTTGGATCAAAACTAATAACTTGACACATCTTATTAAACTTCTCCACAGTCAGAACTTCCCAAAAATCCCTAGACTTAAACTTTTACTCCTGTTGTGACAGTCAAATTCTAGTGATAGATGAGCATGTTAAATACCTCTATTGCCTTGAAGAAATTCTGTCTCATATTCCTAGTAAATGCAGCATTTACTCGTCCTTCCCCTTCCAGGCCAGAAAAGACTAAGAGCCTATCTTTATAACTGCCTCCCTAGATAGTAAAAAGTTTTATCTTCAGACAGCTGTGATAAAGTGGTATCATTCACAGGGAAGACAATATTAGTTGAAGTATGGATGTGGTGAATGTCCATGAAGCTATATGACAGGTTCACTCTTTCCTAGTGAAAATCTAAGAGGCGTCAAGGGATTCTGCACATCAGATTAGAAAAGTTTAATATGGTTCTGCAAGAACTAAAAGGCTGGAGGCCGCATCTCAGAAAGTGTTACCTGTGAGTTACCTGTGAGTATCTGCAATAGCAGAAGGAATGCACTTGTGGGTTTTCTGGCTCCTAGAAGAAGGCAAAGAAGTTATCTGCAACACAATGGAAACCTATATCTCTGGGAGACTTGCCACAAATCCTGCAAAAGAGCTGGCCTTGTCCAAGGGAAAGGCATCTTTTGGATGGATAAGGCAAAAGTTTCAGTCTTTCTAGGTTGCAGGATATGGATAGGGTAAATAATATCTTCTACTTTATCTGCATATGAAACTCAGAGCACATCAGAAGGCACTGACATTCACATCTGTTCTCACAACTGTGTGCTCTGAATTTCCTAGTACAGGCTTTTCAGTATATATTCCTCTTTTTTCTTTTGACTGTGGGATATTTCACAGATATGCAGTTGAGAAAGTAAGCAGGACTCTATTGGTAGTATCTGCTGTGTTTCCTGTATAAAACCTTGTCATACTCCAGAGGGCAGCCAGGAAGAGCCATGATGAAATAATGAGAGACCAAGTGAGGCTTCTAGGACATTTCACAACTTCTTAATGGAATGCCTAAACACTGAGGCCTAAGGAAGACCTAGGATCCCCAGGTGGAAGTGTTTCTTATTCATCTTACTTCATTTTGTTTTGTAAGCTGCAAGCCATTATCATGAATATGTTCTGACAGCTCGACAGCTCAGAACATTTCTGAATTGCTGGGATATGTAGCCACATAAGCAAATTTTACAATAAAGCAGTACAGCTTAACAATTGAGTAATCCCACTGAGCACACTGACCAATAAAAGAAGCAATTAAAGGTCATTTGACAGAAGTTACATGATTCTGAGGCTAAATACACAACCTGCTCCTGATCCTGTCCCATTCATTCACAGAGGTTTTCCTTTTCAAAGACATGTTGTGCTAGTACAAAATTCCCTTCTGATTTGTGTCCTTTTTTCTTTACAGTTTGCCCTGAGAGTTGAGTGGTCAATCTTTTACAGGCTGTATGGCTATGAGCAGAAGAGAAAAGATTTAATTAAAGAGAAGCTGACTTGCTGGAGAAAAGTAGGGAAGTTTTCTCAGACAAGATACACAAATTCTCTTCCTAACTGGATTTCAAAGGCGTGGTTCTGTTTTCATGACAGCCAGCGTGAATCCCCCCAAATTTTTGCCTTCTGAGTCTTTTTCATTTTTGTTCTTTCAGACTTTTAAAAGCTGAGATAGGTTATTTCCAAATTAGATAATTTAAAGGTTAAACTGTACATTGCATAGATTTTTTTTTAATATAAAATATTCTAAATCTTCTTAATTGATTTTCTTTTTTCAAAAATTGAAAAGTGATTGCATTACTTAAAAAGTAAATACAATTTTAAATTAGGAGATTAGATCGTCCACTTAAAGTCAACAGGGAGACAGCTGGCCTTCTCCAAGGGTTGAGCTACCTTATGGGTAGGGTTTGAATAAGGGTCTCATTATGTGTTCTGTAAAAGAACATATACAGACAACAGACTCTCTAAGTGAAAAATACTTGCAGTTACTTGCATTATTATACTTTAGTTACTTTCATTATGGTAGGATGAAACTAAATCTTAACTTCTGTAGCTAGCACAAACAGGATATATTGAATAATGTAATATGACCTTACCTGATCGGAAAAAATGTTGACAAACTGCATGAGGAGAGGATACAGAGTTCCACCAAAACTGAAATACTTTAGGGAACAAAATTGATTTAATTTTCAGTTCAATTTAAAGCAATATAAAAGGGACTTTGATGGCACTGTAATATCTCTTTCACTATTTTTTGAATGAAAAGCCTGATTTTTCTGGTAATATTATTTTTACGCAGACACATTTTGATTTAGTTTCAAATATACAATTTTTTAATTTCTTGAAAAAAAGATAGAAAAATATTTTTAGAAAGAAAGTATTTTTAGATGAAAAGTATTTTTTTTTTCCCGATGAGTTGTAAAATTCTTGATATTCTTGATATATTTTATTCAATTCAGGAAAAATCCATGTTTTCTGTCTTAGAAATTTCTTGCTGAAGTGAAATTTGTTTCTTTTTCACATCTGTAGTTTAACATTATCCATTGCACAGTTTTTCATTCAGCATCCAGTAATCATAATCTGTTGAAACTTTTGTTGTCGTGATTTTTAATTACTCATATCAATTATTGAAGTTCTTCTTCTACTAATCCATTTGAAATTATGATCACAGCAGGAAAACACATTATTATCACAACATTTATTGTGATTTTTTGTGTATGTAAGGAATATATAGAGATTATTGTTCAGGTAATAGTCAACTGGTTCTAGAAGACTGAAATTTGTTGTCTTCAATATCAGGCTATATCAGTTTCCTCATAAGACCAAAATATCAGTGATTTTTAGAGCAGTATATACAATAACCTGAGATGTAATGTGGAGCTATAAACTAGGAAGAAATACAAAAACACTCCCATGCTTAGTACTTCAAAATGGGGAAAGTGAGAAGAAAATCAATTAATGTCACCCTTTTCTCATTAGAGAACCTAGGAGACTGATGATCTGCTTCAATTATTTTCTTGCTTGAGTAGGACCTAGGATGCAAAGGAGCAGCAGAAGGGAAAATAAAATGTATGAATACAAATGCGTGTACAATTATAACAGCATGGCTATATTACTCAGATTTTATTTTTTTTTTAATGGTAGTGGTATTCATTATTTTCTTTTTCTGTAATAATTATGAACTAACAATATTTGTCTAATTATACTGTTAATATATCTATTATATTACTAATAAATTCTTGGCTTGATGGATTTTGGTGTATTTCCATTTACCTAAAACTGATTTTTATGTTTAATAAAAGCATTTTAGCATTTTAAGAGAAAAACATTCTCATTTTACTAGTTTCCATAGAACAGCTTCAAGAAGCAGCTAGAACCAGTAATGTTTGGTTTATCTCATTTATATTTCTTATTGTAATTTACTACCAGCAAGCAAGAAGAGTTTCGAATCATAGTCAGTTACTTTGGAAAATATATTTTATTACTCTCAAAAAAACCACTTAATTGAAGGGAATTATAAAATCATTTTTACAGTAGTCTTTGAATAATAAATTTTCAAGCCTTAAATATCAGCAGATTCCTTTATCTGAGTTTATCTTGTTGAGATGGCTCAGAATGCTGTAATCAATCACTCAGCCATAAAGTGTCTTCATCATACATGTGTATTCTATTCAAAATCAAGTTGTAACTTCTGCACATAATTACGTATTGGGTTGCAAGTTTAGCCCAAGTCTGTGTTCAATATTATCTGACATTTTATTGGCTACTATACACACTTTTGCTTAATACAGTCATTTTATTTAGGAAAGTTAATTGAAAGGTTGCCTGTAATAAAGCATTCTTTTTAGATGTAGAAAAGCTTTGGCAGTCAGTTTAGATTAAATGGAGAAAGAAGGAAGAAGGAAAAATACAAGAGATAAGGAACAAGAAAATGAAAGACTTATTCTAATGATAAATTACAAATTTGATTAGGAACTAAAAATTAGGAAGTGGTATTTTCTTGAGTCTAAATCATGCTTGAAGCCTTCGTTTGGTGCCTGGATCAGCACACCTTTCTAGCTGAAAACTACAAATCACAATTATGTAATGGATAATCTTTATTTATAAGGAGGCTTGTTAAGGAGATGCTTAGAAAGGCAATAAGCATGTTTTCTTCTTCCAAAGAATGAAGTCTTGATGCAATTACTTAAAAACTATAGAATTGAATGCAGGAAACCTCAGGCTGGTACAAGAATAACTTGGCAGACTTTAAAAAGATGACCATTCTTAACCTGTGTGCATCTGAGCATTGTCAGGGTAATATGAAAGCTATAAAGAGGTTACCACAGGAGGAGCATCAAGAGGAAGGACCTGGTTTACATGTGGAACTTGCACTGATCTGTTTCATTTTTTTTTTTCGTGTCTTAGACATCTGTGTGTGTTAGAAGAAACATTTTAAAAATGTTATTTTTAGAAATCTTTACTTGTTCTTCATCATACTTGTGCTTCATCTAGCATACGAAAAATTCTTACTATCCTCCAAGTTTTGAAAAAAAAAAAAAGAATCTACCTTGTACACAACATAGAAGGTCTATACTATTTCATGTATACGCTAACAAAATACTAAAACAAAAACAAACAAACAAACAAAAAACATTAAAGAATGAAGAAGCCTAGAATGTACTGTTAAATGTGGGTCCTTATGCCTCAGGTATCACCTAAATGTATTTTTTGGCAGCTAACATAAAAGAGCAATAAATTTTGAAATTGCTTAACATCTAAAAGCATGCTTGCTCTTGCTCATTGGAAACTCTCCAGGATATGTCATTCGTTCAGGAGGTGGTGATCCATAGAAATATAAAGGTTTTATAATGACTTGAATGTTGACAATGTTGGCTAGAAAGTGTGACTAGGCTTCATTTAAAAAGTTGTCTTCTCCTTGATCACTATTTTTCTCCATTGTTATTTGGCTATGGGGATTTCCAGCATCCCACTGTTCTTCCTTGCATGGAAGTGAATTTTAAAACCTTGAAAGCTATCAGAGCTTCAGTTCCAAAACACTTTGGCACTTCTTCATCTTCCTATTCATCAAAGTGGCTTTGCATTATTAATGAGAAAACTTGTGAAACATCTGTACGGCCACCCTACCAAGAGCTTCCAGTATTCATCCATACCTTCAGGATGGCTCTTCTGGTGAGGTTCCTGACGACCATGACAATTTTACTTTTACTCAAAGAATTCAAAATGTGAGCTTCTCTTTCAGTTCATAACAAAGTCAGCTATTCTGAAATATCAAAGTCCTTTGTGAATTGGAATGACCTTTCCCTGGTTAGCTTCTGCCCTTTAGCAGTGGGTGATGCTGATTGCACAAAATTCATATACATGGCTGCTTTTTGGAAAAAAAAAAAAAAAAAAAGAAAAGAAAAAGAAAAAAAGAGCCTATGAGAGGGCAAACTTTCTCCAAAAGCTCTTAACTTAAAAACAGTCAACCCCAGGCATGAAAAAAGAGAACAAGTTCTGCAGGCTATTCACCTCTTGGCCTCTTTACTGAAATTGCCAACAAGGACCGAAGCTGCAATGAAGACTATTCATTTATTTCTGAAAATAGTGTTGAATATCTGTCACTGCTTTGGGAAATTATTGACCTAATAATAATAGGTTTTATATCAGCAGGTCTAGGAGTGTTATTCTCAGAGCCTTCACATGTGGTTTGAAAATTGACTTCCTAATGGTGATGATTCTGTGGAACTGAAAGGAATTGCATTGCAGATGAATTTTCTGATGAAAGTACGTTGTCTTATCTCTGTCCAAACTGATGCCCATGTGTGAAGTGTGTTGGCAAGAGTAAAATGTTTGGGAATTACAGTCCTATAACAATACTTTGGGCCATATACATTTCATGTCATGGAGCAGTTCACGCTTAAACTTTCTCTTATGATGATGAATGTGATTCGTGTTAGAAACAAAGAAACAAACTAATGAATTCAACATTTTGAACTTAAGAAGTAGTATCTTGATTCTTGTTTTCTACAGAAGTCAAAGTTTCCTTCCAGAGAATATTCTCAGACAGGCCAACAGAAATTATTGTAGATTAAAGACCAAGTTTTCAAGAGTAATTACTGCTGGCCTAAGTCTGGTCTCACTGCAATGAATTGCCATTGACTTTACTGTGAATACAGCTAGCCAAATGTCAAGAGTTTTAGGGAAATCCAGTAAGAGTGACATAATTATTCAGCTGTCAATGAGACAAGAATAGACTACAGTACTCTCAAAAGTTAGTTATTTCCTTGTTCTGTTTCTTTTGCATGAATTGTATTTCTTTATTTTTTAGAAGCATATAAATGTGATCATACCATAGTAGAGAACCACACAGATCTACAAAGAGAAGAAACAAAATGAATGAAACTGGACTACTGGGGTGGGGGGGAGGGAGAAGTTAACAAGGGTAAATATAGATAAAAATAAACAAATACAAATCCAGTTAGATATTGCCTTGGAAAATTGCTACCGACTTTATTTCCTTATTTGCATTTTTGAAACTTAACTAGCCCCAATTTTACAGTAAATAAGAAAAATGAATTGCAGATCCCAGCTCTGTTTATGTTCAATTCCTGTGCTGTATTAATTTATCCCAAATTACAGAAAAAGTATGTATATATCATTTGCACTGGGATTAATATTATAATCAATGCATCTTTCTATGATGTTTGCAGTTTGTCACTATTATTTATTAGATATAGCATGATAATACCTAGAGAACAATCAAGAAAGATATTCCATTACGATAGGCAACCCATTTCTAATTTGACCTGCTTAGTTCACTTTTAATGAGTAAGTGGTCAATAGATTTAGAGGGCAGGGGAGAAGAATACATAACACACAAATAAAGAAATCAATGTCATGATTCATAGATGTCAAAATATATTTCTGGGAAACTGTGAGGGATAGTCAAGAAAATTCACTGTATATGATCATGCAGCACACATATAGGACTTTGAATCTTTTTCAGAAAATTTTGAATCCATTAGCCAATATGTACCTTTTTGAATCCATTAGCCAATATCTACCTTTTTTTTTTTTTCCCAGAGAGATAGAAGTAACAAAAATTACGAAGTTTCTACACATTTAAAGAAAATAATCCCACTTTAAGTGAAAATTTACTAACACCATCTCTCCATAAACAGCGGAGAGTCCACACCAAGCAAGCTATTGAGCAGCAGCTTTTATCAGAAGTACTGTTTCTGAAACAATTTCAGCTGACCACTGTATATACTAACTGGTGATAATTAAACAAACATAAACAGTTTCAGTCTGTGACATCATATTTCACACATACTGCATGGAGATTTAATATAAATGAAAATGTGAGTTTCTCATGAACAGGTAGATACTTCCATCTACGTTAGTAAGTGCAGTTTTCTCCACTGTGTATAGAAAAAGGTACCTAGAGGATAGAATGTTCTAAAATATGACAGACAAATCACATTCTTAAAGAGCATAGTGCTCTCTGTTGAATACACTATGAGTTTAGACTGTCTCATCTCCGTTGGAAACAGTAACAGTTCAGTGAAGTGAATCCAACTTGCCTGCTCTTCTTTTGAGGGCTTTATAAAACAGGGCTAGTATATACATTTAGGTTATTCTAATATACACTGTTGCACAGAAAATAAATTAAAAAATATTATTTTCATTAAACAAGTACAAATTATTTCGTCAGTATGTACAGTTGTTTTCATACAGGAAATCAGATAGAGCAATGGTTGCCTTTTCACGCAGGGGGGACTGCATGTTGCTGAACTGGCTCATAATCCAAAATGCAAAAGTCAGTCTGTGCTTTGTGCATATCCATAGTCAGTTTTATTGCTACATTTGTCATATGTGTTTTTCCTGTAGATAGATACTTCAGTTATAAACTGTAGAATCCAAACTGAAAATTGTACAGTACAGATGATCCTACAACAGATGGATCAATGTCCTAGTTAGGACAAATTGTATGTAGGATCCTGGGTTTTAACATGTGTTTCAGCCTGTGATGTTCACTTGTGTTGTGGCTTCAGGTCTCAGAATAAATATAACATAATATTATGTATTTTTGTTAGATCAGCCACATCACCTCTTCATGCACATACTCAAGCTCTTCCTAACATCAGATTTCAGGATGGGATTCAACTTCATCTGTGCTGCAAATAATTCTCAGTAGGTGACTACTGTTCTCTGACACACTAAGACATCAGCCAGAATATCTGTGCAATTAACATGGGTGCTTCAATGCTTAACACATAATAGTATGACACTGATGTAGTGAGAGGTTTGTTTGTTAAAACAACATAGATTTCTGCTGTTTTTCTGTATGTCTGTTTTAGACTAACACATATTGCAACTTCCCCCGAAATATTTTTTTCTTCTGTCATGGTATGCTTTTTCTCCAATCAAATCCACTAGACCAAATTTAATAGAAGTGCTGCAAATTATGTTTCATTTAAGAAAAAGCAGAACAGCTTAATAATCTTTTTATTTAACTGCTGCACATTAAATGTAAATTAATTAATTTCCATAACAATGACTTTTACTAAATATAAATCAAATTCCATTTTAGAGATTTTCAAAGCAAATACTGTTTTGTTTCTTTCATAATACAAACATTAATTCTCCCGAATATAGCGTCTGCTTACAAGCACTCATACCCTATGTGATTCACCTACACTGGCATTAGCTTGTCTAGAGACTGTCATCTAAACATGTTAAAGCACTGAAAAATAACAGGGAATGACTTATAATTGCTACTGCTGACAGGTTATGGATTTTGTACGACAAATTTTGTTCCTCTAACCAACCTCATGTCTTTATTAGGACACTTTTGTTACATATTTTCTTTCAGGCTGCAAATTCTGTCGTACAGAAATTGTACCATTTGATTCATTTTTACAGCATGTAACAAAATGTGATTATAAATATGCTTTTATATTGTTAATAATAAATAATAAATTTCTGATAAGATTATTTTCACTACTCAGGTAAATAAATATTGAAATAAGTAAGAAGGAAACTGCCCGAGAATATTCTACAAATCAAAGTCAGAAATACCCTTCCCATCAAAAAGATAGTAACATTCACTTTGGAGGTATAACAGAAGGTTACATTTCTTTAAAGGTGCTGGTAAATGGTAGACATATCCTACATGTACAGCCAAGAATGGGGTTTGATACCAGGTGACTTCAGATGTCTTAAAAGTTACGCAAGCAGTTTTCTGTTATGGCAGAAAGTGAACAATACCCATCTCCCAGCAGCAATTCTTTCCAGCTCTTTCCCTTTCCTGGTTCAACAGGGAACTCAGATTGCCTAAATACCCCTGAGCATTTAGGGTTCCCTTTAATTGCCTTAAATCCCTTAATTCCCTTTAATAGTCACAAATAATTCAAGGCATTCACACTGTGCTGGCAGAGAGGAAACAGGACCTAAAAGTTCCTTGCATCCTGAATATGATGTTATTGTTGAGGATCCTTTATAACAGACTGAATGGATTCTGGAAAACAATCAAGTTCTAATTGAAATAAATCCCAAACTATTAATTTTTAAACAGCTGCAGTCAGACTAAACGTGATCGAGCCTTTGAGTTATGAACTATATTAATTTCTGATCAAATATCCCACGGTGGAGCTGGAAATGATGGCAGCAAGAGTTCAGAAACATGCTTATAACAAGGAGAGTGGGGACTGCATGTAGGACTTAAAATGGGAGAAGCAGGCTCTTCTAATTGCTGGGCTTCAAATCTATGTGAAAGAATATATTTTGGGAATACAAAAACTTTGCTAGCACCAGAATTACGCAAACAGGACTGCTTGATATTTTGCATACTTTCAGCTTTTTTGAGAACTGATTTCAGATTTCCACCCTTGAATGTGCTTTTGCTAATTGTAGAAAGGAACTCTTTGTACTTAAAAAACAGAAATGTTCCTTGCTCCAAAGAGCATAAGGCAGAGATTTGGATCAAGAAATACTTAAAGAGATTATTTTTAAAAAAGACTGAGAAAGACTGTCAGGCTGACAAGTTCTTGTTTCCATCTGTATAGAATAAAGTATGGAGCAGCAAAAAATATAATACACACACAGGAGGAAAAAAATTAAACTCGTACATAATAAAAAAGACATAATGAAGAGCATTAGGAAGATTCATAGTGCCATTGAAAACACTAACCTGATACAATCAAAGAAGGAGTCAGCATTTGGATGTGTCTCACAGTAAAATAAATAAATAAATAAATAAATTACTTTAGGCTATTTTCTCATCAGTGAGACTGGCTGGAAAATGAGTAAACAATGTTCACAAATGATTGGAATTTTTGTTGTCCTTAAATATACTTAAGTCAAAATGTGGATTGCACAATAAAAAACAAAATGTTGAGGGAATAAATAAATAAATAAATAAATAAATAAATAAATAACAATTTCAAGGAAGAAAAAAAGATAATTTTCATCGTCAAACATTTTTTGTTCTTTCGTTTGCTTGTTTCTCAGAAGAAACTCGTCTAAAACTCCTAAATACAAGGAATTATGACCATCTCTAAACCTCCTATATTTTTATATCAACATAACAATAAAAACTCCCAATTGCCGTGTAAATTATTCAGTCTGACCATGAATAACATGCAAAGAAACAATTACTTTCAAGAAAGCCATAAGAGCTACAAGTCTGTTTTTTCTGCTTATGTAAATCAGTGTAACACTGACTTTAGTCAAATTATACCAATCAGCATCAGCTGAAGCTTTGGCTAAACTGAATCTATAGTAAATCTGCTTGGTGAGCCAAAGATGTAACTACATTTCTGCATACACATAGTTAAATACCCTTCAGCTAGAAAGGATCACTAAAGTCTCTCAGATCTATTCTAGACCTGATAATTAAATTTTTGAATATCCACTCTATTGGAGTTGTCTGTCATTGTGATTCAGTTTCAGTAGTTACTACAAAACTGAATGATGTCTCACCTCAGGGTTGCAGTGAAAATATACCTGTAGGTGAACTTCTATAGATATTTCCAAGATCCAGAAAGCCGGAAAATACAGTACATGTAATAACTTCTACACTTGACCTCATGTACTGCTGAGATAGCTGCAGCACATATTAAAAAAAGGTGAAGAGATAAGGTGAGGTCATAAGAAAATGTATAGTCAAAAAAAAAAAAAAAAAAAATTCACAAGTCTTAATTACAGCTCAAAATATTTTTCTTGTCTCCGAGTGAAGAATTTCTGCATAACTAAGATGTAATTTTTGTCTTTTTATAGTTTCACTAGCAGAACAGAAATTCCTGATTATGTAAAGGTAGCAATAGTCATGTTTACCTAACCCTAGGGTAGTTTTTTCCCCAATAAATACAACTGAATAATAACAAAGCAGCCTCATTTCACCCCTACAACCCAGCAGCAAATATAAATCCATCAGGGTGACAATAGGATTAAACTGTGGGTGCAGTTTGCTGTTAGACTTCTCCCTGAAATAACTTCCATGTGAGATGGGAATTTAATGTTGCAATAAGTTGGTTCCTGTTGTGGGCCCAACAATAGAGCTGGCAATCCTCTTACCATGGAGCATTACTTTTGCCTGTATGTTGTCTAGCTAAACTGTTCAGTCACCTTTTGTCTCCATTGGAGTACAATGTGCTTGCTGATTTGCCAAGTTCCAAGTCCTATATTTAATACGTCTTCATGTTGTGTAAAAAATAAAAAGTCTGACCCTCCCTGAATACCATTAAGAAAATAGAAGAGGAGTGCAAGGAAATAGGTGCTAGACTTGATAAATTCTAGACAAACATCCAAGCTATGTCTTTAGGAGAAAGGAGGCAGAGACAAAAGTATTGTATTTATTCACCACTTCAGGGGAAAGTATCACGATTCATCTTCCTCCATCACTTTTTTCTTGCTTTAATATAAGATAGTTTATTTGCTGCTGACCCATATCGGATCTAAAGACTAACAAAGGATAGAGCCAAGTATCTATTCCTAAATAAATAGATACTGCTGTGTCTAAATCCATCTGAATTTGTTTGTAGTGGGTTTTGTTTTTTTCCTAGCTATTGACTCTAAGGCTGAGTAATCCAGTATATTTAAATCCATGACTAAGGAATCGTATGCTAAGCTCTTCACGAAGGAAAAAGCCATACTGACAAAGTAGTCTGAGGTCATCGCTTATGTAGCCATACTTTTGCTGGTTTTCACCTGGCTGACCAACCACTGGTAGTTGCAGAGTTCACGTGGACTCTGCTTATTTACCAGACCAGATGGATATGTGTGTAGCAATTGAAGTTTATATTAGTATAGTTTCATTCACAGAATCTCAGAATCGTAGTAATTGGAAGAGACCTCTGGAGAGCATCTAGTCCAACCCCCCTGCTAAAGGAGTTTCCTTACAGCAGTCTCATAGGTAGGTATCCAGGCAGGTCTTGAATATCTCCTGGGAAGGAGGCTCCACTACCTCTCTTGGCAGCCTGTTCCAGAGCTCTGTCACCCTTACAGTAAAGAAGATTTTCTGCATGTTAGTATGGAACTTCCTGTGTCCCAGTTTCTGCCTGTTGCCCCTTGTTCTACTGTTGCTCACTACCAAAGTGTCTGCACCCATTCTGTTGACTCCCATAGTTTAGATATTTATAAGCAGTTACGAGATTCCTTCCCAGCCTTCTTGACACTGAACAGTCTCAGATCTCTCTACCTTTCCTTGTACTGGAGATGCTCCAGGCCTTTAACCATCTTTGTCAACTCCTTTGGACTCTTTCTGCCTCTCTGATCAGAAAGCTAGAACTGAATGTTAGACATGCTTTTTGGAGGCATCTCCATCTACCACTCTCTCCATTGCTAACAGAAATCTACAGAAACTGTACTCCCAGTTTAGATGCCTAAAACTGGGCAGAATGTTTCAGATCCATAGTCACTGTCATTTAAAGCTCTGCAAGCTAATACTGTTAGAATGCCTGCCTGGTGATAAAAATGACATCTTCCAAAATGCAATAAAAATATAGTTTTCAAGCACATTTCATGAGAGAAGAAAAACAAATGATGACAAAATGTTCAGTAGCAGTAATTTCTGCATGGGATGCATTGATTTTAATTTCACAATAGCTTAAAAAAATCATTGTTCCAATATATTAAAAAGTTATATGTAGTTCTCCTCTGAATGAAACTCTGAGCTTATCACAATGAAATATTTGAACTGACCTTCACCACCCCAATTTTTTTTCCTTCAGGGAATTTCAATTTGGAGAAAGAAGTTTATTTGTCTGTTCTCAGTGTTTGTTTATATTTACAAATGAACAAAGAAAAATTGCTGTTTAAGGATTTCCTATTACAGATGAAAATCTGCTTGTTTTCTCTCCCTGAATCTATGACCGTCTCACATATCTTCTGCAGTAAATTAACCTTGTACCCTTCCTTTGGCTTCTGCTGGGCAAAAAATCTGTCTCACCCTGCAAATACCATTTGCAATTGCATAATTTGAGATTTTAGAGTGTTCCAATAACGCTGTGGGAATACCTGAACTCAGAAAAGGGGGATGTTACTACCCCAGCAGGCAACAGAAGAACACAGGTTTTATTGTCTAGGTGCCACAGAGAAAAGAGCAGGGCAGGTAGCTAAGATAGAATCAAGAGTAAGAAGAAAGGTCAAAATGCATTTGAAAAAGTCTGAGCTTTTGGAGTTGTTTGCACAACCTGTTTGTACTTACAGGTACTGGGTACTCATCTGAGGCCATCCCTTCAAGTTAGAGCTCACAGGACAAGAGGGAATCTTAGGTTTTTATTGCCCCATGCTGGAAATAAATGCATGAGTTCAATTACTGGGGCAGACAGTCTGCTGCATCTCATCAACACTACGTTTACTTTAAAGCGAGAGAAAATAAAATAAAATAAAATAAAATAAAATAAAATAAAATAAAATAAAATAAAAATTTGCACTTTATTTATTATATAGAAGGAGTGACAAATGCAAGCAGCGTGAATCTCAGCCCAAAGTGCAACAGATAATTTCAAATATGAATAAACAGGTTTCTGGAGTGGAGGTGTGTTCTCAAAATGAATCTGTAAAAGCTTTCTCCCCACTCCATCCTTCCCCCCTCTCAGCAGCCTCCTTGAGATCTCATGTATCATTGTTTTGTGCACACCGCTTTCCATGAGATGAGTTTAATAGCATTATAAAAGTCACATTGTGCACAAATTGGGAACTTCAGTGCCTTGGTAACTGCTCTGATGCATACACACTTGCAAAGTTTTCAAAGCAGAAATGTTGAAGGCACTTCAAGGCACAAAAACATCCTTGGGTAAATTACTTCCTATTAGTATGTCACATATATCTTATATATAGCTGTGGTTTCATGAAGTGACAGACGCGCTTGACAATAAAACTTTGCACTCTCTTTTATTTATATTTTTCCTGATTTTTTTTATTTCCTCCAAGTATATAATGTCTGATGCTAAACCACTGATTTTCCTGCTACCACTGAGACCAATGCTGCTTCCTTTACTTAGCAATAGAATATTTCCACCCCACCTTCTGCCTGAAATATTAAGCAATTCCAATCACTGCTGCTTATCACAGGTAGCAAGTGGAAGCATGGATAGTTTTAAAAGGTGAGCAAGTTGTAAGTCCTGTGACCCATTTAGCATTTAAAGGGAAAGAAAATGAAACTAAAGCTGAGTATCTAAAAAAAAAGACATTTTCTTATCTGGATAAATTCCATCCTAGATTACAGAATCTCACCCTTTTCCCAATACCATAAAGCTATACAGAAGGAACAAAAAATGCCAAGCTTTCTTTCTCACCTATTAAGAAGAAAGGACAAGCTCAACTTCTTCTATTTATATCCCCCAAACTGTTTGCAACCTTCCTCTTTTCCAAACAGTGACCCCAGGGTGAGTAGCACAGTTCTCAATTTTTTAGTGAAGACATTGATTTCTTTATTATGCTGTATTTTATGTTTCTGTGTAATGGACATTGAAATCAGTTTCACTTCAGGTTTACAATCTGTTTAACTGCCTCATTCCTAAATAGAATTTTGAATATTTTTTTGCTTTTAAGACAACATTTGAAAATATTTGACACCTCAGATCTGGCAAGTTAAATGAGACTTTTGATGTACTGATACGAAAGTTTAGATTAGAAATCAAAACTAGAGGAAAAAAATGATTCAGTTTTTTCCACTTTTGCACCCCATTATCCCATAATACACCACTTTGCAAAAGAGAAATCACATCTTCTTCACAAGTTCTGGTAATGTTGATAGCTCCCATTTAATTTCCACTAGAGTATTTTCCAAAATTTAATTGCTAAGAAAACGATGAATTAGATATACATAAATTATGGAAAATAACAGGTGTATTAAACTTACATACTAAGCATGCATTAAATTTACAATGTCTATTTAACTGAGCTACAACTACTGCTCTTACAGCTATGAGAAATATTTTCTAAATGGATCTGTTTCCAGTCAAACATCTAAAAATTGATCTGGGTGGAAAGAATATGGGACAAAAATGTCAGTACTTAAAATATTTTGTGTTTCTATTTTCAAAAATATTTACACTTAAAGGATAGCTGAAGTATATTTTTAACATATGCCTTAGATTTTGAATAGAATACAGATATTTCAAAATACTAACAAATTTAAGATCATCACTACACTTTTAAATAAGGAGTTCAACTTAGTATTGAGAAGTCATAGTGGTTTAAAGTATTAAGATACTTTTTTATATACACCTTTCTATATCTTTTTATATTTTATTTATATAATGTATGTACATGTATTTAGAAACACGTAGCTATTCCATTCCAGATCTTATCCTGTTGCAGTTTTATTTTTTCTAAGATTAAATGACATAATAAATTGTATAAAAACCAAATATCTGAAGCATAAATCTCCTCTAGATGTACCACATAATATAACTTGCTTAGTTCAAGCTTCAAAGATTAACAGTGGCTATGTTAATAGAGTGTTTGTTCTTATTATAGTTGTCCTTTAAGTAAAAGAAGAAAGAAGAAAGCCAAGGAGAGAAGAAGTGTAGGAAAGAGTGATAGGAAATAGAAAAGAAAAAAGGAGGAAGGGAGGGATGAAGGAAAGGAGGAAGAAAGGAAGGGAGGGAGGAAATCTCAAAGGTATGGCTGAATCTCGGGGTATTGCAGCAGACTATAAAGATAAATCTCATCAGAGAAAGCTGTGTATGCAATACCATTGAATTGGAAGGGAACAGTTGACAATAGAATAGAAAAAACTGATTCACATTCTTTGAAGTCAAATCAAATTCTTTATCCCTAAAACTTCCTTTCATAAATTAAGGGCCAAGTTTTCCTCTGCACTATATGAACTATGATAAAATTATAAACAAGAGGAAAAAACTGTCTGCAGGCACTTGATTCCTAAATCAAATCACTCAGAATATTTTAATATGCATTCATTATTCTGCTCACCATTTCACTGTAACATATCTCTATGTGTTCCTAATCTTTATTTTTCTGCATGTTTAAACTTTATATTTCCCAAAACATTTTTGCTTACTTCAGTAGCACGTTAAGGATTGTGGCCAGTGAAATTAGTTATGTGTAGGTCTTTCTTATTCCTTCTTCTCAGAAGAAAATTCTACTTTTTTAACTGGGTATCTTATTCTGTGTGAACTGTTTGTAAGAACAGCAGAAGGAATCAAGAAGTACACTTGACATCCAAAGTAGAAAGTGTTACGATCTATACAATGGTTCTTTCTTCTTACAGGAATTTGTTCCACAATCATTGTGTGGTTTCTAAAAAAAGTCCTGGCTTCAGTACAAAAAATACGTTAGAGTACAAAGCCTCTATCTTCTTTGAGAACAGTTCTTTCTTTTACAAGGAGACAAGTTTTTTTCACTCATTAGCTCAAGGTGTTTATTAGTCTCTAGTTTATCTTTCTAGAACTTACAAAGTAATCTTCAGGACTCTGAACTTGATGTTTAATGTAGGAAAGAAGACAGAACAAAGAAAAGAGCCAATCTCCTTCCAGCAGCATGAAGATGGATGAGGTGATGGGGAAAATCCTTCTCTACAGATGTAAGAAGTTAACATCAAAACAGAGCTGGCTACCTACTTTTGAAATAAGGTGGAGTCATACGCACTTTCACTGATGAATGAAACAATTTCCTTCACTGGTGTCAATGTGATATCTTATGATAGGAGAAGCTGTTCTGTACAAACATGACAAAAACTGGGCCAATGCATCATGAGGAAAGAAAGGGAGACAGCTGCTTTGAGTAACGCAGGGACATTACCATGCTCTGGGCTTTGCAAAACTAAGTCCTTTTCCTACTGTTTGCGTGACTTTTTATGATAGAGACTCACCTTTGCAAAAGACATTTTGCTGTAGACAGTTTAGATTGCTGTCCTTTAAATCCAGACACTACAGTCAGCTGGAACTTTGCAGTGACCTCTTCCATGACAGAGTAAAATAAATCATAGTGCTAGAATCATTACAAGAACAAAAGAGATCCCTCCATCATGGGAACATTTTTTGCCTGTTTAGATAGGATTCTCACTTCCTTACCCAGGCTTTGAAAAGTTAGACATCTAAGTCTAAGCTAATCATTTAGGATTCCTTGACAGCAAACAGAAAGAAATACAAATCCGTCCAAAGGACAGTTCACCTCATTCTAAAATAGGTGTCTGGCATGAGACAGCAGTATGGTCATCTGAGTTGACCATATCAATCCTTTGGCTATGGAATGCTCAAGGCAACTTACATCCATGAATTTTACACACTGAATTTATATTATGAGGATCCTCACACTCTTTATGGTATTCCAATTTTCATTCTTGCAGAATTATGCATCAATGAGAGGTAACAATAAAGGCCATGTATTCAAGTCTTATTCCTTATAAGTGCTTGATTACAAAATATAATCAAAATTTGAACTGAGGAATGATTTAAACAGAAAAAAGAAAAAAACAGAAAAAAACAGAAAAAAAAAAAAAAAAAAGGTTTCATATTTGTCACGTTAGTTATTATGGAAAAAATGTACCATAAACATGAAGCAATAATATCAATCTCACTTTTATGTTCACACACATACACATGCACACACACACATAAAGAAAAGGAAACAAGGTGAATTTGGTCTCAATTTACTTAGATGGATAATAAGACTTTCACTTATTGTTGTATTATTTGTTAGTATGTGGATGAAAAATTAGGTGACAATATGCAAAATATATTTTCTGCATATTATGATATTTAGTAATGTCATTTGATTTTTTATATGTTTCATTAAATTGTTTTGTGGCTTTATTATCTACCCAGATGCACAGCTCAGAAATACAATTATTCAGATTTAGAAGCAATAAAATTTGGCATGCATTTACTTGTATTCAGAATTCCTGCATGTTAAAGAGAAATTACTGCATTCTCCCCACATAGTTCTGTTCTCATGCCTTTGCTGAGCCATTCATTAGATGGAGCACATTATAGAAAATACACCATTTATGTTAAGAAACCCTCTGATAACAGATGTATTTGTACAAAGCAAATATTTCAATATATCATAGGCTTTTGATCATGACTGTAATAGAAGCAAACATATACACATTTTCTGTAAAGCATATCTCTGTTATATGGTGTCAGGAGGGGAAAGGGGAATGTGTGCGATAGATTATATATTGTAAGAAAAGGTACCTGCAGAGAGAGGTTGACAATCCCTTGAAAACACTGTTGAATAAAATACAAATTGCTCTGTTCTATAATAAATGTTTTGAGGTTGTGTTTAAAAGTATGTCTTTAGCTGAAGCATAGGGAATTTTCCTATCAACGTGTTGTTCCAGCTTTTGCTTGCCTTCGCTCTGTTTCATAAATCAAGCACTCAAATATACGACGCCATGTCCCAAAGTTGTGCCCCGTACCTGTAGTTGTGACTGAGGGCAGAGAGCAAGTCAGTGGTCGTGTCCTGAAGGAGAGATTTCAGACATGATGTCTTCTGCGCTCTGTGAAGCTACTCACAGCACCACAATCTCTATTTGGATTTCAAACATGGTTTTGGGATGTATGTCACATCATACATTATAGACCTGTGGGATGAGAAGAGCCCTAACTGCTTACAAACATGCAGATAAATGAACTGATGAAAATACATCATTTTTCTGCTTTCATTCCTTTCTTTTCACCCCAAATTCTAAGCAGGATCTGCAGTAGCAATGTTGAGAGCTTTCCTTCCTCAGTGCGATGCTCTTCACACCATCTTTGCAACCTGGCAGAACCTCCTATTTGCGGACCAGGACTTCAACCTCAGCTTATGAGCATTAGTTCCATATCTGATTAGGTCACTCTGCCTTCTCTCTGCCCTTGATCAGTGACCAGCTCTGCTCTGAGGGGAAAAAAAAAACAATATAATTTTACTTTTCAAGCATTCATAAAGGCAACGCTGGGAGCCTCAGCATTTTGGTCCTTAAAGCAGGACTCTAGTATAACTGGTGAAATCACAGCCTTACAGTTACATTTCCCAAGGGCTCAAGTCTCTCCCATCCCTACATACTCACTGCATACATAGGCAAACTGTATATCACTAGTGAATGAATGAACAGAGATGAGGACAACCTGTGCAAATGTATGTTGTGTTTTGGGAAACTGAGACACACCATGATCATGTCATGCCTATCTGCAAGAAACTACGGCTAGTAATATAGAAAGTCTACACGTCATTGATTACTGCAGATACGACAATTGTTCGCCTTTCTACCACTTCATCCCAAAAGCAGAAGAGCTTCCAAATAATTAAATTGGCTTGACTATTTTTATTTTGCAAAAGCCACAAAGCTAGCCCTTCTTTCTCCTTTATCCACTGTAATTATCAAAATGTAAATTGCACCTTTTTCTTTTTCTTTTTTTAAGAAGAAAAAAAAGAATAACTTCTGCTTCAAGATTTCTGATTAGGATGTAAGAGCTTTATTACATGAATGAAATTAGTATAATCTTTTTTTTTTTTTTTCCTAAATTTACACACATAGAACAGATTACCTTAATTCCTATTTCTGCAGAGGTTTAGAATTTTCTTTCTCTATCCTAATGGATAGAATTTCAGGCAATTATGTTGTTTGTATTTTATAGGCCAAACTCAATTTATTTTTTTTTTATGTTAATTTAGAATAACTCTATTGACTTCAACACAGTTACACCGGATTTACATTACTATAAATGACAGTACATTTTGGTCCTTAAATGACTATGGGGACTTTGGATTTCCCAATGGATTTGGAAAACTATACTCAGTAATTCTGCTTAAAATGTCTCTATTCCTGAGGCCATTTAATATTTATGCAGTAGTTTCAAGCTAGTTTCTATAGAGTACAATGATTTATTGTGAACCAACACTTACATAATAAACTATAATAAAGCAGCTATTTAGGCTGGCTTACGTTTACCACAGAATCAGTTCAAGCCATTTGAGAATCCTCCCCAGTTAAAATCAAGTTTGTCCAATAAAACTGAGAAACCTGACTTGATATAACCAATAACTTTACAGGATTGGAAAAATTGGCCCTGGGTTAGCAGATGCCAGTGTATATCATGTTTTCTATTCTTACGACTTCCCCTATCCTCCAAATGCATTGTCTTTTGAAACAAGTGATGAGTCTAGCCAAGAGTGAAAAGGAAGTGATCTTTCTCTGTGTTTCTTGGCATACAGCTGAGTTATTTTACTCAAGAGTAAATGCTCTGGGTGTTTCCATATTGTGAGAGGAACAGATGCATGCCACTTTCATAAGATTTCAGTCTCTACATCATATTCTTTTTATTGTTATTTGAAAAAAATTCTGAATAGCTCTCAACTTCAAACCATGAATCACCTCTTTCACTGTCTCTGCTGCTTTCCCTGGCCTAGCACATTTTCCCAAAGGAGATGCTTTGCTCTTCAGTCATGCATCAACCCTCACTAACGTCATCAAATGCTCTCCCATTTACACTGCATAACTGACTGTAGGTTGAAAGAGGTCAATAAAAACGGGACCTGAAAGCTGGGTTTTGTTGGTGGTGTTTTTTTGTTTGCCTATTTTGTTTGTTTGTTTGTTTGTTTAAAGAAGACTCTGGGCCTGAATTCTATAGATATGGAAAAATATCATCTTGATGTCTGTCATTTAAGCTGAAGGCACTAAAACCTAGGAGCTCCCAGATTCCCGATGTGTTTCCTTACTGATGAATGCTGGCTTTCAGCAACCACAGATGCCTTTGATTTAACTTTTCAATATGTTTCATCTACACTATTTTGTTTTCTATCATGAAAGAAATGTTAGTCATCACTCCATCAACAACAGAAAAAGAATGGGTAAAATAAATAGAGGCCATGATATGTATCAGCTGGTGTTATTCTTGTTGAAATGAAAAGAATACCATTTCCTCAAGTTTGCTCAGAGTCACTTTATAACATCTCTTATGCTCCAAGATACAGTTGAGGTTTTTAAAACCACTTCTTGGCATAAGCCCTGTCAGCCCCACAAGACGAGAAAAATAGTGCAAACCATCAGCACCTGAATCATGTATACAGACTTTTATCCTCTTGACTGCAACAATATAGACCAAAATCAGTTCAACAATATAAAAGAAGTGCTGAAAGAAGTGTTGGGGTTCAGCAGCAGGGTTTCAAACAGATAGAGAAATCATGGGGAGAAATTATCCAGCTTCAGGCTATATGATAATGCCACAGAGCCATAACTAAGTTTGCAACCTGAATATATATGAAATAATACTTCCAAATTTCTATACCGTTGAATGAGTGGGAAGAATTGGTTTATCTGTGTACTTAACCAAAATGAGTTGTGAGTTTCTTACTTCCTGTTAATGATTTATATCTGTGAGAGCTGTCATACATACGTTTATGATAATTAAGGAGGAAAAAAAAAAAAAAAACTGTAAGAAGGATCTACTGCCTTGTCTTTTCTCCAAAGTAATCTATTCTCCTGTTACCATGAATTCAAACAGGCAAAAGATAAAGAATTTAGCATAAATCTATGATATGTGGCAATTATTATCCAGGAAAGAAAGCCCTCTCATTACTCTGAATTCATCAAGGCCTTAAAGTCATCAAGAAAGTACATGCAGAACAGAAGTAAGGGATGACTGAAACAACTTGGAAGTGTACGAGGGAACAAAGAATCTAAACTTTACTGCACAATGGTCTTCAGGAAGCAGCTTTTATTCCTTTTTCTTTTTCTTTTTCTTTTTCACTTTTTTTTTTCTTTTTCTTTTCCTTTTTCTCTTTCTTTTTCTCGTTCTTTTTCTTTTTCTTTTTCTTCTTCTTCTTCTTCTTCTTCTTCTTTTTCTTTTTCTTTTTCTTTTTCTTTTTCTTTTTCTTTTTCTTTTTCTTTTTCTTTTTCTTTTTCTTTTTCTTCTTCTTCTTCTTTTTCTTTTTCTTCTTCTTTTTTTCCCTTCAAGGAAGAGGCTAAAAGAAAATCTGAAGCAGGCTTATTGACATAAGGACTTAGAAATGCCAAAAGAGGATACTGAGAATTAAATCTTTCCTGTATATAGGTGTTAAAAATTGAACAGAAATAAAAACGAAAATGAAAATAATAATAATATTTAAAAAAATAAAATAAAGAGGTCTTATAGCCATTAAAGAGAAAAATAATAGAGGTTACGATCAATATTAAATATATTCTGGTTGAGATGTCACAGTTTTGGCTTGTGCCTCTACAATTAATGCCATACGTTTTTTCATATTCAAGACGCATTTTTGTAGGCATCATTCCCACACACTGCCATTTAGTTTGGTTCCATTGCCAAAGTCAGCACACTACAAATGAACCATGCTTTGAACAGATCTCTGAGATAGGACAGCAGAATGACATAACTAAAGGCAGCCTAAAAGCAGAACACAAGTTTGAAAGTTGTGAAACCTGTGACACAAAGATATCACTAATTTTCCTGTTGCGAAAGAAAGGGAAAATGAATACATGACCAGTATGGAAAAGTATCCCGATATAAATCTATCTAGCCAAACTAGAGTCAGGCAAAGATGTCCTGTGGGCATGTGGTGAAAACATCAGTAAAGAATTGCAGACAAAAAGCATTCATTTAGAAAGGGCCAACAGCAAGTGTAATAAGCAGTTGCTCAGAAAGGGTATCACTAATGATCTCTCATGGCAGCATGGTGGAAAACAAAGGTGAGTGGCATAGGGTTCATCAGCACGTACAAAGAATAGCACCAATGCACATAATGGAAGATAAGGCTTCAGATTTTGTATAAATATGTAAATTACACATGCTTTTTTATAAGAAAGAGTTATTCTCAACCTTTACTTCAAGCCATGTATAACAATTTCATGACCACCTACAATCACACTGAAAAACCCAATCTCTTGGTTTTTATATGGTTTGCAAGCTTAGTATAAACATGACAGCTTATAGCTTCCATCCGTCCCATGGAACATCTAGAGGAAGTGCAGAAGAGCCAAGTACAGAGGTTTTGTCTAAACCTGTTTGCTGTTGTTTGTTTGCTTTAGTACAAACAAATGCTAGTGGTTTGACAAAACATACACTGCACTTGCTAGAGCAGCAGCTCAAAAAGAGAATGCACGCAGCTGGGGAGGTACAACATAACGTACATCCCTGAGGAGACACAACCAGCGTCAGCGAGGTTTGCTGCTTTGTGACAAGTACATAGGACGAGTGCAGCCAGCACAGACTGCTCTCCATTCCTCCCAGTTCATGGCCACACCCAGATGTTGCAACTGATTATAAGCATAAATAAAGGCCAGATAAGAAATAAAACACTAGCAGAAAATAAAATTAATAATAATAATAATAATTTTTTAAAAGAAACAAAGAGCTAGGAGGAAAAAAGAAGTATACTAGACAAATACAAAATGACATTTAAGAAGTTGTCAAGACTTACTGTACATGCCAAAAATATAAGCCTGGTCTAAGTAAAAAAATCCAATGTCAGTGACTCAGGGAAAGCGAAAAAAAGCTCACTGGATCAAAGCCGACATAGGTCTGATTATGCTGACAGGAAAAAAAATGTACTTGTTCTAGAATGATATTCTCACTTCCCTGAGAGCTTACTAGAAGACACTATGGCTAAACAGGTAATCAGGCATGCCAAATCTATTTTTGCTAAATATAGTACACCTGCCATCATAAAGTCTGACAGTGGGCTACAGTTTAGTAATTTACTGATAGAAATTAGTTGTCTCAAACAGTAAAGATGCCTGAAGCATCCATCCTAAGGTTTAATGAAGCTGCTACCTTGGAAAGACTGTGCAGGAGACATTTCCAGACAAAAAGGGCAGGGGCTAGAGGGGAATAAAAGGGACATTTTGCCCAAGAAGGCATACATGCACACCAAGCAGCAAGAAAAAAGTGAACATGAACACGCAGCTCCCAGAGAAAACGATTCATATCTCTGCTGCAATGGGGCATCTTAAGGGAATATGTCCCAGACATAATAGAAGACCAGCAAAAAATAGAACTTGTGAGCAATCACATCTTCTGACTCTGGATGAGAGTCCAAATAGCACTGGTATCACAGAAGAAATGTGCGAACACAAGAAATTAGAAAGGTACTAATTAATTTGAAGCTATTCCATCAGAACAGGGGTGGCCAGCAGGGACAGGGAGGTGATTGTCCCTCCCTACTCTGCTCCTGAAAGGCCCCATCTGGAGTACTGTGTCCAGATCTGGAGCCCCCAGTACAAGAAAGACAGGGACCTGTTGGAGAGGGTCCAGAGGAGGGCCACAAAGATGATCAGGAGGCTGGAGCACCTCCCCTACAAAGACAGGCTGAGGGAGCTGTGCTTGTTCAGCCTGGAGAAAAGAAGGCTGCGGGGTGACCTCATTGCAGCCTTTCAGTACGTAAGGGAGTCTATGAACAGGTGGGAAGTCAACTTTTTGAAAGGGTATGTAACAGTAGGACAAGGGGAAATAATTTTAAATTGAAGGAGGGAAGATTTAGGTTGGATGTCAGAGGGAATTCTTTACAGAGAGAGTGGTGAGGTGCTGGAACAGGCTGCCCAGAGACGTTGTGGATGCCCCATCCCTGGAGGTGTTCAAGGCCAGGTTGCATGGGGTCTGGGCAGCCTGGTCTGGAATTAAATGTGGAGATTGGTAGCCCTGCCTGTGGCAAGGGGGTTGGATCTTGATGATCCTTGAGGTCGCTTCCAACCCTGGCCATTCTGTGATTCTCTGTTAATGAACTGAATATGGTGATTTCAGATATTTCAGTAACTGCACGCTGTATGCATACATTTTATAAAGTTATTCTTTTGTGGGTTTTTGTTTTTTTTTTTCCGTCTTGTAAGATAAAGCAGAACAAGGAGTGGGAACTGTGTCCATCAATGGCACTCTCAGGGACTGACTTACACTTCTTTAGACACCTAAAATTAGGGCCTACATTTAAGTGAACTGAACATGATCCGTTTCTGATCAGTAGAGAGAAACAGACACCTTCACAGGCTGATTTCTCCTACTCCAAGTCAGGAATCTAGGTGTGGGTGATGTTTTTCTCTCCAGACAGGTCACTATCACTCTTTGGGCTGTACAGGCAGCACACGTGGGAAGTCTGGCTTAGGTGTCTAGCTGTTTGACATTTAAAGCCAGAGGCATTCAATATTGCCCTTACTTTCAAGGATGAAGCAGACAAAATGTTTCCCTAGTGGAGAGCTGTTTTCAGTGACCTTAGGCCAGGCCTTTAATAAGAAAGCTTTTTATCACTCTATCAAGGACACCTACATGCTACAGGAGTCTGCCCCATCATCATTCTGCAACATTAGATCGATTTGCCTGAGAGTCTCTACCATAGTTAGTTTCAAGGTCCCAAGTTAATTTTCTTGCTACTTTTATTTCTGCACCCCTCAGAGTCCTTCTTTGCAGCAAACCAAAAACTAGAGAACAAAACCAGGGACAGGACATCTGCATTTCCCTAGGGTTTCATCTGTCCCCTCATGCATGTGGCTATTGGCTACAACTCTGTGCATATAAGATCAGATTGTTTTACATATTGTCTACCTCAGCATTTACACTGCGATCTGCAGCTTTAGTGTCCTCTGAAATGCTAACATCAGAGTAGTCTCAAAAGGCTTCTGGGTGGCTGCAGGGACTGGCAATAACAGCCTTGCTTTCTGCATCCCAGCTTGAATCTAGTCCATGCTAGATAGCAAACAAGCATTGCTACCATCTGATGGTTGCTTGGGGAAGTGAGTTTAGATGCTGAAAATGTTCATCTCGGAAAAACCGCCTCTCCAGTTGCATCAAGTAGCACCATGCTGGCAGCTTTCTGACTTGTAAAGAAAATGTTTCATAGACTAACATTTTGTTCCTAGCTCCTCTCAAATGACTTAAAGGAAAACAGGCAGCAAATATAACTAGAACTGAAAATCAGAGTCTTTTATATAACAAAATACTTGTGTGAAGTTTACGACTGTATTTGAAATAATCTTTTTTTTTTTTCCTCACGAGGTATTTTTTAAAATCAGCATTATATGTATGTATATATATATGTGTGTGTGTGTGTGTGTGTGTGTAGATATATGTTGTATATATAGAAATGTATGTATAGAAATGTATAACAGAGATAGAAGGCAATCATTTAGGAGGGAAAAAGAACACAGTTTTTCCTTATTTTTTTAATTATTTTTTTTTTAAGCATACTTTCCTTTTCATGACATGAATGAGACAGAACAAGATTTACTTTACAACCTTTTCTTGTTCTGTTTGCATGTCTTATGTTGTGAGAAACCAAGGCACTGAGATACCATGGTTCAAAATTTCAGGTACTCTACTGAGATAGCAAGCAACAGGCCTTTCAGTAGGGCCCGTCTTCACTGAACGTTTGAAGACCCATAGTCAGCAAATTCATCTGTCACTGAATATTCATCATTTGGGTAAATCAAAATAATCATAATCCTTGCATATCTTCTCTGCAACGGCTTCTGCCCTCAGTACAGCATCCATCCCCAGTCCCTTCTTGTCCCATATTCTACATTTTTTATTAGACCCATCTGCCTACTTTCTTAAAGTGTCCAATCCAACCCATTTCAAGTGTTGTCCCCCCCCGCTTTCCCTCCCATCAGTACCTAGCTGCAGCGTCTCTTTTTAAAAGCACTCCTGCCCCTCCTCTCTTCCTCTTCATTCTGAGACTCCCTCCTTAAAAGCCCTTTTCCTCAGCTCCCCAAACCATACTCAGAGCAAATCTTCTTTTTCCTTCACTTGCACCAAGAAATTTCCTAATCTTTTCCTGTTAGACTGATCTGAGAAAAGGAGAAAAGAGGGAGGAACACAGTAAGCACAGGAGAGACATTGCATTCAGGTGATGTAGTGGTGAAAGTGTTACAGCCCACAATGCTGATTTGCAATTGGAACTGAAACTGAGTTTAGCAGCTGAAATTTAAGATAACTCAAGGAGCACAGGAAGTCTGTAAATTTTACAGGCCAGTCCTCCATCAGTCAGGTCCTGTCCACAGCAAGGGGCAAATCTCCAAACCAAAGGCCTAAGAACTTGAATCTTTACTCCAGCTTATCAGAGATTTAGAGCTTAATACACAAAAAGTTGCCAATAATTTGTATATAGAACATGCAACATACTTTTTTTTTCTAGTCATATTCTCCATAAATGTTTTACATTATTACTATTAATATATATATTTATATGTGTGAATATATATATGTGAATATATATATATATATATTTACAAACACAGAGATTGCAAAACTGTAAGAAACTGGATAGAGGAGCATAAAATGGGAAGTTCCATGAACCTTAACAGGAAGTAGAGTGAACAGAGCAGCTTATCTGGGAGGAAATGACCTGCTTTTTGGAGGTGACAAGATCCCACAACATCTAATGAATTCATTATCTGGGACTATTATCTACTGTACAAAATGCCAAACTCTCCACTTAAGGAGCATTTAAAGTTGCAAATTAACATCATTTGCATAGTTTACAAATCACATGGTTTAAAGACTTTATGTAGTAAAAGTGCTAAGATTTCCACATTGTCTGTAAGATAGAAAGGTGTATGAGTCAAATTATCAAGAAATTAAAAGAGTGTTACAATATGAAGTTTTTTTCTGCATTTCTCGTTTTGATTTTGCTACCTCAGTATGCTCTTTGCAGAGTGACAGATTTATACTGTAAAAATTTAGCACAAAATTAATATGGACATGAAATCTCATTTGAAGTAAACTAAGATGTTTTTTTGATATACATTATTTGTTCCTGGAGAAAAATGCTTTGTTTTTAATGAAGTAAATAGCAGTGAGTTTAAAATTGTTGCAATGTATGCTTTTGCATTTCTAGATCTCTGTATATGATTTGAAAGTCACACCTTTTTATAACTTCTACAGAGTCATTGTCCTTGCTGTAATATTACTTGTGCATCTTACAATTTTTAGTACAATTATGTAGTTTTAAATTCTTTTTTATTTATAAGGTCAAAAAATTCTTTTTTCCATGTTCCACAGGAAGGAAATTCAGACAAGAAGAATCTTAATGACTTACCCACAGTCATATAGGTAATACAAAAGATAGAAGTTTCTGGGCCTTATGGAGCAAAGAGTAGCTATTGTCAACGTCATGATTGATAGATTATGCCGGAAATCTTGCTCAAAGATAAGTGTTTCCCACAGGTAGGTCTCAATGCTTTTCAGGGATTTACTGATATCTTCACTTTCTGGGTGCTGTAGCTTGGGGTCAGAGGCTGCAGTTCTTTTACAGAGGAGCTACAGTCCTTGCACTGAAACCCATAGCTACTTCAGACAGGTCCTCACCTCCTAGTGCAGGAGGTAGAGATATCACTACAGGTGTCATATCCTGTAGCAACTTCTCTGAATTATTGTAAGACGGCAGAGGGTGACATGCAAAGAAAAAGACAATCACAGGTAAAGATAAATCATTAATATTTACGTGATATGTGAAATAGGATTTAACACAAATATGATCCCAAAGAGAAAAGAGAAGTTCTGACTGTGTGCGTAAAATGGAAGATCAAAATCAGAGCTGTGGAGATAGATATATTGCTACATGGTTAAACTGTACCTGTCCTGTTTTGTCTCCAAAAGAAAGATTGAAGAAACTGTTGCAGTTTGTCTAGAAAAACTAGTGGGAGGCAAGGTAATGGTTCTTCAAAAGCTGCCAAGAAAAGTGTGATGAATTATTCTTCAGAGTCACTGCAGATAGGAAAAGAAGGTATGGACTTAAATTACAGCAAAGAAGATTTAAATTAGACATCAGAAAAATGTTCTCTTGATGGAGAATAGTTAAGCAGCTGAGTAAATTGTTTGGAAGGCATGTAACATCTATATTGCTGGAGGTTCTTTTAAACACAGTGAACAACTATCAGGTAAAATAGGCAGAAAATCTGCCATGAAAGGACAAAGGAATTGATTATTTCTTGACTGTTCATTTACCACAGTCTAACCTGAGTTAATTCCCATATGTTACTAGCTAAGGTCAAATTTTTTGTTTCTTCTTTTCTTGTCTTTAATATACAAAGCCAGGAGAGAAGTGTATTCTGGAAACCAGAAAGGGTGACTGTTCTTCATTAAGCAGTATCTGATGCGTTGATTGTTCTGTGTTAAAGCTATTGTTCTTCAAACTAAAGACTAGCAAGGACAACAAAGCAGACAGTTACAAATATTAAAATGATCTAGTAATCTGAAGACATAATTTGGAAAATAGTCATAAGATTTCAAGGCTAGGATATTTAAGGCAAAAAATAGAACTATTTTCTTCAATGATTTATAAGATTGCTTCAGAAAGACAGGGTAGAATATACATAGTGATGTAGTGAGTGAAAACATCAGTAATTGTTGACATGTTGCATTTTAAAGAGTAGCAGCACCATTTGCCTTCCTGAATTTTGTATCAGTATTTCCATGAGTATTTCTGATCAGCACAGATGTGACTTTGGTGGGCATGGGAAAGACATGACCTCAGTTCTTCCCTTGACCTAGAAATGTCAGGGTTAATCTGATCTTCCTCTCAATATCTAGGTTGCCTTCTCTCCTTCTTGGGAGTACTTTGAAGGCAAACACTAAGCAACGGTGATCTAACCACTAAGCTTTCAATACAAAACCCTCAGCAGATTTCTTATCCTCTATTTGCCAGACTTATGAGTTTTTTATGAATGTAAGTCTTTGATTTTTCCCTACTGCATTAAGACCCTCAAATTAAAGGTTTCATGGGATAAGATAGCCCCACTGGAGATAAGTCTGCAATGGCACAGCACAGCCAAAACAACAACCCTCTTCTGCATGTTCAGCAACAGAAATTGTTTCCGAGGCATGTTGCCATATGATGATTATCACCAACAAGGTGTTAAAATTGGATGGTGCCCTAGGCTACCTAAAAAAGCTAAAGAATTTGGGGGAGTTTCTCTTAAAATAATGGGCTTAACTTCTATTTAAATTGTTCCTTAGTAATTTGAACTACTTTGGCCATTCTCTCAAGTGAGAACAGAAGTGTAACTGAAAGTCAATAGCTGTGCTCTGGAAGAAATAGGAACCTTCTGAATACTCAAAAAAGCTAGTAACTGAAGTTTGGCTTGTAGACACATAGAGGGGACCTCTAAAATTTCTGAAACTCTTTGCTATAAACTCTCAAGCTTTTGGAGCTGGGGTTGTTCCTCATCTTTGCCTGAATTCATTTTCCCTACATGAGCCCTACAGTAGTACCCAGAAACTCAAAGCGCCCAATAACACTGAAAACACTGGCTCAACTCTCATATAGCTCTCAGGTGTTCCGCTTAGGTCAGCAGTTCTTCACTATTTTGTTCTGTTGTACCTTGCCTTTCCTTCCACGCCCTTATAATTGATCAAATTTTATCCATTCCTTTCATTTTGATGTTCATGAGTTTCAATGAAGTTTCTCATGTTTCAATTGAGTTCAACCAAGAGCAAAACTTGATTGTGCTGTATGAACAGTGGAGGAGAATTTCTGTTGCTGAAAAACTTCATAGTTGACAAGAGACAAAAGTGGGGGAAAATCAGTATTTCTGTCATATTTCACTGAGGTTGTGTGGGAACATCAAACTATTGCCTTCTGTTCATACAAGAAAACTCTGGTATATTTAAAATACTCTGAATGCCCATCTAGAGTCTAAAATCATCTTGCATTTCATCAAGGTCTCATATTATGCAAATTACATATATTTGGAAGTTCCATTTCTTCTCAGCCTTTAACTTTAAACTGATTTATCTCCTAGTCGTTTTTTGTTTTGTTTTGTTTTGTTTTGCTGTTGTTGTCGTTGTTTACTTGTTTGTTTTCTTTTCCCACTTCCCAAAATGTTTTGCTTTGATTTCATGTTGCAAAAACAAAACAAGGCAAACAAACAAACAAAAAAAACATGATCACCTTTACATGAATATTGGCATGTACTATCGATTTGGCTACATTCTTTCTGCTGCGGCCACTAGAGGGTAGCACAAACAGCCTCCTGGAGCGAAGGTCCAAGTACCCTCAGGAAGCCTAACAAAGAACAAAGAACAGGCATAGCGGAGTAGGGAAGCAACAATGTAGAGATGAAAGCAAAAGCTCAAAGTTCATTACTGGTATCTGTTCCATTCAAGAGTGCTGACAACACAGCAGTGACTGGATGTACACAGATGACAGGTGATCACTGGCTACTAAGCAAGCATAACTATGGTGTTTGAGAGCTAAAGGTTTTAAACAAGCACATATATTAATGTGATGCAACAGATGTCTGGTTGTGTTTGAATAAACGACTGTGTATGTTTAACCCTTTCAGCACCATGCGTGAACTTGAGCGAGAGAGCACAGAACAACGATTACAATGTTTGCAGGAATTGATTCTGGAAAAATTCAAAGACAGTTGAAGCAATTAGTGTATATTAAACAAGATGTTATGAAATAAGTTGGTGTAACAAGAATGTGATGCCAGAAATCTCAGTTTATAATGTTCTGGACCCTGTGAATTGTTTAGAAATGCTATTGCTATTAATATGTCTTTTTTAGATAAATGACATAACTGCCACTTGCCTTTGCCTTGAGAAATTCAATGCATTTCAATCCAGGAGTTTCACTAGATGAAAAGTTTACTATTCTACCTAACCCAGGCCTGGAGCATAGCTTAAGACTGTGAAGAAATACCAGAGGTTGGTACTCTGTAGATACAGCACATTTCACATGCAGATGCTAAGAAGTAGGTCAGACCTGTTGTAATAATTTCCTACCTCCTGCTGAAAAGGAAAGGCAATAAACTGCAATATCCCAGCTAGGATTGTAGGATCCTAGTTATCTTGGTTGTCTAGAGCAAGAAAAGAGGGTGAAGAAGCCTCGTCAAATATAGCAGAGCTATTATGCACACTGACATCCAGGTAAGAAACTGTAACTGTTGTGCAGAAGTACAGAAGACAACAGCAAAACACTCAAGGAGTGATACAGTACAGCTCAGGATACAACAGCTGAGGAAGTCCTATTATAAAGTAGTTTTTGTGAAGACTCTACAGTAGGCCAAGGAACTGGGGAGGGGGGGGGGGGGATGAAGAAGGGGGAAAAAAGAACCACAGAAGGGAAAATTACATAACAGATTGTAGATATCAGTAATTTTTATTATTATTATTATTATTTTCACCTCAGCAGCAATGAATCTGGTAGTAAAATCACCAGAAAAGCAGTGCACATGTCTACTGATGGCAGGAATAAAGCAGATCCAGGGGAAAGCCTAAATGGACAATAATTGCAGGCTATTACATACTGTGCCACAGTACAGTGGAAAGCTGGTCAGCTATTAGCAACATTGGAAAGAATAATCAAGAGGACAGGGAAGAAAGTTCATAATCCTTCAAATACAGCAAGGCAGAGACAAGGCTCTGGAACAGAGAGATGGGAAAAGAAGTCAATGGTGTGGAGAGGGAATGGCATTTATATACCAGGGTCATATCTTCTCTGGAAATGAAGGAATTTGTTAGAGCTTCTAAATATAATATTTTACAACAGTTTTGCCTGCAGAGCTGTAAATGAGCTAAAGTGCCTAGATTAGGTGAAGAGGTGTTCTAGACTGATGGAGAAAACACCTCTGGAGGGGAATTCAGCCCACCTTATATCTGAATCACTGCCTGCAGCTTTCTATCTCTCTCTACTGAGTGTACAGGAAACGTACAGCTACTAGAATATTAATTTAAATTTCTTAAGTAAGATCTACAGCCATCTGAGATGAGGAGGATGCTCAGAAGAAGAACAATGGGGGCCAGAGATGCACCCACAGGGAGACTAAGATGATGACATACTCAGGAAACATTAATCAGGACCAACTCCACAGCATTTCCAAAAATGATCTTGAATTTTCTGTATGATATCTTAGCTACCTCTAACAGAGTCCACTGAAAGATACCCATACTCTCACAGAGTACAGGGACAGAGCTATGCCCGTGCATGCACAGAGTAACCACCCACTTGGGGAGAGAGGTATAGAAAATACTTATTTCAAGGCTGAGAGCATCTAATGGACAGAGGTTGAGCAGTGTGAAGAATGCCATACTTTCTGCAGTGAGGTTGTGAAATGTCACTGTTCTAACAACCCATCACTGTCTAAGTGCAACACAGAGTTACCCATTTCATCTTTTACGTCTCCTTATTCCTAGAGAAACTAACAGCATATAATTCAGGTGAAATAGAAAACTGAAAGAAGAAGGGGAACTGGACTAGAAAGTCACTTTCAAGGCTTTGCACACTTTCTAAAGTAGCCAGAAAATTATCTCTACATATGTTTTCAGCTGGGTTTTACTATATCCCTTTCAAACTTCTAAATGGGTTTCACTGATATTGTCCTGAAAGCCATTTAGTAATTTGGTTGTTTCAAGACAGGCATGAAGTCACACGTAGCAAGCTACAGGATATCCCACCCAGTCCTGGATATCACATGTCATACCAACCTGCCTGACTCACTTGTCTTAGCTACCAGAAAACGTCTGAGTGATCACTGGGCAACTGTGTTCAGAAAATTGCATCCCATCCCTAGGTAAACCATTGCCATAGATTCAGTGGAGAAAGATAAACAGTTTCTGAGGGTGACACACCTCCAGCAGGCTAAATTGCCTACTGCAGATGTCTGTCCTTCTGCCTCAACTTTAAGTGTTCTTGAATAGCTAAATTTCTTCTCAGTTTCCTCAGTTAGGTGTCAGAGTTAAGTGGGATGAGTCTGGACTTGACTGCCTCCCATTCCTTAATGTATTTATCCTACCAACTTTCCTGTGAAAGAAAGAGATGCTATAATTCTTCCCTGACATATGGGCAACAGAAACAGGCACCCGGAGAGTTTGTGCTTGAGGAGGAAATTGACTCTCCATCTCCTAGATCATAGCTGCTGAATTATCTCCTTTTATGTTGTTAAAATCTACTGCCCTCACAACAGCTAAAGGTTTAAAAGCAATATTGCTGTTAATTTGATTCTGCTGTGTGTTTTCAGTTTAACACTGTACCTTGTTTTTAACTTTTTTATGCACCATGGTCAAATTTCTCGTATTTCCATTGTGTATCTTGATTCAGTTATGACACTGGGGGAAAAAAAAAAAAAAAAAAAAAAAAAAAAAAAAAAGAGAGAAAAGAAAAAAAAAATACTGAAGAGCCCAAGTTTTCTGCTGATTATTTCAACTCCCATGTACAGCAGATGACTGAGAAATCCAAAAGATGAGTCACAGGGTGGAACAGGAAGCCTAGAGAGATTGTCTTAAATTAATGGGGGCACTGAAAAAAATAAAATAAAATAAAATAAACAAAATCAGAGAAAACAAAATTAAACATATTCAAATTTCTAAATACATTTTACCAGTAAAAGCATCAGAATATTTAACCATGGAAGAGAAAAAAACATATAAGAGTGTTTTCCTTGAGAGGAATTTGTGCCAAAATTGGAGAAAGAATTCAATCACTAAAATCTCATGCAGGAGAAACTTACATTGTAATGTATCACAATTCAGCTTTAATTATGGCATTGACACCTTGTAATAATAGTTAGAGGAGAAACCTGATAACGGTTAGAGGAGAGACCTGCAAGGAAAACCCAGGTGACACAGAAAGTGGGAATCAGACAGTAAAAGACTTCTTTTATTTTCCACTTCATGCCAGCTACCAAACAGGGCTCTGCTGAGGTCATGGAAGGCATTGTAATCCTGCAGGTGTGTACCTTCAAACAAGACATCAAATCCAGCCTCACCTACTGACAGTTATTGAAGATCCCCCAGTCTACCCTATCCATAGTCCAAATGGAATAATCACATTTGCTCTCACATCTCATTTATTGATGCTGTAGGATCAGTGAAGGAGAGATTTTTTCCCTCACTTCCAGATCTAAAAGCTTTTCTGGTTCAAGCTAGTGTTAAATCAGACTGTCCTCAATGATCTCTAGCCTCACAGGACTACAGTTTTGCATCTTATCTGAGAAAGGCATGTCTAACATTGTACTGCCACCTAACACTCTGATTCAGCACAGAGAAGTACTGCAGTTTTTCAAAAGGACCTGACCTGTAAAAGCTGGTATTTTGCATGCAAAATTGAAACATTATAAGATGTTCTTTTTAGATAATCAGAAGCAACAGTTTAGTGAAAAATTTTAGTCTAGGTTCAGATGCACATGAGCATGGATGAGGGTAGATGAGAAACATTGTATTATTCATAGGAAACAGGAACACAGTGTGTAGTTTGCCAGTATGTTCCTTGCCAAGAGATTGTATTTCATCAGTGAGTACCTGGAACAGTTTGGGAGAGGCTAGGAAGTGGGAAAGGACAGGAATGTACTCCTGACAGTTGTGGGAGGAATGAAGGATTTTTGTTGGATATGTAGCATAATGGTATAGAGTGAAAACTCAGAGATTTTAAGTCCAGGTAACTGCTTGTTGCAAAGCTTAGGCAAAATCGTTTAGCTTACCTGGCTTCCAAGAGCTGTTTGCATGGATGTTTCCAAAGTATTTCTCCAAAGTGTCTGTTGCACACTTTCATTTTGTTTCAGAAATACTGACTCCAAAGAGATGTCTTTCCTTTTGCCTGCTATTGTAGTCAAAGGAGTTTTGCTTGGGTGGAGGCTGGTAAAATAAGCTGATAAAAGGACCAGATAACTAGATTAGGGCAAATAGGATATAGCTGATAATGATAGTAAGTGAGAAGGCTGGCACTTGGGCAGAGATAACAGGATTTATTGGGGAAGTAAAATGTGAGTTGAAATGTTTGTCAGCTACCAAAGGAGCTAAAACAATAGCACAAGAGACAACCAGAGTAGGCCTTCAGACAATCAAATTCCCAAGCCCAATATTACAGGAGAGCAGAGAAAGAAGTGGTGACTGTTAACAGACTTAGAAAAACAGAAAAATAATAATAATTAAAAAAAAAAAAAAAAAAAAAAGACCAACCTACCAACCTACAGCTTAGCAGGGAAGCAGGAAGATGAGATGAATGATTAATGCTGAGCAGGAAAGGAAGAAGTGGAGCAAATCCTTTTGCTTGGGTTTTAGGCTAGTCTGTGGGAAACAGGTAAACATCATATTGCTTAAACTAGAATTGGCCATGCTTCATTATCTGCATTTTTCCTTGACCAGTTCTGAAAATAACAGAAGTGTATGAGAATATATTCATGTATTCATTTAATGGGAAAAGTAACAAAAATAATTCTAACTTTCTTCTCCAGCTTTCCACAAGTAATTCTTCCTCGAGGGTCCTGTGGACCCACTGGTCCTGGAGCAAGAACAGATGATGCCAGCAAAGTGAGAAGATAGCAGGCTGCTACATGTTCTTTGTATGTGTTTGTGTTTTAGGCTGAAAAACAAAAAGTTAATTTCCTATAGAGATTTATTTTAGAGATGTGTGAGTTTTGTTTATTTCTTTCCAGAGGTGCATTACATTACAGTAGTACTGCTTTTGAAATGGTGATAACTTTAGCATAGGAAAAAAAAATTATATATAAAAATATATAAAATAAAACACAAACCTAGCAATAGATACTTTGCCACTGATTAGATTTCTTCAAGACTTTCTTTAAATTCATTCAACTGACTTTTTTTTGGAGAGGGGGAGGCGGGGGTTGGCTGGTTGTTCTCTTGTTGCTGTTATGTTTTTTAGGTTTTTGTAGTTTATTGCTTGGTTGGTGTTTTTTTGGTTTCTGTCTTGTTTTGTTTTTCATTGTTGTTGTTTCTTTGGTTTTAGTTGCATCTACCGGTAGCACATAACTTTATATGATGCTAATGTTACATAGTAGAACACCACAATACTGGAATCAAAAATTCAGCATCAGATCCAGAGGTAGGTTTTTCATACATAATGGGGCATACAGGATCATGCTCTGGCGACAGCGATATCCCTCTCAGCCTTGAAAAAGACAATGGTTTTCTATCGTGTTTCACTGAAAGACTCTATGTGAGAGAGGTTAAGGGAAAATAAAGCTATTCCAATTTTAGAGCTCAGGAAACACGAAGCGAAGTGGCCCACAGACACACCAGACAGCAGAACCAAGATGTGAGTCCAAATCATGAGACTCCAGGTGTGAGACAACAGGCTGCACTGACTTGCCCTTTTACTGAAATTATTTCTCTGGCAACTTTCACCAGGGCTAAATGCACAAGGAGAAGGATAATAAAGAGCGTAAGAGGAGGGAAATAAAGACAAGTTGTGAGGTTCTGTTCAGTTGTAACAATCTCACATGTTTAGTAATAGAAGATTGTCATGTATAAATATATAATTTTCATTGGATATGGACAGTGTCTCTTTAATTATCTGAAGAAAGAGGGTACTTATTATGTAGATAATACAGGAACATCATTTAGCAGAAAAGCAATAGAAATTTTCAAGCAAAGAAAGGCATGAACTAATTTTTTCCGTTTCTTTCTTCTCCTTATGAGTCACTTCTTCAGCATGTGTGCACATGTGTGTATGTGTAAGTGTGCATATATTTTTACACATAAAGATATAATATCTGCATGATATAAAATCATGTGTATGCTTCCTCGGTAACTCGGAAGGCAGGCAGAAGCTGTAAATTCTGGAGAGGAAAAAAAAGAAAAGGGAAATGAATGCAGAGCTGACCCGGCTCAGTGTGCAGTGACTGTGGTTAGAATAGAATTTGGTTTCACAAATTGAACTTCCTTTCATAGCCAATGTGTCCCAAAGTGCTTTACATACAGTACAATGAGAGTGATGCTGGGAGTGGAGGCAAACACAGCAGTCATTGTAGGAACAAAAATAGCTTGCATGTAGCCTTCTATATTAGAATCTGTTTCAACAGGAGAATGCTGACCTTGGGAATGTTATTAACTCTATATTAATCTGTTTTCTGGTTGCCAAGGGATGCTGAACTTCCCCTTGGACTGTCTCAGAGTGACTGGTTCCAAGAAAGAGTCATTTCTTCAGTCCTCTTTAAAAATCCTTACTACCATCATGCCCAAGCCATCATATTCCACCCTGCATTCCCAACTATATTGCTCTTTTCTTTCTTTTCTTCCATCTTGGACCTTCGCTGATTGAATATCTGTTATATTTCAGACTGTTCTTAAATCATAAGACTGGATAAGGGCCAATCATAGCATTACATTCAGCCCTTTGCATTCATTGTACCCACAAGCACTGAGTTGTATTACAGAACTCTGCTTTGTTGCTAATATTCCCAGGGACTCCAATCCATTGTCATGCAAATTATCTCCCAGGAAATTATTATGTCCAGGGAAAATCCTATGTGTTATATGAAATGTCCACATTACAGTGACTTTTTCTCTGTGCACACTGTGGACTACCTATAAGCTTAAGAATAAAGCTTTCCCATCTACTATGGGAATTCACTTGAAACATCTCAATTTTAAGTCTAGTCATGCTACACACTCTGTTTAATTAATAGACAAAAGCATCTCCACCAGCTATTTTTGACTAGTCAGGAATGGGAAGTTCTCCAAAAATTTAGACAGAGGTTCACCTGTTTTGGACAAGACAAAATCTAAATTAATCAGTGTTAAAAACACAGAATGACTCTTCACTGCCAAGTCCATTACTCAGTACAACTGGAAACTGGAGAATGACATAGATACATGTTGTCCCTAGTGAGGGCAGTGTTAGACTCAAGAATGAAACCCAGAAAGAGTCCTCACTTCTAGCACAATGCAACTTAGGGACATCTTGGAAAATCTACTCCATGCTTTAGGGTTCAGAGTAGACAAAGATTTATAAAGTCTTTCCAAACTAGTAAGCAAACATTTTTTGCTGTTTTTGTAATAAGACTCCTGTGCCTTGATACAATCCTGAATCTCAGCCTGATATGAGCTCAGAGACATAGTAACTGTTGGGATGACATGCTGTTCTGTACTCAGATAACTTTGGGAACTAATGCTGCTCAGCATGGCGTCTGCTCACATTTGAATTCATTGATAACAGCGTCTTCCAGGTTACACAACCTGAAGTACCAAATCTGACTAATGTTATCATAGAAATTAAAGCAGTTAAAAGCAAGACGTGGCAGAAATATCCCAAAATATTCAGATCAATATTAGGGAGCATGTTGAGATTGTTCAGCTGATGAATTGGTTCATCAGAAGGCACATTGCCCTCCCTAGCTTACCTGACATTATTGACTTCTGATTTTCAAACCTTCAATATTCTCTAAGGCAAGAATAGCAAAATCAATGAAATGTGATAACTGGGAATAATTCGGTACGTAATCTGCTGCTGACCAAGTTGAGTACTTTGCAAGAAAGGAAAGAGGGTATGACAGCTTGAAGAGTTCTTCGAAAGTATACACTTAAATTTTTTGAAATATCACAGGAAGACAATAATATTGATTCTCTATTCATTTTCAGCACATAGAAATATTTAAGATGAATCATAGTTTTAGTTTTTGTTTTTTTTTTTGTTTGTTTGTTTTGTTTGTTTGTTCTAAGGTGAATGCCAGGTGTTGTGGTGACTTGAATTCACTGTGTTTACAGAGAGGTTTTGCCTTCATATAGTTCACATTTTCATTAAAAACAAACAAACAAACAAACAAACAACAGAATGGAGGAGTTTAACTGTGACAAGGTTTCTTATTCAAATGTTTGTCATGAAACAGCAGACTCTTACCCAATATAAACGAAGATATTTAATCAATTTTATCACGTTGGCTTGAAAGTAGATTAAAAAAAACCTGCGATTTTCTGATCTAGGCTGTGAAACCTCATCTAGGTTTTCTGTAAAGCCCAGGAGAGGCAAAGACACTGGGAATCAATGGCCCTTGGACAGCAGAACCATGCACGGTTGCCATTTGCAGTTCATTTTCAGCTCTGAGGAAAGAGTAGAGTAGTCTCACCTTCTTGTCCAATTTTGAGGGGTCTTAGCTCTATTCAAACCACAATACAAGAAAACAGATACCATGCACCCCTCTAATTACTCAGCTGGATTTTTCCTCCAGATGAAGAAAGATAAGCGTTGCCTTGCCACAGGATGAGAAAAAGAGCAGGCCTTTTCGGTTCAAAATCTATTGCCTCTGGAAAACAAAGTTCAATTCTGCCTTCCAGGACTTATCAGGTCTCCCTCAGTTTCTCCTCTGTGCCTCTCAGGCTGTGTGCCACATGGGAGCAGAGCTATTGGGCACACACTCTCTCATTTTGATTCTAACTCTCCAATCAATCCTCGCTTGGATATAAACATTTCATTTAACTTCTCGTATCGGTTTGAGATTATTTGTTATTTATTCATCAATGGGAGATCTAGTCAGTCCAGTATGTGAAAGACTAAAATCCATTCTTCGTTACCCGTGCATTCATGTAAAATACTGACTTCTAACTGTATGTGAAAATAATGCTTGTCCATTCTAAGTTTGAATTGCCAATGTTTCCATTAAATACTTAACTATTAAAATGTTAATATATGTATGCAAATCCATATACAAATTTTGCTGTTCATCTTATGTACTTTTTCGGTATGGATAAATTCACAATGCTCATGAAATCTTTAGATTCACTGCATTGTATTCTGTCATGACAGTTCATGTAACAGTTTATATAGCAGCAAAAATTTTCCAGCCTCCATGAAGAGCCCCTGTAGATGGAGTTGGACGTTCTATCAGTCTCCTAATGGATATTGAAGACAGAGACCCTCAGAAGGGCCTCAGTCTCCTAACAAAGACAGCTCTTATCTGATAACCCCTGGATTTCTTATTCTAACCCATTTCCTCAACAAGTCTCCATAGATCTTTCACAGGGCTGTAGCTCTATTACTGTCTTCTGTCTTTCCTGTAAGTCAGTTTTCTCTTCATCTCTGCATTCCCTCTCAATTTCCCTCTCTCTCTCTTTTACAGTCCATTTATAGACCATTCCTAAACATTTTTTCTCATCTGCAGCCTCCTAGAGACCTTGCAGTTCTGCTTTCTGAATTCAAATCTACCACTTCCTTCTCATCCAAAGATCCAGAGGGATGAACAGACATTGATAACACCTATCTTTCAGTATCTACTACAGAGGTAACTGGGGATCATAAATTAAATGGATACATGCAGAAAGCACAAAGGATGAAAAGTTGTCTGTTCTAATTTCAACACAGGTGTGAGAACCAGCACAACCCACCAGCTGAAAATACAGGAAAAGACCTCTTCACCTTCCTATTGCAGTCAGTGGAGCAAACAGAGCCTGAGTCTTTGTATTATGCTGTCACTTGTACTACAGCTATTACTTTAAGAAGATCATGGGGAGGCAATGTGCAGTTTCCCTGAGATGCTGGAAGGATGTCTGAGATGAAAACAGCTCCCAGGTGGAAAAGTAATTTTGAAGTGACCAAGACCCTGTACTTCCCTAGAGAATCCACATTTATGTGCACACACAGGAGCCAGAACGCCTTCTGTATTTATTCCACAAGCTTATTAATGTTGAGTTGGCTATGCATTTAACTGGAATCACGTGTAGTCTCTCCCTTTACTGATGAAGCCCTGGGCAGTTTGTATATCCTTGCTTATTTCCTTTACAGCCTCTATCTGCACGTCCAGCATTTAGAAGACGGCCAGTGCTGGAGGTGATTCATTATCCAGAACAGAAACAGAATGAAGAAAAATTGAAATTAAAAGAAGGTATAAGAAAAGATCTAAAGTTCATTGCATTCATAAATTCTAGAATGGATTTAGAAAATTGACTATTAAGGAAGCAAGTCATATTTGCAACAATAGTAACAAATAATGCAAGCAGAAATATTGTAAACCAGACAACAGAGAACTGATAGATTGGTAAAGTTATGTACAGAGAGAGAGAAATAGAAAAAGACAGAGGTAGTACAAGATAAGAAAAAATATTTTTCTGTAAGTATACTATGAAATTCTAACAGAAAGTTGATGAGAAGCATTTTTTGCACAATTGGCTGTAGATTCCCCTCTTCTTTCTAGAACACTTCCATACACACGTGTGCACGTGCATAGAGGCACACACATACATGCTCTTCACATGCTTTCAACACTTGATCATCCACCGTGCATCTGCATGAGAATGAGGCTACATGAAGTCAGCAGCCTTGATTCTGGACCCTGACTGACATTCTGTCTAGCTACTTTGAGAATAAAATAGAAGCAAGAATGGGTTTTGTAAAACAAGTGTTCATTCATGCAAACAAATCCAGTATTGAGACTGTGCCTACAACATACTATCGTTCAACATGAGATCCAGTATAACTTCAGAAGTAAAACATGCCACTTTGGACACTTTGAATCTAAGCACTGACTTTCTTCCTGCTTCCCCAGAGGTTGTAAACCTTCACTTTTAAAGTGACCGGTGACTTTGGATGTTAATGTCACACACATACTCTGCACGCTTGATTCTCTATAAAGTTCAGCAAATAGCTGTGTGCCCCACTATGAATTAGCTGCTTAAGTTCTTTTCAGAGATAGGACTGAATTTCAAGAATATGCACTGACTGTGACTAGAACCGTGGGAGGACAGCACTCCCAAAAAGCTGGTTTGAAATCAGCCTTTAACCTAAATTAACTTAAAATCCCCAAATCCCAAACTGGAGAGACAGAAAATAAATAAGTAAATAAATAAAAATAAAAAAGTGCAGCTTCTTGCAGTTCTCTGCCTCATCATCATCTCTCTGCCTCTGTTCATCATCTGAGTAAAAAACATAATTGTGAACACATATACACACAAAAACAGCACTTAAATATTAAAATATTAAGAGTTTCCAGAATGGAGATTTCTTGCACAGTCTGGATAAGCCTTTGCTGTAGAGATGCTTTCTAATTTAGCCGTTAATTGCATGGACACTCGTGAGTAGATTGCAGGTGCAGTACCATTTGTTGACTGCAGAGGACCAAGGCATTCTGCCTCCCGTTTCAGGCGCGCAGAAAAGTGGGCTTTTCGGGGCAGAGATATTCTCCTGTTCTTCTCACTTATCCCTATCACAGATCCATCCCTGTTCCATTCTGCATTCCTCCTCCCAAACCCGGTAATGTATCAAGTTTCCCTCTCAATCTGTCTCTTTTTCCTGCTTTATCTTTTCACTCCTCTGTCCCTGAGTTTGCCATCCCCACAAGCCCACCAGTTCACTATCATTTCCACAGTTTATTTTCTGGTATTTTCTTACATTGTATTCTGTATACTAATCCTCCCTTTGTTCTTGTTTATCTCCCTTCATTTCTCACCCTTTTCCCCAGATTTTTCCTACTGAGAAGCAGACTGCTATAGCTCAGTACAACCTTTTCTCCTTCTCAAGCTTTCCATAGCTAACTGGGTCAACACTAATAAATAACCAGGGATTTCTTAAACCCTGGGATCAAATGACATGGCACCACATATCCATATGAATTAGCCCAATAAAAACACTAGTCTCAACCGTAACACCTGTTGGAAACAACGCGCTGGTCTGTGCTGACCTCCAAACGTCCCCTAGAAGGGGTGTGGGAGGCTGATATGGGCCAAAACCCAGACTAAGGATCATGCTCAGATGAAGACAGTGTATTTCTTAGCCCTGCGCTATGCACTCACTTTGCTTGCTGGTATGCACATTATCCTCAGTCCTGAACCTCAGTTTGTTCCTATCTGTGCCCCTTCCCATCCCATCTCCAGCCTCCTTTCTCATCTCTGCTTTCCTAAGTTTTTCCCAGCTGTCTCTTTTCACCTTCTGCTATAGTCTCACTGTGGGATCTCCTGTCCATCTATGAAAGCACAGGGAAGACAAACTCCTTACTTTAGTCTCAGGTATCCAGGCTCCAATTTTTTCTAGTCTTTCCCAGGGCAGTGCTGTTAAGGCAGATGTAGCTGGTGTCTGCCACAGCTTTCCCAGTGAGAATCGAGTCACTGGGTAACCTGGTTTGGAAATCTGCATCTCTAGTGAGCGTGTGAGCACTGCTATTTTCCCAAGGCTTTTAATTGGCCACTTTGGGGCAAATTTTCCCCAAGATAGCAAAAAGGTTTGAGAAAGATCTTCACCTCCTGTCAGCTGTTAGTATCATGCTGCAAAGAATGGGGACAGGAGAGCTTTGCAAAGCATCTCATTTGACTCAGTTCAAGCCAGCCCACTTCTCCTCTGGGTTCCTCTCAGGAACAGACAAACAGCTCCAGCTGAAATTTTCCAGAAATAATTTAAAAAATTTGAGCAGAACACAGGCTCCCAAGTTGGTTAATTTCAGACAAACCATGTGCAGATTATCAAACTGAACAGGATTTTATCGTAGGAAGTCTCAGGCAACCTTTATAATTGCTGGTGCTATGGGTTCCTATTAAACTGAAATCTCCCTTCCTCACAGGGGCGCTGTGAGCATTAATTTGTTAATGATTGCAAAATGATTTGGTGATGAAAAGGACCGTATTAACATGAAGCATTATAGTCTCCACAATGCAAGCTTGCCTGCGTTCATTACTCATTATGTACAGGGACATACATATTATGGAAAGGGGATGGGGAGATAATAAACTTGATATTCTTTTCAAAGGTCTCTGACAACATGTTTACAGTGCTCACAGAATGGGTAATAGGAATATTCTGGAGAGCTCTGTTTAAATAGCAAAATTCATGGGGTAGAATGTAATTATGTGTATGTATGTGTCTGCACAAATCCTGTGTCCAAACACACATGTGAATACATGCATACACACTCTCATCTATTTTTCTGTCCTCTATTAACCCCCAGTTTGTATGCAGCTTTCCCTCTACCACCTGAAACTCTCACCAGCGCTACTTTAATAACAAAATACCTGCAAAAACAAAGATATCTTTTATAGCAATGATACCTTTTGTTGCCTACACTGACTACGATCCAGTACTAAGCTACTTTGGATACGAATAGTTTTTCATTTTTCTCCTCAGCCAACCTTCTTGATTCTAACTAAAGCAAGAGGAAAAAAAAATGATAGAAAAAAAGAAACCCTGATTCACACATTAATTCAGGGACCAGTCTTGAAAATGTTCACAGAAGTAATCCTTCCTCAGATGAATAATCCCTCTGACCACAGCAGACTGATTAACAATAATGCAGATTAAGTGTTTCAGGATTGGGCCCGTACCCCGATGCTCAGGTTCTCATCCAAAGTATCATGAATGCCTGTCCCCTTCCTTTTGTTGTCTGTATCAGAGGTCCCCACTGCAGCCCTCAGTTATTTCATTTGGTTATGCAGCTAACAGCTCCCCCACTTTTGCCTGCACTCCTTGGAAAGCCTCACCAAGCTGAGGTAAACAATCCCATTTGAGCGGGACTTCATGGGGCTGAGGCACGTAATAGGGCTGAGAGCTGCATCTGCAAATTGTGATTACAACATGCGTTCTAGCTCTTAATAGTTTCATGTTTTATTAGGAAAACTGCAGTATAATAAGCCAAAAGAGAATCTGGGAGTACATGGGCTGATTTAGCTATCTAGGTCTAAAGGAGGATAAATTTCTCTTTAGAAGCATAATTCAAACACGCGGTATTTACTTGGCAGAAGAGTGGCCTCCCATTTCTTTGCTACCATTTAGCGAACGGTGGCTCTATGTGCTCTGTGCCCAGAGTTTTGACGCTGAGCAGAGGCATCCCCCTCTGGCAACCTTTCGGCCTGTTCCTGCCTTTCTTCTTTACCTGCTTGTTTCCTGGAGAATGAAGATATTCAGGATTGATGTATTACTATTCCTCCCTTTCCTGCATCAAACAGTGTTCATTAAAAACTTGCTGCTAGCAAGGGCCTGATCCAGCCCTCCTGGAAGTCATTGGAAAGCTGTCTATTGACGTCATGGGGACGAGGAGCATACTAATGCATGTGAGTACCTTTGCTAATGCGGGCAGTCCTGTTAACAACCCCGAAGTTGTTCACAGGATTAACAGCAATCAATCAAGCCCTTTGAAAGGAACATTAAAAGCCAAAGCCTGGTGCTGCAAAAACCCTTCTCGCAGGAGGTGCGAGCAGACCCGGGCTAGTCCCGGGGCATCGGGCTGCGACAGGCTGGGCAATGTCAATGCATTTCCCAGGGGTGCTGATATGGAGTCGTGTGCTTACAAGGAAGAAAGGATCGCTATTAGCCTACCCCCAAATACACAGCATGTGTGCTCCCAAAAAAAGATACTAACCAGAACGAGGAGTGGGAGCAAAAAAGGGTTGTAGATGGGTTTGGTACGAGGGTGTGTTTTTTTTTGTTGTTGTTTTTGTTTTTGTTTTTTTTTCCTGCAAGTAAACACACAGAAAAAAAAAATAAAAATGTTAGAAGGGGGGGTGGAGGGGGGATGAAGGGGGGGGAGAATGAAGGGGGAAGTGCTTCATTTTAGTTCCAAGCAGATAAATGATTTTAACTCTCAGGAAGAAACAGAAGCTTGTTTCAAAATACTTTATCCTTAACAAAATTCCAGTGGACTCCCCTGTTTATGGATTGTTGAACTGGACCCAGAGTGATTACATTGGGAACATTTCTCACTTGGGAACTGTTCGGCAAAGGCTGGTTTATAGATAACAATTCCACACTTCCTTCGCCTGTATCTGTTTAAAATCCAGTGCAGCCCCTTGTACTTGTGTAAAGGTGCTTATGGAGTAGAGCTCATTTCCATCCACAGCAGCAGCTGTGTTCATCTCGGAGCCCTTGTAGCAATATTTGTGTCCATATTATTTCATCCTGCCACCCCTCACAGCTGTGCCTGTGCACCAGGGGGCTGCACTTGAACAGCATCCATTTCTAAATGACTGTACTGACGGCTCTGTTCAAACAGGGTGCAGACCAGCTCAAAGTTTTAGAAAATAAGGATTGTTATGAAAAGGGTACCTCAGAGAGCAACAAAACACCTCTTTTCACTGCCATGTTCATCTAATTGGCTTTCACTTGGGATAAGCCCTAACTGCAGGCAGCGTGGCCTGCTCACGGACAAGGTGTTAACAGAGCTGTCCCCAGGACAGATCCGTGCTGGGTGCTGTTTCACTTTACACGACAGTGGCTATTCCTTCCTTCAAAAAAAAATTGTGAGTGCAATTTTAAGGTTCAGAAAAAGTGAACAGTTAAGATTTTTAATGTCCTGGTGCAGACTGGAGGATGCTGGAAGATTTTGTTTTATGTAGATTTTACTGTTGTTGTCATTCTTTTATCGCAGTCCAAGGCACAAGGCAAGATCTGAAAGCAAGTGAGTCACAGTGCTGGGAATTAGGGAGAGGGGCTGTCTGAAGGGCTTTACCCTCCCGCAGCTCCCCGGCTGACAGATCTCGTCTTTAGCCTTTAAACGCCGTAAGTAAATGCATGGGAAGGGAAGACAGACAGATCCCCCCCCTTAGACCCCAATAAATCGCACGTCTGGTCAGACGGCAGACAATGCGCGGAGCCTGCCACCAGCCCGGCATCAGCCGTCTGACAGCAGCTGCCTCCCCATTAGTGCCGAAAGAAATTGAAAAGAGCCCGAAAAGGCAGAGAGAGCTGCCGGGGGGCTCTGTGAAGGCGTCGCCCCCAGGTGCGGATCCCGGGGAATAAAGGGGGACCCGGCGGCTCCTGGGACCGCGCCCGTCCCCGCCCCGCTGCCCCCAGAGCCGCGCTCGCCCAGGGGAGGGGCGCAGCCCGGCACCCCCCGCCGGGCCCCGGATCGGTTTCGTGCTCACCTCCTGCTTTGAGGCGGGGAGGGCTCACAGTCTCAGGAGTTGCAGCGATAGTGCGATAGCCGAACTACATACACTGGGACCTTTTTTTTTCTTTTTTTTTCTTTTTTTTTTTTTTTTTTTGAGGTAGGGGGGAAAGAAAGGGGGGAGAAAGAGATTGTGAGGGGACACGGAAGTAGTACAGTAGGTTGCTGCTCTATTATTAAAGCAAAACTAAAATAAAGTGAAAGCTGACCCTACTGCTACAAACAGACCGTTGCCCTGTTCTTCTTCTTCTTCTTCTTCTTCTTTTTTTTTTTTTTTTTAACTCTTATTATTTTTAAACAAAAATAAAAATAAATTCCGGTCAATAAAACACTCACGAAAGACGCAAATTGTAACTAATAACCTCCCTCCTCCGTGGGTGCCCCTTCTTTTTACAGCCTCACGTGTTCCCGATGCCCTGCCCGGAGTTCTCGGGGGACTGCCGGCCGGAGGGGTCCCGCTCCCAGCTCTGCCCCAGGGGCCGCCGCCGCCTCTGCCGCGGGGAGCAGCCGGCGGCGCCGGAAACAATGGCCCGGAGCCCCCGCGGTGCCTGAAGGCGGCCTGGGGCGGGCGTGGGGCCGGGGGATTGCGAACAGCGCGGCGGTAGTGGGGATAACTTGCCGCCGGGGAGCTGGACCCGGAGTGCGGGGCTTGGGGGGTTCAGGCCAGGTAACTCGCAGGCTGCTCCCGGCTTGCTTGCTGGTTCTTCTCCGAGCTTCATCCCCGCACGGCTCGCACGGGAAAGCCGGGGGTAGGAAAAGGCAGGGAGATTGCTCTGAGCACACGCAGCGCCTTGTTTTGTTACCGTCCGGATTATTGTTATTATTTGGGGGACAAGGGAGAGTTGTGTCCTTAATCCGAGCCTCCCTGCCCTCCCCACCCCTGGATGCTATGAAAGGAGAGCTGATTTCATTTCCACCATATAGTACACTTTGTCTAGAGAGCATTGTCCGGACAAGCAACTCCCGATCCCTGATGACTACAAAATACGATTTATGTTTCCATCAGAGAGAGACAGAATATCCTGATGGCTTGAAAGTCGGGCAAGAAAATCTTATCTAATCAATCCCTTTCCAATACACACACGCGCACACACACAGAGGAGATAACACCCACACTGACTGTACGTAAAATAAATATCGGCAGCATGAAAATTAATAGTCATCTCATTATTTTTCTCTCTCTCTAAAGACCTACAACAATACAGTTTGTGCCACTCTTAGCCTGATGTCATCATTGGCAGTATAATTTTAAAAATAAGAGCATAAAGAGCATGCATTTTTTTTTAGATGCAACAAGAACAGATATAGTAAAGAGAGCTTGTAACATCACAGCCACAACAACAATAGCAAAAGCAACCTCTGAGACTGAGGATTCATCCGTATCTCAACTGCTTTTATTATCAACTGCAAATTCATAATAAGAGTAAATAATAAATAAGAGACAGCATCATAATAGGAAGAAGTCAGAACACCTTGGGTTTGTGTTTTTTTTCCCCCTCTCAAATGAAAGGCAGATTTCCCGGTGATCACTGAAATTATAACGACAGCGATTGATCGGAGGACTTGCAAAAGAAAAGGAAAAAAAAAAAAAATCATCATCATTGGTCCTAAAAACGCAACCGTTCCCCTTTGCTCACTTGGCACAATAGAAATTGACTGTCTCTCAAAGAGCCATGCGCCTAGTGCTATTTATAGCCGGGGGCTGTGTTGGAAGATACCATTGAGCTTCTCCCAGGCAGACAGACGGGGGGAGGTGGTTGGATGGGAGGAGGGGGTTTAGGCAGAGTAGAGGCAAAAGCAATCCCCCACCCCCAGCCTTCCTTCCCCGCACACACACACATCCACACACTCACACCCCACCCCCTAGTCTGGCTGGGAATTTGAACCGATCCAGCCTGTTTAAACGGAAAGGACACAGATCTTCAATGTAAAAAAAAAATCAGATCAGACCCAGAGAGAGAGAGAGACGGAGAGGGAGGAGTGTGTGTGTGTGTGAGTGTGTGTGTGTGTGTGTGAAAGAGGGAGAGGGAGAGCGAGAGAGAGGGAGAGAGAGGGAGAGAGAGAGAGAGAGAGGGAGAGAGAAAAGAAGAGGGGAAAAAAAGGAAAGAAGATTTTCTCTATGTATATAAAGATGGCCACGTTAGCAAACGGACAACCAGACAATACCAGCCTGAGTAGCAATCACAGCAACCCCAGCACCAACGGGCATATGAACGGATTAAACCATAGTCCCGGAAACCCATCCACCATCCCAATGAAGGACCACGATGCCATTAAGCTCTTTATTGGGCAGATCCCCCGTAACCTGGACGAGAAAGACCTCAAACCGCTCTTCGAGGAGTTCGGGAAGATCTATGAACTGACGGTGCTGAAGGACAGGTTCACTGGCATGCACAAAGGTGAGTTACCTCCTGAACTTTCCCGGGAGAGATCGGGAGAAGAAGGCAGGTTCTCACTCCCTCTCTGGATCTCTCTTTCCTTTCGATTTCATTTTATTTCATTTTTGGCTGGCCGGGGGCGGAGGCGGCAGGCTTGGGGGGCAGGGAAAGAAATAATAGACCCTCCTAGAAAGAGAAGAGAGAGAAGCAGAGAAGGGGGTCAGCTGCCTTTGCCTTATTTCTTAGTATTTTTATGTCTTTCCTCCTGTTAGAGGGGCAAGATGCTGCCACTTGTGAAAGCCGGAGAGTCCAGGCAACAGCCGGAACGGGAGGCTGTGTTGGCAGGCAGCTGTCCACACGCTAGTGGTGCTGAAAAAAAGATTAAGAGGATTTCTTTATTTATCTTTGGGAGCTGCACATTTTCCACTCAGGGGTGTGTGTCCGTCTGTCTGTCCGCGTGTTCCCGCGGAGCTGGGAAGCCCCTATTTTACAACTGTTGTGTATCGGGCACTGGCACATTTGCATTTTCTTCTTCTCTTTTATTTATTTACTTTTTTTTCTTTTCATTTTTAACTCTGTTAGGATACTTACTTGGAATCTGCTCCGAAACTGATAGTAGAGGAGTGTGATTTGTCGGCGCTGTGCAGGGGGTGTTCATTTAGGTTTTGTTCAGCATGGAACAGAGATATAAGAACAATTTAAAAATAAAAATAAAAACATCTCTGAAAGGGAGGGAAGTATAAAATCACAACGTGAGTATGTGTTGGAGAGGGCAAGCCAGGAGGGATGGGTTGCAGTTCAGTTCCAGAACAGAGAAGTCTCTGAGCAGGCACATTACTAACACTACTCTAGTGTGCCCAAAGTCCATCCCGGGAACTTTTTGGGTTTGCTTTCAAAACAGTGAGGACGTGTTCTCCGTGCAATGCCTTGCTCTCTCCAGCTTTGCCTGCTCCTTTCCCTGTTTAGTCTCTCCAATGGTGCATTTCAGATTAGAGGATGCTACATTTTGGGATGGGGGAGGGAGTGTGTAGTGGTGGGGAAGATGCTCAGATCACTGGGTGGGAAAGTAGGACTCACATAGAGGAAGTTAAAGATAATTTGCATGGTAGCATAGCTTAGTAGTGGGAGTGTAGCAAGCCACTTTATTAATTCAGGATCTGTATATATAATGCATGTGTGCGTGTGTATGTGCATGTATGTGTGCGTTTATTTCATAAGATATCTAGTTATTTAGGGGGAAAGAAAAAAATATATATCAGAAGTAGGCAGGGTGTGACTCCAGACATAGTGCAGGAGGAAAAAGGGTTGTGCAGGGGAACACGGGGTGAGTAGAAGTTGTATCTGTTATGAGAGAGGTTCAATAGCAACATCTACTCCAGCCGATTCATTCCTGGCAGGGAGAGTCACAGGGAACGGCATTAGTGGCTTCCCAGCTTTCCAGCTGCCATGGCGAGTTGTAAATCTTAAACTTAACAGGATGTTTAGAAGGCATTTCTTTCCCTTTCCCACTCACTCCTCTCCTCTCCACCTTTAGAAAATGCAAATTAAAATATACCCTGGCAGTGCAAAGTACCAGTGTCTACCAGAGGGTAGAGAAACATTCAGGGCTCGGGGACTGGGGATTCAGCACAAGTTATAGGGTATTGCTGGTTGCTCCAAACACCCTTCTCATATTTACAATGATCAGTCTGTCCCTTCTGAACCTAGCTTTCTTTCAGACTAGCTGCCTAGAAGACACATCAAGGTCTGATGGACATCTTCTAAACCCTTCTAAACCCTAACCCATCCACTCTAGAATAATTATTAATAATAACATTAAAATAAGAGTATGAAGAACAGGGAAGGAAAGGTCCTGGGAGGTTTTGTCTAATAGATGAGGTATAGTGAGTAGCAGTGAGCCCGTGTGTACGCATGTGTTTGCAAAAATTATCTAAGGTTTCCATAAAATAAAAAATAACAGCAGTGTAAGCTACACTGAAGAGAATCACTCAGCATAGGATAGATTAAATGTTTGAGATAACATCTAGGTAAAGATTTTGGTGGCTTTTTTTTTTTTTTCATGGGGATTTTTTTTTTTTTTTTGATTGGTTGATGAGAATTAATTCTTTTGCTTTGTTCTACCTGAAACATATAATTAATCAATCCATGCAATAACTTCAATTTCTGTTTCATAGATGGGAATGTTGCTCAGTTTTGCTTTTACTGTATGCCTGTATTCATAAAGACAAACTCAGGAAGCAAGGGGGAGGGAGAGACAGAGAGAGAGAGGGAACATTTATCTTGCTTAGATACATTTAACACGTATTCCTGAATTAAACAGGATACTAACTTCATTTCCATTCACTTCATCTCTTTTTTAAAGCTGAAAAATAGGAAAAATTCCAGGTGGGATTTCTTGTTACATTGTGAAACCAAAATGTGTGTGTTTGTTTTGAAAGAAACAGTCATTTTTAACACCCTAGAAGTTTTGGACTTTGGAATGAAAAATGATGATGTTGATTGTTATACCGTAGGTTAAATTTTGAGTGAAGCTTCAATAGACACCGAGTTGCCGACGCTTCAGAGATCGGTTTTATTTAGTAAATCCAAGAAGAGTTTGAACTCCTTTCTAGCAATGCCACTGATTTATTAGCTAATCCTGATAAAAATGTGCCTCTGGCTACCTGGAAAAAAAATTACTTTCTTGCCAGTAGTGATTAATTACTATTAAGTCAAAAGGCATGATGGGGCTTTGAAGGATGAGGATTGTGTTTGGCTTTTTTATTTTATTTTATTTCATTTCATTTCATTTCATTTTTAATCTGTTTTCTTTCTCTTTCCCCTTCTCTAAATTCAGTCATGTGAAACATAGTACTCACTCAAATCTCCCTGTTTTGGCTTTGCTGGAGGCATAGGTGAAGAACTGCACAAAGACAGTCCAACTGGTTCTCAGGGGTAGGATGGCAATATGAAACTCCAAAATGCTTTCCGTAAGTGATGCATCATGTTTGTACATTAATTGATCCATCACTCTCAGTTGATAAAATTTCTTATTCAGAGGATGAAGCTGTGACAGTAATATACTTTGAAGGGTTAATAGTGGACTGTAGTTTATTTAAGTATACAGAAAGCAAATCTTGGGTATGGAGAGGGAGAAGGTGGGTTTGCATTTCAGGAAGGGAAGAAAAGGGAATTAGCGTAATGTGAAAACATAGCAACTGAAGTCATTTCAGGTGTAAGTCCACTGAAATGAGATCATGGGATGTGTATGATTCAAAATATTATGAAGGGATCCTGTGGCGAGGCTTCTGTATATCAGAAGGAAATTGAAAATTAAGAACCTGAAGATAAAGTACATAACTATCCCTCTTTGCCAAACAAAAACAAAAACAAACAAACAAAGAAAAAAAAAACAGAAAGAGACAGTGAAGTCCTAGGTGCTCTCACCAGCAGCCTTGTCTGATGCCACACTAGGTACCAGGGGAGAGGCAGGGGAGCACAGTTCTCTTGTAGACACACAAAAGTAGAAGAGGGTATAGGGGAAGCAGCATGTGAGGAAACATGGAAAAGAATTGCCAGCTCTATCAGAAAAGAATCTTTCATGGCAACAAGCATTGCTGCTACATATTCCCCCCATCCTCGCTTCTCTCCACACGGGGCAGAAACGCACTTCTGCTGTGGCACTTTGCTCTAGGGTTGGGAAGAGGCTGTGTGCTGAGATCTGCGGGTAGAGATCTACCGGGGAGAGCTGACCCACCCACGCGCTCACACACACGCACGCGCGCGCATGGAGTTAACTAATCACACTCGAACAATTTAGCAAGCCATTCATTCATAACTTCCCCCCTTCTTATCTAGCAGTGGTGTATGCTTAAAGGCTGAGTTACTGGGAGACATAAAGGTTAGTGCTCTCAGGACAGCCATATTATAATGCATTATCTTTGAAGTCATTTAAGGCCAATTTAAGTGGTATTTAGTATAATATTTATGAATTAATGTAATCTAAATATAGGACTGTCCCCGTAGGTTTAAACAGCCTTTTCTACTGAAGCACGCTTGTAACCAAGGTCTGAAATGTGTTTTAATTTAAAACACACAGGTCTCCATAATATTCTATTTAGGAAGTCGGAAGAAATCAGCATTGCACACTTAACTGAGATTTACAGAAACATGCGGGTGAGCGCACTTAAAAGAGTGGAGACAGCATACAGTAAGAAAGAAAGCATCTTTCATGGACCTGAGAGCTACAAAATTCTTTCCAGCCTTGTTTAGAGAGGAGTAAACATAAACCCCCCAAAACTTCCCCAGCATCCACTATTGCAGTCCTGTGGCTAGTATAGTGTACCTGCCTGACCTGAACCTCACTTGATAAGTATTCAATGCAGCTAGAAAAATGCAGTAGGAAAAGAATAGTTTAGTTCTTTTACCACTATACCTTCTCAAAAGTATAAATAATTTTGGAATTTAAAGTACCTAGAAGGTAGGTAAACAAGGTGTCTGTTCATTACATTGTTATGTTTGATTACAAAGATAGATGATAGAAAGATTAAAACCTTGTTAAGGTTAAGGATGTTTATAAATGTTTTGGATACCACAGAAATTCAGAAGTGCAATGAAGATGTGCATTCAATTAAGGTGATATATTTGTATATATGTATAAATGTATAAATTTGTGTGCGTGCATAAATACAGGGAAAAAAATGATGTATACACATTCATACATATTGCCTTTCAGAAACGGAAATTTAGTTGAAAAGAAGCACAGCGCAATACAGGTGCTGAATAAACTCCTCCATAATTGAAGCATAAGGCTTGCCTGGCTGAAAGAAATGCATACAGCATTTAGTACGGCAGTAAACCAAACAAGTTTTGGGGAGGTAAATGCACAAATAAACTGGAATAAAACAGAAGGGACTTTATGCCTTAGATCTAAAGAACAACTCCTTAAAATAATCAAAATGTGACTCAAGAAAGAGGGGAAAAATCCCCCTGTACATTATAATGTCCCATACAGATGAGCTTATATGCATATTTGATAATGTCAAATGGATAGCCAAGATTGCTTCATAAATTAGAGGGCTACATGTTAACTCTTTTTTTTCAGGGATCTGGACATGGATTTTGGTTTCTAGAAGCAGCTGCAGCCAGTTATGATGCTGTTGTTACGGTTGTGTCAGCATTTCCAGTACAAACTCCAATTTTCTGGGATCTCTCGCTTGGCTGTTAAGTTTTGCACCGAAAGCTGTTCTTCAGCTAGCCCCACTACCGTAACAACTAATCATCCTCACAAGAATGAACTTATTTTAAAGTTATAGAACATGGAGAAAAGAAAGAAATTAAAGCTTGTGTTTTGGGAGCTTTTGTTTCTTCTCCAAGTTAGTCTTACATTTCCAGCACATTTACAGATGCTTCTGTCCCTCAATATCTACACATGCCAATGCCTTTGGGCATTTTAGGGAAGGAAATAAAAGCTTTTCTTTTCTTTTCTTTTCTTTTCTTTTCTTTTCTTTTCTTTTCTTTTCTTTTCTTTTCTTTTCTTTTCTTTTCTTTTCTTTTCTTTTCTTTTCTTTTCTTTTCTTTTCTTTTCTTTTCTTTTTTTCTTTTCTTTTCTTTTCTTTTCTTTTCTTTCCCTTTCTCTTTTCTTTTCTTTTCTTTTCCTTTCTTTTCTTTTCTTTTCTTTTCTTTTCCTTTCTCTTTTCTTTTCCCTCAAAAAAAAAGACCATGATAGTTTCAACTTCCAAACCTCATAGTATTTACTTCACCAAAATAAGATTTTAATTAGATGGTGAATCAGAAATTTAGTTATTTCTGAAGAATATCAACAGAAACAGAACATCATTTGTTTTTGATTTATCTTATTTTATTTTTTCTCTATGTTCATCCAGAAAATATTGGGAATGTCAGCATTAAAGTAGCGGAAAAAAATTGAGGATTCGTGTCACCTTGGATGAAAACGGTGGTCTATCTCATCCCGTATCCTGCTTCTACCAGTAACCAGTATAACAGACAGGGGTTCCTTTAGCAGGGGATTCAAATTGCACCGTATAATAAAAGCCAGGCATCTGATGGAATAGTCTTTCGAAGGAAGTTGTCAGAGACTATCTGGAAATTTTGCCTGGGTAAAGAGTGAGTGAGATTGCAGAAAGTGTCTTAAGCTCAACAGGAAAGAGGATTGCATCTGTTAAGGATGGAGACGAGGGAGGGCACAGGATTTCCAATGCATGAAGCAAAGAGCAAGGAGCAGAAGTAGCCAGATGACCAAGGAGAGTCTACCCTAGCCTTCAGAGATGGAAATACTCGGCCACAGTTTTTAGCAAGATGTCAGGGTGTTTTTTTATCATGCATACTCTGTGCACATGCATACCAGCCGCACTGACCCGACAGACCAGAATGACACTAAAGGAGTTGTTACCATCCCTCCCGTCAATCAAGTGTGAACCCAGGCGGGTTTATGTGACAGGCGGTAATGGCTCCAAGGGACAAAAAGTGGGGAAGACGATTGAGGCTGTTGGGCGAGGTACCTGCATTTAGAATAGAGAGAAAATATCCAGTGCCGAAAGACTTGTGCTGGCACTGGCTATAGTCTTACAACAGTACTCAGTGACAGCAGACTGCAGGGCTCAGGATGAACTTTCCATCATGTGTTGTCATATTTGTGTCCTGTGTTTGCGCTAACCAAGTGAGATTTTAAGGGAGCTAAGCCAAATCCTAGCCTTAATGAAGCTGTTTTTTCATTAATCGCAGCATCTTTTTTCAGGAGGAAGCAAAGACCCCATTTCTGCTGTCTGGGCAGAAGTTCATGAGAGCTTCGCCATCGCATCAGTAGGTTCACATTTGCAAACGGTGTGTCCCTTTCCTGTTAAAACTAAGGGTTGTGGATTTATGTACGAAAACCACACTTGCAGCAAACTCAACCAGCTTCTGTGCCTGATGGCTTGTGTCTGAACTTAGCTTTCCTTCAGTGAGTGAAACTAAAACTTAAATGAAGCTGAGGAACTGAAAAAAGCCTGACCCCTGCATCATTTCTCACTTGCTTAACTGTTCCACTAATGCCCATATGACGGTTGCTGTGGCTTGTTATAGTGGTCTGATTCTTTTACATTAAAATCTGCAGTAGAAAGAGTAAAAAATATCCATGGCAAGGGTAAATTATAGTTTTTCTTCCACTGCCGCTTCCTTGACTGAGCTGGGTATTTTTATAGAGACTTTTCTCCCTCTGTAACTCCTCAGGATGCATTGTCACATTTTGGGGACCGCAGGATCTCTTGCATCACTCTATATATGCCGCATCACTTGAGGTGGACTGAAGTCAGGATGGCACCGCAGATACTGCATTTATTTGCTTTTGTCAGTGTGAGCCATGTCCTGAATACACACACAGGTGAATGCAGCTTTTAATGTGTATTCATTATATCCACCTGACATCCCCTCGAAGGTAGAGAGGGCTTATTATTGTCGTTCCTTAAAATAAAGATGGATGAGAGCTCTAAACCTCTCAAATAAAGTGTCTGACCATACATAGTGGCTAAAAATAAATCATATACAGCCATCTATTCCATGTAAATGAATGTCAAGACATATAGATATAGACATTGTGTTAAGTTTGTCAAGCAGAAGCAGCCAAAAATATTGATCAAGGCAAGGGGGAAAAATTGATAATGAACTGGACTCCAAGAAGACTTTAATTGACAGTGACTTCTGTGAACCAGCTTTGGACAGTATATATAAACTGACCACGATGTAACTTTATTGCAATGCACTCTCCTTTAATTAATTGTCACCTTTGTTAAGACTGGCTACAGATCAAAGGTTTAAAGATACTTAGCAGGTTCTTAGTAACAAACCTTTCAAATGCATTAGAAATATCCGACAGCTCAGCCAATGAGGCATGCAGATTTCGATCTACCTCACCCTTATCTGTTTACTTGTCCCTCCTTTGTTGAACACAGTCATTGTTTAATATTAACTGTTTCATAGATGGCTTTTTTGGCAGTGTTTGTGTTCCCAAGGATGTGTATCGTAAGAGAGATGTGCCATCTCTGTTAGGTCTGCAAGAATATTTTGCCGCCAGAAACTTGCTTACAGCTTGAGAAACCAAGGTGCAGTACAGGAAGAGTTCATAACACAGACTACTTTTTCCACTTTCTGTTACTGAGATTTAAAGATCGCATTTAAATCTGGTAAATATAATGAAATATAGTCTGCCTAAACGATGCCCCCAAGAATTAACTTTTGCATGAAGTTGTGTTTTCAGATGGATACAAATGCATCTGCTGTATTTGTATATCATATGTATGTGCAAGCATTTGTTATGTGCGCATGTTAATGAAAACATGCATTCAATAGAGACACATATACATTAAGGCTGACATATACCTCTAAATAATTCCTATCTGAATGGCAGTACAGAGATTGTATTCTTGTATAAAAGTGACAGGTGACTTAACAGCCTATTCCTGGAATCATATACAGAGTTTAATATGATACATAGTTGTTTGTTCATTATACTAATTTAATGATACAGTCACACTTAATTAATCCATGTCTGGATTATTTGTACATTATGTCTAAGTCTCCAAAATATTTCTTTGGCAACCCAGCTGAGTTCCCAGTACGCTGGCGCAGATAACTCTGGACACGAAGCTTCTTCAAACAGAATAAAAATGGAGTTTTGCAGACAGAGTTGGTCTGATGAGATCTGACTGCATATTTGGCCTGCTTCTAACTCAAATGCCTGTGTACATGATGCATGAACACCGTCTATGCACACATGTATAGAAAGGGCAGACTTACATTTGTGCGTATTTCCTCTACTTTTCAGTCCCTAAGGATAGATTCGCATCATAGTACATATCACTCACCGCAAACGCACACAGATATCTTTGTCGGATTCAGTAGCTTCTTGCAGGTAGATGTATAAAGCAGCATCAGCCTAATAATATCCCTATAAAACAGTGCTTCCTTCCTAGGATCCAGAAGGATGAAGGTTGTCAGAAGATCAAAAGATATATCACAGTGTGCTTGTAGAAATCCCCTGATTATGTTTCCTCTCTATAATGCTCTAATTCATTATTTGATCAATTGTAAAAGGGCCAGTGCTTTAGTAGGAAAAAAAGGTATTAGGTTACTAGATGCTTGAGGGTGAGTGAGAATCACACCTAAAATTATATGTAGCAATACAGCAATGACCTTATCAATACTTCTTTAAGGAATATGACAGCCCTATAGGAGAGATTCAGTTCTGTGAACAAAGGTCACAATACAGATATTGCTTATTAAGACTATCGATAGCCTGGTTGACCAATCTAACTAGAGGCTGTATAATGTACCTGCTGTTAACAGTCAGGGAGGAGAACTATGAAGAATTTACAGAATTGCCCACATGTAATATTAATAATATTGATTTATTCTAATAATATAATAAAGTAAAAATGCACTTCTTTGAAATGGTTCATGAAAGAGGGAGAGAGGGAGAGGCAGAAGAGCCACAACTGGCTGACAAGTCTTTGAAAGCCAATCCAGAGAAAAGTGCTTCCTTGCACCTTCCAGGCAGAGCTCTGTTTCTTTCCCCAAGTCTCACCAGCCCTATAACGGGATAAGAAACCTCCTGCTGTAGGATCAAGTCTTTGCCATTCAGCTGCAAAGAACCCAGAGGTCTGGAGAAATTCCAGGATGGAGCAGAACTGATCCCAGACAGCTCTTTTGCAAATGCAGCAGCTCAGTGGAAGGGCTCTGTTTATTTTATTTTTCACACTTTTAGTATCATTTTAAAAATACTGAGGAAAGGAGGGTAAAAATAAGATATACGTGCTATGCACAGTCTATAATTGATGGAAAAGGGCTTTGCAGACCATAGAGATCTGCTCCAGTGTTGATTAAAGTCTTCAGGAATACCTGACCTCACCTGCAGCAGGATTTTCACTGGGCCTTAAGTTATGGGCAGTTCTGCAAGGTACTGCTTGTTGGGGCAGCAGCTGTCGATAGCATGCAGTGAAAGTGTTGTAAGGTTTTCACTCTTATAAACCTAGATACAAAGATCAGCTTGCTTTCTGAATTTCCTAACTCCTTCTTCTGCTGTAGGCTGCCTTGTCTAGGTATGCTGTGTGATCCTGCTGTACCATTTGGCTTGAAATGTCTCGTTCCAGTCACCATACGGTAGTTTCAAGATGGTTTGCATTTCATTATTTCTTGTCTTGGTTTACAGGACGAGTGTTTTTCTTTTGTGAGCATTTAATTGCTTTTAAAAGCAATTTATTTGATCCTATTCCATCTTCAATAACACACGGACAAGGATTCAATTTTTCACCCTCTTTTATAAAAAAAGATAAACTATTATTTAGTTATGCTGTTCTGCAGGATTTGTTCTGTTATGTGTGTTCAGACAGAAAGTGGTCATTTTTTTGGCTTTGTTTTATTTGTGTGTGGGGGGTTTCTTTTTTTTCTTACTATGGATTTTTTATTTTTCTTTTAAGAAAAAGAAATCTCATTCAAGATACTGGCAATAAAAAAAAGTAGGAGTGGGAGTGAGGAATGGGCAAGACGACCAACAAAAATCCTCTGGCAAAGTCTTTAAAACCGTAGCAGTGCTGCATGCTTATTTGGACCTAGATGATTTAAAGCATCTTACAAATAATTATACTCCAAATTTAATCACTGACAAAGAAAAGAAAAAAAAAAGCAAGTCAGTCCTTATAAACTGTAAGAGAAAATGTACGTAAAGATCTCACAGGAGGTAGCGGTGATGTAGTGATTCTGGATTTTACATTCTGCTCTCGATTCAGTAAAAGTTAACAGTAAATTAAACAAACAAGCAAGAAAAGCAAACAGTGTCATTCTTCTGAACTGTTTACCGGTGGTTGCCATATATCGGAACCACCCTTTTGTAATCAGAGCATTTTCAAAGTATAGGAAGGATCTGGTGGGTGAGGGCAAACAGCGAGGGACCAGGGTGGTTGAGTTCCAATCAGGGCTGGGATAATTAATCACCAACACTCTCTGGCGGAGTCACTTAAGCTCGGTGCCTTTAGGCCTCATCTGAAACCTGTTGAATCAATCGGAAGATTCCAATTGGCTTCACAAGGTTATTGATCTGTCATTTTCTCGTCTGCAATGTTAGGACAGTTCGACTTTTTCTAAGGAGGGAGGCATTAGTGGCAGAAATTCAGCATTCTTTTTCCGTCAGAAAAAGTTTTGGTGCATCTCTGATGACAAGTGTGTTGCATCAGAGCCTCTTTCAGTGCAGATCAGGCAAATAAGCTTGCAAAAAAACACATGGTAGGGAGGTGGAAAATTAGCTTTGCTCATTTTACTTGAAAATACTAATTTGTTCCCATTTTGCCAAGAAAGGGTCAACAGCAATTTTGACAATTTTCTTTGTGTGAGTGGGATTCAGCCTGCTTAATTTCTTCGTCTACAGGAATATTATCATTCACTGATTTGGGAACTTGATTTCTTTTTTTTTTTTTTATTTTAGTGAATCACATATATACTCTTCATTGTTATGGCAACTGAGGGAGTTGCAAGGCTGAAGGATTTGGTGAAGTGCTGCATTTTACCTTTCTTCTGTAAGGGTCTGATCCAAACATATTGTTTGCAATAGAATTTGGATCAAGCCGAAGGAATCTGCTTTCCCTGGGTCAGTAAAAAGAGCAAGTTCCCTCCATACAAGTGTACTCCTGTCCTTAGTACAAGCAGGTGGAATTGGCAGTCGTCATCCATTTACCGAGGACCGACCCCGTGCTCCATTAAGTCAATAGTTAGACTCTGACCCAGTCTCACGGACAGCATACAGAAACCACATGAATCCTTAATCAGGAATGTGGCTTTTGCAAGGGGGTTTTGAGGGCTACTCCTGAAGAAGATGCTTATTGTGGGGGATAAACAAGATTCCAGTAACTTCAAGTAGGCTGTCACAACAAATTTTGTTTAGGAATCTCTTCATTTAAAAGGGAGTTTTTGGATTATCTCCCACAGTGACACTCTGGCCAATAACCAGCAAATAAATCAGGCTTCCTCCTATTTTATCATTTTTGTTGTTGTTATTGTTTTGTTTTGTTTTTTAATTTCAGTAGTAGTTTTAGGTAGTTCATCAATAACAACATATGTGGGATTTTGTGTTTCCACCTTTCTGTGTTTACATTTTTTAGTGAAATAAATGCAAGAGCTGGAGTGTGCATGTGTGTACAGTCGATTATCTACCCCAGGTCTATTTGAAATCATCACAGTGCACTCAAGTCAATGATATTCTGTCAAAGGTGGAGAGGAAGTGTGCGTGCAGAGTGAGTGTGTGAACGTGATGCTGTTTGATTGCCTGAAATCCAACGAAGTCTCAGATTCAAAGGCCCGGGGGCAGCAGGGAAAATATTTGTTTGTTTAATTATTTATATATTTACTCAGCTTTACTGACAGTGTTTGCAGATGGGGAAAGAAGACAAAAAATATAGGAGAGATGTTGAGTTTTTGTTTGGAGGGGAACGTGTGTTATATTAGCCTCAATCTGTTCTCCCATATAACGGCTGCTCTGTGCCATTAAATGATCATTTGTTACTGACCAGCTCATTGAAAAAGGCCGGAAAGGTGGTGGTAGAATAGATTTCATGAGTTTATTTATAAAGGAAGTTGCATAATAGGTGTCATTACCCTGTCCCCTCCCTACGATGATCTAGGAACAGGGGTCCTGGCTGTCATTTCTCAGTGCATGAAGAAATAGCTGCGTCACCAGCCAGAACTGTGTTCCTGCTATGCACCACCAGGCGGAAGACATGAGTATGGGTGCCAGGCAATCTGCTTGCTCCCTTCTCCTTTCCCAGCCCCTCCATTTGCTTCATTTGGGTTTGGAACCAGAACTAGATCCTTATCCTCCCTTGCCAGGCTTCCTCCTTGGGCAAAGGTTGGAGGTCCAAGCTTGGATTTGTGGACCACGGACTCAGCATTTTCCCCAGGGGTCAGACTTCTTCCCTACACATGACTTCAAGCTTACGTGCGTGCTTCCCCTAATACCTATATTTCTACCCTATGTGTGCTCATAACCTGTTCATTTCCTGAAGCCAAGTCCAGCCAGCCCAGCCCTACCTGCCCAGCTCTCACTGTCTCTCTTTACATTCCTGTTCCCTCAGTTCAGCTCCGTGCTGCTGTTTTATCCTTGCATTGCTCTTGGCCATCAACTCTGCAGAGTACTTGACTGGTCCACGGTTGGAGTCACCACTCCAAGACTCCCATCTTCATGAACTGTCTCTCTTCTGTCTCAGACTGACTTCCCACCAGCATTAAAAGACTGTGAATAGTAGCAGAAAGACCTGTAAAGTATGAACACACGTACACACATAAACATATATATCCCTGTATGTAAACCATTGAATGTGCAGAGAGAGAAAAGACTTTTAAGATTCAAAGCTCAATGTCCTCTTTTAGAGATTTTAAAAAATAAAGCACAACAGATTAGGTCTATAATTTCACCCAGGCAATTGCATTTTTTTTCTTTGTCTTTTTTAACTTTTCCTTTTTCATTAAATCAGCAGCAGATTTCTCACACCTGAACAAAAATCCCACATACATTTTCCTTTGAATTCTTAAAATCGTGAGCTTATTCTTAACTATTCTTGGCAGACTCTTCTTGGAGTACAGTTCAGCTTCCTGCAGAAATGTTTTTTTCTTGCTGTTTTGAAATAGAGCTACTCCTCAGCTCCAGGACCTTTCTCTAGCAACCAAGAATTAAAGCAAGAAGGCAAAATAAGGCTTTGGTGTAGTGCTGCATCAGCCTGCTTCTTTCAGAGGTGGGTGGAAGGGATTAGGACCCCATTTCTAGCTTGGACCTCTTACTAACCTCCCGTGTCCTGCAAGATCCCATTCCTAGACCTGGCTCTTCCTCATTTTCTTGTGTCTAAAGAGGAATTTATGATATCCAGCTTTGCAAAGAGCTTTGTGTGTATTTAAGGCATAAGTCACACTGTAGCTTTAGTGTTGATGGTCTAAGGTTATAAATGAGACAACATTTGTAAGGAGAGGTAATATCTTTTATTAGTCCAGCTGATATAGCTGGAAAAAAACAGACAGACTTCCTTGTGTGCTTGAAAGCTTGTCTATTTTTTTCAACTCTATCAGTTGGTCTAATAAAAGATATTACCTCTCCTGGCAAGCCTTGTCTCATCTGAGGTGTAAAGCATGTACTCTTATTGTTTAGGCCTGCTCAATGTCGGTGTTTAGGGGTTAGATATTTCCTCACCTAGAAAGCCAGGATAAGAGCAGTCCAGGCTGGTGTCCACTCATTCCCTGTGTGCCCAGCCTTGGTGGCCATCTCACAGTCATTCAGAGGCACGGAGGAACTCTCTCAGCCCATTTTCTGATCCTGGCAATGTCCTTTATTTTTTGCTGTTCTGCTCCCTTTCAAAGCACCACATGCCCTCTTCTTATCCCTGTGACTGTAATTTATCTATAAAATTGCTATGTGTGTGTGTGTGCGCACGCGTGTGTGGGCAACCACACAAAAATCCCCAAGCTGCCGAGCAAGCTAATGAGCATTTTCTAATGTATGTAGCTAGTGATAATGCAAACCACAGGCGAAAAGTACTGTGAGGAGTACAGGTAATATCCTTAAGCAGGGATGACTTGAGAAGGAAGGGATTTTTCTGTTAGCTGATAATAAATTGCAGCCCCTGCATGGCCAGGGAAGCGTTTTGGTTGTGCTTTTGTTTTTGTTTCATTCCATAAAGCGCAGCTGAAAATACTGAATAGTTTAAAAGAATCCCGAAGCAGGTAGCAGGATTACAGACACAACAAAATCCTACTGATATGCGCAAGAGAGCAGCAGTCAGCGGATGGCTATTACTTATGCTTGGCTTTACTACCAGGGAAAGCATCGGATCATCTATTCAGATCAGGATAGTCAGATATGCCAAAGGTTTAATCAAATATTAAACACGGTCAGTAAACTTAAAACCAACGTTCAACATGCAGCAGTTCTACTCCTTTTCAAGCAAGTGCTCAAAGAGGAAAAACTTTTCTCCTATCTCCCTATAGTCGGGGGGGGTTCATGGCCGGGAGACTCTGAGTCAGACAGGAACACATGCTGGTGAATGTGTAGGTAAATACATGAGCATGAGGGGACTGCATTTGCATCCCTTGCCCTGCCACTTGGAGACGGAATTGTTTTTTTCCTCCAAATTCCTATTTTTCTTGCACAGATTGATTCCTCTGTGATTCTAATTGCCCATCCCACATGCTTTCCCTGTCTGTCCCTCTCCACATAGCATGTTTTCTCTTTTCAGCTCTCTCTCATCATCTGTCTGTTCAACAAAACTAGACAGATGTGTGCGTGTGTGTGAAGATGTGAGTAAATTTGCATCTCCATGCAGGTACATATATGTGCATACGTGATTGCTCGTTGATAAATCATACGTGTACGAAGCCACATCAGCCTCTTTCCTATCCGTGTTTGGGCAGTATTTCAACCCTTATTCAGATGATGGGTACTTGGTGGTAGAATATTTTGCAGGGAATTACAGTTTATAATGTTTCTTCTCCCTTCTATTATTCATTCTCTCTGATTTTTATCTAATCTCTCTCTGATTGTCCTGGTGCAGCTTAAGAGACAAAGTGAATTTTTATTACATCATCAATATAATCCCCTGCTAATCAGCATCTGGGTGCATTACTGTTCTCCCTTTGGCTTTTCCTCCACATTCATAAATAATAAGAATAATAATTGGTGAGTTTTTTGTGCACGCACATTCTTGCGTGTGTGTTGGTATCAGCCAGAGTCACAGCTGCACTTTTTCATTTCAGCCGGCTTGTTTTAGCAACACTGGACCCAGTTTTGTGCAGATTGTCTCGACTATTGCCCAGATTAATTTCCTGGTGCCTGCCGCTTAAATCGTGGAAACAATTAAAGCAGATGAATCCTTCCTCATCTTCTTGGAGCTATTGAACTTTGTAGTTAACTTGGATGCACATTTTTGGGTGTTGAAGCCACCTTACCCGGTTCAAGGAGCACATAGATGAATGTCTAACCTTTGATTTTTTAGTGCACACTTGCTCTTCTTTTTCAAGTAGGAAAATAGTACTTCATATGTCTTTGAATGGCAAGACTGGAGACCAAATTTTTGGCTTTTAACTGCTGAGATTTCTCCCCAGATTGCTGTGTAGCACTCAGCCTGCCACTTTGGTCCACATATTTAGCAGGGTTGAACTACTCGACAATTTTTTTCCTCCCTTTCCATCTCTGGAAGAACAATAATACTTCCTCATAAAGTAAGGCTTGTGTCATACTTTATTCTCACCCTCCATATGGATGTCTTGTGCATTTTAAACAGAATCACTCTGCTTCCTTTTTAAAATACCGTGAATTGGCAAGGCAAGGCAATGACAGTGCCTCTTTGTTAGGCATGCAGATTTCTGGCTTCCCAGTGACTTAGGGTGAACCCTGCATCCAATACACAAACTGTAACCCTTGTGTACAAGCCCACAGTGACAGGATTAAACCTTTCTGAGTTACCTAAGACTGACCACGAACCCAGTGCCAGAGTTCAATCAGATAAGACAAATTCTTCAATAAAAAGGTATATGTGCTCATAGGCAAACTTTAGAACAATGCACTACACAGTGTCCAGTCCCCTGGGAAGGGTCTGTATCTCATCCAGATGAAATATAGTTATGGTATGGAGTAGTTAATCCTGAAAAGCATATGCATAATTTGTATTGTGAAAAGCCTCCCAGAAAGCAGTATGCTATTGAAGTTGGGGAAGTTTTTAAATGCTTTACTGGATCCATGGAAATTTGCAGTTCAAATGAAATAATAAAGTGTAGGGGTGTTACAGGAGTCAAGTGAAAAGCATAATTCTGTGACTCAGATATAACACTCCTTCAGAGCTGGGGCAGAACATAGAAATCATGAAAGAAATACCACATACCTTGAACATCTTGCAGTGTGAATGGGACTAAGACTATTGCAATAGTTTCAAATATTCCTTCGTGATATTTTTTTAGGGATAGATTGTTAGAGTTGTCCGGGAAGTAGGATTTGCTTTTGGTAAAGAGAAACAGAATATTTTCAGTTCTCATCATCAGTTTTCATTTTTTTTAATGCCAGATCTTTTCTCCTGTCCCCTCTAGCTCCACTGCCTGTTTTGACAAATCAGCTCATTTATCAGATGAGAAAAAAGGAAGAGGGAAACAGGAATATATTTTGTTTCTTATATTTTTCATGATATAGTCTGCATCTCTGCTTAGTATCTCAGTAAATAGGATCTCCAATCTGCAACTGGTCACGTTTTACAGCACTAAGGATTCAGCCAGATCAGGTCCTGAGACCTGTAAGTAAAACTTTTACATTCTGGACAGGTAAAGCTGATGCATAATATATTTCAATTTCACTGGATTCATTATTGTTTTGCACTTTAATTTTGCAGTTTTATTTGCATGTGTATTTCTCTAGGCTTCTCTTAATTGCCTCTGTGTTTATCAATGCCCTCCTGCCCCTCCTCACTGCCCTTCTTGCCCAGCATGGCCCAGTCCAATGGCTAAACGTCCAGGGCAGGTAGGAAACCAACATTGTTACTGGATAAAAATTTACCTTGAAGGTTGAAGAGCATCCTCCGTTTGTAACAGGAAGGCATGAAAAAGAACACATCACTTATCTGAATTTGCTGTTCATCCAAGCACTGTTTATGGAGATTTACAGTACCTTCCCTGTGCAAAGAGCTCTATTGCACGGTGACTGCTGGAGGATTTTAGGTGGCGGTATTAGCTGCTGTATTAAAAATGCATCGGAAGGCACGGGGTGGGAGATTAGTTGGATAGAAAGACCCTTGAATGAAGGGTTAATTACATTCAAAGAGGCCATCATATGGAGCAGAAGAGGCAATAGGTTTCTTTTCTTCAAAATTTACTAAATAGCTGGAAACACGGTTTAATGAATTTTAATGGGATCTTTCTGAATCCTATGCATATTGCATCTGCTGACTGTAGGAAGTCAAAGTATTGTTGAAAGGAGGGTATTGCCCTACTTTAGGTTTCACAGTTCAGTATTTAAAAAAAATATTCTGCAACAAGCACTTTATTCAATATATATTTTTCTCCTTATTTAATTCCGCTCCTTGCAAGCAGAAAAGACTTTCAGGATCTGTGAGCCCTCAATACCATAGATTATTCTACTGTTATGTAACACGCACTTCACATTTATTGAGCTATCTTGTGCCGTCAAGATAAAGGAGCCCTCAGTATTTTTCCCTGCTTAGTAGCCATGTGAGAGACATGGGGATGGATTCTGCTCTTGGTTATACTAATGTAGGTCTGGAGGAAGAAACTGCTGTGAATTTCTCTCAGAATTACTGCACTATAAATGAGATCAGGACTTGTCCCACTCTACTAGAGGGAAGAAAAGAGGGATAGGATTGGAGTTCCCTCTTTTCCTGTGCAGCGTGCACGGATTGTGATGGGATAGGATGCCACACTAATCACTTCTGTGTGGGATCCAGCAGGGCCAGTAGTGAAGCCAATCTATGACGCTTGCATAATAGACTGGATCATCCAGAAGTGTATCAGAAATCTCAACATCTATCTCATGCTGAGCTGCAGTGAACCACCAGCTTCTTACACCTCCAAATCAGGGGAAACTGAGGCAGGTTATTCAGGGCATGTCATGAGTCTTCTTCAGAGCAGCGGTGTCTGGCTTCTGGCTGCAATTTTACATCTTCCTTCACTACGTAAAGGCTGCCCATTGCCTTGGTAACTTATTTTTTCTGTTTCTCATTCTCAAAATGCTGGGTATCTCTCAGAAAGACAACAGTGTAAGGCTGCCTTAGTTCTTGTTAACCTGGAGCCCAGTTCTCCTTCATGGCACAAAGAGGAATGAAGAGACCCTCTCAAAAAACATTTTGAGATTCCCAGGAAGTCAGCAGGAATTGGCAGGTAGTAATGATTTGTAGTACAGTACTTAGGTCCATTGAAGGAAAAAAGCTGCCCTGCTTTGCACCAGCATGACCAAGATGACAAAACTTCTTGTTAGGGACATTATAATACTTGTATAAAAAACCAGTTCCAGTGACATATGAACATACACATGCAAATAGCAGAAGGAAAGTAAAACTATGCTAGCATCCAGCACCTTCATACCAGCATGCTGTGGAGCATGCGGGATGATATTTTCAATACCAAGGTGGTGCTACACATGCTCAGGGTTGCAGAAGCAGAGGAGATCATAGTCAGAACTTCCAAAGAGCAGAGCCAGACTCAGCCAGACTACTACAGGTCTGGACCCAAAGTGAGACTTCCAGACTGAGAGCAGCAGGAGCACTTTGTGTCCAGATTTGTGCAGACCATAAAGGTGGGGATTAAATGTACTTCTGCAGGGCTCCTCAGTATAGAGCTGTTGTTGCCTTTTCACCTTGTCTCCCCATCCCTCCCTCGTGTGTTTCAGGTCTTTCTCTACTTCCAAGCAGACAATGTGATGCCTGCTTGCGTGGCACAGATAAGTTAGCCATATAGCTTGGAGCGGCAGCCCTAAGCCACCTAACCTCCCTTTGATCTGAAATCAAAACAAAAGATGTCGGCATCAAAATGAACATTTGCCAGGTAACGGTTACTTTGTGTGCGTTGCCTTCATTCAGCTGCGAGGAGCTCTCATCTCTTTGTACTATGCCCAGATCTGCTCTCGTCTTAATACTTTATCAATGTGCCAGCAGGCTGCTTCTGCCGTGGGTACAGCTGTGCAGAAGCTGTCAGCGTTTTTAAGCAAAGCATTAAACAATACTTCAGGTGGCAGCAAATTGTTATTTTCTCACCCTCCTTCCAATTCTTCCCTCTTCTACTTCATTACCAAACTCAGATGCTGAAGCCCTTACTTTTTATGTCAACTTAAATTACAAAACTCAAATGTGTTTTTCTCTTTCTCTTGGTGGGAATCAGTCTCTCTAAGGGGGCAGAGGCTCAAAACTAAGGTGCACTGCTCATGCCCAAAAGAATTGCTCTTACTGCTTGGATCCCACCGTGAGGTTGGTCTGAGATTTCCAATGTATATATATAATGCTCCATCATGGTGTTGATGAGAGCTAGGAGTTGGGAGAGCTGGCTAGGAAAAAAGAAAACCTACCTCAGCTGCTGCTTTACTCCAGAGACGCTGAGCAAGTCATTTCCGGAGAAAAATTAAGGCTGGCTGACACTTTTTTCAGTACCTACTTGCTTTGTATGTTCATTGTGTAAGTACTTTGGGGAGGGGGTTCCTCACTGCCATTGGCACTTCAAACTGGACACCGTAATATACGGATTGATTTCTGAAACTCAGATATCCAATGTGTCATTGTGTTTCTTATCCTTGCCCTATGAAATGAGATAAAAATCGTTTCCCTGCAATGAACTTTGAGGTCTTCCAGAAAGTTAACAAATTGACATTCACGGGAAGTATCAGGAATCATTTCTTGTTGCACTCGCACATACTGTGTTAACAGATATTTCCTAACAGGCAGAGCTTTGCCAGATTCTTGCTCAAGGGAGCCCAGCCTGTTTTGGTGAATAATAATCAAACCACTCTAGAGTTTTTTTTCCCCTTCTTTTTCCTCCTCTCTAGTGAAGGAGAACTACTGAGGCGTTTCTACCTATGAACAAACTTTGCTCCCCGGGTATCTCCTTCAGCCCTCTCCTAATAAATCAGCTCGGGTTTGATGTAGGCTGGACCAAGGTCAGCCTGGCATGACTCTCGCTGTCTCTTCCACACACCAGATACAATGCTGCCACGTTGTGGCTCCTTCCTATCTGTTTTGTCGAACATACTCATTTCTAGGATTGTGGGTGAGCACCCTTCTCCCCGGGGATATCAATGGGGCTCCACATCACACCATCAGGTATGTCAACCAGCCCCACTTACTTCCACTCTGAGAATACCCCCCCAGAAGATGATTTTGCTGTAAATTGTTGTGACTACAAACCGTGTGTGCTCTCTCATACTTTGCTTTATCTGTCTGCTTGTGCTTCATATGGGGATGCTCTGAGTTGGAAGGGAGGGTGTAAGGATGCCAAACTTCATTTCTCTGACTGGCGTTGCTCTCTCGATGCTTCTCTCACCCCTCCAAATCTGTATAGAGGTGGCTGATCCTTTCAGTTCAAGGAAAATGTAGTCACTGATATATGGGCCGATCTTTTCCTCAAACTCCCTTCCCTTTATTGGCTGTCAAGTTCTCAGCTCTCCTTATTCTTTCTCCCATTGCTTTTTTCTTTATTTCCTTCTCTCCTTTGGGAGAAAGAAAAATACACACATACACACAAAAACAGCAGGGCAGGAAATTAAACCTTTCCACAAAGATGCCTTAGTAAGATGCTGGCTTTTCACTCATTTATTTCGCTCTGATTATTGTTTATAAGGAAAAAGGAAGGAGTGATATGTAGGGATGTGACCTGTGGGGCAACTGAGCAGACAGAAGAAAGTCCTTTAATTTATTTGGCGAGATGTGTTGTTAGTTGTTGCTGGTTTTTCCCCACAGACTTGAGAAAATCAGAAGAGCTTTAAACCTATCAGCAACACTCACATGAATTAAACGCCAGGTGGAACTGCTCCCATTTTCCTGGATACAAAACGGATAATGGCCTCCGCCGGCACAATTCTCCCTGTTTCATCCCAGTCAGGCGAGTGTTAGGTGTACTGCAATACCACTTGTATTTGAAGGTTCCTTTTAATTCAGGAAATGAATTAATTGCTTTGTACTGAACAGTAGTTTTAAGAGAAGGCCAAAACATCCCCTGAAAACCCTCTTGCCTTTTTAGGATACTCTGAACCATTGCAGACAGGAAGCACTGGATGTCTCTGTGGTTCTCTCTCTGCTCAGCTTTGCTGTTCCCTAGCCATCATGATTTGCCTCCCTGCTTTGACTCCTCAGACAGGATTCAGCCCTTTATTGAAACCCAAAGAGCAGGAGGGAAATGCCACAAGTTTAGGCATGTGTGCATTTAAGAAATGTGTGGGTATCAAGGATAGTCTATTTCTAGGGAAAATGTGCTTCAGACAAGAAGAATGCAGTGCTCACCCACAGCAGAGCCTGAGCCTTCCTGGAAGCAGGCTTAGATTTCGAGGTTGGCTGAGGCTGATTGTGCAAAGTGTGCTTACATCCCACTGTGCTGGGGTCCTTGCAAGTCTCAGACAATGGCTGCAGGTGGGGAACTTCTCCACATCTCCTGTGCAGAGTGAGTTAGTCTGGAGAAAACTCTCCAGCCTTTCTCCATCTCTCTCTGGTGACAGTTAGCAAACAGCACAAGGAGTCTTTATGCTGTGCAGACACCAGCAGACACCCAATGGTATATCTCGCCCAAGTTAAACAGCTCCTCACACAGAAAGGCTCCCTGACCCATTTGCAAATCTCCAAAAGTTTGTTCTCCATGGCAGCTTAGTTTTATGTGTTCCTATTTGCATAAAGTCCCATGAAGAACCACACATTATCTGCTCTTAAGAAGGGAGAGGAATAGTTGTAGAGTGAAGAATGCTCTCATTAGATGAACAAACCTCACAAAGAAGAGGAGGAGGAGGAGATAGAAAACAGTACTTTAGAAACCAGAAGGGTGGAACAGGGAATCCCTGTTAAAGCTGGGTTACCCATAATTCTGATTGAAACAAAGGGACATTGAGTCAGTTCCATTTATTGTCTTTCTACGCCATATTGAGACTTAAGCATCTACTTACGTACATTTTGTTCTGGGCAAAGTTCTGTGATTCGGTTTCCTGAGCTGCAAAGCAAACAAGGTAAAACCTCCGTACCTTACCATGTATGATTCAAAGCCTTTTGCACCTGTAAAATATTTGGGATGTTTTGAGGAAGGATGGCAAAAGAGGCTGAATAATTTAACAGGACTGAGGAGATCAGTGCATAGATAAAGACGCGGGTTTTGCTAATAGTCTTCAAAGCGCAGGAGTGCATTCAAAACTGTACTGTAATATTAAACTTCTTAGATTATTTTGCTGTGGTTTAGCTTTCAGGTTTGTTTTTTTTTTTTTCCCCCTGTAATTTTTATCTCATTTGCATTGTATTTTTCCAGCAACAGCTGAGATCAGGACCACACTGTGCTAGAGACTGTACAAATACAGACCTAACGTATTCCAAATGGACAGAGACAAGCACACGTTCACTAAGAAAAGAAAGAAATACCATGTTGTGATATTATAGGTTTGATTCCTGGCCCTGAGATGCACTGAGATTAAGACTCAGATCCTTAAAGGCACTTAGAGTCCAACTGCCATTGAAATCAATGGGTGTTAGATACCTAAATAGCTTTATGGATCTGAGCATAAGTGACTTATCCAAGGACAGAGAGGCAATCTACAGCTGGGTTGGGAATTAAACACAGATTATACAAGCACCAGTCTGATTTCCTAATCACAAAATCATCTTTCCTCTCCATATTTCACACAATAAATCCCTGGCACTCACATCACAACATGGATACATAATGTCCATCCTATAAAATCGTTGGAAACCTGCATCAAGAAAAAATGCGTTTCCTCAAACCTACCCCAGCTATACACACACCTTCTCTTGGCTTGGGGTTGGCTGCTGCCTTCTCTTACATTATGGAACCTGTGTGGACTTCAGAGGAGCCTCCCAACATTTACATCCAGATGACAGAGAGCAGAATCCCACCCTAGCACTACAAATTCAAACATTTTTCACCTGGCTCTGGGGAGGGGATAGATTAGACAAACTGAACTTTCTGAAAAGATCAATATGGAACATCTCTTTCAATTACTCTCCAAGGCACTGAGCCTGTGAAGTCGGTTATGGTGCATTTATAAATTTTTCCAGGAGGGGCTGTCTGACATCCTCTTCTTCCACCTCTACTCCTTGCAAGCAATCCCTTATTGCATTGGACAGGCTGGCAGGGCAGCGCTACTCACATGACTAGAGGGGAAGAATCAGGTCCGATTCTCTCTGAACCAGGACAGATGGGGATCTTTTTGATCTCCTTTCCCAGATGCTGCTGCTCAGATAATCAGAGATGCAGCTACAGAACAACAACAGGCCCCAGACCCAAACCTGATGAAAGTCACCAGAACCCAGAAGATTTTCAGCAGCTGAATGTGTACGTTGTACACTCCAAAATGAGCACAGCTCTGCAGATAAATTTAGACACAGTTATGTAGGGGAAGAGGGTGGGGGAGCCCTTATGCCAACACAGTTTCTTTGATTCATGGGACAAGTTTAAAGCCTACCCAAGAAACATATACTGAAGATGTTGATTTAAGTTCAGTAATCTCCTACAAGCCTGCTGGCTCCTTGCTTGCATTGTGGAGTTGAAGGGAGGATTTGGTGCATGCAGAAAGAGTTTGCTAGAGAAGCATGACTCAGAACTCTGGAGGGATGGTTTTCTATGCCTTTGCTTGCCAGGATGATAGGAAACCTGCCAGTTAGGAGAGCATCAAGGTCATCAGTGGTGTAATCTGAAACCCTAATTCCCTCCTCAAGCATCTCAGCTTCAGATCAGGTCATCTCAACTTTTGTTTTCTCTCTCAGTGTCTAGTTAAGAATCTTTTCCATAGAGATTAGCAGCAGGTAGCATGCTTAGGCAGAAAAGGCAGTGACACTTTAATATGTATTAGCTATTTAGATTTTGCTCCTGTGAGGATTAATGCATGCTAACTCCCATCTTCCAAGTTGTGCCATGGTTGTTTCCTTCTTTTAGAATGGAATGGAGGCAAGGGTGTATCCCAATGCATTTTCCCAGCACAGTCCTGTGGCTTCCAGGGAGAAGGAAAATCTGCATGGTGGAGTAAAGACAGCAAACAAAAACAGAATAAGAGTAGCCTCCTCACTGCATTAAATGGACCATTAAGTACATCACACAGAGTGGGTTCTGCATCACACAGGATGCCTTGACTGTGGTCTATATCTGTCCCCCCTGTCACTTCTTGGGGCCAAGAGCCTCCTATGATGGAAGCTGCAGAGATGAGGACAAAAAGACACCTCTTGCCTGGAAGTGCTGTGACAAGGGAACAAGATACAGCAGTTGGTTATCAGCATATGGGAAAAATGTGAGGAGATGCCAACAAGTCATTCATTGATGTTGTTGGAAACTGTCTCAGCTGGTTAGGTGCCCAGACAGGAGCCAGCAGTGAGAACGATCTTGGATGTGGCTTTCAGTCTTGGCTAACTAACCTGGCAAAGGTGGCAAACACTCCAGGACAGCACCCCTTCAGCAGGTCCCTTGTTGCCACTCCAGCTCTTCCTTACCCTGTCTGAGCACTCCTGAGTGTTCATTTCTTTGCTTCAAGTTGATCAAACCCTCAGCCAGCAGAAGAGTGACACTATCAACTTCTTACCTGCTGAGGATTTTCCACCATTATATTGCCCATAAGGGCCATTTTAGGCAACAGTCCAACCTCCTACCCTAGGAATTCTTGAAGCCATGGCAGCTAAGAGGACTTCTCCACTGCCACTGGGTAGAAATAAACATCAGGGAAGGCACTTGAGAAGCAGCTGCTGATTACAATGAGTAAAACTGTCCATAACCTGGTCCTAACTGTTGCTGTGTTGCAGCAAGGTTGGAAATGTCTAGCATCCCCACTGGCAGCACTCAGTTTGCCATCCTTATTTTAACCCAATTGATGCTGTTAATCAAGGGATGCACATAGGGACTGAGGAATATTTGCATTCAGTGACTGAGTAAGAACTGAATCCTTCAGATTGAAATTCTTCGTGTGAGATAGCAGTGGTATACGTTTGTAGAAAAGTTTAGCTGGAAATTTTTGTACAGAAGCACATTAGCATTTCTGGGAAGGAACATTTTAAGAACTCTTTTTCCCTCACTAAGTAGAAATAACTTGTTGATACACAGCACGTAGTATGAAAGGGTGATTACTATCGCATTTAGAGATATTTGAGCAAAGTGCACATGATAGATGTATTTTTACATTGTGGTGGTTACGTTATCTAGGAAAAAAAAAAAAAAAAAAAAACAGAGACGTGTACACGAGTACATTAAAGATTTAGGGCTCTATCCTGCACCGTTTAAGTCAATGGGAGTTAGTCGCTGATTTTAATGGAATCTAGACAGGGGCTTACATGCCAATGTAATGCAGCTGCTAAGGAATAAATATCGACACAAATGGATCAATATATTGGTGTCTTTTAAGTGCTAAAACTGTACTTTGCAATACCTATTACCATTTTTTGCATGTTCATTGTAACTGCAGTGCAGCCACCGTGCAGCTAAGGAAAAGGCTGTTGGCGGGTGTCAGCATTCACAGCGTAGCAGTGACACCTTCAGGTCGGAGCCGACCGCAGTCCCCTCTGTGCAAGGTGCTGTACATGCCTGGGGCGGGATGGGGGGACGGGGTGAAGATCCTTGCTGAGAGGTCTGATAAGGTGACCGAAGATATGGTGCACACCAGTGTCAGAGATGGCAGCATCACCCAGAGACTACAACTACAGGGGGAATCAGAACCACAGCTGTCCAAGTGTTGAAGTCTAGCCTGGAAACTTTGGTTGTGGTTGGGTTTTGGTTGGTTTGTTTCTGCCATTGAACCAGAAAAAAAAAAAAAAAAAAGAAAGAAAGAAAAAAAGAAAGAAAAAAAAAAAAAAGAAAGAAAGAAAGAAAAAAAAAGGGGGGGGGGGGAGAGAAGAAGATAATTCACCACAATTTGGGCTAATTTGATTTAAAAAAAATCCTCATATATATCTTCATATATATATCTATCTTTATATATATATCTTTATATATATATATGTATATATGTATATATATATACCTCAAGGTATTTTGCTTTGGAGCACTTTCACTTTGAGTGATCTTGCAGTTATACGCCTAGAAAATAATACCAAAACCATGTATGGACTGTTTAAAACAGGTAAATTAATCCCCTAAACTTTTTTTCTTTTTTAGATAATCCATGTTTTGACATTTTTCCTTTTTTGTCCTGCTTGAAACAACTTGCCAAATTTACCCCAAATCTGTGAACAGCTTTCCTTCCTGCTAAGATGTTTTTCCCCTACAAATATCATCTGACAAAAAAAAAAAAAAAAAAAACACACCAAAATGTGCAAGTCTTGTCATGAGGCTGCTCTTAGTGTCCCCAAATGAAGAAAAAAATAGGCAAAACAGAAAAGAAATTAAGAAAGAGCCAAAGAGGCCAAAATAAAAGAAAACAAATACTAACAATAATAAAAAGATTTCTCTTAAAGCTGCATCTTCTTATACTGGCATCTTACTCCAAGATGCACAAGAACCACTAGAAACAGCCACCTCCATATGAACAGGGAAAGTGCTGCTCTCTGCCTCCATCTAATACGTGAGATTTATAAGTGCTTCAGCTCCCCAGAGGCACTCAGGCATATTGCTATATATAGGACTGTTCCCAGATTACAGAATGCCTTCCCTTGACAGTGGCATTATCAGACCGTAGGGATTTTTTCCCCCTTTTTCTTCTTTTTTCTTCTTCTTTTTTTTTTTTTTTTTCCTTTTTTCCCCACAAACCATCCTACTCAAAGCTGTTTCCCTTTGTTCGCACTGTCATCACTGTTAATCATTGTGTGGAAACGGGTTCAATGTCCAGTTCAAAAGCAAACCTAGGCAAACGCAGATAAACATCTCCTCCCGGGAAGCGACAATATTTGTGTGACACATAATGCTGACAACGGATTTGTTTTCTAAAAGAGTTAGCTGGAAAATTGGATGCCTCGCATTGAGTCATGCCTCTGGTAGGGATGGGGCTGGGCAGCTGCAGGGCTGAAGAAGCTGAACTGGGAGCTGGTGGAGGTCTCTGCAGCTTGTCCACAGTTCATGGCAAATAACTCCATGCCAGGTCCATGCAGAACATGACTCTGTCCCAGATTCTCACTCGGGCAGTTTAGCTTGAGAATCTCTGCTTTAATCTGATGCATTCACCAGGACAGCGTTCCATTACCCCTGATAGAAGAGTGAAGAAGGGAATTGGGAGCAGCTGGCTGCTGCTCCCAGAAATGACATGTTTCTATTCCTTTTGGGGTAGGCAGTAACACATTCTGCAAGGTGCTGAGCACTCCTTGTAAGGACCTGATCCCTTCCTTATTGACCCATTGGGAAGTGAGGCTCCCTGTCCTCCTTTAGCCCTAAAGCAGCGAGTGATTTTTTGCAGTTCTGCTTCCACTGTCACTGCTCCCTCCTTCATTTCTTACATTTTTTTCTTGCTTTCCTTCCTTGTCATTATTTTTGTCCAACAGCTATTTGTTCAGTAATCTCCCCCAAGAGATTAGCACACTAATAGGCAGTCAACAAAACAAGAAAGAAAGAAAGACACAATACTTAAAGGATGAATACTTAGGAAAGAGCATCAGTCTTTTGATGTCCTGATTCCAGTTGGGTTTATTTGCAATATATATGTCTATAATAAGTATATATCTTGGTACGTTGTCCTAGTACTCAGGCAGAGATTTCCAACTGCTTTGCAACCATCTCACCTCCTCTCTGCTTGTGGGGAGGAGAAGAATAGCGGCATCCCTGTTATACAAAAGGGAGGCTCCTTCGGCAGGTGCTTTCGATCTGTTTTTCCTCAGACATATTATTCCTTTAAACTGGCAGTGAAGATTTACTTAGAACTGCATTAGGAGCTCTTGAAAACACCCTTTTTTTTTTTTTTTCTTCACTGGAAATTGATACCAAACACTTGGGCAATTTTATTTTTTTTTTAACAGATTGGTGGGCAGTCTTTTCATTTCCTCCTTGTGATTTTATACAGAACGCTTTTTCAGGCAGATCTTTTCTCACCCCTCCAAAGCAGTCAATGAAACATTTACATGCATACAATTAAGCACAAAAGGAATCAAACAAACAAACAAACAAAAACACAACAGCCTAACAATTGCACCTTAACTATTTCTCCAGATTATTAATATTCAGAAGTAACAAGTCCTTTTGAACCAAACTTTCAAAAAGTCACGCATGCCTCTAACAATCATTTTAAATACTCACAAATTTGGAAACATATGAAAGCTAGCAATTTTAAAGTGATAATAGCATTATTCTTCCCTGCTAGGGTCTGATCATGCACAGTTGAAGCCAGTATACCTTCTGATTGACTTGGCTGAACATATAATGAGCATACGTCAGAATTTGCCCATGCATTTCTGAAGATTCACATCACAAAACACCCAAGAGACACCAGTATCAAGAATCAAATATACAGCATGGGGAGTTAGAACTAGATGATCTTCAAGGTTCCCTCCAACCTAAGCCATTCTGTGAATCCATAGGGACAAATTAGGTGGACTTGTATGTGGGGAGAAGGTTAGCAGGAGTAAATCTCTAATCTTCATAGTATTACAGGTATCTAGGTCTACTCCCAAAAGATTAGGGTGATGTAGTCGCATCCTGTGATTCTCAGTGTTCACAGAAGAGGGAGTTGGCATAAGATCTTGGAAGGCCATGAAGTTGCTACTTCTGATTTCAATGACAGCAGGAAATTCAAATTAAACATTAATAGAGATTTATTGCTGGTTCTGATACATTCAAAAAGTAGAAAACACCTTCCAAAGTTATGAGGTTACATGAAAAATCTTGAGACAAAAAACATTCAAATGTTTTGTCTCAAAACAATATATTTTGAGATCCTTCTTTTTTATTGTTTTGAAATAGTTCAATTAAGATTCAGATTCTCTCAGTTAACACACAGGATGGAAAATGTACCTAAAAAAAAGAAAGTTGAGATTCTCATATACTCTCACACATTCCAGATCTGGCTGTGATGAAGCACAGCAAGGCTCGCTAGGCTTATAGAAACTGGAAGAGATAGCAATACCAAAAAAAGAATAGCAAAATGGTTATATGAGTATGCACATGGTATTTGTAGTTATTTTCAGGGTCAGGTCTCAAATTTTTACTTTACTTGCTATTCATTGCCAATCACCCTCTCCTAGAATGTAGTGAACACATGTCTCATCTTTAAGAACAAGGCTTTGCTTTCTAGAGTTACAGAAGAAAATAATGCAAACACTGAAATCACAAAAGGAAAAAAGAAAGAGAAAAGATAAAGGAAAAAAAAAAAGGTTGCTTTTTTGATAGCTTAAATACAGCCGTACTGATTTGAAAGTATGGTGTACACAAGGCCATTTTGTGTCCAACAGCGGCCATGAGAGGATGCCTAGGAACTGGTGAGAACAGGGCAAATGTATTCAACACTTTCCTAAAACATTCTCCCAGCTTCTCACTGTTTTCTACCCAGTGGATTTTCTAAGTCTGTTGTGGTTCATTTCAACATGTAATGAACAATAATAAGCAATTTCATCACTATGGTGATCTGATCCACAGTTCATGAAAACTTAGAACCATACCTGCAGTGTGTATTCCATCCAAATCTGTGCACCTCATCAATGGAGGAGAAATGTAATTCAGAGGGCACAATAGAGCCTTGAGTAGTAACTCTTCTTGAAATAACCAAGGCAATACCAGTGCAGAATTCTAGTTGAGCACACAAGGCTTGAATACGTCTTTTAGGACTGACAGTAAATATATATCCGTTTTATAAGGAAAGAAAAAAAAAAAAACAAACACATAGGTTTTTTTTGGAGTAGTTTTACCTCTGGAAACAGATCAAATACGTGCAGTAAGATCTGAATCCATGTAAAATTCACCCCTGTTTAGTTTTTCACTCTAAGCTTCAGACTCAACCAGATTAGATTTAAAGTGTATCCATCTTTTCAGAGACTGGAATTAGAGAGAAATAGGATAGAGGTTTTTTTTGCAATATGATCTTGTGGATGAACCACTGGTAGTTCTTTCACTTGGAACCAGCTACCCATGCTCAACACAAAACTCAAACAAGTGTGACGAAAGAAGAGGATTTCTTTTGTTCATACCTTACATGTACAAAGTTTTCCAAATGGAAGCCAATGATTTTACAAGTAGCAACCAAACTTAACAGCACAGTTGTTAAAAGGTCATTTCTACAAGCAAAGGTTCATTTATGTTATTACTTTCCACAAACTGCTTGTTTAAAAGTTTAGTTCCCACTTTGTGCCTGTGAACAATTCAGTAACATTTTCTTGCTACTTATGTTTTCTGGCCCATGTTAACATTAAAGGCAGCAGTATGAAAAAAGGAATGCTTTGGATTTATATTAAAACCACTTTGTATTCCAAACCCAAGACCCTGCTTCCCCTCATCCCAGGTAGACATTTGCATCCTTTAAATGATCTTGTTTATTCTATGTGTCAGAATATAGTTATCTGAATATTAATTATGGTTTCAGTGAAGTTCATCGGTTGAGTGCAGGAATTGAGAATTCTTCCTTCAGTCGCAGCCACCTGCTTAGATTTCTGTGTTTATCTGCTTCACTGAGTTTAAATCAGTTTCCGTAAGTGAAAGTCTGTTGCTTTGAGCAGATGTTAATGCTCAGAAATAGTGTACAGTCTGCCATTAGCATATGTAGCATAATGCTAATAAATAGAGGCATGTACCACCCTTGAAGGTGATTCTGATTTCAACTGATGATCTCAACCACTTCATCCTTCCCTCCCCACACCTATCACTGCAAGCCCTTTTTCTTAGATAAGCCTCTGGCTGATACAGCTGTTGTAAGTGAGGGACCTTCTTTCCACCCCCAACAAGACCTTAGCAAATGGTCCATTCTGTTTATGCTACATTTGGATGATTAATGATATTGTATATTGTAACTAAATTGTACTGCTATTATCATCAGGTCACTGCTGACAAATAGATATATCATCTCTGGGGTTCATGTACAGATAACAATTTTAACTACGTGGATAAGTAAAGGCTTGATGGTGTCCTAATGCTAATGTAAATATTACTGCATATTGGAAGTTGGTAATGCATCATATATGGGGATTGCATTATACAGCAGCAACCATTGAGTAGGTGAAGCTGGTGTGACTATGCCAATAGTGGTTTTCAACTTTTCAACTTATTCTTCTTGTTAATTTTTTTTCCCCTCCCTTGGGATTTGGAATAATCCACTTGTAAAACATGACAACCATTTAGACCCAAACAGACCCAGCAGCTTTCAAGTAAAACTGTAACCAGAAAAATTTGAAGTGTCTTGGGTGTTGGGAAGGAAGAGTATAGCTGTATCTGCACCCTCCCAACTCCCTGCTTGATGCAGTGCTCTGAGCTCCAGGACTAAAACAGAATCACTGGATGAAAAATTGCTGTTAGAGATTGACTAGTTTAGTCAAGAGCAGGAGGGCTGGAAATGTGAGAAAGCAAGGTCATGAACATGTCTTCATGGGTTGTCTCAAGAGCAGATCTATGTTCCCAATCCTGACAGCTGCAGGTAACTATTTGAGGAGGAAATCATATTAAGCCAAGATAAAAAAATTGAGGGAGAACGGACTCATTGCAGAAACATAACATTACAGCTCCTGGCTAAAGTTTGAGAGTATATTGAAAAGGTTTGGAGAAGCAAGAATTCAAATTGAACGAAGCTTGTGCCGCTTTTGCTACTCATCCATCAAGAACTGGCGTATGTCATGTTAAGGCTCAGACTTGAAATTAATTATTCTTTCTAATACTGAGGAATCTTATTACACTGACCCTTATCTTCATAAATCCCAATATATAACAGGAGCAACAACGCAGAAATCATTGCAACAATACCAGTAGAAAACTGGAGCATGATAAGAATCAGGCTTGGCATTTCCACAAGTCTAATTCTTATTTCATAGGGAGGAAAACATAACAATCTGCAGTCAAAAGGAGAATAGCTGGATCAGAGCCCCCAACTGATTTATACTCACAATTTCCTTCTGAAATAGCAGCAGCGGATGTGAAAAGCAAAGTGTGACGATAATTCTGTTCTTCCATCGGCATGCAAAGAGAAAGATTTTCCTAAAACCAAGAAACGGATAGAGTCAGATTTCATTGGATAGTGGTTATTTTTAAGTGGTTTGAGCTCCCCATTTCCATCATTTCAAGTAGGTGCTGTTTCCCATTTTCCACAGAGGAGGGCATTGAAAATGAGGAAGTTTTTGCACAGAAATATAGATACAATTCTTGAGTCCCCAGTTTGGCATTTACAAAACACCTTGTCTACTAATTAAGAAAGATTTTTATTAAAAAAGGAACAAACACAACAATAACAAAACAAGGCAGCTACTGTTCACTTTCTTAATTAATTTCATGATGCAGGAACTGATCTCTCTGTAGATTTGTGAACTCAGAGCCTGGAAAACAACCCGCAGCAGATTCCAAGGTACCCAAGACTTTCCCATATGGACAGGGAGGGGGAAGCAAATGGAGCCTTCTGAAATTAGCTCCCCACTTATCATCAGTGACCAGTGGATCATTTCCCTCAACAACCTGCACCTCCAGGATCCATCACCAAGACAGCATCTGGGTCTCTGAGGAGATTTATCCCATATTTGTGGGTCTCAGAGCAAAAAAGCAGAATTGCTCCCTCAGCTTTGATCACATCACTTCTGTAAAAAATCAGCCCATTCAACAATTTAAAAGGCATAAAATAGGGATCGAGCTGCATCAATTCATTTTTATTCTGCTGATGTTCCCTTGCCCACTGTTTACACTTATTGATCTGCAACCAAGGGAGAAGGCCAGAAACAGGAAAGAATAAAGGTAAGCCTAAAAAGTGCTGCTGTTCTAGAGCAACATAAAACAACTTGAAGCTGGAGGGCAGAGGAGGGACAAGGAAGAGCAGCAAGAGAAAAGGAGAATAGAGAAAGAAGGAGAGAATTAGAGACAGTGCAAACAAGATTAAGTTTCATCTGACTTATTGGATGTTCACTAGGAAAGCAAAAGGCAGGGAGAGGAAGGGCAGAGGGAGAGAACATGAACTGCAGCAAGTTCTGTCCTGAGGCTCCGTGCAATGGTTTTGTCAGAGATTCTCTGAGGCTGGTGCCACTTCATATGATGTGTAGCTTTAATGAAAGAAGGAGGAGGGCAGGAACAAGAAGGAAAAAAATGAAAAAGCATTTGAGACATTCTGTCTCTTCTTCAGTCTCCGTTTGCAGAGACCTATTGGCCATAACTCTTGCAGGGCAAATAACAAGCGTTCCCCATCCAAATGTAAGCACATTGGCACTTAATCCTATTTTACAAAGGTTATAGTTTTACATAAATCACTTGCTCTAAATGCACTTTAGTCATCCTCCTTGTGTTAAGTTTCGCTTTAAGCCTAACTAGGCAAGGAGGATTTCTCCCACTGGCCCTCTGGACATGACGCCACCAAGATTGAACTATGCTCTCCATTTTTAATATCTCTGGAGGGATTCATCTATAATGATGTCAGGGGCTAAGCATATTCCCTTGCTAGGGCGGGCGAATTAAATCCGTCCTTCCCCTGTCTCACTCAGGTCCAACAGAGCTAAAAACAAGTTGTTCGGAGAGCAGAGAAAACTGGTGATGCTTCACTTTTGATGTCTCGTTCTCCATGCAGATTCCCTAATGTCTAATAAAGGGTGAGCTTAGTAGCCTTTTCTTCAGTGATTTCACCATCAGTCATTCCTTTAATGAAGTTTATAATAGTCTTTGAGACCTCTCCTCTCTGTCATATTGTGCTCAATTTGCCAGGGACTTTCAGGGTTACACAGGAAGGACAGACTGATGGACACTACCACCCCTAGGTAGACAGACAGTATAGTGGCTCGAAAAAGTCATTTTCTTAAGAATCAGCTTTAAAGGTACCCACTGGCATTGTTGCTGCAAGGCATCTTTTGCCTGTTTTCATGCAGACAAATCCCTGATGAGGAAGGCATGCTCTAACTCTTGTGTGTTTTCTTAATGAGTTCAGTACTTGTTTCCTAGCAGAGTAAGTGAGGAGTTGAATCATCAGGCATCCAAGGAACTTCATGAAACTGGACCAAGTTAAACACAATGATTTTAGAAACCTCAGGGCAGAAGCACATTGCACTATCTTTCACCTTTGATTTTTTTAGTGAGTACTTTAGAACAAACTGTCCTGCTGCAGCCACTGGAGCTTTATGTGGTAATCTGAAGTCAGAAGAAGAATTTAAAACCAGTAATCATGAGAGAGTGAAGGAAATAAAGCTGGGCTTCTGTTAGGCAGGGGGTAATAGTGAAATGTTTGTACATTTCGGAGGAGAAGAAAGCAATAGGGCTTTGCCTTTTTTTTCCTGTAGTTAAAACTCATACTGGCCTCTCCAAGCTCACATACGGCCTCAATTGGCCAGCAGCCCAGCTGTTACCAGAATTTTCCTTGCTAAGATTGAGATCATGACTCTTGCTCTGTTAGGATGTACTTGAAATAGAATGAGTTGAAACCTTCTAAGAGCATGGAGCAAATCACACTACAAATAACCACTATCCCTGCCAGGACTGACCCACAAAGGGGGTTAGGTTGACCCTCAGATATGCAGTATGGGCAGTCAGAGGCCAGGCAGAAAGCAGGGCTGGCTGCTGGTTCGTCACTAGAGGCACCCAAGAAACCCAAACTGGATCTTCCCTCATTTTCTGCTGCTGTTGCCATGAAATGCCTTACTAGGAGAATTCTCTCTATAGGTGCTATTCAACACAGTTAAGCATACTGAAAAACAGAAAACTTGAAAAGATTTTGGCATAACAGAACACAGGTTCTTTCAGGTAATGTGGCTGAGTATCATGTGGTCTCTCTTTAGTTTATTTTTTATTTCAATATTTTCTTTATCCGAGCACACATTTTTTTTCCCAACTTTATTCCAGTTCAGTCACTTAGATTTTTCACTTATTCGGGTTGTCTGAAGATCGTAGAATCATAGAATAGCCTGGGTTGAAAAGGACCTCAAAGATCATCTAGTTTCAACCCCTTTGCCATGGGCAGGTTCACCAGCCACTAGACAAGGCTGCCTAGAGCCACATCCAGCCTGGCCTTGTATGCCTCCAGGGATGGGGCATCCACAACCTCCTTGGGCAACATATTCCAGCACATCACCATCTTCTGAGTGAAAAACTTCCTCCTAATATTTAACCTAAACCTCCCCTGTCTCAGTTTAAAACCTTGTCCTGTTACTATCCACCCTTGTAAACAGCCATTCCCCCTCCTGTTTATATGCTCACTTCAAGTATTGGTAAGATGTTTGGATAAGATGGATAAGTTTGTAAATGATTGCAAGGAAGGAAGGAAGGAGTAAAGAGAGAGGCACTGACACCACCATCGCATAGGTAGTTTACTCTTAAACTAACCATTCTTTTACTCCTACGATAACCATTTTCCATAGAGAGCAGGTAAGCGAGTAACATGAGTTGGCAGGTAGGTTGTCCTACTCAAGCAATCTTGATGCCCCTCTACAGAAGAGAATATCTGGTAGACTGGAAAGATGCATAATACACTTTTTAGTATTGCACTAACATAAAGTTAATCTAGTTTTAGGTTTTGAGGTATGATTAGATGAGTATGAGACCCCCTGTCTGGCATCATAGAAAGTGCTGGGATGCAGCAGGAAAGCCTGATTTACAATCCTTCTGACCTTACAGAAGGTAGGAAACACCATCCAATTTTCTATTAAAGGATGCAGAACCAGAAGTTATTCATCTAAGACACTCCTGAAAACATATGATGTTCCACTGAAAGCAGTGTTAGCATACTCTTCACACCACTCTGATTAAAATTCCAAATTCCAGGTATAAGGAGACATCACCAACATATACCCCATCTTAAATGTTAGCTAAGGGCATGTAGGAGATGAGAAGATTTAATTCCCTGTAAAGAGCAATCACACACCTGTGCACTCTTTAAGCCCTCCACATCAGCCTCAAATTAAATAGCAATATAAACCTAAACAGAGAGGAATTAATTTCACCCACAGAAAGTATGAAGAAAAATTCTACTTGCCAGTCAGTGACAATTCATGCAGTCACAAATTTACGGGAAGTTCAAAGCTCCCTAGTTCTGTCACCAGTTTTGCACAGCTGGGAGAAACTCCATTTCCTTGAAATAGTAATGACATTCTACTACAAGAGTAAGAATAAATTTGTTTTCAATCAGACAACCAATAGAAATAATTCATAAGTTTGCCTTATGTGATACGGTTGTGTGTGTAGAAAGCTCAGCTGCAGTCATTGCCCCGCAGTGCAAGGTGCTGTTCATGTTCCAACAAAAACACAAATTGAAAGAAAGAGAAGAAAGGAAGTCATACACTCAAGGTCATAAAGCAACTCAGAATCCAAAGAAAAGAATGAACATAAGTTTTTTGACCACTTGCCCAATGTTCTTCCTGCTGCACCACTGTACTATACCATCAGCAAGGTCAAGTAAGAATATTATATATTTACTTGCCATCAACATCATGCAAGAGCACATCATAACCTATATTGTTATCTTTCCCCAAGAAATTAAAGAGTGCTGCATTCCCCAGATACATGAGATACAGGAAAAGTTGGAACTAGAGCCACTAAATAAGTAGATAGATAAAAATGTCTAGTAATTTGTGATGCTTATGTCCCAACTCAAATGCCCTGCTCAGTTTCTTCTCAACTCCAAAAGCAACTATCCCATCAACAGAAATATGCTTTCTCTATCACATCTATACTTTGGAGCAGGGCCCAGATCTGAGGTCTCCTCTGGGTCACATAAATGCCCTTACCAGAGCATCATTCCCTCAGACTCTGGCCCAGAATTAAGACAGAAGAAGCAGCAAAATATTTTTATATTCTGCTAATGCAGCACCCAGAGCACTACCTTGATTCTTTTTGGTTCACATCATTATTTTGGGGAGTACTAGTAGCTATCACATCAAGTCACTGTCATTTTCTCAGCAAGTTCTTTATCCCCACCTATACAGATCCAAAGAACTACTACTACCACCAGCATCCCCTAGCTACACTCAACATACCCTGCTCAGTTTCCCACCTCCCATGACACCTGGGATCCACAAACAAAACCATTCTATTCCCAGACACATGCACGAAACAGATGTTCACCTGAAACATTCACAGCACTAGGTTTTTGAGCATTTTCTGCTAAATTTTCCTTAGCACTAGAAAAACAAGGTAGGTTGTGGATTGTTGTTTCTCTAACAGTTCTCTAACAGTTGACAAAAAACATTGCTTGTTGGAGAGAAAAGTAGGCTAGGATCAAAGAAAAGGAACCAGGGTGCTATTTTCTAAAACACTGATTTGAACCTGCCCAACCTTTAATGCAAAAAAAAATAAAAATAAAAAAATAAAAAAATCCTAAGAAGAAATCAGCAAAAAACACACCCCTTTTCTTGCAAAGTTTAATGTAGATTTAAGGTGAGAAGGTTCTCCTTCTGCTGAGCCAATCACAAAATAGCCACTTCTGTAGGTGTCTCCCATCAGATGTCTTTTTCTAGCAAGTTATATGCAAAATTTAGAGCTCCTTTTTTTTTTTTTTTTTTAATCTCCTAATAACCTCTTCAAACTCTTGGGAAGTTTTCAATAGGGCAGCCATTGCCTTTGTTATGCAAGAACTTTCTACTGCTATGTGTAAGAAACAGTTATTTCCTGAAAGTTCCTTTTCTCTTTAACTTCTTTAGGATTACCTAAAGAAAGACAGCAGCACAGGGTAAGGACAAAAGAGAAGAGCTGTACCTGTTTTATGGAGAAAAAAATAAAAAAATAAAAATGAAACAGAGTACTGACCTTGTCAGGCTCTTTTGTAACACTCTATTCCTGATGGCTCTTCAACCTGAAGCAGTTCCATCTTGTGCAGGAGATCCTTGGTAGCTCAGGTGTACTCTCCATGTGGTGTAAATTAGCAGTGCTTTACCAAAGTCAGTAACAATGTGCAGGTACCTTACACCTGAGAGGTTGTTATGAAGCCAGTTTATTTTTTAACCTGAGATATTTTTCTGCAGAACTTCTGTGAAAATGGATGATCTGTACTTTGTGATGGGTGAAGTCACATTTAGAAAGTTATTTAGGTGTTAAACCTGCTATTGAAATACCTTTAAAGTAACTGACTCTGATTATTGATTTGGCTCATTAGCCAAGAAGTACTTTGTTTCTTTGTTTATGAATTCAAGTTTACACTAGGTATATCTTAAATACACCTAGAGTTTTAGTATGATAGGTTTTTTTCTTTTAGAAAGAATGGTAGTTTCCCTTAGAAAGTGAGACATTAGTGATTTTTTTTTATTATTATTATTTTTTTATTGTTACACATAAGCCTTGAAAGTCAGTTTAAGCAAAAACATAAAGGACATCAAAACGGTTTGCAAGTGGAAAACTCACTCCTATTCTACTGTTGCTTAAAATGTCCAACTCCTGAAGTAGACTCTACTTGTTTCCTATTCTTTAAATCTCTGTAGTAGAAGTTAACAGAATTTTATAAAACTGTATCAAGCAAGCAAATAAGCCTTATATATAAGCTTAATAGACTTGTTTGTTCGCTAAATCTTTATTGGTTTTGCCACTACTGATGTTTTCATGTGGCTTTCATTGAGGGATGGAAAAAAAGTTTTTTTGTTGTTGTTGTTCTGGTATTTTGTTGTTGTTGTTGTTTGTTTGTCTTGAGGGGGGGAAAGGGGAGGTTTATCATTGGTTTTTTTACAGAAAGCCTAAACAGGAAAAAACAAGATCTCACACCCACACTTTGTTTTATTAGAAATAATAGAAATCATAGCAAATGCCTCCCGAGAACACTTAAAAGTAATCTTCCCAATGCTTATTAATTGTTTATATTTAATTTCCCCTAAAGACACTTGGAAAAGCAATTTACTCCAAAAACTAGAAGCACACAAGTTCAGGACAAGCTTACAAGCATATCATAATAGCATCTAAACAAGCCCCCAATGTTTTTCCTTTTATCATTTCTTTCCCCCAAGCTGTATCTTGTTAGACTCTCCCTTCAGTGAAAGCATTTTTCCAGCATGCTTTTTGCAGGGGATGACCCTTTAAAATGAGGGGCAGAAGCTATGTGAAGGCCCTAAAGGGTCCATTTTGCAGTAGGCAGTAGACTGCTAAATCTCTGTGTTCCAGATGGTGAGTATCCTTAATTCTTGTTTGTGAGCTTTGAGTTGGATTGTGTGTTCTCAAAGCTAGTTACATCTTTCTTTTTTTTCTTTTTTTCTTTAAAGCTCAGAAGTCCTGTTTTTCTTTCCTAGCTGATTTTTTTTCCTTGAAAATTGTTCCAGCTCACCTCCCTAACAAATCATCTCTGAGCAGACTTCAAACATGGAGGCTTTTTGTTTTCTGAATGCTATAGATAGACCTATTCTTGCACAGTGGGTTGAAAGTAATTCTCATTAATACAATATGTTAAATCCTGATCTTGAGAAGACTTTGATGTGTGGGCTTAGGAGATCATCAGGATGGGATCTATCCATTAAGAAGCACTTGTTTGGGACAATGAGGTTTGTGTATTAGGGTCTGGAGCTGTTAATTTAAACACAGATAATAAGATGAGGTTATTCCCATATGTATGTCTATATATAGGACTAAATTTCCAGGCTTATGCTCTTACCTATGCAACTGTTTTACTCTTAAATCCCCATACCCAATTCTGCACAGTTCTGGGGCACTATTTTCTCCCTGTAGGATATTAATAAGCCTCACTGGCAAGGAACAGAGCATCAGTCTTTGATGGGTAGGTAGATTAAATATGCACACATAATAGTAAATATTTATTTAGGTACCTGAGCTATTCTGATTAATGGTTGCATTTTTCTTTTAAACGATTTGAGTACTTTTTAATGGCAATTAATTAGTATTTATGGCATGATTATTTAATTTATTTCGCTCTTCTGCTCTTAGTACTGTCAGAAAAGCTGGAAACTTCAGATTTTTACAGTTTTTTCAGGTCGGTAAATATTATTTTGCTACTGTCTTCTGTGTGCCTGGGGATGCACAAACCAGCATGTCTCTGCTCTATTTCCTGGCACTTATTTACCAGCAGCAGAACTACCACCCTGGGAAATAGGACTCTGATCCTGCAAGCACTTCATGAAGTTTTTTAACTTTAAGTACACAAATAAACTTGTTGTGGTCAGCAGTGGCACAAGGATTACATGCATAAGTTTCCAGAATTGGGACCTCTAGGTCTCTCTAGTGACCTGCTTAGCTTGCAGTAATAACAGGGCAGCTCTCAATAGGCTATGCAGAGAGATATTTAATGCCATAGTTTGGCTTTGTAGGCCCTACATAAACAGTCGTAATATGATTTATATTTGATCCTTGTTGTTGAAGTGTGGAGAAAACAAGTATTCTGTGAAAAAGGATACAAAATCTCTCCAAATCTGTTGTGTGTTTACTTCAGGAGCCACGTGCAAAGAGGCAATAGAGACACACATCTCCTTTGTATGAAAGGTCAGCTATGATGGCTGAAAGCATCTGTCTCCTGGAATACCTGTGCAGAAAACATGTTTTGAATGCCATCTCCACTTCTGTTATCCTTATAATAACCTAGAGATGTTGAAAATCATTGTTCTTGAGCTGCATGAGGGTCCTGAGACCGTGTGGGGTTTGATGTTTGTCACATAAGCAGTTTGAGTTCTCCTTCGGCTTGAGGTGTACTCCAATGGTTTGCATTGCTTCTGAAGGCTTGTGAGTTTGTAAGTGAGAAATAGTAAGAAACCAAAGCTTTGGAGAGACCACTCCTGATTCCAGATTTGTCTGAGATGAATTTAGGGCTTCGGGGCTGATCTAAGTACAGAAGCTGCTAGTGTTCATGGGAAAGCTTTTATTTCATTATGAAGATAGTAGAAAATAAGGAAGGTTTTAGCATCTTGGATAGATCAGGCCAAGTTAGAGGTCATCAGCTTGGAGTGGGCTGATGGGAGAGGTCCTAATGAAGTGAATGAGACAATGAATACCAAGGGATAAATCTTGCACAGGCAGATCCCTTATTCTCTCATCTCTGTACTCCTCTCCCTCGACAGCTCTGAGTCAAAACAAAGCAAACAGATGGGAAAAATACGATTAGTTGCAGAGCCACCAGAAATCCAAACTATATTCCATCACGGGTCCTAGGCCAGCACACTAATTTATCGAGTGCGCAGTGCTGTTGGAAGTGGCCTGGTGTGCTAACTCGGCAATAGATCATGATAAAAAATGTAAGTGATCTGTTATCTCCAGGTTAATGTGCTTTACTATGCAACTCTGCCAGGTCGACAGAAACATCATTACATAATGATAATGATGCTCTACAAACAGAAATCAGAGGAGGAGGAAAGAAAATGAGACTTCAGGCTCTGGAATACTACAGAAATTCCTGGGTGAAAAGAGTTGGGATTTCTATTCATTTAAAAATAATTAAAAAAAAAAAAAAAGGTAACTGAAGTGCATCAAGTCTCAAAAAGCAAAGATGTTAAGGAATCATTAGTTCAAAGTAATGAATGCTTTTTTTTTTTCCAGTTCATCTGACTGATTAGGAGTGTTGATAACCATGAAATTCACCAGATACTCGCTATTGTTTCATTTCTCAAGAGCTGACAGGGCTGTTCAGATCTGGATGCACTTTGCTGATAATGTGGATGAATCAAAAAACAGTCTTCCTGCCTGGCTCCTGCAAGCTTGAAAGAAGCTGATATAGACAGGCAGAAGGAATGGAGATGAGGTGCAGGCTGCACACAGCACCTGGGATATGGATGCAGGGGGACACAGTAATGAATATAAGAGGCAGGAAGGGTGCTGGGTGCTAACACAGTGCCATAAATGAGGAGAAGGATAGAAATAGAGTAGGGGAGTGTGTATGAGCGGACAGCAAAGGAATGTACACATGCAGTGCCCTGAGTAAGTGGGAAGGAATACCTGCATGATGGCAAGCAAGCTATCATCCCAGATCCCAGAGGCTGAGCAGGTGTTGATGATGAGTGATGTGGGTGATGCTCTTGTAAGAGGTGGCATGCCCAAGCTACCAGGATAAAGGAGTGCAGATAATTCATTTCAGAAAGTTCGGCTTTTGCTGTTCTTTCTCAATTCCTTGGTGCAGGTTTGAGAGCTCAGGCCCTCATAAACTGCATTTCTTTGCCACAGTCCTGCTTTGCATCTTCCAGGTGTGACATGTTTGTCTCTGGTGCTGTGGAAAGCTCTTGCACTTGGTATGCTTGCCTGGGTATTTTTAACAATTGCTTTGCAGTATAAACCCTTCTGGCTTTAACACTGCTGGATAGACTTTGTATAATTTACCTTTGGTTTAAAAGTAATAGAAACTGACTCAGGGATTAAGGTGTGTCAAATCAACACAAATAAAAGTAAAGCGGAAAGGATTAGTCAGAGTTGAATGCAACACAAGAACTGAGTGTTAATTGTAAGAATAGTGCAGAGGTAAGAATAGTGCTCCTTTATTCCCTGCCCCTCGAAGCACAAACCTGTGTCTTGAGGTCAGCACTGGCCACACATTCCCTTGGTGTGTGAGTAGTTTGCAGAGATTGCAGCTCTTTCCACAATTCCACTTTATCATTCAGGTTTTTGAGTTGCATCAAGAAGCTCCTGCTTTGGTTCCTGGCAGGGCAGCAGCCCCCCACTGCATCTTGTGCAGCACTCTGCTGTGCAGAGTGGAAGTGAGCAGATGCTGGCTGCTGACAGGATGTATTAGAAGAGATCTTATTTGATGTGGATCTACTTCTTGAGACAAGACTGTCCTTACAGGCTCCAACTTAGCCATACTATGGAATAGTATTTTAGTGCTTCAGAAATTTCTCCTGTCCCAGGATTGAGGATGCTGTTGAATAGCCACAGAGACATCTTAAATACAGGCCAATCTACTTTCTTACTGAAATAGAAATAAAAGACTCCAAGGGTTTCAACAAAAAATTGTAAGTAAACCTTCTGTTTTCCTGCGAGTGAAGAGCATAATTGTATTTAAACTGCTATGGTTCCTTCTTTTTCTATGTAACAAAGGATCAGTGCTTTATCCCTCAGTGAGTATAGGGTGAGTTACCTACTGTATCTCCTGCTCAGCACAGAATCTATATATGTATATAGACAGTTGTGGGAAATTCATGATCGGACTCTATAGGCTTTTCTTCAGCCCTGTCCATATTCCACACTTCCTGGCTAGTGTCAGTCTTCAGACAGAAAATGACAGAAGTAAAGATGGTTCATTTTTTTTATCATGTTCTACCTGTGCCCTGCCCTTGTCAGGAATAAACAGCTATAAGAGACCTTGAAACAATAAATTTCATAGCCTCAGGTGATTTCTCATGAATTATTGTCCTCTTTGAAAATCTCCTTATATTTTCTTTGAATTCTTTCTCTATTGACAAGAAGATGCAAGGATTAATTTAGGAGATAATGAGAGTGGTTGTATGTTCAAATAGATACATACATATTTGCTCAAGGTAGCATAAAAATTGTGATTAGCTGTTTAGATGAGTTATGCTCAAATTCCTAATCAAAATTAGATGTTTGCTGTACTAGTCACTACACTTCCACACTGAAAACAGAAACCAAACACCTTTGCCACCAAAGCAAAACAAAACAAAAAAAACAACAACAACAACAACAACAAAACCACATCCTTGCCATCGTCACACAATGACAGAATTGTAGGAGTTGGAAAGGATGTCTGGAGATCGAGTCTAACCCCTGGTACAGCAGGTTCCTTATGTCACCTTGCAGGTAGGTGTCCAGACAGATCTTGAACATCTCTAGAGTAAGAGATCCCACAACCTGTTTGAGCAACCTGTTCTGTTACTCAGATGTAAAGAAGTCATTCCTTGCGTTTGTATGGAAACTTCCTCTGTTTCAGATTCAATTAGCAGAAACTTCTGATAAAGAGAAGAGAGGGGCAGAGGTCAGAAAGGATCACAGAAATACGGGTTGAGAGCTGCAAAATGAATTCAAATCAGCACAGAACAATTAGTTTGGACGTTGTGTCCCTTCATTGTGAATGTTGTGTTGTGGCCTAGTAGTGGCATTGTTTAATGTTACTCATGTAGAGTCCTACTTAGTATCAGAGAAAAGATAAATATCTCTTTGCCAGACTTCAGAACTGTATTCAGTGAATACCAAAGCATGAGATGCTGTGCACCAGATGTGCGACTACGTAGCAGGACCAGCAGGGTACTGCTCTGAAATATTGTTTTCACAAGGTTTGTGCTTCTAAATTCCCTACACCATGTTACCTGTGTGAGGTGGCACTGTGTGGGCCTGAAGTGCCCTCAGCCCTCAAGGGTTAAAGATCAGTGGCATCCTGTCTACTAATTCATTTAAATCCTCTCCTGGGTTAAATTCAACCCTGCTGCTTGAACAGTTTTTTTCTGGTAGTATACATGAGCCTCAGGGAAGGCATTGCTAAAAAGCCTTCAGAGACTGCATTATTTTAAATTCATTTTCTATGAGAAAAGTAAAGAATAATTAGAATCATTTGAAGTTTCTCCCTTTCTTGCTATGGTGCCAAGAAGAGGAGACAGGAGGAGGGATGATGCTGGTGTCAATGGAATAGGAAGACCCTATCATTGTGGTTGAAGACTAAACCAATGAAAATCTCAGTCATACAAAATGCTTTATATCTGATCTTTCACTGCAAATGTCATATAAAGAAAGGATCTTTCTGATATTTCAAGGAGCAGCAAAGTCTGTGATGACACGCTGGTATCAAGATTTGCATATTTATTATAGATAAGCTGTCAAAATGTATGTTGTCAATTTCACCTTAGACTCGGAATTTAATGATGCACATGAAGGACAGAAAATCTTTAACATTAATATTAATATGATTTTAGATTATAAGACTTCATTGTGGATATCAATCACCTAACCCTTAAGGACATGTCACTCAAGTTGATATAGTTTATAGAAAATTAATGTAATCCCTTCTGTATGATCTATTGCAGGATTGGGGGGCTCAGGAAGTGGGATGGGGGTTCAGCAGAAAGTAGGCTCTTGTTAGTTTGCCATACTCAAATATATTAAGTTCCTCAAGTACATTAGCTCTTGTTGACCTGGGGCATGTTTATCTTTCCTGTAACTGTTTAGATGTTGCACAAACTCTAACCTGAAAGAGAGCTTCCCATTTTGTTGATGGCCTTGAGCTGTGTCATTGCTTGGGTAAGCAGATTATGTTTTAGCAATAGACCAGTTTCTCAAAAAATATTTTGCTTCTACTTGCTACTGAAAAGCTTTAAAAGGCATGGGTATGAGCTTCTAAGTGTCTGAAGGTGAAGAGCATTCAGGTGACTTGCTTAGGAGTGAAAGTCCCTCCTGGAACTGGAAGTAGCTGAGGGATTGAAACCTGGAGAAAAAAAAAGGAGGAAGAAAAAAAAAAAAAAAAAGAGAGAGAAAAAAAGAAGGTGAAGCCAAGAATATTATTTAATTCAGCTAAATTATGGAAGAGTTATGCTAGTGTTCGTAGGAAGGCTTTAAAAAAGTTACTGGCTGCCTTTTTATGTCTCTTCCTCAACTTGAAGAAGGCTTGTTCATTCAAATCATCACCAAATTTGGACTTTCTGTCCATTGAAAAGAAGATGTAAGAAGTTGCCAGATGATACTCAGAATAAGAAGATCAAGATTTAGGTCCTTGCTGGGATGTGGGGTGTTTCTTGTCGCAGTCCGTTACCTATTGCAGTTGATATCAGCATTTTCAGTGAATATTACCTCCAGAAACAAAACCTGATCTAGGCTCAACTATCAGTTTTTGCTTGAGCAGGGATACAAGACCAGGTTGTAGCTGTAAGTTTTCAAAGCTTCAAGAACTTATGGAGGACCTTTAAATGATGGAAGTGGGAAGAAGGAACTGGCATCCCCCTCCCCAGTATTCCACTGGCTGAAAAGCGTGGTGTAAAAGTTAAAGAATGAAATGAAGATGGCATGTATCTCTTCCCACTTCATAATAACTGCAGCAGACAGATAGGGGAGCTCTTATATTTAGCATGTGAAAGTATCAGAAAACCCTGGCTTTGAAGACTGGATCAATGTGGTTAGTTACTGCTGGAGTTTATACACATACATACTCCTCTTATCTCTGAAAAAGACAGTCTGCACAGGTTCAGTAAATCAAAATTAAAAAAAAGGCAGGAATGAGAAGGGGGGTGAGGATGTCCTAAAAAGAACTGTAGCAGCAGTGCTTTAAAAACATTTTCTTTCATCACAGCTTTTAACAGAGGTGAGTCTCTCCAAATCTCACGATAACATAGTTTCTGTCTGGTATTGGGTGGGAGGTGGAAGAGTTGCAATGCATGCTATTTGTGTGAGTTGATAAATGAACATCCTCAGCATGTAACCACCTCAGAACCGTGTTCAGTTTTGGGCACCTCAGTACAGAAAGGACGTGGAGGTGCTGAAGCAGGTCCAAAGAACGGCAACAAGACTGGCGAAGGGCCTGGAGAATATGCCCTACGAGGAGAGACTGAAGGAACTAAGGCTGTTTAGTCTGGGGAATGAAGGCTGAGGGGAGACCTTATTGCTCTCTTCAAATATCTGAAAGGTGTTTACAGTGAGAGTGAGGTTGGTTTCTTCTCATTGGTGACAGGTGACAGGACGAGGGGAAATGGCCCCAAGTTGTGCCAGGGGAGGCTTGAGATTGGATATCAGGAAACACTTCTTTATGGAAAGGGCTTTTAAGCACTGGAATAGGCTCCCCACAGAGGTGGCTGAGTCACAATCCGTGGATGTGTTTAAAAATTGTTTGGATGTTATGCTCAGGGACATGAATAGCGGTGGGTTGTTAGAGTTAGGGTAGCATGGTTAGGTTGCAGTTGGATTTGATGATCTTGAAGGTCTTTTGCAATCTGAGAAATTCTATAATTCTATCTTTCCTTTTTTTTTTTTTAAATAGTAGCAAACATTTACTAGCACCACCCTCTCTGTACACTGATAAAATTCTGAACGGTGAGATCTCCCCCAGTATGCTAAGCAACTGTGAAAACAATACATTCCAGATTTTCTTATTTTGACTGCCATTTACTTCCTCTTTTTCTCCTTCTCCCCCTTACCTCTTTTCTTCTGCTTTTGCATATTTAGGCCACTTAACTCATCTGTGTAACTCTCACCTATTTCCTGTAGGCCTCCTGCATAGTGTAAGCAATGAAATAAGCTAATCAGACAAACACATGTGTTCTTTCTTGCCTTGTGCATTTTCTCCTGGTTTTATCTGTTTATCTCTTTGTCTACAATACCTACTTTTATCTATTAGTATGTCTTCTTTCCCATGTTTTATCCGTTAATACCTCTTGTTCAGCTGAGGATAAACTCAGTAATAATTGCACTATAAAATGAAGAGTACACTACATGTCTCTTATTGCTCAGGGGCCTGTTAATTGGAATTTATAAAGTTCAATAAACAGTAATCCAATAAGACCTAAACTCTTATTCATTTATCTTAGAGGTAATATCCAGGCTGCCAGCAGCAAGCTGGAAGCAGCTGAGCCACAAGCCTTGGTTGCACATGCAGAATGGATTTGTCTTTTTACTTCTCTGTGGTAGGTACATGCAACTTAGTGTATCCTAGCAGCCACGTCTCCTTGGTGGAGACTGATGTTGGGAGGCATTTCTCTCTCTGTCTGGGAGGCTTTGAAGGAATGTAATAATATGCAACTCTTGCAAAGTTGCTGAAGTTTTCCCTTGTGTCTGGGCCTGAATAGAAGATCCATTGGAGCTACTCAGTTCTATGAGTACAGGCATTCTCCCTTTTCTTCTGTTGCACACTGCTAACCTGTAGCTATTTCAAAAGCTGTCTTTTTGTCTCTCACCTTTGGATTCCACCTTTTTTATTCTTATCCATCTACTGGTAGTACCTGCTCCCTTCTTTTACTCTGACTTATGGGATTGTTTGTGAATAACACTGGGAGTTACTGGATGGTTTTTCCATCAATTAGCATTTCAGTAGAGAGTCAGTACACCAACTTTGATATTTTTTTCAGTATTGTGCTGTGAGTTCTGCACATGCAAATAGTGAGTTTTCCACAGTTAATTTTGTTCTCTCCCCACTCCTGTGGCAGCATACAGTTGTCCAGCGCTGGCTGAATCTAGAAATCACTGGTAAGTACTGGTCCTTAAGCTGCTGGGGAGCACAACACAGATATGGAGTGAGACAAGATGATGTTTCGGTACCTTTTTTTGAGTAAGATGAGGCATATTGAATAGACTTGCATTTTCATAGCGTACAATTAAGTGTTATGCAAGACAATCCCTGTGGATGTTGTACCAAATATATCTCAGTGATAATGCTGCTTAAAACACAATGCACTGACTAGATGAGAAAAGCAGATACCATGATACCTGAATATTGGATCAGTGAGTTAGTTCAGGAGAAAAAAACAGTAGGATTTTGAAAGAGTTTTACAGGTGATGTTGGGAGTTGTAGTCAGCACACAGAAGGAGTCTGACTGATTCGCTACAAGACTTTTGAAGAGTGGTAGTCCTGTCTGCTGCTAGCTGAAAAACAAACAGCAGAAAAACAATTTGCTAAACAATCATTCCAAGAAGTCTTCTGGTTGTTGTTTTGTTTTTTGTTGTTTTTTTTTTTTTCCGTAATAATTTGAGTTTTTCAAGCTGTGTGTAGACATGGATAAACATATTGTCTAGCAAACCGCTTTGAAAATAATATTTTAATATATCAGCGTTTCCCCAGAAGACTTGCAAAAACCTTTCCAGAATGCAGCACTGTCTTTGCTCCTGGAAAATACTTGCTCTACTCTGACAGGATATCTAGACTAAGGACTACATGATGGAGATGTTTCCTAGCTCGCCTGCAACTTCAGGAAAGATGCTAGAAAAATGAGGCTAATTCTAGTAGCTTTCATTATTAGAAGTTCTCCTTGTGCTTTTGCAGTATTGAGTAACTCAGATGCTTAAAAGGGTTTGATCTTCAACCTTTGCCATTTCCATCTCTGCTTCCAGAAACTGGAGTTCTCTCTATCAAAAAATCATAGTTTTGTGCATTTCTATAATAATGGCTTAGGTTGGAAAGGACATTCAAGTTCACCTAGGCCCTGTTGTAGACAGAGTTACCAGCCACTATATCAGTAGCCCAGGGCCACATCTGGCCTGGCATTTAACACCAGGAATGGAGCATTCGTAGCTTCTCTGGGAAACCTGTGCCACTGCCTCTCCACCCTCTTAATAAAGATTTTTTCCTAGCTTCCAACCTAAATTTCCCCTTTTTTTTAGCTTAAAGCTGTTCCCCCTTGTCTTATCACTATCAGACTATGTGAGAAGTCAGTCCTCCTCCTTATTAACTCCCTTCAAGTACTAGAAGGCTACAATATGGTCTCCTTGGAGCCTTCTCTTCTGCAGACTGGACAAGACCAGCTCCATCAGCCTTTCTTCGCAGCAGATGCACTCCAGCCCTCTGATCATCTTCATGGCCCTCCTTTTGACCTGCTCCAACAACCTCATGTGCTTGGAGCCCCAGACTTGGACACAGTTCTCAAGATGGAGCATTATGAGGGCAGAGCAGAGGAGGAAGTCGCTTCCCTCTTCCTGCTGCCATCTCTCTTTGATGTAGCCCAGGATATTCTTGGCCTTCTAGGCTGCAAGCACACACTGCAGGCTCACGTCCAGCTTTTTGCCCATAAAGATCCCCAAGTCTTTCTCTGCAGGACTGCTCTCAAGTTCTTCTCCCAGTCTGTACACTTATCTGGGGTTGTCTGACCCAAGTGCAACACCCTGCACTTGGCCTTATTATGCCTATTTCTATCTTGCAGTGGGATAATAATAGCATCTTCCCCATATCTTCAAGCAGCAATATTATGGCAGTGGTTTCTACATCATTATTTATGCACCAATGAACTCAATATGCTCTTTATTTGCACTTGCTTTGAAATGGGTTTTATTTATTCTTAGCTTTTTTCCCTAGTCTAAGTTTATCTCACTTGACATGTTCACCTGAGTTTGACTCCTAGAATAGTTACTCGAGGCACATTGGCTTAAGGTGATTAAAATATTAGGTGGTTCTTGCATCCCGACCTCAAAAGGGCTAGGTGTGGTACTGAGAGAGAAGCAGGGTGATCAAAAATGGAACAGTGGTTTTTGTTATTTTTGTGAGGAGAGTCTAAAACTAGGATCTTCTCTGCCTAGAAATTTGATGAATGGTGAAAGACAATGATCAAAGTCTGTAAGATCCAAGGTGTTCTGGAGAAAGACATCAGGGAATAATCATCCCTGTGCCCTTGTAAGTTCATTTAATGCCATTTTCTTTTAGGAATATTAGTTGAATGATCAAAAAGCAAACATAATCCTTCATGAGGTAGGTAGTTAAAAAATAGAGCTCTCTGCTACAGCATGATGGTTTTGGCGGTAGTTCTACAACTCTGAGCAACTGGACAAATACTCAGACAACTACACTCAAGAGATTTTAGCTGAAAGTTACTACCTTGGGATCAGCAAGTCTTTGAGGGGCAGATTTCTTGAGGTTAGAGTATAGTAGGGAGACATACATATTTGATCCGTTCTTGTACTTTTTTCACTTAATAGCCATCTACTCACCACTGCCAGAGACTGGATACTGGGATAAATGGACACTGAGTCTGACCCAGCGGGCTGTGGTTATTGAAAGCTATCCTGATGAATGCACTGGCTGCATACGTAACTTTGGGCCATTATGCTGTTCTTAAAGCCTTAGCCTTGCAAACGAGTTAGGATGAAGCTCTGCATCTGTGTCTAGTTGAGACAAATATAAACTGGAAACATAATGGTGAGTAGCAAATGTCCTCCAAAACCCTTCAGTGATGTTGGGCAAAGGAATATGATCTTTTTGTTTACTGAAATTGTAACGGAAAACTACTTACCTAAGAAAATTGGGCTTAACTGAATATATCCTTAGTTTATTGCTATGTGGCAACTATAGCAATATCTTCAATCTTTTCAAATTTCAGTGTTGTATCAGCTTAATATTAGGTATTTGATCTAAGAGTATTCACTTTTTTAGAGCTGTGGAAAAAAAAATGCAGGTTCTATGGTGAGAGGAGAAAAGAGACCTTAATTTGAGTAACTTTAGTACAGAAATGGACGAAATCCTAGTCTTGATTCAAAGCTTCCAAGGAGTAAAGTGAAGGCTTGTTATGACCTGTTCTGTCAAATGAAGCACAGCTGTTGTTCAGAGGTAATATCCCTATATATTATCATACTTAAAAACAGGCAATGTCATAAACTTTTTGAAGCACTTAACATACTACAGGAGCTGCGCAGACCAGTGAAGTCACTAGTTAACAACTCTAAATCACGTAGAGCTGCCAGTGCTCTGTTCTTTTCTGATGTATTCAAGGTGACCTGCCATTCTCACTATAAGCTGTATTTTTATTTTATTTATTTATTTATTTATTTATCAAGTAGAGAAATGCATCTACTCCTGGGTGATGTGTAATGGCTTTTTAACCATGTTGGGGCACTGTTCCTTAGCCAGTAATGAGGAACAATGAAGAACATGCATTCCAAACAGGAAGAGGGATGAAGATTATGTCACTGACCATCAGCACAGCATTGATGTAGCACAAGGGACAGGAAGGGAGCTTTTCTTGTTCCATTAAAGCTGTAAAGCTTTGGTTCAAGTCGAAGACAGGTAAGCCAGTAATATCTTCCCAGAGAATCTTTGCAGCCAGAGCTAGAGTGAATGCTACTTTTGCAAAAGAATTTGAAATGGCAGGAGTAATGTTAACCCCTGTGGACAACATATATATGTGTGTGTGTGTGTGTGTACTTTTTCCCTTCAAAGATGGTACTTCCAGGAACAAAGATGGAGATTTCCAAATCTAACTGCTGAATAGATAACTAAAGTTAGACTTCTAAAGCTATATATAGGCACCTAAATATGTAGCCTAGCTTTCAGAGGTGGCAAACACACAGCAGATCCCACTGAAATCAATTGGGGCATCTCTTTGCTCAGCAGTTCTGAAAAATCATACCACTCTTCTAGTGGGAGCATTGATTTCTAGTGCTCATAATGTATCTTGGTAAGATATACCTAGGCTAAGTTGTACAGAGCTCAGTGTTTTGAATAGGATCTCCCCTCCTGCGTGTTCTACTCTTAACACACTTGTTTGCAGCAATCCACCCCCAAAGCTCCCCTCCCTCTCAATTACAGTCCTGATCCACTGGCCATGTCAAGGCTTTGCTTTGTTCCTTCAGAAGTCTATTGCAGCCTGGTAAATGTCACTTAGTGTCTGACCATAGTATTTGTTTTGAATCAGATTAATTAGGTTTTCCATGATTGATGTTTATAAGAGCTTCATGATACAAATATTCTGAATATTGTCTCTAGATATGTTTCTTGGGCAGTCTTTAAAAGTGCTTGTGGTGTGGTTTTGTTGCTAATTGCTGTGATTTGTTGAGGCATAGGACAGCTGACTGATTTCACTGTGGGCTAAAGCAGGAAGGAAAATGGTAAATTTTGTTTGAAGCAGGGGAAAATATAGGAAACATTCATTAGAAGTTCTAATGAGATTTTCTTTTACTAGCAATTATTTTAGAAGTCAGCTAATCCAAGAAACCAAGGGATCTCTTTGAAAACCAAGCAAATATCATGTGGAGGTTTAGAAATGGATATAAGACCTTAACAAAAAAAATGTAGCTGCACTTCGAAGCTACATTAAGAGTAAAAGGTGTTTTACAGGGAATTTGGTACACTTAACATGGAGCATTCAATATTTCATATTGGAATTGTCTTCCAAATGGTCTACTAATGACAATTTTTTTATTTATTTATTTTATTTTTTAAATGTGTCTCACTATGAACATTTTTATAACTCCAGTGAATTCTTAAACTGTAGCTAAAGTTTTAGATCAGGGAAGCCCTATTTTCCTCCAACTGTAAATGAATTTGTAAATTCTCCTATTTCCTACTGAGAACATCTTCCCTTTAAGATCCTATGTGTATTATATTGTCTTTTCTTACTATACTTGCAAACGCTCAGACTATTAAAATTGAGTGTGAATCTGAGGTTCATCTCTGAAGAGTGTTTATTTCTGTGAATGAGCAGGTATCCGATGTGCTGACATGTTTTCTCTCCATGGATCAATACTCTCCTTAATATCTAAAAGCTGGTGGAATCTGACTGGAGGTTTGGGATATAATCTGGAGAAATTGGCGGGAAAAGTGCTATTTATGGAGCACTGGGATGCACAGTAAGGCTTCCTTCCAAGTACCGAGGAAAGCAAACCTTGTATGTTCCAGCTGCTGATAGTCATAGAAATGATGTTCATAGTATAATAGAAACAGACATGGAGCTAGATATCCAAAGGGTCCAGAACTTCAATTTGGCAGATTTCTATGTATTAGTAAGTTTTTAATTTTGGTCATATTGTTGTCTGCTTGATGTATGTAAATTTGATAGCTCAAGGCTGCTGCCAGTGTGGTCAGGGTGATATATTGAAATAATGTTCTGGGATGGATGCAATTGTGGAGTTGATGCTTTTCTAGCCCATCAGCAATTCTTGGGGTTCTTAGTATTGGCTTCTTGCCTCAGCTTTGTCTTTTTGACTGCTGAAATCCCAGCTTCATTCAGACATGGTCATTCAGCAGCTGTTTTTTGGAGAACTGTTTTGTTGAATCACAAAGTGTGAGCACTGCTTAACTTGTAGTAAGCTAAGCTATTTTGTGGGTTTCTTTGACAATGTGAAAGAGTTTTGTTTAAACATTTTTTGCTCTTACTAATAATGATTAGGAACTTGACAGCAGACAGTGCACATTACTGAAGAAATGGAGAACAGCAATCATGTCCTTTAGGTGAATGCTTTTTTTGCCAAAGTGTAAACAAGGTTATACTAGCTTGCAAATTTACTTCCTTCAGCAAAAATATAACAGCGCTTCCTCTTCCGCCTCTTCTACAAGCTCCCTCTAGTGTTTTCAGGTACATATCACATACACTTTCCACCTCTCAGGTAAGGATTGTTAAGTTGGGAGAAACCAGTATATGTCATCTAAGCTTTGTGAGATTCTGTTCCTGGAAGAAATTCCAGTGTGGTTTGTGAATACGCTTGGAATACAGTTCCAGCCCCTTTCCTTCCTTGCCTTTTCTGCACACCTGCATGAAACTCACCCTACCCATAACCAGATCATCTGCAACTCAAATCTCTTTTGTGTATCTGGAACAAATTGTACCGGCCATTTGCCATGCAGTGAAATCACAGTTTTTCATTACACTCTCAGAAGCCTTAATTAGTGAATAAGGCAGCTGTATGCTCTCAAAAATACATCTATCAGTATAAACTGCTGCCTGATGGTCCAAAATAAAACATGCGAAAACTTCTTTTGTGCTTCCAGTTCTCTAGGAGCTCACAGGCAGGTAACTGTGGGAGCACACAGGATTTTTTTACCTACAAGATATATATTCATTACCAGTACTCTAAAAAAGACAAAACGAGTCTTTACATTGTCTGATTAGAATGATGTCTCTTCTCTGTATGAAATTATACATTTCTGTCTCCTTTAGCTACCAACCCACTACTCTGTAATTCCTGGCTTCATGGCCCTGCCTATCTAGAAGAAATGTTTCCTGGTCTTCACCTATTAGTTCCACTGTATTGTTTGTTAGCAGACTGAAAATATAATACTTTAAAGATAGTGAGGCTATGGGGGTAGCCTTTAACCTGTCTTAGGGAATTTGACAAAATGTACTGTTTTTAAATGAGACAACAATTAAAATAGGAAAAAAAAAAAAAAGAAAAAAAAAAAAGATGCTAATTTTCTTTAAATGGTTCTTGAGTATTGTTTTTTTTTTTTTTTTAATATTAATGTGTATCCCCTACACCTCTATCACTACAAGATACTGCTTATTTTTCTTGGAGGTTTTTCTGGAGCATTTCTTTCTCTTAAGAAAACTTTAGAAATGATCAGATAGATGTTTTTAAGAATTCTGGGGGAAAAATAGTTGTCATGCTATCTTTATCTTTCTCCCTCCACCTGCCTCCTCATTTCTAAATATTTCTAGAAGAAAATTTCTACTATAATTAAAAATGAGATTCTCAAACATCAGTGGGGTTTTTATCCTCCCAAATTCCCTTTGGAGTAATGAAAGGCAATGCTTGTTTTACAGAGGGGTAGATAAGAACTGCCCGTCACCTAGAAGCTTATGGTGAAGCTGGGAGTTGAACCCACATCTTCCACATCTGCAGGCAGCATAGCGTTTATCTTTTCTAGTGTTTGACTGGCACAGCTTCAAGGAGGGAGAGGGTGAGTTTAGGATGAGATGGCATGAAGGGGATGCAAATTTAGATTGATTCCTCTCATCTCCCTTTGCTGGGAAAGTACCTAATGATGTAGATTCACAGAAAGTGACAGAAAACCCAAAGGAGAGGTCTAGAATGGGTAGAAATATTTCAAAGGTTTATATGAAGAACTATAAGGGTGGGAATCCATCAGTGATAATGTGAGCATTTTTTCTTGTGGTGTATTCTATAGCAGAGGCTGAAACATCTTGTTTGAGATGCAGGGCTGAGAAAATTGGGTCTGGGGTAGGCAGGGGCTAATACGCTGTGGAATGATAGAATCTGACTTTGCTGCCTGTTTACATCAAAAATGTACCTGCATATTACCTTTCTTTCTCCTCTCTGTACTCTCATGCAAGATTCATAGTTACTTGCTTTCTCACTTGTTCAGATCACTTCTGATCTGTCTTCAACAAAATTCTAGTGCAAATCTTGGCCTTCTGTGCCAGCCTCACTACAAAGATTAAAGATCCTGAGTCAGAGATCCTTGGCACCCTATCAGGCTCAGCTACAGAAGACTCAAGGTTCAGCCTATGAGTCTCACTAGCCAGAGCTGGTTGTATTTCTTCAGCATTCTACACCTGTTTTCCTCAGTGGAGATGCATAGGTGGAAAAATTTATCTGGAGAGTTCTAATAACCATAGAAATTTCAGCCTTTTTTCTTTCCATTCTATGTTAAGAATATGACAATAGGACTTTCTATGAAGGTTATAACCTCTTAGAAAAGGACGAGATCCACCCATCTAGAGGAAGCAGGACAGTCTGTGGCAGCAGGCTGGCTAACCTAGAGAGGTGGACTTGGAGGAGAGATGTCCGTCATGGCAGTGCTCATGCCATTGCAATTGACTGGGGAATGAACCAGGCCAAGTAGAACAGCGATAAACCTTCCTTAACTGATTCCCATGATGTGACCTAGAAGACCAGTCATGTCAAGGGCATGCATAGTTATGAGAGATCCTCTCGCAACACTCGAGGGATACATACATCCTCTGCTCCCTTTTCTTCTGCCTGTATACCAATGCACACAGTATGGGGAAGAAAACAGGAAGAATTTAAGATGCTTGTATGGCCTCACTGCCATGATGTCATTGTGATCACGGAGACAGTGGGAGAGTACACGTGACTGGAATGCTGTCATGGATGGCTGTATGCTTTTTAGGAAAGATGGACCAACAAGGCAAGATGGTAGAGTTCTCTTTATGTTAGAGAACTGGAATATACCAAGCTCTGCCTAAAAGTGAATGATGAACAAGTAGAGGGTTTATCAATAGGAATTAAGGGGCAGGCTAGTATAGGTGACATCATTGTGGGTGGTTGCTACAGGCTTCCTGATTGGAAGGAAGAATTTGATGAGGCCTTCTACAGACAGCTAAATGTAGCCTCACAATCAGGGGCACTAGTTCTGAAAAAAGCGACACTGCCAGACACACAGTCCAGGAGGCTCCTGCACTGCATGGAAGATAATTTTCAGCTACAAGTAGCAGAGGAGCCAATGAAGAGAAGTGCACTTTTCTTCTTGTTCTTACAAGTAAGGAAGGACTGATTAGGGATGTGAAAGCAGAGATCAGCCCTGGATGCAGTGACCATGAGATAATGGAGTTTGGGATATTAAATAGAGGAAACAAGGCAGTAAGTGGGATTGCAACCCTGGAGCTCAGGAGAGCCAACTCTAACTTCCTCAAGGACCTACCAGGAAGCATCCCATGGGTTAGAGCATTGAAAGGTAAGGGGGACCAAGCAAGTTCATTGACCTTCAAGAACTGCTTCTTCCAAGCTAATTATAGGTGCATCCATATGAGTAAGAAGTAAGGCAAAGGTGGCAGGAGACCTGCATGGATAACCAAGATGCTCATGGAAAAACTCAAGTGGAAGAAGAAGTCTATTGAATGTCTAAAAGGAGAGTGAGCACTTAGGAAGAATAGAGGAACATTGTCAGGGCATATAGGGATTTGACAAGGAAAGTAAAGGCTCACTTGGAATTAAATCTGGTGTGGGAAGTCAAGGACAGAAAGTAAGGTTTACATGAAAAGAGGAGTGGCCATCAGGGTTCTATTTAAATAGGAAGGAGCAGATTGAGAGGAGCTCAATTAGCAAGTGCACAAATAGTAAAACGAATAAACAAAGATTTTCCAGAAGTTGTCACTCCAGTTTGGATTGTCTGATGTCTAAATTACAAAAATAATCTAACCAGAGTCTTTGTGGGAATTAAGAATTCCCTCTTCTATCCACAGTTCTATTTTCATTACAATTGTAGGAACTGAATATATTTACAAGGGCTTCAAACAGGGAAGAAAAAAAGAAAAGTAACTTGGGCACTTAGTTCAAAAATCTTAAAAGCAGAAAGAAACAAGGCCAAGTACAAAGAGTTACACTTGGGTCAAGGCAATCCCAGATATGTGTACACACTAGGAGAAGAATCCTTGAGAGCAGTCTTTCAGAGAAAGACTTGGGGGTCCTAGTGAACAAAAAGTTGGACATGAGCCAACAGTATGTACCTGCAGCTTCAAAGATGAATAGTTTCCGGGTCTGCATCAAAAGAGAGGTGATAGCAGAGAGTTGGAATCATAGAATCATCAAATCACCAATGTTGGAAAAGACCTCCAAGTTCATCCAGTCCAATAGTTAACCTGTCACCAATTTCCACTAAACCATGTCCCCTCATTATAACATCTGAATGTTTCTTGAACACCTTTAGAGATAGTGACTTCACCACCTCCTTGGACTGCCCATTCCAGCACCTGACCACTCTGTTGGAAAACAAATTTTTCCCTGTTCCTGTTAGCTACACTATTTCTGATACAAACCAGGATGCTGCTGGCCTTCTTAGCTGCCTGGGCACACTGCTGGCTCCTGTTCAGATGAACATCGACCAATACCCCCATGTCTGTGATTGTCCCCATCTGCTCTGCCCTTGTGAGTCCCCATCGGGAGTGCTGCATCCAGGTCTAGGTCCCCCTATGCAGGAAGGATGTGGAGCTGTTGCACTTAGTCCAGAGGAACCACAAAGATGATCAAATGGCTGGAGCATGTCTCCTTTAAAGAAAAATTGAGGGAACTGGGCTTGTTTGGCTTGGAGAAAAAAGGCCTCAAGGGAGGCCCTTCTATGGCCTGGCAGTGCTTGAAGCGAGCTTATAAGCGGGAGAGGGACTAACTTCTCACTATCTAATAATGAGAGGACAAGGGAGAATGGCTTTAAACTATAAGAGGGGAAATTTATGTTCTATGTTAAGAATAAATTCTTTACTCAAAGACTGGTGAGGCAGTGGCACAGGCGGGGTCAGATTTTGTTCAATGTCTTCACCTGGACAAGGGGACATAATGCACCCTCAGTAAGTTTCCTGACAGTACAAAGCTGGGAGTAGTGGTTGACACACGAGAAGGCTGCACTGCCATTCATCAGGCACTGTCTCATTTCTCATCTTTCAACTTTCTGGCCAATATGAAATTTTTGATGTGGTTATTTTATATAAACCAAACACTGTGGAAGTCAACATGAGTGATAATGGAAGTATGCTGTTAATTACTGTGTTCTTGCCATTGAATTAAATGGTAGATTAAATTCAGTTCATTTGAACTTATCAGTGTAGAAGAAGTACAGCCTTCAGCTCTGTTATTTTGCCCCTTGTTAGACTAGTAGAATCACTTGGATGTAGTGCTCCTGCTTGGAGACTTTCAGTGGTGCTGGGAGGAGATCTGCAAGTAGAATGCACAGATTTTTGTCTAGAAATCTGATATTCCTCACACCAGAAAAAGAGCAACATATAAAAACAGGGTTATTCACGATGGTGTTAGTACTATTAATTGCTGCCTTAATAGCCTACGGGAAATGAATAAGAGTATGTACTTACTATTTATGGTGAGCAGAGGGACACCGTGAAGAAACCCTTGACAGCTCCAGTGGTTTCTGCAGCTTGATTTGTATGTAGTGTGTTCATCTGAACTCAGAATGAACTCTGGCTGGGGTAAGGGCTGAAGGAAATACATTGCCTTCTACTTCCAAAGAGATGGGTGGATGAATTGGACAGTAAGCTGACCCTGGCAGAGGTGGATTTCATTTACAGCTTTGCTACGCTTCTCTTGGTTCACCTTGGGCAAGTCACTTCTTATTCCTCCAATCCTCTATCTTCTCATTGGCAAATGAAGTAAAGATGCTAACTTCCTAAGTGCTTTGAGATGAACTGATGAAAAATGCTGTCCATGAGTGAGATAGAATTAACATGATAGTTAGAGCTATGGCCGCCAGTGCCTATATTCTGGTTAAGTAGGATGTCATTCTCTCAGGTTGTCAATCCAGTAGCTGTCAGATGTCAGAAGCACCAAATTCAGATCCAAAATGGAAGAACAAGTAAATGCACTTCGGTCAAAAGAAGGGGGTGATGGAAAAGTGAAATAAATTGTTTGCTTAGAGAGGGAAGGTGTGTGGGGAGGATGTGGGCAAGTGTTTGATGAACTTCAAAGACCACTTCTTCCCTATTTTGGAAAGATGGAATTGCTTTGCATGTAAATTTTAACTGCTAGATCCCAGCAAAATCCATTAGCTGCAAAAGAAGTGAGACCATGTATTATGGAGCAGTACTTTCTGTTTTTTTTAAGTACACATTTGTAAACAAATCTAAAATTAGAGTTCAGAATCAGAACAATGAGTACTAGCTCTTCATATTCTCTTCTCTCAGAGTTTGATGTTTTCTCCCTCTCCCCCTGGATCGTAATATAAGTGTATGTGTATATAATTTATATATTTAAAAGGAACTTTTTATATTTCCATCTGTTCCAATTAAACTGAATGGAACAGCTTTTATAAGAAATGGAGGAAGGGAAGGAAGAGAAAGGAGTACAAGAGAAGAGAATGGTCTAAAACACAAACCTTGAGTGGAAGAGGAGGTGTTGCTTAGCACCAGGATGGAAAATATTATCTTCTCTGTGTTAAAATCAGAAGAAAATTCTTGTTCCTCCTCCTTTGTTTCTCTCTAAAAACAGCTTCAACCATTAGTAAGAATTTGGGTTAAAAAACTTGAGTATAGTCATGTAGGACCTGTATACAGCATTGCTTTTGAGGCAGTTGGTACTTTCTGAAGTGGAGAATGCATTTGGAGTATGAGCATACCTTCTGATACCTTCTTGCTGTTTTGAGTGAGCTGATGCAAACTAAAAAGACGGAAGGTTTTTGTCATCTTGAACAAGATGGCTTCCAAAGTTCTTTCCAACTTCAACCAGTCTGATTCTGTGAGGATGCACTCAATCAGAACAGTGTTCTCAACTGGTTGGTTTTGAGGGGGTTTAGTTTTTCTTCTTGGATTAGTGACTCGATAAATCACCTCTGCCCTGGGGAAATTCCTTGCCAGAAACTTTCATTTTATGAGGAAGCATCTAAAAAACTTCTCAGTCTACTTATCTTGTTAAGTCACAATGAGAACAGGTCAACTGTTTTCTGAAAGGAAGCGTGGTTTTTGTTTTGTTTTGTTTTGTTTTGTTGTTTTTTTTCTTTTTTTTTTTTTTCTTCTGGGTTTTATTTCTGTGTATTTTCTCTGAATTGAACACTTAAGTAGCTGTGACAGAAAACTTTGTTGTCTTCAGGCTTTCTAGTTTCTATGTAGCTCTGACAGGCTAATGGAGATGTCTTCAGCTGATAGCAGCTTCTCTGCCTTTCTCTCTTTGTCCTCTGTTTTTGATAGTTTGAGCAGAAATCTGAGCAATGATCAGTGATTCTGATCATCTTCAGTCATCCCAACCTCCATCCTGGGGATCCTGCCTTGCAGTGCGATACTCTGAAGGTGCAGTTGCGCAAATCCACTATTTAGCCAAGAAAGAAGCCTGGATTGTCCCATCAGTCCTAGTCACTCCAGGAAAGACATTCAAGATGGCTGGGAGAAGCATGTTAGTGGGAGCCGTGTACTTTGTAGGCCTTTAGCCTCCTCCTTTCTCCACTCCCTCCCATCCCCAACCCCACAATACCTCATCAGTGTTTTGTTGCCATAGAGACAGTAATTACTCCAGGAGGCTTCTAGACTTTGCTGAAGCTCCCATCAGTCTCACCTCCCACCTGGGGAGCTTCTGACATTGAGTTAAAGGTCAAGTCCTCATGTAAATGTTTTTCTTTCCAAAATGAAATATTTTACCTATTTTGGGTGACTGTGGAGGCAGCACAGAAAACAATTTGTCAAATCACTTACAAAGCCAGAGCTGGGACACTTAAATTCTATTCCCTTCAGGTATGTGGGAGTAGGGGTGGAAATGAACAACCTCGTAAGTCATATTTTAGTCCAAGTTGAAAGCTTACTTTCCCTGCATTGAACACTGAATGTGTGCTTTGTCATTTTCTTCCAACCCCCACTTACTAGCTTTTCAGAGCTTCTTGTTCTCATTAATTTGTTGTTTTCTCTGCTGCCTACATGCAAAAGCTTGGATCAAATCATTTTTATTGACATTAGTCATAGGCTGACACAACCCTGGAAAGGACCCACTGGGTCACTGAGTTTACCTTTCCCCATTTCAACCCCACACATATACTCTAAACACATACACCTGATACTGGCAACCACATCATTTAACTCCTTTCATAACCTGTTAAGAGCCAGAACAATCTCTTTATAAATGATTGTGAGGAAAGAAGGGGGAGGAAGAAACCTTCAACCCATGATGTTCCTAAGAAAGGGGTGCAAAGAAACAGAGACATGTTGTTAACACACTTAAAATAAGAAGCTGAAAGAGGTAGCACTCTTGGTGTCCTTCCGTCAATTACTCCACGCTGTAATCTGCTCTAAGGAATTATTTGGAGATGCTATCCATGTGTGTCAGACTAGGCAGAATCAAACAAAGAACATCTAGTGCTGAAATACCAATCCTTTCTCAGAAAAAGAGCTGTGTATGGTTTTATAAGGTACACTGAGAATTCTCCAGCCAAGTTCTGCTTCTGGATATGTCCTAGACTCTTTCTACATTATGCAGACAAATAAATGTCTTATCATGTAGTTTCTTATCCTGCTGTGTTGCAGGTTACCTGCATGTTTTCAGGAAGTGGAAGGCAGGAACAAGCAAGTTTGTGATGACTCCATCAGAAGAAATGAGTCTGCTGAGCTGTCTTTTGTCCAATCTACTGCCTGTCTCTGTGCTGCTGACATGAGCAACATTGAGGTTGACTGTGCTCTCTTGTTAAAAACGGACTAGAGAGTAGCAAGTGTAATTTATGAAGGCTTGGCATGCAGTTAAGTGTAAAGTGATGGAAAGTGTGGTGGATCACTGCACTGGTGCACTTGACTTGTACATCAGGCACATATCTATGCAAGTTCACGTCCAGTTCAAAGCCAGTTCTGAAAGAATAAAAAATGGCAGCACTCCTGGCTACAGCATTGTCAGTGTCAGATGATGCCATGGGGTTTTGCTCTTGATAACTTTTAGAGCTTCTCCGCAAAGCACACAACTGTAATTAGATGACAGGCTGGCTGTGAGGAAACTCCAGGCTTTCATAATACCCTTGTGTTTCATTGGCACCTTTTGATCCTGAAGTGCTTTACAAAAGTATGTGTACACACAGAGAGAACCTTTAGCCTTGGCACTGACATTCAGCCACCGTTGGGGTGATGTGCAGTAGCTACTTAAATAAACAGCAATGTTGCCCAGCAGCTGCAGTGGATGCTGAAGGAAGAAGCAGTGGTGCATTGAAGCAATAGAGGAGTTTTGGAATAGGTAACTCAAATGATTTGAATGCCTTTTCACTCATAAAGGGAAAATATATATATATGGACTGGATTTTCATAGTTTTAGTGTTTCTAAATCTATGTTTTGAGCTAGGAGGCTTATGATTAGGCAAGAATAATTCTGTAGGATCAAGTGTACTTGGCTAGTTTGAGACAGTGAGTCAAAGACCAGAGGACTTGAATGAAGGACATGCTGTAAGCTGAGCCAGTGAGGTTGGGCAGTTGAAGGAGATTAGATAATTTGCAAAACAGATCAAGACTGGTCGGCATAAGCAGTCAGCAACTCTAATATTGATTGAATTTCAAATGTCTAGGATTGGTGGTGGGAAAGAAAACCTTAAAAGAATAACTGCTTAAGTTGATCTTCTGGATCTTCTCTAAGTAGGACTGCTGCTTTATTCACTGTCACATCTGTCTTAAGGCAGAAACAATTTATTTTTTCATTTGTTTTTACCGCACAAACTTCTAGCTGCAATTCACTTTTCTAAACAACCTTTCTCATGAGAGTGTTTTCTCTTGAGCGTAGCAGCTTTTAGAAAGGTGGTGACCAATTTAGACCACCATGATTTTGACTACTTTTGTTCAGGACACAAAAGGACAAGGTACAAATCAATGCAAAAAAAGTATGCAAATATTTACCTTGAAGTCAGTGGTCCAGCCTGCAGATGACTCTATTGAGAAGAGATTATGCTACCAGATAACAGGGTTTGCTGGTCCAGTCAAGTAGGTTTCATGCTTCACCAGGGGCAAACTATCTGACTTCAGGCTACTGGCATTCTTCTTAGACTCTGTAGATCTTGGAGCTGTCAAGGTAAGTTGTGGATGCCGTGCCTGTACATTCTCTTCCCCTCAGTTTCAGCCTTTTGTATGATCTTCAGTGGGTTTTCAAATTAACACCATGCCTTAGTTTTTCCTATTTGCAGTCTGAGACTTTTTACAACCTGCATGCTCTGAGAAAAGAAAAAGAACCTTAAATGTGAACAAATTTTCCATAAAGTTGTACTGATCACAAAGAGTGGAAGACCTGCTTCAGCAGAATAATGCTACTTGCTGCTACAGGGATCTTATACTTTGGGGAGGTGTTCGCAGAAGTAGCTTGTGACTTTGCCTGGATCCAGAGGATCTAATCAACAGCAGTGCATGCTTGGAGACTTCTTATTTCCCAGAGCTGTGCTCTGAAACCTTAGTTTCTCCCTAAACACAGTGTAAAGTCGATGGACTGGACACAATATTAAACTCTCCTGCTTCACAAACCATGTTCTTCTCTGTTGTGTAGATCCACAATGCACCACAGCAGCAGGCTGCTGTGTAGTAAATTCATTGTGTTTTGTGCAAGGGACCATTAGTTAGCTTATTATTAATACATGTGTGGGCTTTAATATACTGGTACTGTATCTGTCAGCATCTCTACCAGGTTTGCTTTTGTCCTTAGTGTTTTCCCCAAACAAGCTTATACAATTAGTTTCTTCTTGTTTCCTAAATTATTTTTGCTGGTCCTAATTATTTCACACTCCATATAAAAGAGTTATTGGGGTGGGTAATGGGAGGCAAGGGATCACCTCACCACTGCACTGCAGGCAACGTGGTGTTAAGGCAATTTGGATTTGTTTTCGTACTTATTTATATTTGGTTGGCTGCTTAAGAAATAAGAGAAAATTGAGATCTGTTTTTGGAGGTCACTTTATTGGGATTTTCAGTAAAAACTGGAGCTCAGACAGATCCTGTTACCCTTCATGACCATGGAGGACATTTGTTGAAATAGCATACATTGGCACTTCAGGCAATGATTAAAGTTCTTGTCTAAGAACTTTGTGAATGTGAAGTTATGCATTATTCTCTTAATTTCTATTCCTGTACAGACCATACTCATCTCTTTCTGTCTTTAGATATGTGGGAATAGCATTTCCAGACATCCATGTCTATTTTCCTCATGGATGCAAGAAAAGGCAGTTTCTATGGCAGGTTGTTAATAAAGGAGAAATGCATGAGCGGGGTGTGGGTAAGGTGAAATTTTATCTGGGCAGTTCAGCTGTCTGGTTGCTCAGAAGAGAGTCAATCCCTCAAATACTGTTTGACGGAGTGCTCTGTCCCAAATATTTCTGAATTCTCAGGTGCTGATGCAGACCACCAGCCATCCCATTTGGGATGGGATTTAATGTGCAGACAGGTATTGAAGCATGTGTTTAGGGTGCTTGTGTATTAAGTACACAGCTGAATGTGTGAAAATGCCTTCTTCCCATCCATTTTTTCCCTTGCCAAGCATACCTGTGCTTGAAAATTTCTACTAGAACTGGAGCAGCAGCTGCACTGTCCAAAGCTCTAAGGGTAAACAAGGCCTCTAGTATAGTCACTGCCAAGTCATGCTTGGATTGAGGTGGTTAAATGCTCAAACACCATCTGCTTATATATTCTTGCTGCCTTCTACAGAGCAGCCCTTTGTTAATGTTTGCTTTCTGATGGAGATAAAACTATGAAGTGAAGCATGTTTGTCCTTTCTTTCCTAGTCTAGCTAGATCAAAAGCATCAGTTTCTTTTCCAACATCCATAGGAATCACAAAGATTGTTGCTCAAAATCTGAGGGGCTCTTCTTCCTTCAATGAACCCTTCCCTGCCTGTGACCGCATCTTACCTTTCTCCTTTCTAATCAAATGTGGAGATCTTTGAAAAAATCCAGTTCATGGGTGGGGGTTCTGAATGTGGGTGCTCATCATTCATGTAGAAGTGGGAATGGAGAAATATGAGCATTAAAAAAAATCAGAAGAATATGCTAACTGAATGTGATAAACATCTCTTGAGGGGAAAAAAAAAAAAGAAAAAAAAAAAGCAGGACAAGAGTATTTTTCTTTTTTAGCAAATGAAGAAGTATTGATAAGAGGAATGGAGTTTATCTGTCCATTCAAATCATTTCTGAGGACTGTGGGGAAGAGCTTACCACTAGCAGGAAGATGGTTTGTGTTGAGTTGCAGGGCCTTCCTCAGCAACTGTTGATAAAATGCTCTTGTCCCCATTGCAAAAATTCCATTGCTGTGGGTGAAAGGAACATCACAGGAAAAAACAAAGCCAAAAGCAGCCAAAATATCTCTAAATAGAATGTCAGTTTTCCATAAGGCACTGGTGGGTTTTTAAGCTCTTCCCAAAACAGAACAAATTAAGACTGAGTGTAAAGCATAGATATATTTATGTTTGTTCCATCTCTTTTGTGTAAGTGGAAGGGTTAGAAGAAGACTCATCAATTCAATGCATTTTCCATTAGAAATTTCTTGGGATTAGATCAGGTTAATGAAAGGAATAAATAGGGCTTTGACATGTTGTTTGGTTTCACAGGACCGTATTGTTTTATGATGTTTTATGAGAAACACTTATACTACTCTTCAGGCGAGAGATTATTGTGTCTTTTATAAAAACAAAAAGAAAACCCACTTCTCTTTCTCTTTCTGTTGCTAAGAAGATGCAATGTTTGTTTGCAGTCATTTCCCAGTAGAAATGTTATGTTCTGGAGCATTGCCTAAAAACAAAGGTTTCAGAACACAGATTCAAGAGGCAAAAGTGGTAGGTGGGGTGAGAGATCTCCAGATCACGAACACTCAACAGAAACTTGGAGTAAACAAGTCAGTTTGGAGAGATGGTGAATGAGGTGAATTCACAGAGGAATACACCAAACCCCAACAAGCCTCCTCAATGCTCCACTCTAATACATTGCTCTGACAGTGCTTTCTGCTTCCTTTAGTGCTCTGTTATTTTAACAATGGCAAACATTCTATCATCAGACCTCTGGTCCTGCAGAGAACATCTGTGGTGATGTCAGTGCTCAATTTGAATGGGTTAAGCTTAAGCACAGAATGGTTATATGGCATACATCTAGAGTTAGTCAAGAGTCCTTTAGTATCCTGTTTAAAGTGGAACAATCGATCTTTAGATTTGGTTTAAGGGGTTAGAGAATCATCCCAGATCAGCAGGAACTGCTTGTTAAGCTGCTTTGCCAACTGATATCATACTGTTCTGCTGGGGCTTTAATCTCTTCTGTTAGGATTTTAAATGAAGGTGTGGTAAAAGTGTAAAACTGCACCTTAAGCTCTTTCCGCTCTTGCTGCTTTGCTGTCCATCTCAGCTGTTACATTCCATATACAGTGACATCAGCACAGTAGTCACTTCCACTTGGTCATGTCACTTCTCTGCCCATGTGTCAGTCTCTAAGCACTTTGTTTAATGTGCTAATCCTTCCAGCACTATGGAGAAGCACAGGAGTTTTTATCTTTTTCAGAGGCAAAGCTGAAGAAACAAAACGGTGTGCCCATACTGCACAAGCTCAGAGGATGCATGGAATTGAATAAGGTCCTTTCATAACCTCGTCTTTGTCTAATGTTCTAGGTTATACTCAAGGATGCCTCTGGTTCTGTGATATGGACAAACGCCTTTTAGGCCTGTGTGACCTGCTTATGCTTGTAACCTAATGAAACTTTCAGCACAGACCTTTCCCCGGAGGAGAAGGCCAGTGCAGTTGCATATGAAGTCTCCTCTCATTCTCTATTCACTTTTAATATTTTGTTGTTAATGGATCATGCTAAAAAGGATTAGCCATTTCAATTTACATTCTGCTGCATTCCACATTTAACATTCTCATTGTAAGTGATGAATTATTGACTATTTAAATGTGACTACAAACAGCTTGGAAAAGAATGTCTGCCTTACCATTCGCAATGCTGAACTCATACAACACAGGTCAGGATTTTTCTTTCTCTTTTTTGGACTGCTGTCCCAACTTATATCTCCTATCCCAGTGCCCAAGCCTGGTGGACAAACTAGTGTTTAACAGCCCAGGAAGAGGCCCTAGGGTTAAATATTGTTAAGCATGTGAAATTTAACCTATATTATTGATATTGGGTTCAGACCAAAGTGACTGCAAAGTGGCTGAAAAGGAAGAGTTCATTATAGACTAAAGCACTTTGGCAGAAGATCAGATCCACATGCCCTTAAAATTGTTCTTGATTCTCCCTTCATATTTAAATATACATAACAACTAAATCTGTTCAGAAACTAAGATCTGTCCTTTGAAAATAAGTCAGGAGAGATCTAACTGCAAGACAGATTAGCATTATTTAGGCCTTGGCATACTGTCCTCCTGAGCAGTGTTAATACAGTGGTGCTTAGATCTACCTCAAGATATACCATCTTGAGACTGGAGGACTCTCACTGTGATGTGGAGGAAAAGCATCAAGAAAATAACAATTGTAAGTGCAAAGTCCTCAGGCAGTAGGAATTTTATAGGCTGTAGACAGGCTCCAGATCTTCCTTGGAATAAAGAAGGAGCCATCTTTTCCTTGCTGTATACAAATGGTCTGTATGAGACTCAGCAAGTCAGTTCAAAGTGGTCTAATTAAAAAGGTAGAGGTGAACTGAGCAACTCAGTGGTAGAAATGAGAACACTTGTTTCTGACTGTATAGGGAATCAAGAGACTTGTATTTGATTGTGAATATGTTTGGGGAACAGTAAAACTTTTTGATGACTGTTCACTTCTCTTACTTGTATGTGATAACTGAGCAATTTTTTGCTGTGGATAAGGGAAGTCTCTAATGTTGTAACCAGTGATTTTTAAACTTTAATTTAAGTAACTTCTGTAGTACTTACATTGGCCTTCCAATACTTCAAGGGAGTATATAAACAGGAGGGGGAATGGTTGTTTACAAGGGTGGATAGTAATAGGACAAGGGGGAATGGTTTTAAACTGAGACAGAGGAGATTTAGGTTAGATATTAGGAGGAAGTTTTTCACCCAGAGGATGATAATGCACTGGAACAGTGCACTGCCCAAGGAGGTTGTGGATGCCCCATCCCTGGAGACTTTTATGGCCAGGCTGGATGTGGCTCTAGGCAGCCTGGTCTAGTGGCTGGTGACCCTGCCCATGGCAGGGGGGTTGAAATTAGATGATTATTGTGGTTCTTTTCAATGCAGGCCATTCTTTGATTCTATGATTCTATTTTTCAACTGGAAATGGAGCAATAGAGAAGAGGAGCAATGCTTAAAGCAACTAAACTGAGTAAGCACTAAGGTTTCTTTTATCCATCCACTTGAAATAATTCTTCCTTTCCAGAGTTCTTCTCCCACAATTTTATTCTAAGCTGTTGCATCATGGGAGACTGCCCATCTCTGGAAAGCAACCACCAACAAGAGGAAGCCCCAACTCAGGCAGGCATAAAACTGAAACCATTTCATAAAACGAACTGTAGAAGCCCCAAGATGACAGTAAGAGGCAGGCATGTGTTGGTGGTGCAGGCAGGCTTTAACCCTCTGACGTATTCAGCCATTTAAAAATAGAATAGCTATCCTAGAGCAAATCCCCGTGTCACATTATGGTACTTCTACATCTGCTGCATCTAGAAGACGCGTGTAAGGGGCAAGGAGGATGGAGAGGATATATATATCATTATGCCAGATCAACTACTTTCACTTCCTTATGGAGTTGTGAAAGGAGCATAAATGCATGTCTTATTTGAGACAGGTATTTATATGACTCTTTTGAGTAGTTGGAATTGGAGTATTTGGATATGTAGGGGGAAGGGAGGAAAAAATGTTTGTGCTAGAATATGAACTGGTTAGCTATTTGGTAAGCTGTATTAGAGACAGACATATTTCTTTTTTCTAATCCAGGCAAGAGTAGATGAAAAACAAAGCCTCCTGGTTAGAGTAAGAGTCTGGTGAACTGCTGTGGACCTGAACACTAATGAGTTATCAGATGGTTGAATGTGACCTAGCAGTTTTGCTCCTTTTTTTTCCAGTGATATTTGGTGCTTTGAGGTTTCCTGTACCTCTGGAGAATTTTTCAAAATTCTTGAATAAAAGACTACGTAAGTGCTAAGCATTAGAGTTTTCCCATAATGTTGCATATCTGTTTTTGTGCACGAATTCATATGCCTGAAGTATCATGCATATAAATTCACAGGCATACAACATTACACAGTACTATTAATAATAACTATACAGATTTGTGCAAGGTCTCTTGTCTAAGGAGATCAAAACTCTTAAAAGCTCCTCTCACGTACATGGAAATCTGATGCGGGAAGTTAGAGAAGAGTTGAAGGAGTTTTAAATAACTGGATTTCCACTCAAGAAAAGGTGTGTTTTTGTTGTGTTTTTTTTAAAGCCATTTTTACTTGACCCCCTGTGTAATCAGCCTGCACCTGAATAAACCAAGATATAAGGCAGGATTTGAGAAAGTATGCTTTTCATAGACTCATAGTTATAGAATCACCAAGGCTGGAAAAGACCTCCAAGATCATCCTGTCCAACTGCCGACCTACTACCAATATTTCCCCAATAAACCATGTCCCTTAATACAATATATGAACGTTTCTTAAACATCTCCAGGAACAGTGACTCTGCCACCTTCCTAGGCAGCCGGTTTTAGTGCCTGACTTCTCTTTCAGAGAGTATTTCCTAATGCCCAACCTGAATCTCCTCTGCTGCATCTTGATGCCATTCTCTCTAGTTATGTGGGAGAACAGACCAACCTCCACATCACCACAACCTCCTTTCAGAAAAAGTCTCCCCTGAGCCTCCTTTGCTCCAGATTAAACAATCCCAGTTTTCTCAGCCACTTCTCATATGACTTATGCTCCAGACCCATCACCAGCTTAATTGCCCTTCTCTGAACAAATTCTCTAGAACTTCAATGTCTTTCTTGCAGTGAGAATCTCAAAACTGAACACAATACTCAAGGTGCAATTTCACCAACACTGAGTGCAGTGGAACAATCAATTCTCTGCTCCTGATGGCAATACTACTTCTTACAAGCCAGGATGCTATTGGCCTTCTTGGCCATCTGGGCACACTGCGTCAACCAACACCCCCAAGCCCACTTCTTTCACACAGCCTTCCAACCATTCTTTCCCAAGCTTGTAGCATTGCCTGAGGTTGTTGAAGCCGAAGTGCAAAAAACAGCGCTAGCTATTGTTGAAACTCATCTCACTGGCAAGCAATCCAGCCTGTTCAGATCCCTCTGTTGGGCCTTTTTATCCCCAACACTTTTTCACAGTTTGGTTTCATCTGCAAACTGCAAACTGAGGGTGCACTCAATCCCCTCATCCAGGTCATTAATACAGATATTGAAGAAGACATGCCTCAGTACTGTCTCCTGGGGAACACCACTCATGACAGTTGCCAGCTGGATGTAACTCCATTCGCCACCACATTCTGGGACCAGCCTTCCAGCCATTTTTTACCCAGCAAAGAGTGTACCTACCCAGCAAAGAGTGTACCTGCCAAGCCACTGGCTGCCAGCTTCTTTTGGAGACTACTGTGGGAAATAGTGTCAAAGGCTTTGCTGAAGTCAAGATAGACTACATCAACAGCCTTTCCCTCACCCACTAGGTGGGTCACTAGATTATAGAAGGAGATAATATTGATCAGGAAGGATTTGCCTTTCTTCAACCCATGCTGCCTAGGCCTGATCCCCCAGTTGTCCTGCACATGCCATGTGACCTCTCTCAAGATTATCTGCCCCTTGGTGTCCCTTGACACCAAAGTCAGGCAGACAGGCCTGTAGTTCTCCATATCCTCTTTACTACATTTCTTGTAGATGGGAGCCACATTGACAAGCCTCTAATCCTCTGGGACCTCTTCAGTTGACCAGGAAAACTGACAGGTGGTAGAAAGCAGCTTGACAATCACTTCTGCCAGCTTCCTCAGCACCCTCAAGTGAATCTCCTTTGTATTTAGGTTTCTTTTTAATGTTTTAACTTACTGCTTGACTTAGTGCGCCATCTGAAATCAATGACTCCATTGCATTAGCTACTAAGATTCTTCCTAAAATAGTTGCATTAAAGGAAGAGATGAGGACAAGTCTGGTCAGACATCGCTCAAATTGTGAGATGATGTGACAGTACTTAATACTATATAGTACCATCAGAAATTTCTTGTTACTATGGTTTAAGGTTTAATTCCAAATATAACAAGCGGTAGTTACAAATAAAGGTGAGAATTGTCTACATGGATAGACTTTTTTTTTTTTTTTTTTTTTTTTCTGGATGAGGAAGTTGAGATAATGTTATTTGGTGGAAGAGGGAAATCATTATTTTCAAGAAATATGCTAGCAGAAATGACTCAGTCGTGCAAATTTTCCTTTATTGCTTGTTTTTGAAGAATCTAAGTTCTTTTGGTAATAGAGAACTTATTTTAAGAATTTTTATGCTTGTGAGAAAAGAAAAATGACAGACCTTCAAATCATTTGGGGCCTTTCAGAATGTGAAGTGTGATTTTTAGCATATGGCTACAGGAAGAGGGTCTGGGTTTGCTCTGGAAAATAATTTTCCACAGATGATTGCCAATTCTACAAAAGGACTTCCTGAACAGAGACTGAAAAGATGCTTCTGATTCTACTCAGGGTGTTCCCTTTAATGGAAATATCTAACTGGCTGCAGTCCCCACGCTTCAAAACTCCATGAATTTTTCATGGGGAGAAAATCTATGGACTTGCATAGTGCTGCAGGAAGAGACTGGCACTGAGGCTAGGTGACATAATTCCTGTGGTTCTGCCAGGTGGTGCCCTGGAAATAGCAAGAAGTCCAACTCAGCAGTGCTCAAGAGCACTGTTTTGGGAGCAAAGCATTGCAGATTAGCCCAACTATGCCTTGCAGTTTAAGTACTGTCTGTTTCTTTCAGCCTTATTTTGTCTCAGATATCCAGCAAGGAGAGCTCTGACACTAGATGTGAGAAGTTTTCTCTCCTTTTGAAAAGAAGATGAATGTAGTGCCCAATTTCTAACCACAGACAATCCCTGTGCCTTGGAAAGATAGTTATCTTCCCTCTCTTCTGAACTAAATCTGTTGTGGATGGGTATTCATATGAAGGGGGGTGAATGGGTGGAAGGTCTTTCTATTGGAGAAGACAGGCAGCAGTAGAATTTAGCCAGTGTTCTCCTTACACAGACTATCTATATCTTGTTCTTTTTTCTTAGAGATGGAGTCCTAAAAGCAAAATAATGATGCTGCAAGGCACAGTGGGTAATAGTATGCAGAAAGTAGTAAGGCAATAAAATTGCTGGAGTAGCAATTTGAGCAGTATGACCCTTACATTAAGGAATTTGCCTTTAAAACTTAACCTAAAGAAAATAAATCTAATTGATGGATGAGGAGTGGAGTGAGATTTGAAAGTAAGTTTATAGTAAGTAAAATATTTGCCTTTCATCTCCATTTACAGCTAGCTATTGGGGGGCTGAGTATAGCTTGCTCAGCATCTGTACAGTTGGAGTGGGCATAAGCCCTCTTCTTCCAGAAGGAGGAGAAAGTTTTCATTTGTGTTGATCTGGCACATGAGAAGTTAAGAATATCCCTGAGGTCCAGTGATTGACATCATGAAATGCACTTGCTGTTCCTAAGCTCTTGTCTGTCTAAGGCCTATTTGACAGCAGAGCCAAAGGTCAGAAAGAAATTAATCTGCTGTAAATGAAACTAAATGGATTGCAGGGTGCTGTTTGTGACAAGAGTAAATGGTGGAAGACTTTGGCATGCAAAGGGCTGCAATTTAGACCTTGCCAGTGGACTGGGTCATTCATCTTTACCATGTGAAATGAAATGAACCTAATCCTTCCAATGAAATAAGGATAACACGCAAGAAGGGTGTTTTTAGCAATTTAACCCTAGGGCAGTTACTATCTAGAAAGCTAACTATTGGCTTAACTATCTTGCCCGCGATAAAAAGGAAGAATAATGCTCACATGAAAATTGATTGTCATTGCATATATGTATTTTAACAGAACCGCTAGCAATCTATTCTTTGTATTCAAAAGAGACTGATGCTTAACTCATTGCTGCATCTGAGGGGTACCATGGACCAAACCTAGGTGACAAATAATCAGGATGTTGCTCTCTGGTGGGTGAATTTGAGTGAGTCATCTTGTTTCTTGTAGAGTAAAAGACACTTGTATAGGGATTCCCCAGTTCTTTGACACCAGTCTGTGTGGATATCCTCCTTGACTCCATCCTGCTTGAGTCTCATGTGCTTTATTCTCTGTCTTCATCATCAATATTGTTAGTCTTTTGAAAAATGACATAAATACAGAAAAATCTTTGTGTTCAGGCTGTCTGGATGTGGCCCCGGGTATGCATATGCTGCTTATGTACCAATTATGTTTGGAATTCTTAGGCATTAGAAGGTATAAATCAGCTCCTCTGGCAATGACGTGAAATAAATGGGTGTGCTTGTAGGGAAGCTAGCTTTCTATAGAGAAAGATATAATGATCCCAGCTTCTGTGGCAGCCAAGCCAAAATGTTTGCACGTATAAATGAATCTGTATTTCGGTGCTTAGATACTCAAGTGATGGATCCTCTAGGAGAAAGTAAACTAGCCAGAAAGGTATGAATAAATATCTTACTGGTGCCTATCAATTGACAGTGACTGCTGCTGACATGCAATGTCTCAATGGGCAAACTGTAAGGGCTTTAAGTAAAAACAATTATTGAATGTATGATGTCTAAGTCTATTAGTTGTATACTATTATTGACTGATGTTAGATTAAAAAGCATGTCCTTATTACTCTCTCCTGTCATTAACTTGCCAGGAAAGGTCAGTCAAGAAGTATATTATTACTAAATTGTAGACTTGCACATTTGTAGCTGTAAAGCCACAGAGCACCAGAGCCAAACTTAGGGGCAGGCCCAGAGCCTAGTTTTGTTCTCACTCCTCACTTTGTAACAAGGCCAATTACTCACAATCCAGATTCACTGTTTCTTTTCTATAATCTTTGTTAGAAGCAGGAGGAATTTGTATTTATTTATTTATTTTTAAATTGTAGCTTTTCCTCAGGTGTCTGAAGATACTGTGTAAGAAAGCTGGAAGTAAGTCTCAGTCTGCTGGTCACTGACACACAGCATATGCAAGCCCATGGTGTGCTTGATGTAAGAAAGAATGGAGGGAAGGGAAAGGGAATAAAGGTTTTGTGCTCAAACTGCATATTTGCCTGTGTTGTTTAGGGACTGGTCTACTGTTTCTGGGCTCTCTCTGTTATTTAATGTTACCTGCAGCCATGCTGGTTGATCAACACCAAGCAGTGGAGAAGAAGCTGCCAAATCCTTCCTGCAAAAACCTGACATTTGCTTGTAAAGCAAATGGGAGCTGTAAGCAATCTGTCCTTAAGCAAGTATGTCCATGAACATCAGGAGTCAAAGCCCTAAGCAACAATATGGAAAAGTAGGGGTGAGAAGGGTAGTAAGTGGTCATCAACCTTCTGCTGATCTAAATATCATTAAGGCACAATCACAGATCCAGTGACAGAGAGAACTGTATCTTCACTGACTTAAACTGGAATTCCTCTGAAACGTGTATACTTAGCTTAAAATCCTATAACAGCAACAATATAGAATGCTGATATGCAGTGACCTGAGTCTCTGTTTGATTTGTTGATACTTCATGTCATTGGCTCAAAAATCATAAGATTAGAAATAGGTGTGAACTATACTTATGTTTTATCCAGTGCTTATTTTGAATGTTTTTGCAGATGATCAAATTGTAACACTAAGATTTTAGTACAAATCAAGTTCAGAATTGAAAATGGGAATTGTTTGTCAGCAGTGGACTTACCGATGCAGTAGTATGTCACTGATGTAGACAGAAATACAGCTCACACTGAGTTGAGTTTCTTTCAAGTTTCTTGATCTGTGCCTTTTGATATGGACAAATAGATTCATTCCAGTCTCTTGGTACAGTGTAAGGCTCCTTCAAATTTCAGAAATGGAACTTTGTTTTCAGGAATAGTTTTATTGCTTTGGCCTTGCATTTTCACCCCTCATTCTGTCCTCTACCCTTCACCCTCCTTCCCCCCCCCCCCCCCACCCACCGAAAAGTAACAAAATCTGAAATCATCTGGATTACTAGAAGTTTTTATTCTGTGACCTTTGCATGCCTAAGGGAATTGAGTCACAAATGGCTTGTGCACACAAAATCAGTGGAAGAAAGCCCAAAGTTTAAAGACACAGCTTGGCAGCTTTTAAAAGGGCATAAGTAAAAGAATAAAACATCGGGTATGGTTTCCACAGTGATTTCAGAAAGTGATTTCCAAGTGAATTAGAAAAATTTAAAGACAATTCTGACATTCATTGTTCATCTTTTAAAGATACAAAATAATGAGTCATTACATATACATTTAAGCATCTTTCCAAGAGTACTCCAGATAGTCTATTATTGAAAGGATACTGGAGAGAGAGGCTTCGTTGCAGAGAAGGTTTATCTTTAAATGAAGTCCCAGAGGCGTATTGTGAGGCAGAAGTAGGGGAGAACGGGAGAAAGACACTGGGGAGATGGAGATGGAAAAAGAGGAGTAGTTTGCCATTCATGGAGGGATTTAAGTAGTCAAGAACCATTTAGATTATTGGAAATGTAACCTGTTTCACTGCTGAAATCAGAAAGAAGGTTGATCTGCTGTATGAAGACTACTTGTACATCCTGAAGGTGTGCTGAAGGGCAGGTTTTACTAAGGAAAACCCATTTCTCTTTGTGAAACTACAGCAGGAGAGACAAGATAGGAAGACATCATTGTCTGCAACTTGATCGTTCTAGAAACTTTACATCCTTCTCATTGTCTGCACTTTTCTCCAAAACATCTGCCTTTCCTTTGGTCTCAAAACTTCTCTTCCTGACAGTTTTGGAAAAGTTAAGTTTCTGAAGCTACTCTTATGGATTTTTCTTTTTAAAGTATCTGATCTCTAGTCTACTGTGTTTCTGAAGTGAAGAGTGAGAACACCAAGCACTGCATTATGCGGGTGCCCAGGACAGCAGTAGACTGATGGGTTGCTAAAACAGTTTGTAGCTGTGGAACATCTTCCATTCCAGAAAAGATCCCCAATCTCTTTATGGATTAAATCAAGAGAAGCTTACTATGAATAAACTGTTATAAACTGAAAGAGGAATAATACTGGGTCAGGATCTAGGATAAACAACCCTTACCTGTAAAGCACTTCACGTACATAGATGAGAAGGTTAATAAGTTTCCCTGTTTTGTTTGTTTCTTTTCCTCAACAACTATAAAATAGGGATAGTGGTTGCTCCCTCTAGCATTGGTTTGGAAGAGAAATCACAATTTCTTTCAATATGACTAGAAACTCAAATTTGGATGTTTAATGGATTATATAGACCAACTATATCGTTCCTGCCTATAGAACAGGTATTCTACATGAAGGCTGAGATGAGATCTATGCCCTGAACAGTGTACATCCCAGTTTTCTTCTGCTAGTAACAGAAATGTGAAAATTAGAAGTAGTCTATTCCTTTGATCTTGACAATCATAAATACGTTGACGTATTTTAGGAGACACTTTAATACTGGAGTGGTCAAACAAGTCCCTTGAGAATTCTTTAGCAAATCTAAAACACACTCAAGACCTTTTAAGAGGAGTCCAGAGGAACTTATCAGAAGATACTATTCTTTGCAATGTTAGACTACTTTCCTTAGAATCATAGAATCATAGAATCACAAGGTTGGAAATGACCTATAAGATCATCTAGTCCAATCGTGATCCTTATCTTATATAGAGATCCTTAAGATTCCTTGTCTTGACTGATTTTCCCTGGAACTTTATCAGCTAGCTTAAGAAAAAATAATGGATAAATGGATATCAAAACCACTGTTAGGGTAATACTCGAGCAGCTTAATTATGCAGAAGTAAAGCATAAGTTGTTTATTGAAAATTAGGAATCCTGTCTCCTCCACCTGCAAGTCTTACTGTTCTTTAGGATTCAGAATGGGGCAACACTTACTGCATTGTGATTCCAAAGTAAGGATTTTTATTTCTGAAGTCTTCCATGAATGGATTGAACAAAAATATTAAATAGGTTTACATATGCCATGTGTTTTGGAGCTAGTTGGATGAGCTGACTTCCTAAGTTCCATTTCGTTATAACTGCTGTGAATTCAGTGTTCCATAATTCTACCTACTACTGCTATGGAGCCAAGTGTTGCTCTCAATTTGTGGAGCAGAGAAGAAAATATAATTTGCATAACTAATATGCTTATCCAAATATGCTATCTCTCACCAAAATAATTACAAATGTACAGACTGATCTTACCAAATATCAAAATGGTTTTCAGCTTTTATGACTATTTTTCAAACTAATTGATTACTTTGCCAAAATTTCTTTCTAGGTATAACCTCCCCTATCAACCCCAGTCTTTTTAATCTTGCATCTCCAGCCTAGTTGGAACTGTCTACTTTTAATACCAGTTGTACTTCTTGGAAAACTGCAACAAGTTCTGTTTTAGAACAGAGTGGTTTTATGTGACTTCTGGTGTAACACTGCACCGCAGCTGAAAATTTTCGTTGATAACATGCAGCTTGGAACCCAAGACAGTGCAGGGAGAATGACATGATTCCTGGATCATAAGATTCTGTTTCCTACCACTGTAGAAAAACACATCATATAATCCCTTCCATAAGTTGATCAAGCATCATCTTTAAACTAATTAGCTTGCTTGTGCTCACATTCTTGCTGGAAAACATTTCTCTGATGGCTAGAAACCTTTTTCTAATTCACAAATCAAACATATTCATGGTCAATTTATACTCATTTGTCCTTGTGAGACATTGTCCTATAGTTTAAATTCCCATTTTTTCCCTCTGATATTTATTGTGATGATCTAGCTAGCAATTAAATCCATGCAGAGCTTTTTCATTTTGCTATACTGAAAGAACAAGCTCATAGGTATTTCATAGAATACAAACTTAGTAATACCTCTCTGGCTCCAGGTTTTGAATTCCATCTTTTGAATCACAGAATAGTAACCCAGTAGTATCCCCTATTTGTGCTGAGGCCTTGCTAGCCATGCTGATGACATTGATACTCCTTTCCCTGTTCTTGACTGTATTGGCTTTGGTTTTTAGCTGCAACAAAATGACAAAGTGAGAAGAATCTGCTCTGTCTTTTCCTGTTTTGGTCATGAAGGAAAGAATGTACAGATCTTTACACTTTGCAATATCTACATCCTTGAATGTGCACCTCTAAGTGTCATGATGTGTAATACTCACTGGATAACCACTGGCTTTCCTGGCAGTCTATGAACTTGCAGACACCTACATAGATTTTTCTGATTTCGGTCAGCATCAGGAAAGAGTATCCACAAGTTGTTCTGACTTTCTGTCATTCACAACCTATCTTACATTGCAAAACCGCATGTGAAGTGAAAGATCAGCAGCATGTAGCCCTTCCTAGTGTAGGATTTGAGACACACATAAGCACTTTACAAGTGCAGTTCTTCTGGGGAGACCAGGTTTCATGAGTTCTGTAAGGACCTGGAGTCAAAGGGTTGGAGATAGGGCTGCAGGGCATTCATTCAAGAGCTGAGAAAGTCTTAGACATGGTAATACAGAGTTAAATGAGAGACTTTGTGGATACCTGGTTGTATTCCATAGAGGGCAAAGACAAGAGGCTAAAATGTCACAATTGTCGTCTATAAAGATCAGACCCCAACACACTGTGTCAGTGGATTGTCAATGAAGAACCCTTTTGAGCTGGATAGATCTAAGCATACAAATCATCAAAAGTCATGTGACATTACAGTGCTGCATCCTATGTACAGATGTCCAAGCAACTTACTCATATTGCATGGGCTGAATATGCTACATTCTGTCCATTTAGTTGTTAAAATAGTTAAGATGTTCCAAATTCAAGCCAGGCTATAATGTGTGTCCTGACCATCTTTAGATAGGAAAATCTTACAGAATGTATACTTGAGAATGTTTCACTGAAATCTTCTTGAAGAGAGACTAAAGGAAAATACAAAATGCTGAAAGAATGCAGTCTAGTAGGAACAAGAATGTCAGTGGTTGAGGAAGTGAGAAGAGAGATCTTGAGACTGTTGTAGTAATAAATAAAATGAGATTTCTACTTTTCACTCTTTTGCCTTTTCTGAAAGTAAGGAATCTTGCCTTCATCTTAGCTATCATATAAAATAACATTCTACATATGTTAATAAACCTAATCTGTTGCAATTAAATCCTATGGCGATCATATCACATGTTTTGATTCAGACACTGAATAGCTGCTGGAGAAAGTGTCTGCATGCATTATCTGGAGGATGCTGATCTGCTAGGATCTGTAAAGTATAAAACAAAGACAGTCTAGTGACAGAAGCTAGAGTACAGAAAATGGAAAAAGTGTGTAATCATATAACTGACAACTCCTATAATGCATTTGTACATTCATGCAATTTTGCTATACAGACAATTTAAATCCTAATATTTCTCGACTTCTGATTTGCATTCAAAATCATATAAAATCTTGTACTTTCACTCTTACATGTGAGAACTGTGCAGAGATTGGTGTAGTGATAGGGTGTTGAATATAATCTTTTATTGCAGTTGGAGAATTATTATTTCATATTTGTGAGAATATTCTTTAATATATGATCAGGAAAAAAGTGGTTTATCAGCAGAGCTAGAAATAGTGGAATAATCCTGTGATGAAGTAGGTCCACCTGAAATAATGTTGATTTGCTGTAAATATGAAAATTAAAACAACTGTAACAAAACAAACAATAGCAGAAAAATGGTTCTGCCGGCTCACCTGCTTGGATCATGAAAAATTCCTTGTCTGTAAATAGGTAGGTGAGATGCTGAGACCCTAGTGGGACTTTGAAAGCTGGAGCTTTGTGGTTCACATTTTGGACTGATTGCTGCAGTGAGATTACAGGTGATCCAGGAAGCAGTCTCTTATGGTTCATGTTGTATAACAGGCAGCTTGCCAATTTAAAAGTCTACTACTCTTTCTGGAAAACTTCATCTAAATTACTTATAAAACAATGTAAAACCTTAAGTCTGTTCACAGTAAAAGTAACAACTGAAGTTGTAAAATGCAATAAACAAATGTAAAAAAAAAGAAATTCAGTTTCATCAAGTGTTTGTTTGTTTTTTTATATATATATATATATGTATATATATATATAAACAGTCTAGTAGGAACAAGAATGTCAGTGATTGAGGGGGTGAGAAGAGAGATCCTGAGACTGTTGTAGTAATAAATAAAATGAGATTTCTACTTTTCACTCTTTTGCTTCTCTCTCTCTATATATGTATGGACCATTTTAGCCTGGAAATCCTTGAGCCACAAGACTGGAGACTGTGAGAGTACCCAGGCAGGCAATATTTGTATCCTCTTCTTATATTGAGTGCCTCTGTTGGAGACAGGATGTTGGATGAGGTGGACATTGTCTGACCTAGTGCCATCATTCTTGCATCCCTCTGGAAGACAACTCAGCTTTTAAACTCATTAAACTTCTACTCTCTGACATCAGCAGGGATTCACCAGTATGCTTCAGCCTCCCAGAGATGCTCAGCAGCTGCCTCACTATTTTTAGATTTCCTGATGAAAAAAAAAAGAATAATGAAGTGAAACTACATCATTAACATGTTGTTTGTTTGTTTCTAGGCATCCACTAGCCAGTGATTCACAAATGTGCAGTAGAGAGAAGTTTTGGCAGACCACTGTATTCAGAAGTTATCTTTGAGAGTTTTTTTGCCTAGCTTCCCATGTCTTGGGCAAAATGACTTCCACTTCCCTGTCTTTAGGAGAGTGCTCTACAATCCTAATATTTTCCCATTAGGAACTGTCAAGTGTGCCTTTGTGTCTATATTTGTTTTAGATCTCCTCTCCATCATACTAAGTCAGTGGAGAAATAAGCATCAAGCAAGATGTCAGGTTAAACCTTAAAGAAACATAACAAAAACTATTAGTAGAATTATAATTGCCTTTTTATAATTTGTTCTTATTTCCTTGAATTTAGTCTGTAAACACACAATTCACAAAAAAAACCTGATGGATAGCTGGGCTGCCACCTTGCCCCATTTAATGTAGGCAATTGCATAGCCTAGTAATCCATGAATTGCAGTTCAAGACAGTTTTCCATGCCAGCCACTTGATGTTCTGACTTGTTTACACAGAAACTGATTTCTTAAAAGCATGGTTTTTTCTTTTGGACTAAAGAGCATGTTAAGCTGGTTAGGTTAGGATCAGAAAAGAGAAAGTGAACGCCCTCAGAATGCTTTGGTTCTTTTGTGGTTTTATGTTTTCAAGTGACTTGAGTAATAAAAGTTCCCTGAAGGACAGGTTTTCTCTAATGACTTGGAGGGACTGTTAGTAATGTTTACTTTTATATTTGGTAGGCTCACAAGCTTTAAACTGATAACTTGTCATTGTGCTAAATCCTGTAAGAATTTGTGGTCATTATTTTGTTCTAGGGTTTCAAGAATTTCTCTCCCCTTATGCCTTAGAGTGAGACAGGAAAAGAATAAGCTTATTGAACTCTCTTGGAGAATAATGACATGAAGGCCACCAGTTACAGCCGTTCCCTAAAACTTACACCCCAGCCATGTGTGAGGGATTATTCCACTATTCTTCCTAGACTTTCAGATTCTGGAAAATTTCTCATGATGTGGTCATGAACTAAATACATATTATAAACATAAATAAAATGTTCTTGATAGAGATCAGCAAGGTACAAAAGTCTTCTGGGGAGCTGAGCAGCAGAAACAGATACAAATATTCCTCATGAATGGGAAGCATTCCTAATGCTCAGCCTAAATGCTCTGTTGTCAAATTTCATGTCTGTAACAGCAAGTTATTATTATCTAATATCACCCTGAAAAATTCTCTACATTTTGTATTTATACCTTCAAGGCTCATAGATGTATAATCTCTCCTCCTGAGTAATCATTTAGCCAAGTTATATATACTTAGTTCTCTTAATCTTTCTTCATATGTCAGTCCTCCCAATCCATTAAGAATTTTTATTACTCATCTCTGATTTCCTTCTTTCTTTCCTTTTTTTTTTTTTTTTTCCTTCCATGTCCTTCTCAACACTTCCAGGTGATTGTAGCTGACAGGATCATTTTAGATGTGAATTTTCTATTGACACTAAAGGAAGGAAGTATCTTTGACCTGAAAATGGCATGCACAAAGAAATGGAGGCAGAACTATTCACAAAATGTTGCCCACCATCACCTGAAAGTGACGTTATTTCCTTTCAGCTTCATGCCTCCTGTTGAACACTTTTTATGTTAGCCTCTGTGGCAATTCACTAGCTGTATTTAAAGAGCTGAATCATACAAGATTCTTGTATGGGATTGAGATGACCGAGCACGTTACTAAGGTGCTCAGCATCCTTTGCAATATTTTTGTAATTTAGTCTCTATTTCTCTTCATGTGTGAAATCCTTGTTGCTGTGGAATTTAAATTTCCAATTTTTTCCTAAAATTTTCTTGCTAGAAAAAAACCATCAGATCTGCTTCTTTGCTAGATAGATCTGTCTTGATAGAAGTGACACTTGTTATGCACATTCTTCTTGGTGGTCCACAGAACTTTTACAGCTACAATGCTTGCCCAAAATAATATGATCCATTTTTTAGAAGAAATCTTTACTTTGGAAATGAATTCACATGCCTTATTGAAGTAATCTGCTGTATGCTCATTGTTCACTAATATTTGTAGTAAAATGTAGTATGTCAAACTTGATAAAACAATAACTTTTGAGACAGTATTTTGCTTCTGAATGGGCTAGAAGTGCTCTTTCTTGCAGCTGTTGCAGTGTCTTTTGGTTTCCATCTTGAGCTGGAAGTGTCAGATATTGTAAGCCCTGACTCAGAGAAGAAAGAATATGAGACTGTGTGGAGTACATATAGGTTTGAATCTAGAACAAGACATTTTCCTGAGATACAAGCTTAAATAGCTTTTTATTTGGTGGTCCTGTCCACAAAATATTCACTGCTTGGACCTGTCATTTTATGGATGAAAATACTAATTCTTATGTTGTTTAAGTAAAAACACATTTAGCACACACAACAGTTATTTTTTCAAGGATCATATCATATTTGTGATAGAAAATGAGAAATTTAAATATGTAAGCAAATAAAACACTAGCCCTATGTGGATGTAGAAGGATGAAGGCCTAGAGGAAGTGGCAGAGCAGTCTGACTTAGAAGTGGTGTTCATTTAGTCTTATTTTCCTGAGATTTGGGGCATTCAGGGTGAATACTGTTTAACATAACATGCAGAGATTATTTAAGAATTTTGGGATAACTATCCAAAAGAAGTGAGTCCACTGAAGAAAAAGGGAAAAGTTTCTGAAGTATATAAGTCTTTCATAAAATCCATTGAGTTATTCAAATACTACTAACAATAGAGAGAACTCAAAAGGCAGGACCCAGAACAGCAGATACAGCATCTAATTAATGCAAATATTCTTAGGAGATTTAACTCATAACTGTCTAAATGGCAGCATTTCAGCAATGGGATTAAGATATTTATAACTTTCACAGGTGAATAAAAAAAAAAAAAAATCAAAAATTCCTTTTTTATCACTAAATTGGAAGCAAAATCATGAAAAATGCATATTAAATTGCTTTATTAACATTTTATCTGAGGCCATATATAAATAACACAATCATGTTAGAGTTTAATTTGAAGAGGTAAGTAGGCTGAAGTTAGTCAAGCTTAGAGGAGACCAGGATTTTAACTTAAACATGATGTTCTCATACTGAGTAGAAATTGAGACATACTTATCCTCATCTAAGTGATCTCTAGAGATGCTATGACTGTTTTGTCATTAACTGAGTCCTGAAATACCAGAAACACTGTTACTTGGTCTAGACAGGCATCTGATCTTGAGTTTCGCTTTGAAATCAGCCTTCTTATGCTTTAAAATGAAAAGCATACCCTAATTTCTTGATGAGGAAGGCCAGAGTACATGCCTCCTTCTTACAACATGGAGTGCACAGTTATTAGGCAACAAATAAGTGAGGCTAGTCATCTTAAAAATATGCTATTGTATTTAATGGCATCAGATATTTCCAGGCCTTATGAGGTACACCTGAAGTCTTTTTAAAAGACAACTCCCTTAACCAGTAATTTATGTTCCTCTTTCTCTGAAGAGTAGTCTGTTAGTGACTTGCTGTGTATATGAATATTGGACATTTTATGTTCTGGAAAGTAAAATGTTCTGGATGGGCTAGACTTGCAGGCACTTGAACAGTGAATATTGGCAGGTATGGGCAAATAGTATTTGGTATATGCTATGTCAAATCAATGGTTCATTCCATCTCTTGTCTTGATTACGCTAGTCAGCAGAATATGTTTCAGTGTTCAAGACCCAAGTGTAAAGCTTGCCTGATTTGCTTTAAAGTTTGGACTACTAACTGTCCTGGAATAAGTTTCTCTCTCTAGATTGTAATTAGAATTTTTGGAAATTATTCATGGTCATGTTTCACTGAAATTTCGTATGATAAACTTTTTAAACTTGTTTTCTCCTTAAGAAAATTTATTCTTGAAGATCAGGATGGAAACTATTTGTATTTTTTTAGAAGTTTATGTATACTAGCAGTTATTCAAGCCTCTCTGCTGTCTGCTTGTACATTGCTAAATGTAATTAAGAACTGCTCGGTCTGAGGAAAGACTGATTTGAATTGTGCATATCCATGTCTCATTTTGAAGTATAAATGTACTTAAAGTATGCTAACATTCTATAAATGTGGTTAAGTTCTGCATTTCCAGATTTGGACTTGGTTTATTTTTAATGTTGGTTCATGGGTGCACATTTTGTTTGGTCTGTATACAGACCCCTATCAAATTACCTAAAGTAGGAAAATGACAGCATCATAATAGTTAATGGAATATAACATATGATTAAAAAGTGAATTAGCATTCCACGTAGCAGGGCATTTCAGATGTTAATCTGCATTGCAATATAACTGGCAGGGAAGCTGATATCTGGGAAATTTTTTTATTCCTATCTTTTTCTAGTGTTCAGTTTGTGCAGCAAGAGAGAAAAAGAAAGTTCTAGCCAAGTGAATGTTCTTTACCAGCAAAGATGTTAACTTTCATCAGAAGGTAGTTAATCACTGAGAGAAACAGAGGAAGAAATCAGATAAAACATTTCTAGTTTCAAAAGTCTTTATTGATTGTGTCCCCCTCAAGAAAATTCAGCTCAATCTCTTAAACCCTCAAGTGATTAAACCTTGGGCAGTTCACTGTAGACAGAGCAAATGAGAACTGTTTTAAAACCAGACATGTAGGGCTGGGATAGAGGAAAAAGATTTCTTTTTCACTTTGAAATCCTAGCTGGGAGACGTAATCTGAGATGTTGATTTTGATGCAAGAGTTTTAAGTGTTACAATCTTTCTTTCAGATCTCCGACTCTTGAAGAAAGGCACTGTTTATTTTCCGAGAAAGAACTCTCTTTGACAAAACCCTAAGGCTTGTAAGATAGGGGACAAATCCCTGGTCCATCACAGATTTCTTGTACACATCTAGATCTAAATATCTTAAGCATAATTAAGATGCAGAAGTAGAAAAGCATGACTAGCACAAAATCCTGGATTGCTGCTCTTGAATTGCAATTGAAGTTATTAATGTTGATAGTGGACTACTGGAGATAGACCCTTGACTTCTCTGCCTTAGAGTCTGGGGAATTAGGTGCATTAAAGGTGATAGAGAACAAGAGTTACACAGTAGGTAAATACTGTATGAATTCATTATTATTAGTATTACATTTGTTATTGTTCTTATGTAGCTGTTAACAATGGTATCTAATTTACCAGTTCAGGTGCTATACAGGAGCCTAACAAAACAAAATGGGAAGGCGGGTTTAGAAAATTTATCTTACTGTCAAAGAATATTTTAAATATTTTAACTGATATCATGAAGATAATTATCTTGGACAGGGTCTCTCATTTTACTTGCAGGTATCAGATGCAGGACTGTAGTTTCCAGAAGTAATCATCTGTCAGGTGAACTGTAGTAACTGGCTTAGTGAATACAATCGTAATATTTGTGATTCAAACACTAGCTTAGATTGCTTGAGCCAGCCATTTCAAAGTCTGTTCTTAAGTGTTTAAATTGATTTAGCTGAGGTCCTGGTCTGAGCCAAAGGCTCTTTTGAGAGATGATGTAGATTATGTGTCAAACCATGCACCTAATTTTATGCTGGTGTAGTTGAATTGTTCAGATAAGATATATGCAAGCTCTCACCTTGACTGGATTTACACCCCTGTGCTCAGAATCCACCTTAGCTTTAGGCTTTTATCCAAAAGTCTCAAAGCATCTAATTTTTTTAATTTGTCTTCATAATACCAAAGAGTAAATCCATGTTACGTTCAGAAAGATTAAGGACTGGTTCCAAATCCTGCTGAAGTGTCTTCTATCAGTGGATTTGGACGGGACTTTAATGACTTGTTCGGACTTACAGCAAATACTTGAAAGTGATTACGGTCGTAGTCCAGAACTTAGAAAATTCTTCTGGATCTAGATGTTTGGAGAAGCTACAGATAAGTTTTGTTTGAGGTTATGTAATTCTAATGATATAATAAAATATCATCAAAACAAGCAAAGAAAGGGTCATAAGTCACTAAGTGCTTGATTCTTTGGCCTAAACAATTTGCTAAGATACCTGTGGCTGTCTGCCAAAGTAAAGCAAAAAAAAAGCAGGGAGGAAGAGGGAACCTTAATGACAGTTATTAATAGATCCTCAGTATGTATCATCATCTCCCATCATACATAACAAGAATTAATTAAGGTACGGATAATGCATATAATTGGAGTAACTGGGAGGGTAGAGGTTGTAGGTGGGTTTTGTTTCTATGAACATGCAATGTTGAAGCTAAAAGTCTATGCCTTATGAGGTTGTTCTGGGGCCTTACAATCAGTGCAAAGGATTGTCCTCTCCAGAGGTTTATTCCTCTTGAATGTAAGGTAAAATAAATTTCTTATTAATGGTAAACCTTAGAACTACTTGTTTTAAATAGCTGAAGTGATGTTAGGTGTGCAGTGCTTCTTACTTTGTTAGAATTATTTATCTAGTTTAAAGCAACAGAGGGCCAACCAATTAACTGAAGTGATAAGTACTAAGATGTCAAGTGAAAACAATGTGCTTTAGTTTGTCCCAGGATGAACTGAGTACTGGTAGACTGAAACAATTCTTGATTTCCAGAATTAGGCTGTTGAGCTCAGAATGCGTCCCCCCACTGTTTTGCCTCCCAGGCTTGCGCAGAATCTTCAGAAGACTTACTGTGGGGCTGAAGTTGCTGTGTGATCATTATCCGTCTGTATTCCATGCAATTATTATTTATGTTATTGAATTCCCCGGAGGTAAAATTAAGCTAGAGTTTTTATTTATTTATTTATTTTCATTTTGAGCTCCTGTTTTTGTTTCTCCCGTTTCCTTTAACAACCCTGTTTCCCAGGAGAACACTTGATACATCCTTATGTTTCCAGAAGAGTGCAGTTCAATAGGTTGAGAGTTAATTGCCAGCTGGGAGTTTCCAGATGTTTATGTACTTGCCCAAAAAGCTGTCCACTGCTAGCAAATGAACAGCTGGAAAGACACAATACAAACAAAACATCTTTCAGCTGATTGACATATGTCTGGAAAATTTGGCATGTTTGAGAGAAATAGAATTAATTTTAGAAAAACCTAGGAGAAAGTCCATCATTATCGATAATTGGCCAATTGGACTTTTTGCTCAGATTGAGAGATATAATTTTAAAACGCTACACTTGCTCAGTTATTATCACCCATACAAGTAGGTGACTGGAATAACACATAACCTTCACCCTATCTTCCCTTAAGAGATGTATTCAGATATGTTTACAATACCAGGCAGTTTCACAGGGCTGGATGGTGCAAAGATTTGAAATGGAACACAAAGTCTTTCACTGAGAAATCAGATTCACATCCAGCCCAGATAGCTGATGGCTAAATGCAGTTAGTTAAGAGTTTTCAATTTTTTTTTATTTTTTTTTTTTTGTGTGTATGTGTGTGTATGTGAAATAAATGTTTCTGTACACAATCAAAACTTCCAGTGGGGAAAACAGCTTTGATGATATATATATATATATTTTCTATATGGAAATAAACATGAAAGAACAACTTCAACAATTTGACTTTCACTGTGGGACCCGATACATAGGTGCACTGAAAGGAGTAGCCTAGGAAAAACAGCATGTGAAAGATGTGCTACAATCTGATGTATATTAAGTATAGCAATATCAAGGATTGATCAAATATTTTGATGTTTAGACAGTGAGAGTGGCAAGAAATCTTCTTGTCCTCCTAAAATATGAAACACAATAATTCTTGCAGGATTGCATAAAAATTGTCTAACATGAACTGGCCTTCTCAAGTTCACTTGTGAAGTCTATTGTAAAGATTAAGCTGTACTTCCCTCCAAATGAAGGTTTCTAGGATAAGACATTTCACTATTTCTAAGCAATCAGGATTTACTTTGAGTAAGTCCTAAATAAAAGAACTTTTTAACCAGCAAGAATGGTATAGTGTGTAGTAAATGTGCATAATATGTTTGTAAAGAACAAGGTAAAGATAGCTCCACAAACTACCCCGGAAGATTCGTATGTTTCTTTTCTTTTCTTTTCTTTTCTTTTCTTTTCTTTTCTTTTCTTTTCTTTTCTTTTCTTTTCTTTTCTTTTCTTTTCTTTTCTTTTCTTTTCTTTTCTTTTCTTTTCTTTTCTTTTCTTTTCTTTTCTTTTCTTTTCTTTCCTTTCTTTCTTTTCTTTTCTTTTCTTTTTCTTTTCTTTTCTTTTCTTTTCTTTTCTTTTCTTTTCCTTTCTTTTCTTTTCTTTTCTTTTCTTTTCTTTCTTTTCTTTCTTCTTTCTTTTCTTTTCTTTTCTTTTCTTTTCTTTTCTTTTCTTTTCTTTTCTTTTCTTTTCTTTTCTTTTCTTTTCTTTTCTTTTCTTTTCTTTTCTTTTCTTTTCTTTTCTTTTCTTTTCTTTTCTTTTCTTTTTCTCTTCTCCTCTTTCGTCTTTTTTTCAGGTGAGAGAAGCTCTTATTGGTTTTGTTGGTGTGTGTGGTTTTTGGTTTTTTTTTTCCCTTTTGTCTGATCATATTAAAACCTTTTTCCGGATTTTTTCATAGAATCATAAAATGGCTTGGTTTGGAAGGGGCATCAATGATCATCAAGTTCCAGCCCCCTGCTGCAGGCAGGGTTGCCAGCCACTATATAAAGTTGTGCAGGGCCACATCCAAACTGGCCTTGAACACTTCCAGGGACAGAGCATCCATGACTTCTGTGGACAACCTGTTCCAGCACCTCCTCTTTCTCAATGTCAAAGTCCTTCTGTCCTGAATACTTTGGGAAGTCTCTGGTGGCTGTGAGTTTGATACTTCTGTCACATGCTCAAACATAATTGGAGAGGACTTCCTGGAGGTTGATCTCTGATGAGAACTTGGCCCCATGCACACCTTCTGCAGACCTTGGAAGGAAACCTTACCACTTCAGAGAGAAAGTCTTCTTTCTATTCCGTCCGAATTAAAGTCACAACACTGTTATCCTGAACTGTCTTCATGGCCATCACAATAAGGAGAAAAATATAGCTATCATTATGGGAGCTTTACACTCCACAGTTTATCTCTGTAACAGTGCACTATGATGTGCCTAATTAGACTGTATCAGCTGCTCCACGTCTGCTACTAAAGGGAGACGTTCTTATTGTGTCTAGTCAACAGAGAGCACTCAGCCTGTGATTTAGCACTGAAATTAAATTTAAGCATAGTTTCCCATTTGATTATCAAGCTATGGGTGACTTTTAAGGATCTTTTTCAATCTATTACCTCCACTAGCTGTAAACTGTCTCTACCACATTTTCTTTCCCTTTCATGGCAAATGCAGACTGAAAACTCATCTATTTAAAGTTAAAGGGGAATGAATCCAAATAATTCCAATTAGAGGTTGGAAACTTTTGCTGTTTGTTCAGTCTCCTTCCTTGACTGTCAGTTTCTCCTTCTGTGAATATCAATTATTGAGACATAATAAATGTGATTGTCTTGAATATACTGAAAGGAACAAGACCTTCAAAAAGTGATACGGAGTAAAAAGAAGGGGAAAAACTATTTTTTTCCATGTTAAATTGAAAAATTAAAGAGTTTGCGGTTTCGTTTTGAGGAGAGTAGGGTGATTGCCACAAATTAATCTTTAAGAAATTTTATAAGTTCTCCCTATTCCCTTGTGCATATTAATCTATTAAAACCGCTGAAAAGAAGACAAATGCATTGTTCTTCAGTAACGTAATGCTATCCAAGAAATTTGTATAAAACTTTGTCTGTTTTATGGGCAAAATATCATAGTGGGGGTCAGAGTTGAAAGGAGTCCATAGTCTACTGTTAAGTCACATATTGCATATTTTTCGTATGCATGGGAAGAAGATCAGTGGGTCAACATGTGCTTTCATTGACCGTCTATGTGTATTGTCTCCCTCTTGGAAGATGCCTACAGTTTGGACATGCTAAGCCTATGAACAAGGCTAAACCTTGAAAAATTTCTTAATTACACATCAGAGAGATGATACGGTTACAGATATTGTGTTGTAATTTCAAAGAAAATATTCTCTGCATAACAAGAACTTCTGCTGCAGGAACTGGCAGGTTTTCAGAATACTGCAGTAAGAAGGAATAATCTGATCACAACAGATACATGCACAACTGATAGAAGATACTGCAACATTCACCAGTTGTATAAGAAGAGGAGAATAGATGTGGAAGGAGAAAGTGTGGTAGGGATTTTACTCTGCTGAACTCTGACAGGGATTTATCGTTTGCAGTTAGGACAGCTTTCTGGAAGAAGCAAATATATGAGATACATTAGAATATCTCTGAAGTTCTGCTGATCTGTAAAGCAATGATCTTTTTGCTTGTTTGGGCTTTGCTATGGTTGTCTTCCATACATGCACACAAAGACAATGAACCCTTGCAGCAGCATCTGCAGGGAAGTGACTTTCTGGTATGAATACAAACTGGGAGACCCCTTCTGGATTCAAGTCAGGCTAAAGAATAGTCATAGTTCTCTGCAGTAGGAAGTCCTTAGTCCTTTTATACCCCTTACCTGAAGTACTTGCTACAGAGAAATGCACGAGACCTTCGGTATGTTATGATTGTAAAGTCAGGTAAGCTTGTTTCCGGCGCTGACACTGGAGCTGGAGTAGGATCTCATGACTCCCCTTGTTGTACTTTTTTTGTTCTGAGGATCCCAGATCCTGCACATCTCTTTGTATTTAATACTTAGTATGTAGTCAAACAGAAATAAACACTTATATCTTTGCTATTGCTTGCTTTTTGCAAGGGCCGAGTGGAAGTGGTGACTGCTTAATTCCTAGACTCTACACTATTGACTTACTAAAGAGAGATTTAATGGTTAATTTACTGAAATGAGTGAGGATAGGAAAGTTGTTTATTTCACATATCATTTTTAAACAAATCTTTTCTGAAACACTACTTTTACTGACGTGGTTTTTTTGCTATTATTGCTTACAGGCTGTGCCTTCCTAACATACTGCGAAAGGGAGTCTGCTCTAAAGGCCCAGAGTGCACTGCATGAACAGAAGACACTGCCAGGGGTGAGTTCATATTGATTTTTTTTTCTAATCTGTTTTTCAAATTTTTCTAAAAATCTAGAATTGATTACATATGGAGTTCCAATCTTGAGTTTGGAAGCATAATGTCTCTGGTTGCTTGAATGTTTCACTATTTGCACGGTGCCAATAAAATCAAGATATCACCAACCCACCCAAATCATATCCATGCACAAAAAGAAAAGGCTTTTCCTGGCTCCTGATAAGAGCAAAGCAATAGTAAACTTGTGGATTAGATTCTACCAGATTTATTCAGATGAGGAAAGGGCTTAAGCTTATGACTGTTATAGTGAAGTATTAGAACTACTCACAAGGTGTTAACTCTTACTATTTTTCTTCTCTGAAGCAAGGTGTGGTACTGAAAAATCAAGAGACAGATCACATTATTGAGTTATCACAGTAAGAAAACATATTCTTGATGACAAAGAGGTTTGACTCAGTTGCTTTAGTATTCAAACAGCTGTAGCAGATTGGAAAGGCGGTGAGACAAGAGAAAGAGAGAGAGGAGATGAGCACAAGATAATGAGGAAAATTATTCACATGAACAAGATCTAAGGTTCAGACAACACAACTAGAACTAAAAATAGAATCAATATTGCGTGGGGAAGACCTGCTCTGCTGGGAAGGGTTTCCAGTTTAGCAGTAACCAAAAGAAAGGAGAGAGAGATTATTTAAATTCAGATGTGGTATACAGATTGGAAACAGCTGAGTGCAGGATTCCTGTACACTGCAAATCAGAACAAATCTGATTTGATCCTAAAGTCAGTGATAATGTAGTTGACACTGAGATCTTGAAGGTCTCTGTTTTTGCCAAAATCAAGGGGAAATTGATCCAAAGTTTTGTTTTATTTACTTTGTATCTTACAAATGAGTCCTGTTTACCCATAACCCACCACTTCAAAAAACCTAAGATAAACCAGTTGCTCTGTTTCTGAAGAAAGTGTTGATTCTGTTCTGCTTGTTTCCATCATCCTGAGTCTATTTACCTATCTCTTTGCCACCTTGCCATTGCAGAGATGCCCACACACTTGCTCATCTAAGTCTATCTTTACTTTAAAGGCCATACCTTATGTAAATACATACATACTTCATTCCCTAAAAATACATTTCTGTCAGCTGACAACTCCCTCAGAAATATTTTTTTTTTTCTAGAAACCTGTTAACCACAGATTGAAAGTTAACACTGGATGTTAATTTTTAGGTTTATTCTTATTTTTAATGTTGATGTTTAGGTTTATCCTTTTTTTTTTTTTTTTTTTCCTTCCTGTAGTTAATGTTTTCTTTTATCATTCAAGAATTAAGATCTGTAAGTACATAAAATTAAAAATAAACGTGTGTGTTGAATTGGGATGTTTAAAGTATTTTACCTGGAATTTTCTAAAATAAACTTGAAATGTTTTTTAAAACTAGAGGTAACTTTGTTATAAATAGACTTCTTTACATGTGTATATTTCTGAATCCTGGCATTTTAGGGATTCCAAATCACAAAACTCTTATAATAAAAATTATTGCTTTGGACAGTGACAAAATTCCACCAGTTGAACTGGAATAAAGATGTATTTCACAGATTATATTGTTTGATTCTATAATACAGATAAAACTCATTGGTTTACGTCACTTCTATCCCATACAGACCATACTGACTATGTTGATTTCAGAATGCTTTTTTTTATTTCTTTTTATACTTTTAAATGACACATCTTTATCTGATTAAACTGAGAACAGTGAACCCTCTGCAATTGGAACCTGGATTTTGACAGTTCTGAGCACTAACTTCTTCTGTCCCTTTCACTTCTTGTTCTGCTTGTCTCAGGATAAACTCTGTTTTTCACCAGCAAACCCTCTGCATACAGTCTTCTGCCAAGTTTCTGAACTCATCCTCTGAATGATGTCACTGTAGTTTATTTAAGGAAACCACCCTTGTCTCTTGATAAACTATTATGCCTGAATAATGTTTGATGATTCCTATGTGAGTACCTAAAAATTATTTATGACTTACCTGACTGTGCTGGATTATATGCACCAACAATATCAAGAATAGTTCATCATCATAAAATAAAAAACATTCATAAAAGTTAAGGATCTAAGTCTTTGTTCACATGAGTTCAAAAATGACACGTACATAACACCTTCTCTTGACCCTCAAATGTCTTTGACACAGACAGAACTACTCAGAAAGTATCAAAAATAATTAACAAGCCTGGGGTATGAGGGGGAACTAGTACTGCTGTGAGCTGTTAAATCAGAATGCTTCTTTCACCTCCATCAGTAAACTCTATATTTGTCTTCTCCTACAATATTGCTGTTCGTGTTCCTTGTATTCTAAAACAGAGAATTGAGTCATTTTTAATAATATGCACATGAATGCTAATATATGGAAATGGTGAGGCATTAGGAATTTGTGTCCAGATTCAGACGCCTTGCCTCTTAGCTATGTGTCACTGTGTTTTTAGTAGAGTGGCTACATGCACATATTTTACAGTAATTACTTTCTGGATGTGCTTTGTAAGATGACAGAAATATGTTTCACATATTTTTATGTTATATGTGGGACATAAAGTCATCTTGTGGAATAATCAAAAGACTTCCAGGCAGGTATGTGTTTATTAATAAAGTCTTTATGGCACTTTGTTTTTGGGCAAGAAGGAATCATGAAGTAACTAGAGTGGAATGTAAAACATAAAATTATTAGTCGAATCCTCTTCCTCCAAATGAATTAGTCTCTTTTGGACAGTTTGAAATTATCACCTGAAATTGAAGGTTAATGTAGGAGGGTGCGTGTGTATTTTTAAAGAGCACTTTTGTGAGCATCGGACATCTCAAATTAAAGCGTTTACTTGTGATTGTTTATTTTACATATAATAGAGTAGCTGGATGATGAAGTATATTAGTTCTTTAATAATTTATAGAAATGCTTTGATGTTGCAGTAATTACATTAAAGGTCACATATCAAAGGTAATTTGGTTGAGCAGCTGTGATGGTTTCTCAGAAGCAATCAATATTGCTGTCCGTGGTGCTGATTTCACCAAGGGGACTGCCAGATTAAAGGAGGCTTATTACCAGCCAGACAGGCACGAGGGAAATCAAGAACAGATTGGAGAGATGCACAATTCTCTTTCTCCACCTATAATTAACACTGTTCGCCATAATCTGTGCTAATCCTTCATAGTGGGAAACCACATTTATTTCCAACATCATAAAAAGCAAATTAGGCAAGGAAGAGTAATTTGGTAGAGAGGAAAGGAGAAAGGGAAAGTAAAAGTTGATTCACTCATGGGATTTCTGATGTTGATATATCTCTCAGTGATAAAATTCAGCATTAGAAACACAGTCTTTAGTTTTGGGGAAACAGGGGTTGGTGGTGGGGGAGTGATCTAGACAATGACAGTGAAAGGATGTGAGAATTATCTGCCAGCAAATTCTGTATAATATTGTCTATTTGCCCCACGAACCTCCACAGGAAATGAAATCAGAGAAATAAAATTATGTTTTAAGTGTAGTCATTTTGATTACAAATTATCATGAAGGCAACTTTTTCTCCCTTTTTTTTCTTTCTTTCTGAAGCGAATGGCAGAGGATAATGCTGAGAAATGTAATTACACTACCAAGATCTACTTTTATTTATAGCACAAATAAACTCAGCTCATATTTGATAAGCACAGCAGCACTGCTTCATTGTGGCTCTCAGGCACTGCCAGTGAAAAGTCCATGCATACTTGGTTGGAAGCACTGCCTCTTTGCATAATGTTAAAACCTCCCTGTAATACTTGCAGAAAATAACTATGAAATTAAGTAGCTAAAAAAATGTTAACCTCAGCAATTCATAGGGCTTACTCAGGTTGCAAAACATATCTGGTATTCATAGTGTAGCTATTCCTCCTGAAAGGGAGAACGGTACTACCTAAGGGTTTAATAAATTTCTCAGTCCACAACATTAGTTTTCTTATGAATGGTACTGGTATTCTATCTTTTCCAACATCTCAATAAAAATGTATTCTGCCTTATTCATCATCACTTCTCTTCAGCAAATAAATATACATCTTTAATATTAGAAGACAGGTGGGCACATAAGACACTTATTAAACCCAGTTAAAAATAATAAATAAGCAAAAGGAAAGAAAAAGAAAAAGAAAAAGAAAAAGAAAAAGAAAAAAGAAAAGAAAAAGAAAGAAAGAAAGAAAGAAAGAAAGAAAAAGAAAAAGAAAGAAAGAAAGAAAGAAAGAAAGAAAGAAAGAAAGAAAGAAAGAAAGAAGAAGAAAGAAAGAAAGAAAGAAAGAAAGAAAGAAAGAAAGAAAGAAAGAAAGAAAGAAAGAAAGAAAGAAAGAAAGAAAGAAAGAAAGAAAGAAAGAAAGAAAGAAAAAAAGCCTGAAATATAAGTTATGTTCAGGTCCCAAACAATTTCGCTCCATCTTGTCAGTCTTGTCTGGTTTAAATTCTTATATGTATGTGAGGAGAGACCGTTGAGATCCAGGGGTGAAGGGAGGAGAACTTGCAAGTCTGGCTTCTCTTAAATCTCTGTAATGAGGCTTAAATGAGACATGAGTGTCATGTGGACTACATAAGTCTTGCACATTTAGCATTAATTTCACTGGTCAAACAGAACTTTCTATAATTTTAGTCTATACTTCTAAGGTTTCAAAGTTTTTTTTGTTTGTTTGTTTGTTTGTTTCCCCCAAAAGCTTATTGGAAAACCATTAAGCCACATATCACTCTGCATCTATTTTATGCCAGAAATTGGTATTATATTCCTGCATCTTCCCATTTCAAAAGTTTTATCTACCAATGTAAATTGCAATTTGGTCAGCAGCGGCAGGCTGGATGGGTTCCATTGATTAAAGTAGCCTGCTGAACACACAGCCTGCTCACCATGCCCTTTAGATTTTGAAAGAAAACACATTTAATTGTTCCCCTGGGAGAAACATGTCTGTTTTCTGAAGTTAAAAATGAAGATGAAAAGGAATAAAAACAGATTTGAGGTAAGAGTCCTGTGAAAAACTGTTCTGTAGAAATTCTCTAGTACTCTAAAATTTGTGGGTGTCAATGTCATGGTTAAAAAGATTTTTTTTCTCTCTCTCTCTTTCTTGTTTCCTCCTTCCGACTGACCAGACAGTAAAAGAATTTTTGGATTTTGCTTTGGAAAGAGGAGGGAACGAGAGAGAGAGGAAACCATATGCATTTTCCATTTACTAAAAACTCCTATAGTTTGACAGTGCTGTTCTGTTCACCAGATGAGATGAAACACCTGGGTCCTATCTGCTTGGTAAACATTAAAGTTCCATTTCACTAGTTAAAGATTGGCTTCTGTATCGCTACACAGCAGCCTCCGGAATACAAAGTAAACTCTCTCTCTGCCACCCAGCCCAAAGAGCACAGTAGGAAAAGGATACAGAGCAAGCATTGTGGCAGAACCAGTGTGTTGGATGCATATTCTTATCTCTGCTAAGACTGGCTTATTCACCACAGTTGTGGTGGCTGACCAAGCTTATCTTGAGATATGCAAAATGAGAACCAGGCGTCTCAATTCTTTGCAGTTTGGTGACACTTGTAAAATGGCGTACAAAAATAAATGCAGGAGGTAATATTGTATTGTCTTTCTATTTGACACCTTTAGGCTCTCAAAGGATGATATCCAAGTTATTCAACAAAAGCTTTTGCTGGACCTTCATTTGCTTTGTGTTATTCAATGACAACTTTTTTTCTCTGGCATGTCTGCCATAGGAGGATCAATCTAATTTTATGTACAACTGTAAAGATGAATGATAAGTAGAAAGGATTCAGGCAAGTACAAGCTGAATAAATTATAAAGGGCAAATGATGACAGGACTGGAGGTCCCAAGAGGCAGTGATATGATAACAGAAACTAAAGACGAATTTATGATGGATGTAGTTAGCATGTACTGAGGCTGTTAATTCTTCAGGGTAGTTTTACAACTTCTTGTGATTGGAGCAATCAAAGTATTTCATTTTAAAGAGATGCTGTATATTTTCACTTGTCTGTTCTGCATATTTGTATGTATGGCCTCATTTATATGCATAGCAGTAAACTCCCATAGGCTAGTCAAGCTTACCTTCCATCAAAGGGCTGCTATTCTCCAAGCCATCATACCGCCATTTATGCATAAATAAATAGAGAATGTGTAACGATTTGAGGGCAAACCCGGATCTCAGTTTAAAACAAACAAACAAACAAACAAACAAACAAAAAACCCAACTTTTTCATTTTCATAGCACACTGCAATCAAACCGGATCCTGCAAGCAGCTGAGCACCTTCAGCTACCTTCAAAACTGAGTCTAGGGACTATGGTAGCTCACAGATCACTGGTGAAAAACAATATATAGCAAGTTTCAGGTAGGTCAAATTTTGGGCTTAAGCTTCTTTACAAGCAGCTGATGCAGCATCATAAAGTTGGAAACAAGTCTCATCTCAGAGCTGTTCTTGATTGTCTTTCATTCATATTCTTATTTCTATCTCTCGTTTCTTATTATTAAGAATATTTACATAAAAATGATATTTTTTCCTCCCTCTAAAGAGTTGTCTCTTGTCTGTGAGTAATGCTTACTCTGGCCTACATTCATGAATGCCATGGGTTTGATTCTGACTTCATTTACACAAGCGTAAATCAGCAGTGATCTGATTGAGGTCAAGGGATTTATATGGCATAGGAAAGAGCAGACTCAGCTATATTTGTCACTGCTGAAATGATGTCATCATGAACCAGTACCACAGCTCTAAAAGAGGAAACAAATTTTCACCAAGAATCTTTGCATTCGAATATCTGATCTCACAAAATACTGAGCATCTCTGACACCTGCTGGGCCATTCAGTAGCTCTCATGGGCTTTTACTAGAGAGAAGTCCCAGCTCAGACACGTAGGAATTAGAGATGGCTGATTCCTTGGTGTTTCAGTGATGTCAGTCATTAGGTACTCATGAGCCCTAAATACTAGGTGTCTGGTTTCCAGTTCTATCACCCTACATATTAAGGGAGAAATGGAATACAACCAGGAATAACTTCCAAGCAGTAGACCTCCAATTCTAATTCTATATTCACATAGGGAGAGAGGGCAGAAGAGGGGAAAAAAAAAAAAAAAAAAAAAAAAAAAAAAAAAAAAACAGGCGCAGTTTAACAGTCAATTAACTTTTCATCCGTTCAGTCATAGGGCTGATAGTGTGCGTGATACTAGCTAGTATGATAGGAACTAGTCATTGTTTATAAGGTAACCTCTCTGTAAATAACTACTTCCCATATTTGCACTGTATAGTAATGGAAAAGCCTGTAAAGACTGATCTGTCATGCAAAACCAGCATAATATTGCAATAAAGCACTTCAGTGAAGATGCTGTATAGTTATGTGACTCAGGCTTTCATCACTGGTAACATGTCTACCTATACTATTAGTTTAATAGTGGCAGCAGTACTTACATGGTTTACATGGGTGTAACCTATCAAGTCTGTAATTCTTTATGAAGTGAATACATATCTCTAAACCTTTCAGATGCACAGTAATACAAAATTAATTCTGTCCAAAAAGAAAGTAAAACAAAGTATAATAGGAGAAGACCACACTGATAGATCAGGTTTATGTGTCTGCCACCAAAATTATTGTTGAAATAGAAGTATGTCTTAGCCTGCTTTAATTTAACTACCATATATAATACGAATTATAATACTATAGCACAGATTTTAAATGCTGTGGAGTAACTATACTTTATGACTACTTTCTGGGGCATTTACATAATAAGGACTTGAATCATGACTGAAGTATTATTTACAATTTTCATGGATAATTTTTGATAGGACTTGACATAATGTAACCCATTTAGCTTCTGTGCTTCACTTGTGCTTCACTGTTTGGCAAGAAGAAAGTTGTGCAAAATGACTGTGCAAAATGGTCATGAGATTGCACTATCAGCTCAGGCAAGTAGATATCTGAAGTGACTTTGCTCTGTTGAGTAGCTGCATTGAGAGCTTTATAGTGGCACTGCATGTATGAGTAGCTGCACTTGGCAGGTTCCCAGTAATGTCAAATCTTTCTGATTAGTTTCTGTAAGTACAAGGACAAAATTAAGCCTAACCTATTTTTTTCAAGTAAGAAAAGTGCATTTCCCATTTTTCTCTTTAATAGGAACTTCTTATATCTTGTTTCCCATACCTTTTTTTCCTCTTCCCATTATGTCACCCCTAAAAAAAATCTTGTCTCATTAAAATACAACTCCTTTTAAAAGCATACACCTTCAAATTCCTCTGAGTTCTGTACTAAATTTTGACCTTGAGATTCACATATTTTCAGCTCTGAATGAACTCACTGTTGCTAGAATGTAGTTACTCTCCTCTTTTCCCCCTAGGTATTTTGAACTGCAATTCTCAAAGTCTCTGCTAGTTTCCACTGTATATTTTCTTTGGCATGTAGGGTGAATTTTTTTTTTTTTTTTTTTTTTTTTTTTAAATCACTGTCTTTCTAGGCAGGTCTTGGCAGAGCAAGTCTTGTCCAGTTATAACTAATCATTTCAAGCTCAGGTTGCTTCCTTAAACAAATTGAGTGAATTTATTTTTCTCTCATTCTATGAATGGTTCTGTCATTTCTTTGTTACTGTAGAGACTTTGCATGGTAAATATGTAGCATACAAGGCATGCTGGCATGAACTTCTGATTTCATTTATAGCTTTAATCAACAGAATAGCAGTTTGGATCCAAGGTGGTAAAACTGAAATCAGATTTTCCGGGCCTTTTTCATATTCTCCAATTTGGAGAGAAGGATGTTGTGGGGGACTTTCTTGAAGCCATCCCTACACAGCATGACAACATCCATATCGTCCTCCCAAAGTACCAGTCTCTGTTTTCACTGCCTGTGCAATTTCTTCTTGCTCTCCAGTTTCATCAGCAAGACCCAGTTCAATCATGCTGGTCTCTTGTCTTCCTTTCCATACTTCCTACACTTGAGGATGGAGAGCTCCTGTGCCCTAAAGAAAACTTCCTTTAAGATCTTCCAGATTTGCCCTGCTCCCTTGTTCCTGAGGAGTTTCCTGGGAAGCTTTGTTGACTAATTCCCTGAAGAGCTGCAATTTGTCTTTCCTAAAGTTTAGCACACTGATTAACATCTTTGTCTGTTCCATATCCCTCAAGAGTGTGAATTTCACCATTTCATGGTCAGTACAGCCCAGAAAGCCTCCAATCCTGTCACTTGTCTTTGTGAGCAACAGGTTCAGTACTGAATTCCCCCTAGTGGTAATGTATATTACTTGGCTCAATAAGTTAACCTTAATGTATTCCAGGAGTTTCCTGGATTCCTGGCAGCTTACCACACTACTTTTCCAGTTTGTCGATCTGGTAGAAGTTTCCCATCAGGAGAAGAGCCTGCAATCTTGGCTCCTCCTGTAGCTGGAGGAAGAAAGCTTCATGAACAGACTACTTGATCAGGTGACCTGTACTAGACACTAGTCATGAGGCTCCCTTTGTTGCCTCAGTCTCTAACTCTCACCCAGAAACTTTCAGTTTTCTTATGGCCACTCCTCAAGGACAGCTACTCAAACTCCATTCCTTCCTTGGTGTAGAGGGCAATACCGTCTCTCCTCCTTCCTCATGTGTCTCTTATGAACAGCCTTTTGCCATTAATAGCCACACTGCAGTCTGGGAATCATCCCACCAGGTTTCAGTGACAGCAACTACATTATGATTTCCTAGTAGTACAGTAGCTTCTAACTCTTCCTGTTTGTTTCCAAAGGTGTATTGGTGTAGAGGCATTTCAGCTGAGCAGCAGGCCTTTTCATCTTCTTGGAGGGTAACACCTTAATTTCTTTGAATTACTTTTCTTGAGTTTTCCAGTTGCTTTCTCCTATTGCATCAGTGGTCCCTAGATCGTTGCCTCCTTTTCTCCTCAATTCCATCTTACTTCGCATGTTTGTCCTTGTGACCTCTTTTATCCTTTGCTGGAAACATTCACATAATATCTGCCTCATGAAATAAATTGAGATTATAGCTGCTAAGGCAGAATACCATGCTTCCCAACTACTTCTGCCTGAGAGATCATCTATTTTTTTCCAGAAGAGAGGAGAGACTTTTCTCCATTCGTGATGCTGTGTGTATAGAGTTGGCTTGTAAATCTGATGTTTTCTGAAATCATGAGGCTCGTTATATGTGTTTGTGTTACCCCCCCCCCCCCCCCCAGAAAATAGACAGTCAGGAGAGGTTTATTCATGCAGTAGTCTTTTCTCTGTTTCCCTTTCCGTACTACAACTGGAATTGATTTGTGTGCCTGATCTGTGTAGAGGGAGGGAGATATGGTGGGGAAGCCTCACAGGCTAGCCTTTTGGACAACAGCAACTTGCAGGGACATCTTCTTTGACTGGCAGTACTGTATTTCTGGAGAAGTCAAGTATAGCATGTCATTTGTATCAAGCGACAAAGTGGTTGCTGAGGGAATCTTGGCAAAAAAAATGTGTTTGTTCCTGGGCTCAATATGGCTTTTGGAAGTTGTCTTATGGTCTCTACGAATGTGAATGAGTGAAAAACAGAAATGACCCCCTTCAAAGAGGATGTCTCAGGTGCCAGTGGAGGTCTCAAATTTATCTCTGTTTCTTATGTGTTTGTCTTATATTTTATTAAGCCTTAAACCTTTTCCATCTGCACTCTAAACTCAAACTGCAATAGTAGAGTGGTAATGCTTCTAAAGTGAGCCTGTCCAAAATAATTTCATTGTCCTTGTTGAGTGAAGTGCAACAATTAAGCAGACAGCACAAACGGGTCCAGATAAATTGGGTATTTACAATTATTTCGGTTTGGATAATCTAATGTGATGTTCATTGTGCTGCTAAGAAATGTGCTTTCCAGTGAGGGAGGCTCCTATTCTGTTCTCTTGTTTACCAGGCGTAAATTCAGAGCTTCTCTGTGGACTCTTGTGGAGTTTAAGCTAATTTACATCACTGCAGCTCAAATGAGAATCTGATCCTCTTTTTTTAGTTGCCCTGTATAGCTGCCTCCCTTAAGCTGTGCTTGCATTTTAGAGATGCAGCCAGGGGACCTGGAAGGTCATTTTCTTTATTCCTGGGCCAGGGTTGTGTTGTTGAACTTCTTCACTTTGGGGAATCCAGCTTTCTTTGAGTCTCTTTTTGCTCTGAAGCACAGAAACTCTGACTGACAACTTGAGTTACTCTCCATATCTGCTATTGCTGAAGACTTTCTGGGTAACACTGCAATCATATCCCCTCATTACTACTGCCTTGGTTTCTTGGTATTAGCCCTTTGGGGCCGCATTCTGGCTTTCCACCAAATCTGGCTGAAAACTCATAGTGCTCCCAGTTGAAAGGCAGGAAATTAATGCCAGCAAATTGACACCAAAATGTAAATCATTGTTTTTTGGTTTTCTTTTTTTGTTTGTTTGTTTGTTTTTTGCTTCATTTCTCTGCAGTACATTTTGCTTTTCCTTTCCTCCTTCTGCCCTATCCTGTCGCTTCCCAGCTCCCCAAAAGTAACATGCTGTGTTTCCAGGCAGTCTTCACCTGTTAATCATATTTGGGCCTAGTGATTTTCCTGCAGACCCTGGAGTGTGCAATGCTTAGGCCTTGGTTATTAGTTTACACAATAAATGAAGCCCATTAGAAGAGGATAATCAGAGCTCGGAAAAGGCCACCTTACTCATTGTCTGAGGAGGTTATGTTAAGCTGCTGTAGTTATTAATGATACTTTCCTATGCAGATAGATAAAGACTAATTGTCATATTTATCCTCTTTCCTTTTTTTTTTTTTTTTTTCCTTTTCTTTTTTGCAATGTGTGCAAGTTTCATTATTATGATTACCATTGTTTTGGTTATTCACATACCATCAAGTCAGCAAAGACTGTTTCTGAGATGTTGTTGCACTCTTGCAACAGTCCATGGTGCCTTGGTGATACAGAGCAGAGCCACTGGAGGTCTCTCCATTTATATGCGGGAAAACATCCTTGAGAGTCCTAGAAAGTCTCTGCTAGCTGTTATTGAATTGCAGTATCTTGTCCAGAGGCCAAGAGAGTTCTGAACAGAAGCCGACACTAATACAAGCGCCAAGTTTAACAGCAGCCCTCTTGATGTCACTTGCTTTGCCTTTTAATACCAGATCTAACCTTGAACTTAGACTAACAGAAAGTGCTTCCCTGTAGCTCTTTGAAACCTAGCCTAACACTCTTTTAATCAAAGTGAACAAAACTTTTTCCTTTTCATTTTAAAGCTATTATATCAACAAGATAAAATCAATTCTGTAATAAGTGGACTGAAGTGTTCATATATATATACATATATATTTATATATATATTTAAAGTGTTTATTCAATTGGAGAAAAAGTTCAACATTTTTTTCTCCAAGAAATAGCTTCTCTGTCATTTTTCCTCCTTTTCTGGCAGCTACAAAATAATCAAATCTTCATCAAAATCCAGTGTTTGATAAGGAGGTTGGAATTTTCTCTCTGAAAGGACTTGGAATCATGAAACATTTACTTCAATGAAATTGCTAAAATAACAGCATTTAACCTTGATGTAAAGACTAGATAACCATCCAATGGCAGCTCACATCAGTGTATAACTATTTTCATCTCTTGCATGCCTATTCCTTCCATGTCCTCTACCAGCTTTTTTTTTAAAGGCTACACTCAATTTTCATCTTGTTTTGCTTAAAGAAAACTACTTTTCCATAAGCGGTTTTAGCTTTTTAAATAGAGGTCAGGTCAGTGATGTACAGAAATCATACACCTGTAAGACCATAATATCCATCTTAAAAACAAAATCATCAGTTCTTCCAATTGCTAAAACCTAGATTAACCATGTCCAACTTGTTACTTCCAACAAAATTATTGATTTGCCCATCCTAAAATAACTTTTCACTGTGTGGAAAGGCACGTGTCTAGAATATGCACTTTGTAACATTTCTCCTTTTACAGAAGCCAGCTCCTAACTCTGTTTTCTTCCTAAAAAGCAGGTGGTTCTGTTTCCCTTAACCTTGCAATGATGACATTGAAATGGGATGCTTAAGCTTACAAAATGCTGTATTTAGATGCTCACTCTTATCCAATAGAAATAAGCATTTCTGTCTTGACATGGAAGCTCACTGGTTTGTCACTTGATGATCTACATTTTTTTGTTCTTGTCCTGAGAATGTTTTTGTTAAGGTCCAAGTGATTGTTTCATGTACCATATTTATCTTTTCTTCTAAGGCAACTACTTCTCTCTAGACAACATTGATTCGAGAGCTTTCAATTTGAGATTTTGGAGTAATTCTGATCAAGTATTTATCTAAGATCATTTTTTTGAATATGTTATGTAATCCTTGTTGAAGTGAAAGGGATAGAACAATAGAAGTCAGCCCAAGCAGGCAAACATGACATTTGCTGGACAAATAGAACTTCCAAGGTACAAATCCCTACCGTATCTAATTTAGACGAAGAAGTGAACAGGTTTTACCATTTCTCTGTGCATCCCAGTAAAGTTTCCTGATTACTAGTTTTCTAGCTATTTGAAGGGAATATCTGTACGTTTACTTCCTTTATTTTCTCTTCCCATCTGTTTTTACTTAAATTACTAATTTATTTTCACCTGAAATATTAAATATATATATATGTATAGATATTGTAGATGAAGATGTATGCATAGATATTTGACACACAATAATAGACTCATTGATTCTTAGAGGACTGTTATCAAGCTTACCTTAGATTTCACTAATATGTATCAGCAGATCCTAAGTTACCTCTCTCAAAACTGATCATCCTAGGGGAGCAAGTGGGGCCATGAGAAAAACAGTGAGAAAATACCAGCCTATAATAAAGTGTATCTTCCTGGATTGAAGCAGAAAATCAAGATTTAGGAAATCTAGATATAGTAAGTTTACAGAAAAGTCAATGAATCCACCTTTGATTTGTCTAATACACTGGAACTAATGAAGCATCCCCCACTGTCACCTCTTTGATTACTAAGCATTTAGAGTTTCCCAAAGTAGGATTTTTCATTTCATATGCAACTGTTTGTGTACAGTACTCAGCACTGACAGCTGCTGCTTTTGACTACAGCCTTCTAGGCATTCCTGTGATGCTGAGAAAAGATGATAACAGTTTGGAGGGAAAAGCTTTCTTCCAATATAAGGTGATGGCTCAGGATGATTCTTGCTTTTAGAAATGGGTTGTCTCTTTCCCCTTTCTCACGATTGACCTGAAAATAAACAAGGGAAGTGACATTCTTACTATTACTTTGAAAAGGGGGGTGAGAGAAGGCAAAAGTAAGGATAATTTCTTAGATTCATGCTGTAGTTGTCCATATTGCATTTGACGTCTGTAATAAAATTTGGGTCAGATATACTTTCCAATAAAAAAGGCATCCTACAAACATCCTCGTGCTTGTATATTAGGGTCATGCTAAGAATAATAGAGACTGTTGTCACTGCACTGAGCTCCTGCATTGTAATAAGTATACCTCACTCTCCCCTTTTTTTCTCTAAGATATATTACAGGATGCCTATTGTGTTCAACCACACCTCACAAAAGGCATGAAAAGAGATGCTGATTAGCAGGTGCAAGGTTGTTGTGGCTTAACCTAGCAGGTGGCTCAGCACCACGCAGTCATTCACTCACTCCCCTGCTTCCCAGAGAGATGGGGGAGATAACTGAAAAATATATATTTTAAAAAAGTTAGAATTCTTGGGTTGAGGTAAAACTATCTGCTAAGATAGAAAAACAAGGAAGGGTAATAATTATGACATATACATGTATATAAAAAAATGTATATAATAAGTGATGGACGAGCAATTGCTCACTGATGCCCAACCAGTAGAAGAGAGCCATATGAATGCTAATCCCCTTCAAAACTCCTTCCACTTGATGTCATATGGAACAGAATATCACTTTAGCCAGTTTAAGTCAGTTGCCCAAATTCTGTTCCCTCTCTGCTTCTTGGACCGTTTGCTGAGAATGGCCTTGGCTGTATACAGCATTGCTTAGCAGACAGCTGTAAACATTTATGTGTTACCAGCATGGTCCTTGTCCTAGAACCAAAATACGGCATAATACCAGACTTCTGAACTAACTAAAACTAAGACAGTAGTTCCTCTAAGGGACTTATGCACTTCTGAGCACTGGGAAAAGTTGAAACATTAGTGTTGTCTTGCTTGATGCCATGTCTTCACCTCCTGCCTGGTGAGAAGGACAGGAGAGGAGGAGGGCTTTTGTCAAGGGAAATTTAGTACATTTCTCGCCATTATTTAATGAGAAGGATTGAAGTTGGGGAATCAACTTTTTACTCAGATAGACAATGATAGGACAAGGGGAAAGGTTTTAAGCTCAAGGAGGGAATGTTTAGATTGGACATCAGGGGAAAATTTTTCAAATAGAGAGGGGTGAGGTTCTGGAACAGGCTGCCCGGAGAGGTTGTGGATGCCTCATCCCTGGAGGTGTTCAAAGGCAGGTTGGATGGAGCCCGGGACAACCTCGTCTAGAATCACTGCTAGCACTGCTCACAGGTGCATAAGCATTAGGCTCCTGCCTTTATGCAATTAAGGTATTTCTCTGTTATCTTAGTATTGAATGTGATGTCCTGCTGTGGCTGTGCACTGTCCACCCACACTGGTAGATTTCCTGTGATATCACAGACCTGCACACATCTCTGATCTGTCCACATCCAGGCCAGGCAAGGATGGCTCTTGGCTCTGCGTCATCTATCTCACTATAACAGTTCTAGGTAATTGCCCACAGAAGCACAGTTACCTATGAGTCTTGATCTGGCTCCCTTCTTGAATACCAGCATGTATTTCTAGTTCTTAAGGATGTCTTCAAGACTGAGCTTCAGTCATGCCTCATTCACTTGTGAGACTACTGGAAACAAAGAAAAGAACTGAATTTCATGTCATTCATGTGTCAAACTCTTTGAAGCCAAACCATGTTGGTAAAGAACTTATTTACTTCCAGTTTCATGCCCAGATCTGCCCTGAAATGCTTTACTGAATCTCTCCTTTTCTTGGATGAAATTTTCTGAGGAAGATGATGAAATCTAACTTTCTCCAGGGCTGTGACACCCATTCTCTTCTGTCCAAACCCTGGCTTTACTTGACAAACACATAAAGAACTTGGTGTCATCTGTTTGGTGCTGCATACCTGCACTTCCTTTATATTCTTTTTCCTTTTTTTTCCAAAGCCTAGACATCCTTTGCTGTATTTTAGGGACTAGTGTAGATCAAAGTCCTTGCAGGATCACAAAGATGTGCTGCATGCAATCCTTACAGTAACAAACAAGGTCTTTTATTGACAGAAACATATTTCTGTGCATTTTTGGCAGCCTAGTAGACTTGATTTAGGTGTAGCTTTCGTATTCATGGGGAAACACTTCTCCGCCCTTCCCCCATATTCATTAGAAAGAGGAGAAAAAAAGAAAAAAGTCTTAGTTTGGCTAGGTGAAAAAATAGGGAGAATAGTTTTCTTGAAACTTTGTAGGAAGATTTAATGTAACTGTACTGTGGGTTTAGCTTGCTGCTTCTGGTAGAAAATGGAGAACTTCAGTGGAGAACAAATGAGTCTAATGAAAAAACAAAACAGGTCTAAGAAACTTGTTTGTGTTGGCTAAGGTGTTTTTCAATATCTTAAGTTCCTTCCCTATCAGATTCTTTCTTCTAAACTGCCATTCTGCATAAGTTCTGATGTCTGAAGAAGTAGGTGGGTCCAGAGTATGTTCTGGAAGTGGGATAAATGGCCTTCAGTGCTGGATAATTATTATGGGCAACTATTTCTTGTAAGTCTTTCTTCAGCTTCAAGCATGCCTTTGAAGAAGATTGTCTTGAAAGTGTAAGTATATATTAATGAACAGTTTTCTCACTAGCTTGAATCTTTTGTATTCTATCTCTTGGGGCCTCTGAAAAGCTTTCTGAAAGTTTGTGACATAGGCATTGGAAACTGAATGCAAATAAATAATCATTTGGTAAATCCATTAGTAGAGGTCCCTATTAGCTTGAAGTACTGTGAAAACACTTTTTTTTGTTGGTTGTTTTGTTGTTGTTGTTGTTTTCTTGGTTTTTGTTTGTTTGTTTGTTTTGTTTTGTTTTGTTTTCCCCAAACAACTAGGGGTTTATTGTGTTTTGGTCTTCAGAATAATATATATTTTTAATTTCCAGATGACAAATCTTTTTGGACTTAGGGAAAAAAATAGTTTCTATTGTCTTTCTTCTATCAAGAAAATACAAAATGAGTACAAATTATAAGTAATAACCATTCCCACAATCATGCAGGGAAAAACCCATATTTTTTCTAGGAAAAATAATTAGTGATTCGTATTTCTGAACAAATTCGCATTCATTTAAAAATCTATCAATAGATTTCTCTTTTTATTAAGTTTAGGCATGCAATTGTTTACTGATGGTGTTATTGGGTTTGGTTTTGTACTGGCTCTCCCTGCTGCACGGTGATGGAAAGAAGCACTCATACATAAGTAGCATGCAGATGAAACATACTGCTTTCAAGAAGATTAGAAATCCTCCCTTGATGCCCACTTCATCAGGGTCTGTTTATTTGCCAGAAGACTCTTAGTTTCACTCCTATCTGATATTTCTTCTCTAATTTCAAGCATCCACACTATTTAGGGTACAAGTAGTTGGCACACAGGTCCTCAGAAGATTGGAAAAAATATAGATGTACTCTCTAAAGCAGTGCTTGTCAGGAAGTAGGAGGCACAGACCCATTTCAATATGCAATTACTTGCTATGAGATCATACATTTGCTGGATTGCCTCAGTGGCCTGTCTTCAACAGTGCATGCAGAGTAAATAACTGTTAATTTCCCTGTTACATAAAGTGTGTTTTCTATCTTGTCATCAAGTGAGGAGGTGCTGATCCCTATTTAAAGACTTGTTTTGTTTACTGATTTGGATGAGATCTTCAGGACACCAAGTTCTCTACTCAGCACATACTCAAAATGAGACTGTTCTTTTCTCTACCACAGTTAATTCCTTTGAATTCTTTACTCTAGTTCCTTTCAAAGTAAACAAAACAAGTGTCTAACTTATTTTCACAAGAATAATACTCACTTGTCAGAGATGATGTGGTAACTCACATGTGCAGTAGGATAAGTGTAAAGATATGGAATGTCTTCATGACTGAAAGACTAAAATTCTGCAAGGCATGGAATGGTTACATAAAACAGATAATATCTTTTGCATTTCCTGTTTCTGTATATAAAATATGTAATACTTAAGAGGCATAGGAGGATTAGATGTGAATTGAAGTGAATTCTAAATTTTAACAAATTTGAGATTCATTCTATGGATGACTGTCCACCTCTGGATTATAATATCCTTGCCAGTTGTTAAAGTAATACCATCAACAAAAAATCTACAAAAATAGTGACAGGAAATATGAAAACTGAATATTGATAAATGGAGTAAAAACCCCACTTATTTTGCAAAGAAATACACTCATAGTTTTGCAGAATCTCTATCGAAAAGCATATTACAGAAACTTTGTTCAAAAGTACACCAAAAAAAAAATATATATATATGTCATGAAAACAGTTTCAATTAAGTGAAAATACTGCTTGCAATTCTGATTGAGAGTTTAATTTATGAAAAAATATGCAAAAGGATGATTTAACAGTGATATAAAAAAGGAACACCATCACAAAACTGGAATGCCTCAAAAAGGACAAAACGTTTCACTGGGGAAGCAGTGCTATCATGAGGAGATTGGTAAAATCCTTTTACACTAAATTCTCTGGTTTATGACCCAAGCAGGCTGGGCTAGCAGGGTGCTCAAAGGGCTGTCACAGGAAGTCCTGATGATTTTCCACCATACGCTTATTCACCACCACTATCAAAACTTTCCACTGATCAGATCTAAAGCTTCTCTGCATAACCAGCGTTGCAGAGGCATCTTCTAGTGAGCTGCCAATTTCCTTGCTGAAACTCAGGATGCTGGGCTGGGTGTGTGCTGTTTCATAACATCTGGCACTGGTCCCTGCAAATTTGGTGCAGGCATCAGACATCTCTGAACTGAGACCACTCTGCTTGGTCTGTTATCAAACCAGTTTTGGGAATATTTAATGGTGTGAGATACCGCTTCCCTCTGGGCATGGAGCTCCATGAGCATGCTGGAGCTTGTGAGATACCACAGAAGGATGATACATCCAGTAGCGTATGACCTCTACATATGTGTAGTGTATCTGCCCACTGCTGACTCACTGATGCCTCTTCAAACTGCACTCACATGTTTAGGAGAGGTTGCCTCTTCATGTACTGAAGTCCCACTGCTATTTTTGATGTCATCTTGGGAGCTGTGGAATTAAGCAGTTGTGTTGTCATGGGTTATTTTCATTTAGGTTTGCTTCTTTTTTTAAAGAAACAACCAATAACTAGAGATTTTCTGAAATTGGGATTAAAACTTCTAGTTTCAGTGGGAAGGAAGGCACTGAAAAGGCTCATCAGGCAGTTTTGATGTCTCTCTGTGGACTAGTCAATAGACATTACTCATTTCTTGCAGAGAACCCTGCGTAGTACTGGGGAAAGGAAAGGAGATTGGATTTTCTGGCACTGTGTAGTAGAGCAATGGTGACTTTATACAAAGTAGCTGATGGGTAGATTTTCCTAAAATGTGGAAGTTGTTTTGCTCTGCTCTGTAATAAGCAAAAGCTCCATCAGGATTCCTTGGAAGTAGGTCTAAGATAAAGCCCTCTTATGTAAGCTATCTGTAGCATCCATCCTTTCTACAAGTTAGGGAAAAACTGAGACAAGCCTAGCAGGCTTTCTACAAATGTTGCAAATGACAGAGCTCTTATTTCCAAGGAAACTGTTTTTCTTCTACTGAGAAGCTGGTGGGAGTTGTACAGTGAGTAGGTGAATACAATTCTCAGTCTGGTTTGGTGGTGGCAGACATGCTAGTTACACTGAAGTACACAATCAAGTGATTTGACTGTTAGCTTAAGCTAAGGCAGATGTGAACTGCCCTTGCAGTGTTCCTGTTCGATTTCACTGAGTTCATCCTCTGTATCAGGTTGTTATTCTTCCCTCTCTCAAAACCTCTCTAAACGGGTCTTAGTGCTTTAACTCTAGGCTAGCTGGTTTGCCAAAGTCCAAAGAGTGTAAAGTAAATTACTATTGTCCTGATGGGCTCCCAAAGCTGTCCCACGGCTGTTCCTTGTCTGTACTGCAGCATCGGCTTTTTCCCATGGTTCATTGACTCTTTAATAATGTACAGAGCCTTGATGTGTGATCCTACACACCATGGACAATTCTCCTTTGTTGTCCTTGACTGGACAGGACAAATGAGATTATTGCCCATCTGCTCTGTTTGCTTGTGGGGAGAACATCTCACCTGACCATTCCCCAACTGACCTTTTGCTCAGCTGAGTGGTTCAATTTCTGAGTTACTAAACTGAACAAACCTGGCTGATCTGAGCCTGAAAGCAAGAATACTACCTCCTTGTGCTGCAGAGACAGGCACAGGTGATTATAGCATTACTGCTGCAAGCTGCATAGGGCTCTGTAGTTTAGATGCTCACATGTTGCTGGGCAGACTGAACAATGTTCATCCTGATACCTCTTCGGTGGAGGCAAGTATCTAGGTAGGTTTTTAGAGTTCTTTACATCTGTAAAGCAGGTATTAGCACTTTGAACTTCTGTTCTCACATCTAATAATCCACCCTGATAGATACAGTGTTTCCTTCATCAATGCTTGTCTGTATTTCCCAGATGGCCTTCTGCAGGGAAAGGAAATAGGGACAAATTATCCATTTCAAGCACCTATCTGCTGACTTCAGTATGCAATCTGGAAATGAAAGATTCAAGCCTCACTTCATGCAGACACCACATAGGAGATGGAAATAAAGCACAAGGATTTCAGCATCTTTCCTTGTTTAGCAACTTAAAACTCTGACTTTTTCTGTTCTGTTTTAAATCCTCTAATTTGGTTCCCAATGATCCTGGGAGATGATACAATCCTGTGCTTAGATTCGAGGTTTCAAGCTTGTTCTTAGGTTCACCATTAGAAATATGAGTAACACTGGACAAAAAAGTTTTTCCTCTCTGAGTCATGGGCTTCCACCAGCAAAAGAAAGCTTGAGTATTTATTATCCCTGTATGGGAGAAAACATGTTTTTCTTCTTAACCATTTCACTATTATCAAATGCTGGCAAGAACTGTTAAAACACCAACTGTTTTCTCACCTCTTGGCTTTTAAAAACTGTAAGCCTCTAAAATAAATTTAAAAAAACACCAACCAAGCAAAAAACTGAATTTATCATCACCTGGTAGGTCTGGCTAGGGCTATTCATGAGAACAATCCAAAGGCCTTCACCTTGACTTCTCAACATAGTTTGATGTGATTTTAATCTGATTATTAGACTCTCAGTACATCTTGCAAGCTTGTAAAAGATACATTGCTGGCAGAAACATTTTAGTTACTGGGGAAACTTTTTTGTTGTTGTTGATGTATGTGTTGCCTGCAATAAATACTCATCTGAGAGTCAAAGGTCACTTGGTAGCTGCTTAGCAGCTTTACTTTCCGAAATGAAACTTGGGGACTGTGTTGGATCTGCAGCAGGATGTGTAGGGGGTGCAAAGTAGATGAGGGAAGATCTGTTTCCTAGCATTGTAGAAAACAGATTATTTTCTGGCTTTTTATTTTCTCTGTATTGTTTTGTTGTTTATTTTTCTTTCTCTCTCTCTTTCACTCTCTCTCTCTTTTTAACCCCTCTTAATGTTCAAGTTCCAGTAGAAGATGCAGAAAAATAGCCTTGGTAACTAAATCCACTGTGTTTATTTACAGAGCCGCATAGTACAGCCTGTGGCATTAAGGGATGCAGTCCCAATGCCATGACCTTCTCCTGTGCCAGCCCAGGGGATTTATCTGCAATGTAGCAGATGCAAATGTGGGCTTGTTTGTTAGGCTACCCAGAACAATGTGGTAACCAAGGGCAGTGGGTAATCAAGCCTTGACTTAGGAATTTCATTATGTGTACAGAATCCAGCCTGGAGATCAAACTGAGATTCTGACATGTGCTTGGTATGCACCCTAAATGCATCCTAAATGTGAAAATGAATTCATTCCCCGAGGTCCATTCAGTTTTCAGTCTACTTCTGTGGAGTCTACATGTGTAAGTATTAATTTCTGCTAGGGATTTTAATATCTATATAAAATAATATGGTATTTGTGGCACAATCAGATCAGGTGACAGAGCAGCATGTTTTCATTCCAAACTTTTTATTTAATTTGGGGCTTCAGCTTATTTTTCCATAGGTCTAACTAACCTCAAAGTAATGTTACAAATGCTCTGCAGTCAATTTTAGTGCAAAAATAAGTTGCTACCTTTGTAGATGGCAGTCCTGTTTTCTCCTTGGTGCTTGAATGACATTCACTACAGTTATATGGGACATATGTGAGTGTGAATATAGAAATATATATAATATTTAAACAGACTAAAATCTATCATTTAAAGCATGGCTTTACAAAACATTCTTGAGAAGTTAGGTTTGGTCGGGAAAGCTAGTGCTCATCATCAGCAATGACAGAACTACCACAGTGACAGCATATCTTGGTACACAACCAACCATTGCAGCTTCAAAACTGTGTGTAGCACATGGTTTGTGCCATGCTATTATAGGATCTACCTGCTATAATTGAGAATGTTACATTTGAAGTTTGAAACAAAGTGCTGCCAGATCTTACAAGAAGAAATGATGGGTGAAAAACAAACAAACAAACATCACAAAACATAAACAAAAAGAAGCTCATTCTTCTCTCAGAAGCACTGAAATGTTTTCTGAAAGGATATTGCTTTCAGTTGTTTCTTATCATGATGGTATATAAATCCACGATAGCATTTTTGCCAAGATTTTCTGCGTACTGCTTCATTGAAGTCTGCAACATACAAACCTACTCTGAAACTTTTAGAAAACTCTCCTCAGAAATTACATCTGAACAGTGAATAATAAGTGGTGATATTTCTTCTCTTAAAATATTGTTCTGTCCATGGAATAGAAATACGCTTCAAAGAGTTGAAACATTTGCTGGATTGAGTGGTGTTTTTCTGGCTTGACTTGGTTATGAGTGGCCAACATGATCTCCTCTGGCAGACTGATGTTAGAAGGCAATTGTCAGTGCAGCTTCTGTGCTGTGTGCCTGAAATGCTGACCACAAGGAAAGCTCTGTGTGTGTAGCTGAGCTACCATACTTCAAACTGGCACACTGATGCTAATGGACAATTGGTGCCACCCAGCTGCTACAACAACTCAATCTGGACTTTTCTCTGCAGCACAGCTAATGAGCTGTGCCTAGCTTTCTAGTTCTGTAAGAAAGTTCACCGCAAGTGCAATTGCATTACAAAGGGAAAGTGGATGCCTGAGTCATAAAGTGATATTTTATGATCACAGGTGTAATTCATCTATCCTGACTTCAGCTCTCTGAAAGTGAATATGACAAGACATCCCACCTATTCTTTTCTATAGGATAGCAGTTGACCCAGGACCAGTTGCTTTGGCTGTCTGAGGCGAAACACCTCTGACAATATGGCTTGTGAATTAGATTGGATCCTTGTTTCTGTGCAAGCTGGTATCCAGTCCTCCAATATGGAATAAGTCAGAAAGTGGGTTTTCATCCTATTAGTCTGCATGCCTGGAAGACTTGCATTGTGCTGCCTGTATACACTCTTCACTGTCTTTATTAAACTATTTATCTGAAGAACTTCATATTTTCTTTTAGGATAAACTGGAGATAATGCAATGTGCTTGTTTTAATTTGCAGGGTTAACTGATCTAATTATCTGTGTGTGTTTATTTAAATCCTTTTGAGCACTTGGCGATTGCAGGTGGCTGCTTTGTATTCCACCAACAGGAAATCTCTTAAAATGAGATGATATAGCTCAGTGGGTCTTCCTGTATAAAGGATTTTCTAATGTATGAATTTATTAAAGACAAAGATAAATAGAGGGTTTATTTACATCAAACAAATTCACGAGGAACTTCTTTTTCTTTAAACTAGAGAGGGCTGAATACTATCTATTTTTACTATGTCAAAGGATTACCTATACCCCGTGAAGATGTTAGCCAACAGCATATTGGATCAGAATCTTTGGCACACTTCCTTTTTGCTGTCAAACAAGTTACTTAGTGTTTCCTAGTTAATAGTTTTACAAAACCTCTAAGCTGTGAAGTTTTAAGGATTTCAATGACATAAGAAACAGCATCACCTGAAGTCCTGAACTTCACCCTCTGGATGAATTGTTGCAACCTTTGTGCTTTTCTGTTGCGATACACCTGGTAATTTGGAGAAACTAAACATGCTTCTATAAATGCCTGGATAAAAAAAAAAAATAAGCCAAATTAAATCTAGAGAAGATATTATTTTCCTTTCCTTACTCATATAGTAATGGGCAATGTCTTCTAGCTTTTGTAGGATCTAGTTAAAAGTTTACCTCATTTTCTTGCTTACTACACACTAGTCCTTCAAAGCTGAGGAGATTATTACCTAGATATGCTACTTATAAATGTTGCTCCATTGTCTAGTATTTAAACCAAGTGGTTGCAAAACAGAATACAATAAAAATACAGCTAACTAGCTGCTGGTGTTAAGCAGCATAGTGCTATCTGTGGAGAAGAGGGACTTGTTAGCTCAGGTGTCTCATGAATGTGGCCATGCTGCCTCCAGATCAGAGCTGGCTCCCACCTACATTTCTGCTCCTGCTTCTCTTGATCTCTGAGCTCTGGGATGAGCTTGAATGCTGCTAGCTCCTGCTTACCTGTGCCTGCCAGCACAGTCACCAAGGTCCCTCCATTTTTTAGGGACAGTAAATTTCTTTTGTTTGTGCTACAGAAGGCTTTTTCCTAGTAACTGTATGCTAGCTCTTAATGCTCACTATATTAATGAACTGTTATTCCTCCTATTAGCTCACAAAGCCACCTTTGCCAAACAGATGGAGAATCGTTTTCTCTTTCCCCGAGTGAGCAAGTGTTAGCTCCATGGCCCAGTACATTCATCTTATCTTTTTGGAGCTTTGTTCACTTTAGCAAAGCTTATATCTTGCTTCACTTAAGCACCTGCCAGTGATAAACAGGAGGGAGACAGGTAATCTCCCTGGGTCTGCCACTCCCCCAGGAAAGAGCCATTTGATTGCGGATATGAATTGCTGACGGATCACTTTGTTGAGTTGTGACATCAATAAAGCAAATTGGCAGAAGCCCTTCCCCAGTTTGAGATGCTTTTAAAACTCAGCTGACTGAGGCACTGCAGAATATACTGCAGTGAACTGTTATGTTTTGGCTAGTGTGTAAAACAGCGCTGGCTTCAGAGAGAGTGGCGTGTATGGAAAGGCTTACTTCTGCTGATCCTGCTTACGCTTCAGCCGCTCCTTTATAGGCTGTCAAAGCATAGAGCCAAACTCTAAAGTCTCTCCTTGGATTATATGTGGTCTTTACTTGAGCAGAGCCTGTACTAAGTGAGCAAAATCTAAATAAGGCTGTCAAGGCTTTGACCTAGAGTATTTACTCACATGAGTCCCGGTGAGAATTGCAGACTTAATACTATGTTGCAAATGTAAGCGTTTCAGTCCATTCTCCTGTGCTCTGACAAAGTTAATTGTCTAATCTTGACACCAAGTGCCCTGTACTTTTTTGAAGAGGTTTATGCATGAGACTAATTATGTACTGTTAATTTGGTTGCTAGCAGCTTTCTGTTTTCAACATCCATTGGATCTGGGAGCTGTATGGGGTGGCATTTTCATATAACTAGAACAAGGGCTGTGAACTGGATGCTAAGAGACAAAGGCAGCAAATACCAGTGGGACATCCTGACAGAGGAGGAAAGCATTGATTTCCTCATCCTTTGCCTCTATGGCCAGAATTTCCAGGATCTATAACTGTATTGTGCAGGGAATTTTTACCTGTGTATCTTTGCTCATGTAAATGAGTATTCATCTGCATATAGCCAACTTCTTACCCCTCTGGTTCTCATAAAGGCTTCTGGTGCACATGGGAACAGTAGGAATCAGGTTAATGTGATAAAACTTGTTAGGAGCTTCAAGGAGATAGGTTGTCAAGGTCCTGCTGTGTTAAGGACATGCTTATCATGTCATTCATACCTTATGTGAACAATATGTCAAAGACTATAAGATAACACTGAACTAATATAGTATTTCATGAGCAGAGGAAGGTAGCTGTCCAAGTGCTTTTGTTTCAAACATGTTTAAGTAGATCAAAGCTTCTGTAATCACTCTTTATTAGTAACTGCACTAATATACACTAGGACCAAGGCAGTTTCTGATTTATAGTTTGAGAACTGGCAGAGGATGGGTCCACCACATCATGTAACATCATTGGATGTTTAGTCCTGGATTTGGGAATGATGAACTCTGGTCTTGGTTTTCCAACTAAAGTTGCAGTTCAAACTTTGTCTTTAAAGTTAGTCTTTATCTCAAAATGATGCAGCACTGAAGCAGTCTGCAGACTAAGATCTTTCCAGCAGGAAACCTGAAGCAACTAAATACAAGCAGAACTCTCTGAAAAGAAAATTAAAGCAAATTTCTTAGCAGCTGTAAATCTGACTGTTGAGAGTCCATGACTGCTGAGTCTCTGAGATGACTGCTCTTTATATAGCAATTTATCAGCTGGTACAGGACTAAGACTGTCATCAGATCTGCTTTGAATTAAAAAAAAAATAATAATAATTAAAAAAATCCAGGTGCTGATGGTAATGGATTATAGTTCCAGATTTTTATTAAAATCTAGAGTATGAGAGGAAAAATTTTATTCCCTTTTGAGACACTGTAGTGTCTTAAGCTTGATGACTTATCACCAAGCATCTGTAAGCTCTTTAAATGCTGTAGGTGCAGCTTTACCTGAGCATGGTGGTGAAATAAATACATGTTGATGAATTCATAGTCAGTAAGTTTTCTGAAGGAGCAGGTGCTTAATGGAGCTGGGAAGTAAGGAAATAAATAAATAAAGATAAAAAGAAGGCTTGGTTACTGAAGAAAAGCTGGGGAAAAAAAAAAAAAAAAAAAAAAAAGAAGTGTGAGCATGCAAATGGCTAATAGGAAAAATAGAGAGGGGACATGGATGAGGGCAGGGGACTAAGTGAGCCTGCTCAAGCTGAGGGGGAGGCAGCTGAAGGAGGAAAGTTCAATGCAGTCTTAATTGTAGGGGGTGCCACAGTCCCACTGTGTACACAAAACCTTGTCAATAGCACTGAGGCGCCAGCATGTTAATTAATGATTTACTTACACTGACCTCTGACCCTGAGGCAAATAAAGGGGATTTGTTTTGCTTCTATTAACTCCTCAGCTTACTGAGCAGAGGCCCCCCATAGTCCCTAGCATCATATGGCCATGCAGCAGGTACCCATGTCCTTTATTTTCTGAGGGTCCAGGCTGTCCCTGAAGGGAATTGATTCCTTCACAACAGCTTCTGCTCCATCTCCTTGGCCCTCTTACTGTGGAGCTGTTGGTTCCACTCATTTGGCTACAGTTACTCCTGAATGCTGACAGGAAAAAGGAAACTGGTTCTGTTCTGGCAAATGGTTTCCCTGTACAGTGTGTCTCCTTGCACAGTGTCGTTATCCCTACATGTATCCACCAATCCATGTGTCTCCCTGCCTGTTTGCTGCCTGAGATCAGAACATGGCCTTACTTTTCCACGTGCATCTCTTGAACCTGTTCTGCTCACTGAATCCAAGATGCCTGGTTCTGACCAGAAAAGCAAGTGGAATCTATACCTGTGCACACTGTCCTGGTCCTTACTTTGAAATAGGCTCAGTGATGTAAAGGCAGAGCTGAGGAGAGTGAGTGAGAACAAGGGGTGGGAAGGGATGACAAACACTCCTCCATAAGAGCTTTTTGGAGGCAGGAACTTCAAGGCCTGAGACTAGATCCCAGATGAGATGGGGGAGTGAGAGGACAAGAGACCACTTACAGGATTCAGAGTGGGACTTGAGTTTCTGTGCCTCCTTTTCCTCATCTTTTGTTCTAAAAGAGCATGGTGATATGGCAGGGGAAAGGCAGATGTGTCTACATAAAGTCAGATATATTCCCTAGGGGTAGAAATGGAGAAAGATGTCGCCATTTCCTCAGGAACATCTGTAATTATCAGACTCTTTGACCAAATGGCTTCTAGCAGAACCTGGGGCCTGTCCTATGACTGGTAACACAGCAGCTCTTAGCCACGCAGTGCCTTCCTGAGTGACCACAACCAAGCCCCATAGCCTCAATCCCAGACTGACATTCAGGTCTTCAGCTCCCATGCAGTAGAGAAAGATCTAAGTAAGCACTGGGAAAGCAGAAGGAATAGCACTGACCTCTCCTTCCCCTGGGTGATAGGAGCATAAATACATTACAGAATGTAAAGCGCTTGATACTATGGAAATAGGAACTCTATAAGTTACTTAGTTCACACACATGCAACTCCCAGAGGGCATAACTAGGGTTGTTCTGGTTTTTTAGTATTATTGCTTCAGGCATTACACCTGAAAATGCCAGATGTACTTAAATCAAGTGCAATGGTGTCACTGCATAGTAATAGTTTTTTATCAGGGGGATGGACCGGTCTGCTTTCTCTCTCAAGACTGCTCGGAAGAGTGTGATGCAGAGTGGATTGGAAGGCAGATGGGTTCCTCTCTACTGGAGGATTACATTTTTATTAAAGTAGCAAGTTGTTGCTTCAGTGGAGGGCCAGTGGTAGCAGCAGCTGTGATCAATAGAACTGTGCTTTTTGTGTAAGATTTACTCTTGCTCATCCCAGTTTTGCCAAGAATGTTCAGCTAGCAATCGATAACGAGTTGTGATGACAAAATAGCTCATTTCAATTGAATTTGGTATCATTAAAAAAAAAGTTTGTTTGTTTGTTTTTTTTTTTTAAATCTTCGTCTCTTCTACCTTTTTGTGGATAAGCTTTTTGATGAGAAAATTTGGTGCTGCCCTAGCAACTCAGCAGGGTGAGAGGATCTGCTGGTCTCCCTCCTGCAAATGATGGTCGAGGGTTAGTGTGGCTGAATGTAGTCTGTAGAGCTCTGGGTAAGCTACCAGACCTCATACCATACCAGCTTGTGCAGCAGCATCTCTGCACTGCTCTAATTTCCCTACTAGGAGAAGAAGGCATTTTATTTTCAAATGAAAAATATTTCTGGAGGGAGGTGTACGGAAGGTGAAATGTCCACTTGATTTCAGACTCCTCTCCCTCCTCTCTTTCAATCCACTCAGACTTTGTAATTGAAGCCTGTTTCCTGTGAGTTTTAAAATAGGTAAAAGGCACTTTGTGTTTTTAAAGAGGAGTCTTATTATGAGAATTCCTGAGGGTCAGCTGGCCTGTGATACCAGGCAGCTCCCAAGGTTTTGTGCTACAAACTATGCTTACTGCTTGAACCTGGCTCCCTTCAGCCCTTGCTGTTGAGTCTGATTTGTAATTAGAAGTATGGTATAATGATAACTTTAAGCTCTGGAAGGTAACTGCTCTCATATATCTTGTAATTTTCCATTTTCAAAGTCAGAATACACTAAGTAAATATCCCTCTGGTGCCTGAAATGGGTGATTATCTTTCTTTTTGATTTGAAGGAATCCTGATGCAGGGACTAACTCTTTTCAACTTCTGGAGTCCAGCCAGCCCTTCTGATGCTGACTGGAGCACAATTGCATTTACTAGGCTTGTCTCATGCATTTCAGCTTGTTTAATTTCCTAATATGTTCCTTTCTTGAGAGAGGGAGTGAAATGACTTCTTGCTATTCCAGGAAGCAGTATCTTCCCAGGCCCATTGCCTCTCAGGTCAAAGTGACACAGTGGGGCAGGATCCTAGCAGTAACTTGTTTCAGCACTGAAATAAGTGGCTGCAGAATTTAATTTAACTGAGAAGTGTTCTGATTTGACTTTTCCTCTCCAATCTGCAGTTGTTTCTGCATTTGCACCATCTGATAAATACAGGCCAGAAGTCAGCTATCTGACTGTTTTGTTTCTTGCTTTGTCCCACACCCACTTTTAAAAACATTCTTGGATTCAGAACATACTTCTATCAGCAGAAACCAGCATCTTTACATCAGAGTCAGGTAGAAAAAGTGTGCATTTACACACCACGGGTTTAGGAGTGCTCTGAGGGCAGATGGTCCTTCCTCCAAGAGCTTTCCAGTGAAGGGCTGCAAATCGAGAATAAAAGGAAGGGGATGGGATGAACTACCCCGAGGTGCAAAGCACCATTCTGCCTGATATCAGCATGGGAGAAAAGCCTGCTTCAGCCCCATTTGCCTCTAAGCCTGTCTGAAGTCTGACAACTGAGCTTGGAGACCACATGGTGAGTGCAGAATGGGGGGAGGAAGGACAGAGGGATTGCAGGCCAAGCTGACAGACGGACTTTGTGCCAGTTGCTAGGCAAAAGCAACTTGTGCCTGAGCCAGCAATCCACAGTCTCTCCTGAGAAGCGAGAGGGCTTGAGATGAAGGTTGCTGCTATTCTGGTGTCAAGGAGTGCTGCTTTCTTTTGTTAGGAGCATGGTCCCACTTTATTTGTTTCCCCTCCAGCTGCTGGGCATCAGTGGCAAGGTTAACTCTGTCACGCGTGGGGAAAATTCTTCACTGCAGCATGCTCCACATCTTTTGTTTTCTGTTATAATTTCATAACCTCTGCCACAAACCTTCCCCCCCCCCCCTCCTCCTCCCCTTACTCTGGTGGTTTATGAGTTTTGTGCTCTGTGGCCTATTAAGGTTCAGTTCCCAGCCAGTAAAAATGAGGAATTGGTTCCTGCCATTCCACACAAGGAGTTTTAATGCACTCGGTCGCCTGGAAGCCTAAATGCAATAGTTTTGTATCGGTGATAGTTGTGTAACATAAAACCTTAATAAAGGTTTATAAGGAAAGGGATATGAGATGGAGTGGATGGAGTTCAGCTCAGCATACAGCTCCGCTGGGGTGTTAAACAAGGGAGAAAGTGCTTGCAGGAGCCCAAAATGCTGCATGCCATAGAAACATACAATCACTGCTGTGACCCCCAACTACTCTCCCGGTCCTCTTGCCTCGTACTTGCAAGGAAAAGCTCCCATTTCTCACAGCGCCACCTGGGAACTGCAGAGCTTTTGCCTGAAGGTTACCAGCTGTGTTGGCTGAGGTGGGCTTCCTGTGGGGATACCCATGTGTTGTCTTAGTGCTGGAGTGCAGTCATCCACTGCTCATTAGTTAATGAGCCACCAGCTCTCCCTTACACCTTCCTTGAGGACTCCTTTGGGCTAAAAAGCTGGCCTTTGCTCCCGCTTTTTGCTTGACCTATTGGATGTAATCCCAGAAAAGCTTCTTGCCATCAGCTCTTTGGCTTGTAGGCTCTTAAAGATGCTGTCCCCCTCTGTGCAATGCCTAACACAATCTTTCTGCAGTCGCCAGTGAGAAATGTGACACGTGCATTTAATAGCACTGTGGAGCTCTGGGAGGAAATGCAGAGCCAGCCTCACAATGATCCCTTGTTCTTCTTCATGTCTCAGGGGTGGTGGCTGTATTTGTATTTGTGACTGCCCTGCCTCTATAAACTGATACCATACAACCTTTTTATGAGTTTTTCCATCAAAAGCCTTGAAAGTAGCTGCATGGGAATGAATATAATGGAGTTTGGGGCTGCCCTTTAGCTTTGTAATGATATATCTACCTGAAGGTGTTCTTTCTGATTTTGTTCTTCAGCAAAGTATCAATTGTTTTTCTCTTGCTTTTAATAAAATGTGTCATAAACCTGAGCATTTAAAGGAGTAGAGATTATTTTGACATGTATGTTTTATTTCCTTTTCCTTCCATTTGTTTAAAGACAAGGGGGAAAAAAAACATACCCTGTCAGACTTCTGTTCCTACGTTTTTGAAGCTTAGCTCTCTGAAAAACTTATTAGAAGGGGAAAAGGCACAGACATTCTCTTCCTATTTCTCTTGGATTTTTTATCTTCTGAACTACAAATTCAATCCTCATGCCTACCACCCCCAAATAAGAAATCAGTGTGTGAAGGGAGCTTATGACAGAAGAGTTTTGAACATTTTGGAGAAAGTTTGATGTCTGGCTTTGTATTGGCTTCCCCCCCCAATATTGTTTTTGTAAAAAACTGTGACATTGGTAATTTAAATTCAACTCTTATTATAACCACTTTTATTTATTTTTTAACTCTCATATACATATTTTCAGACTTGGACTGAATAAAATGGTGTTTTTAATGTACATTGTAGCGTTTTTTTTTAACAGGGTGAATGAAAGGAATATCTGAAATTTATTCATAAGGTGTCTCCACTATTTCCAGTCTATTTCTTAATATCATAAGAAAAATGAAGGAAGCTTAACCAAGACAGTGAACTGTCCTAAATGGTTAGAAATAGTGCTTCTACAAGGTTTGATTTCCCCATAAAGTAATTAAAAGATATTAACTATAAAGCCTAAAAAATGACAGATGAATTTTACAATGGACATTTTCATTGCCAATCAAGTTAATAGATGGGATGAAGAGGAAGCCCAGTATGAGGCCTTCTAAAGGTCTTCAAGAGTTACTGCAGAATACAAAAAGTAGAGAGCTGAAATGGAGAAAAATAGGTATGGATAATAACTGTATAGCTGAACAGGTGCAGGATTGCCCAGTGCTAGAAACTTGGCAGAATAATAGCAAATGACAACAAATTCAGTGTTTCAGTAATTTCTGTGATGGACATGTTTCTTTGGCTTTCATCCAGGAACATCACACCACAGACTGATAGGTATTTTGGTAGAAAGTATATTGATCTTAAATGCCATCCTTATGTTCACCCCTTTCACAAACTTCCTGTTCAACCTTGTGTAAACCACTTGAAGTTACATTCGAGCAAGTATTTTAGATGTGTAGCTTATAAAAAAATTACTGTGGATCAATTGGAGGCTCTAGTTCCTTCTCTGCTTCATTTCCATGTATGCAAAATAGTGAGAATAGCAACCTCTACATCACAGAGCGTGAGGATAAAATACATTAAATACCAAAAGGAGCTCAAATGCCATGGTGATGGGAAGACATAAGTACTAAGTACTAAGTTGCAAATGGTTCAGACTCAAATGCCAGCAGGAAGAATTTCTTCAACATTGGAAGTAAGTCATCAGGGTATCTGCAAAGAGAAAAAAAAAAGTGCATGAAAGAATCCCCTGAACAAATTAAATCTTGAGGCCTAAAGACAAAGGGAGAGAGAATTAATTTTTCTACAGATATGAAATGTTCTGAATCAGATAAGTCTTGTCATTAGAAAAGGCACTAAGCAGCAAACGTCTGGATAATACCGCCAGCTCCAAGCTTCTCTTGGAACCTCTAAATACATTAAATCCATAAAACTAAATGAAAGCAGCTGCAGTTTTATAGAAATAAAAGGCTCTCATATTAAAAAGCTGAGAGCTTATGAAATGAAAGAAAAAATAATAATAAAATTAAAGAGGGGGTGGGGTGGAATGGAAGAAAGGAATGGAAGTTAGAAATGTAGGCTCCTAGAAAAGGATGATACAGAAAGCTCTTACTTAGTATGTGAGAAGCCTTCAGAGCCAAAATAATACATGCATTTTGCTCAGTTAAAAAAAAAAAAAAAAGAAGAAGAAGAAGAAGAAAAAAAAAAGACTGTATTTCTCAAAATATTTTTTTTGTTTTAAAAAGAGGTTTTAACGTAAAAGTCACCTTGTCATAAAACCTTCTGAGCATTAATGCCCTCTGAAATATTGGGGGAGGTCCAGAGGGATTATCCCTTTCTTCATTTTTCTTCAGTTTTCTGAAATAAAATATTTTGACTTTTCACTTTCAAACATGATTTTTCCCTTCTTTAAGTTACAAAAAATGACATTTTTTTTCTTTTTTTCCATTTTAGTAAACTGCATCAATACAAACAAGTGTGTTTTGTGAGAAATGTTGCTGTTTTTTCTCTGTGGGAAATGAAAACAAGGTTTCTGTCCAGGAGTAATTCCTCGTATCTTATGCATCCTTGAGGTTCTGAGAAGAGAATGAAACTAGAGATGGGGGAATAGTGCATACAAAAATAACTTTCATTTGTATGCAAATTTGCTTTCATTAGGATTTTCAGTTCTCTTTCTTAGACGTATTACAGTAGTGTTTGGAGGCCTGATATACAAACACATGAGTTCTGCATTACTAACATCCTCTGTGCAAGAGGGAAGCAAGACTGTTGAGCCACATCTGCATGATTTAAGCAGAGCTGCCTTTCTCATGCTCATTTGTTGTATTCATTGGTTCTTGTGGAGCTGCTGGAGAAGATACATCTTGTTTGACCTCTGATGTCTACAAGTCAACTGTCTGTCTGAGGGGGCTGTCCTTGGCTCATTCAATAGGCAGTGGAAAGGGACAGGCACCTTCAGGGATGCCTTCCCCTGTTCTTGTTGGTCTCCGTTGCCTATAAAAGAAGCCTATGTTGACAAGCTTAGTTACCTCATCTTTGGAAATCAAAGTCCATGATGTTGCCTCTCACTACATACTTGCTGAATGTGTTGAAATCACTTGTGCCAGCTAAATTCTTAATACTGAAGTAGAGAACCATGGTGCTGCTTTTTTTTTTTTTTTTTTTTTTTAACCAATTGTTCAGGAAATGTGCTGGTGAGCCAGATGTCTGGTGTTAGAGATATATAATATTTTCTCCTGCTTGTATTTTTTTGTATTTTGTTGTTGTTGCTGATGATTTTTGTTTGTTTGTTTTCTTTTCTTTTCTGAGATATGGGAAAGGACAATGAAAATAAAGACAAGACGTTGCACATCTTATTCACAGAAATAATTACTTTTTCAAAGCATTTGAAGGGAAAACAAAGAATTACTTGTTTCTAACAGAGGTAAGGCAAGAATATGCTTTGCTGCTTCCTCTCCAGATCTCTGCTTCAAGAGGATTTGCCCATATTATTTAGTCTTCTCTCAGTGAGCTGCAGCTGAAATAAACAGCCTGAATGTCTTTTGTGTGTGCTTACTGGTTTGTTTGTTTTTTTGTTTGTTTTTGTTTTTGTTTGGTTTGGTTTCTTTAATTATTATTGTTGTTTTTGTTGGTTTCTTTTTTTGTTTGTTTTTTTCTTTTTCCTGAATGAGATCCATTACCATGTGGTGTCTTGTTTTTCATTTTAGTGCTTTCTAATGTTATCAATGTTATTAAGCTAGCTGGCCATAAAGTTTGATCTTGCAGCTCAACTAGAACTAAGTTATCTTTCTGATTGTTGCTAGTTTGATGCAAGATCATGAGTAAATTGGGTAACATCCTTCTCCCCTCAGTTGTCCTACCCACACATGAGCAATAAAAGCTCATGTTACCGTTGATCACTTCATATACCAGACTCAGTGGCATTAATGATGCCTACCTGGTGTGTGTGTGTACATGTGTATAAATACATCTATATAAAATGGTGCTAATGCTTTGAGAACTTAGACTGGATACACAGGCACTAGTTCTCAGCAAAACAGAGCATGTTAAGTGCCAACATCCTTTATATTCCTGTAGCATTTTACTCATGCCTTGTTCTGATGTGTCAGTCCTGTGGAGCACTACTGTTTCCCAGCCCTTTTGCTTTCGCAGGAAGACACAAAGGCCAGAGAAAAGTTGTGTGATTTATTCTAATTTTCCTTAGAACCTCTCTCTTGGTACACTGAAACTCCAAGAGGGCAAATGCTCCCATCCAGGAAGGCAAAACTTGTCAGATGTTACCATGACAACCTGAGTGTAATTAAGGTCTGCTTCAGCTGCTAACAGCTGTGTGTGTTTTATCTGTCTTGGAGATTTTATAGATACATATATATTTATATTTATATGTAAGCATACAGTGAGGATATCTGCATCATTCTAGCCATACATAAATACATATCTAAATTGCTACCCCCATATATGTCCATATTAATTGAGTTGGGTAAGGCAATTTGCAAAACCCTTACTGCTCTGAAGGACTCTGAAGCACCAGAGTTTTCCTACTGCCTTTCCTTTATCAACAACACATTCTAATGAAGTGTGAAACAAACAGAAATAGCCAGAAAAGAAACCCTTGCTCCTGGATTAGTTTCCAACATCTATTTTGGCCTACCTTTTGAGTCTGAAATTTTCCTTTGTGTTAAGGAAAAAATAGGATTTGTTTCTTAGCATTAAATAACTTTCAAATGCATCAAGATCTGAAATAAGTCACTTAACCTTTAAGTAATCTTCCTACACCCTGTAATTTTCACACACTTTTCTGCTGGACGTGTAATAATAAGCATGTGTTGAGGTGGTTTTTGGCATGATGATCCTGTGGTGCATTCCTCTTTTGGGATCCAGATCTCAGAACAAAGTCTTTACTGATTTCCTTGGTGAAAAATCAGATTTCTTTACATGGTGGACTAGAGCACACGTAAACAACTGCAGATAGGTCATTGGAAAGGGAAATTGAGCTGGCTGAGCTGATTCTCTGCTCAAATACAGGTGCCAAGATATGATATATTGCCCTTGATAGCCAACAGGGACAGGACCCTCTGGAAAGTTTTTCAAAGCAAATCTTCACTGTTGGCTTTGAAATCACTCTTTTGAGATAACTGATTTTATCTCTGCCTATGCAAGAAATTGCACTGGCTGTATTTGAGTGCAATAAAGTCCTTTCATTGCGTCCACGTGAACTACAGAATTAGCACTTAACAACAACTGGCTTGCTTCAGTGGTAGTGCTGAAACAAAACACTTTCTTTGACTACTAAAAAATGCAGGATTTTTGTGAGTTACCATAAGTAACGTGGCTGTGGATGTGGCCAAATCTCACACAAGTTTTGATACAGATCATTGCTAGCAAAGATTAAAACTTCATGAAGCCCATAGTAATAACATAACAAAGCAAGAAAAAGTCATAATTAATATCATTCTTCGCCCATATCTGTGAAGTGCTGCAGATAACTTGAAGTTTTGTGAAAGCCAATGCTCAAGGGCTTAAGTTTCCCATCTGTGGGATGGCAAGAAGAGATGAGGAGAAAGTGAAGGAGTGCTCTTGGGAAAGATGTTTCACAAAGTAAATGCAGTATAATAAAGGTTATGTTATTCACAAGGTGTCTCTGAAAGGCTAGATGTTTTTTTTAATGGCCCCTAGGTTTGCACCTGCCGTAAACTACAGAAGTGTGGATGACCAGAGTGCTTTTTTTTTTTTTTTTTTTTTTTTTTTTGGCTGGCCTTTGTTCTTTTTTATTTATTTATTTGAAATTATTATAATCTCTGCTGGTGAATACAGCTGGGTTCTTCTGCTCTTTCCTTGTGTGCGTGTGTAAAATTATAGGTGCCAGGGGACACAGTGAACTTTCTGTTTTGGAAAGGAATCTCATGTGATCCGCATTTTTGGGACTGTAAAATTTCCCCTGAGAACATGAATGGTGTTATGTCTCCAAACACTTCTTGCCTGAGGGACAGGGGATGTGGAGACTCAAGGGTGAGAGACCAGCACAGTGAAATTGTGTCCATAAGGTCCCGTTCCTAAAGCATTATTTACAGGGGTTCAGATAACTCTCTGGAACTTTGACTGCCTGGCTGCTCAATGGTAAGTCACCTGGTCTTCATTGCTTTGCCTGAAATTTGTTATTTTATTCTTGTGCTCTCTGCTAGTCTCCATAGCCGAAGTGCTCTTTTTTCCTTTCTAAGTGATATCAGAAAACTTCCTTCTGACTATATATTCTAAGTTAACTATAAAACTACGTAGAACAACATGTTCAGAAACATGCTGGTATTTATGAGAAGGAAAGACTGTTCATGGGAAGGGGTAATATAAAGGTTTTGGAAAAAACAAAGGGGTTATCCTGGAGCTACTAAAAAAAAAATCCCAAGCAACAGTTTATGAAAATAGTGTTCTTTTTTTTTTTTTTTTCCTTTTTTTAATCAATTTGTCAAACTACTAAATAAAAAATACAGTTTTCAAGTCCAGCTGCAACATACGGATAGTTCCAGTTTCTAACTCAAAATGAGTATATGCTTTATTAAACTGGTAAATCCATCTATAAATGAAAGCAGAAGAAATAATAAGCCAATAATTGGGATTATGTGACACTGAGGTTAGCTTTTTCAATATCAATGGTTTTTCAAGTCATTTACTTGAGACTATGATATACTCAGCAGTATCCAAGTGTATTTTGTTTTAATACATATATTTTATCTATATATGTGTACTTACATATATGATGTACTTAAATTCCTTACTAATTTTATATGTATATAATTATATAAAATATAATAGATAGATAGATAGATAGATAGATAGATAGATAGATAGATAGATAGATAGATAGATATAAATAGCTGGGGAGCCATTTTAATAATTGTAAGGCCCAAGGAAATCCCAGCCCCATGCTCTTTTTGTAGTGCACATTTTAATACCGCCCTTCTCCTGCCCCACCAGTGGAATGATGTTAGGAAGGTGTTTTACTGTTAGTTTTTGTAGGGAAAAGGAGGAAAGTGAGGGGTAAGAAGGTAAAATGTTTACATAATTAGGTCACATTTTCCAAACCCAACTTCACAAAGAAAAACCTATTCTTCAGAAGGTGGGATTTGCCCTAAAGAAGGAAGAGTCATGAATGGAAGAATGGAAGAAAGGAAAATCATGCTCACCACACAGTTAAATGATGTAGTGGGACTGGTAGACTCAACTGTGTAAAAGTGCTGTTGGACTGTAAATAGACCCAAAAACCTATCTACCAGTCAAACAGACTGCAGTCCTTTTTAGCATAAGATCTGCTTTAATTACAAAAGCGTATTATCATTTATCATTGCACTCTAATCCCTAACCATACTTCTCCTTAGCCTCTCTTATCCAGCAACTTTACTTAGCCTATCTTAACTGATATAAATCTACATCTACATATCAAACATATTCATGAACCTCTGTGGAGAGAAAAAAAAAAAAAGAAATCTAAGTGCAGGCTTAAACTAGTAGCCCTGTGTCTGGGCTTTTAATGATCAATCTTAGTTCTACTGCTGAGTTACAGCACGCCAGAGATTTCTCTGTCCCACAATGAGGGACAGTCTCCCTGCCAATCTTGCATGCTAGCCCATAAATCTCTTTTTGTTCAGTGTGTAGGTGTTTGGTGTCACGATGCTTTATGCATCTCCTCAGTTGCTGCTGAAGCTGCCTGAGGTCTGCTGCGATGGATCAGGGTTTTGATGTTGGTTTGCCTGTCTGTACACTTCACTAATTAGAATAACAAAACTGGTAGCAAATCTTCAGGCATCAGCCATGCATTGCATCAATTAAAAACATCAAAAACAAAGTCTCTCCTGGTTCGCCTCCTTTCCACTTGATCTCTTACTCTATGGGATGGTGTAAACACTTCCCTAAGTCCTTCTCCTAATTACTGTGTTCCTTCCTTTTTTTGCAAGCATCATTGCAGCTCCAGATCTCTCCTAACATTTTATTTGCTTGCCCTTTCTTTTGCTGCTAGGGGATATCACTACTCTGTAAGAGGAAAACAAGCATTTGTTAAGCTTACTTTGAGAGAAATGTAAGGGTATGATTTTTAACTAAATTTGTCTTCATGTCTAATTTTGTTTAAAGTATCAGTTTTTGTAGTATTTCTTCCAAAAGATAGATGTTATTGTGAGGGTTTTTTTGTTTGTTTGTTTTTGTTTTTGTTTTTTTCCTAGTTGTTCATGGGGTAATTGAGACATGAGTTTGTAATATAAGCTTGTGTGTTCTATTGAATAAAACCTAAGCCTTTGAGCAAGGCTTATATGGAATTTGGATAAAAAACCCTCTAAATCTGAATTTTGATGGAGCTTGAATTCAATTTGATCTGTGTGCATCTAAACTCTCTTCTCACATTTAACTGACACAGAAATATAAAATTCTTAGAGAAAGAGAGAAACACTGCCCTAAATTTCTTCTTAGGCAATTTAGTATATGCAAAAGAGAAAGCAGAGGAAGATGTCTCACTCTAAAGATAATTCAGTGTGCAGTGTCTGAAAAATTAAATCATAATATAAAGAGGCTACTTCCGTACTGATGTGATTTTCTTATGCCTTTCTAATATAATTGTTTATTTTGTTTAGATTAATGTAAAAATAGAAAGAGCAAGCTGGATATTTCAGGCAATTCATAGTACACATTATGGTTATTTTCAGTCTCATTGCCTTATACTGACCAACATGAGTTATACTGTGACATCCAGGGGGGAGAAAGCCTCAGAAAGATTCAGCCCGCACTGTACATGCATGAACATAAATCTCTCCACTCTCCAAAGCCAGAAATTCAGATTGAACCTTTTGCCTTTTTTCTTTCCTCATTAAATTTATTTTAGTTTTATTTTGCATGTAAGTTTATGCTCTTACCAACACAAACTGGGATTGAAAATTCAGTGTAGAGGCCTCTGCTTCCACATCATCAGCTCCTTTCTGCTGATTCAGGAGGTTCAGGCAAGCATCTCAAACACAGAGATGTTTCTGAACCTGAACTCTGTCTTCCCTGTCTTGATTTTCTTTCTCCTTCTCTGCTTTCACAATTTTTGCTTACTTAGCTATGCCTTAAAACCTACATCTAGCGGGATTTCTTTTTTAAATCTCCTTTTCCAATGACAATGTTTTGCCTTTCTCCCTTTCTTCTGCTCTGAGTCCTGTGTTTGGAGTCATTATTGCAGGAGTGACTTGTACCAGGGCAAGCTGCATTTAATTCAAGTCACTCCTTACACCTACAGAGCTGCCTTCCTGCTGTTCAGCATATGTTATGCGTTCCCTCTCCATGCCTGGTCCGCCCGCTCTGGCAATTGAATTCCAGTTGCACAGCATCGTGCTTAGAGTCTCCAGTTATGTCTCAAGTGTCAGCCAAGATGGCTGCTGTCATTTTCACTTAAACATCCCATGTTGATGAGCCCTTCCTATGACAGGAGAAGGGAATTGGTGGGTCAAAACCAACACAGACCAGAAGATAAGACGTTTACTATTTCCATCTGAACTAACCTGAAATTTTTGACTGGATTTCACAAGCCGCAAAGGGCCAGCTGCAACATCTCTCTCTCATGTTGATGGCTTTATTTCTCTTTGAAGAAGTTGTGGAGCTTTGGCATATCGACGCATGCTGCTTGTAGTCAGCCCAAAATAGAGTTCTGTCCTTACAAATTCCAGAAACTCAAAATGACTGCAAGCAAGGCAAATACCTTGAAGGACTGCAGGACTTATATAGCAAAGCAAATGGCACCAGGAGGTGCAGGTGGAGCAGGAAAGGTAGAAGACAGGCAGAGATGATGCGACAGTGTGTCAGAGTGCTGTCTCAAGCTCCTGTAGTTAAGCCAACCAAACTTACCATCCAGGAAGAGGAGAAAAAGGAAATGAAAAGAGAAAAAATGACAGAGAATGAAGATGGGTGGGTGACCAGGAAATAAAAAATATCAGCTGAGGATGAGATATATTATTTGCCGTTTCCAGCCACTGCTCAGAGGGAATTTTTATGGTCAAGTTATAAGCCTTTGAAAACAGGAATTTTCTAATGGATCTGCTGACAGACCCTTTCTATGGTGACATTAACACTGGATGCTCTGCAATTGTCCTTGCCTGCTCTTATTTATTTATTTTCATCTTTTTGCTCTTAAGATCCTAACACGCGTAGTGTGACACCAGAGAGGAAGCAAAGGGAATGAGGTCAAAATCCTGTAGAAAACAGGAATTCTTTGAGCAAGTAGGCTGGGGAAGGATGGATGACACAGAACTGCTGAAAATGAATTCACTCCACAGCTGACTGTGATGCAAAACAGCACCTGAGCTCTCAATACAGTTCACTTTATCGTTCTACTCTTTTTTCCCCACCTCCAGTAGTTAATTGTCTTTTGAATGGCCTCCTTGAGTCCAATTAATGAGATATTTTTTTTCAGTTGATAAAAGAAGATTAGCTTGAGAGGAGAGGAAAAAAGTTAACTATGTTGAGGGTTTGTGTTTTTTTTTTTTTTTTTTTTTTTTTTTTAGGTATCTTATGTTTGTGTTACAAATGTTCAGATTTCTGATTAAGTGAAAATAAGTTTTTTTTCTGGAAAAATATAAAATAAAAAGCCTGACCTTTTTTGTTGAAATATTTGAATATGTTCCTGCGGGCTTTGGATATGCTTCATAATGTTAACTGTCCTTGTGTCTGAGCAGCCTTAAAAATGAATCTCTTGGAGCACAAATGTGGGCCTCAAAAATTCTGTTTCTGAAGGAAGCGGTCATCTCTGGGTTGTTGAAATCAAAGTATTTCAGGCGCCTTCATTTTTGTAAGTTCTTGTTTTGCATATGCATGCTGGGATATGGAGAAATGCAGTGAATTCTTATCAGAGAAGTTAAGCACAAAAGAGCTCTTCATTTGGAGGAAGGAAATCCTGAGTTTCAGTATCTCTAGGTCTTGTTGATTGCATCTCCCCTTTGGCAGGCTGTAATAAACATCACTGCACCTGAGGTTCTGAAGAATTGGGGTGTCACACTGGTGAGATTTCTTAGAAATTTCAGGTATTCTGTGATTTGCTTGCATGCAATGGCATTTCCCTGCTGTGATGGGTGAAACTTAGACTGGTCTCAGGGTGAGGGAGACAAAAGCATCCAGCGGAAAGATGAGCTCCTGTAGCATTTCTGAGTCCTCAATGAGAAAGGTTATGGCACCTTCTCCCGAGAGATGAAGGGTATCTCCCTCTACAGGGAAGGGAAGAAGCATGTTTGCCTGGTGGGATGCCACTTCAAAATCTGGCTGAGTCTGAACTTCAGGGCTTGTGTCCTGTACACACCTGCGGAGCATTCGTCTATCTGCTAGACTTAATAGATCTCAGTCATGCCTCCTTGCACTCCCCAGAAGGTGGAAGTCAAATACATGCTGCATGCTTCACTGCTCCTCAAACCTGTTTAGCATCTTAACTTTGTTTCTTGGTTTCTGTTTTGATGGTACACAAAGGGTTTGATATTTTCATTGCTATACACTTTTTTTTTTTTTTCCCCTGTAGCCTCTGGGCTGTTGCGCCACTGTTACGTGATCCTACCTAGGAACAGTAAGGCAGAAATGTTTTTTATGTGCTTGAATTTACTTTTTTTTTTTTTCTTAACTTATTGTTCTCTCTTCCTGTGCTTCCCCCACACTTTCTTTTGTCTTTTTGGTTCCAATTAGCCTTGCTTTTTCCAATTAGCATCCTGGTCTACTGCATTGAGGCCAAAGGAGGGAACCAGAAAAGCAGAGCACGAGCCCTCTTCTCTGAAAGACTCATGGCTGAGGCTTGGAGACTGATTTTTCCTGAAGTGGAGATGCATTGACTGATTCTTAATGAAAGGAGAATGCTTGTCCCAGCAGCTCTGTGGGAGTTTAATGGCCATTGTTCCTTGAAAATATTAAGCTTGGTAAGAGGCTTGTAGGTCGCTCCAAAAGTAATTCCTCCTATTTATTTCCATGGAAACTACAACAGATATGAAGAACACAATAACATTGTTTGAGACAACAAATTCTCAGCTGCAAAACACTAGTTTTCAAAACAGTCGGCACCACTAGTTTTGTATTTTCACCAGAGATAAACAAGAGCTGCATGCAGTGGTTGTAAACATCTGCACTGGCAGAAGAGACTCACTCTTGCTGCAACCACTACTAAAATGCACCACTCACTACCTCACTGTGCTCACATCCACTGTTTAGTCTCCATAGATGTTCAGTAAGCATCACTGAATGTCAATGAGTGATATTTTTTCCACATGCAGGAATTTAATGACAGAGCTTTGCTTCATACATACTCCCATGTCAGACACCATTTTGTCACACCGTACCCCTGCTGCCATCTGTTGTGCAGCAAACAACAAAATGCAATGGGATGTTTTTGGGAAGTTTCAGCCTTTATCGCCATGCCACCACCATCCACTTCTGGTGCGATAGGCCAGCAGAATAAAATAGATGACATTACTTTCGGAGCAGACATTGTACGTTCCCCCTTGGCCTCTTCTAGGCTCAGGTAGTGATATAGAAACTACCATCATATTTGGACCTCTTTCATTTTATCCCTGGGTGGTAATACTTTATGAATACCACTGAGCAAGCAAAAAGAGAAAGAAGGAAAAAAAAAGAAAGCAGGATTAAAAGCAGAACTTTCCCACTTGTCCCCTGGCATAATCCTCATGGCATTTTCAGTAAATTAAAACTCATTTATTGGGTTTTAGATTTCTGAGAGACATTTGCTGAAAGCATCAGTCTGCTCTTCAACACATTATACAATGTGATATCTTTATCCTCGCTAGCCTAGCGCTGGCATGGAATATAGGAAGCCTGAATTCACCTTCCTGGAAGTCTCTGTCTCAAAAATGCTTAGGAAAGGATCAGGCACAGGTGTTCACAACATGGTCCCCTTGTTCAGTATGCTGTGCAAACCTCCTGTCTGGTAAATGCTTTTCAGAAAAGAGTTGTGAACAAAAATTATATATGTGGGTGTTTGCATTCAAGCTGGCTATGTTCGTGCACTACTTCTCTTTCAAGATGGTATTGATCTAGTATGACTTTCTAGAGAATATTTTTATTCTGTTATGGATCATTGGCGCAACCAAGGTAGTGAAAAATGGCATCAATCAGGATAGAGATCTAGCACAATAAAAATAAATATACATTGCACAGAATATTTTCTGCCAGTGTTCCTGGACAGTGTAAACCATTTGAACTTTGTTAACTCTCTGTCCTTGTGTCTATTAATTTTGCTACCTGTGATCATACATCCTTAATTCCATTCAGATTTCTTTCCTTTGAGAAAGTAGGCTTGCTGGAAATAAAAAATAATAATAACAAAAGAAGTAAAAATGTTGCCACTAGGTAAAGTACCTGCGAAATCATTATCCAAGCAGGAGGAAAACAAACAAACAAACAATCAAACAAAAACAAACAAACAAACAAACAAAGACCCAACACAATTAAAGACACTACTTAATGTAATGTATTTTGAATTTTAAATTTGACCATGTAATTCTGTGCTGGGATTTTTTACTTTTTTTTTTCCTTTATGTTACTTCTATCAGTTTATTTTTTCCATCTTCCTTCTAGGATGGCATAGCTTTAGCCAGAACTACTGTGCATTAGACCCTTTATTCAGTCTTGGAAGGATTATTATTAAAAGCGATGATTCTCAGCAAACTTGCCTCCCAAGGTTGCTCTAGCCAAGATTGTTTAGAAAACTCCACTGGGGTACTTGTAAGGGACACCTTGGGTCTAATGTACTAGCATTTAATGGACAAATCTATTTAGGTCCCTGTGTTAATATAAAACTGTTTTGTTAGTTGTGAAGCAGGCACAAAGCACTACTAATAACAGCTGTGAAACAGAGCTAATTTGGGCATCAGTGGCCACCTGAAGACTGAAAATTCAGGGCACTCTTAAAGCTCCTCTGTTCTTGATGAGTAAAATTGAATTGATGTACATTTCATTATTTAAACAGAAATGCCAGCTTCCCGTGAAATTTCTTTTTCACTTCTTTGAAAGCAAAAATTGCCTTTTGCTTGAGAAAAGAGGGCGATTTGACAGCTAGGGAGAAGTATATTGCCTGCTTTTCCATGAATTGTTTGAGAAGGCTGATCCCAGGCTGGGCTTGTAATTGAAAAGGATTTGGAGCCTGTGCTAATGTGATAATAGCAATATTGGTACAATTCATTTTGTTTCACTCTGCCTTGTCCTGCCATGTCTGGTCATAGGGCTGTACAGACTCGGCTCCTGCTGGGAATGCTCTCCCCAGCTCATGGTGGCATTCATTTTCCCTAATAAAGTACTGCACTGAGCAAAACTGCAATAGAAATGGGGAAATAATGGAGATTTCTGAGTTTAGAGAGGCATTTTGTACCTTCAGTGGTGCAGCTTCTAGTGCAGAATGAAAGAAGCTTGGCTTATCCCCCATCCACTTCTATCCCATCCTCAAGTCCCTGATTTTTATTCTCTCTCATACTCCTTTTAAAAGGCACTTTTTCTGCAACACTTCTTAAGGGCAGTCTTTGTTTCTGTCTCTTTCATCCCACATTGAAAAGTGCCACAGTTTCAGATATCCTTTTCTCAAAACTAAAACCTCAAATTCTTCAGGTGATTCTGGTTCAGGGTATGCACCAATGATTGTCATGCTTGCTGGGCGGGAGGGAGAGGGGAGTGGAAGTGATGGTCTTGTTTCTAAAGAAAGACAATAGAAGAAAATAAAATAAAAAAAAAAAATTAAAAGACCTTCTTCTGAAATGTTTGTAAAAGAAATCTTGAAGAAAGGGAGCAAGTTTTAGAAACATTAATATTTTTCTCTGGTACAGTTGGGTGGAGGAATGAATGGTCTGGGGTACCTGGGGAGCTGGAGGCTAATAGGGTGTTGAAGGTATAGATGTTGGATGGGAACAATATAGCAAGAAAAAAAAAAAGTCAGCCAGTTCTCCTCCTGTCTGCACTGTTGTGCTTTTAAATGATGCATTGCTGTAGTTTTCTTTCTAGGGTCTATGGTGGATCATGCCTATTGGTTTCATTCTGCCCCAGTAACCTGTGCAAGTCATCCTAGAATACTATAGGCATGACCCTATGAATAACACTTTCAGTGGCATGGATTCATCCTCTTGCTTTTGCCTCCGCAGTGCATGTAGGCTCTCTTGTAACTGACAGCTGCATTTCTCTGGGGACCTATTTGTCAACCAGGAATTCCCCTTCCCCTGCTTTAGCAAAATCTGTCGACGCAATTAGCATGGAGACTGCTGATTCACCAAGTGGGAAACAAGAGGAGACTATCTATTTGCTAATGTCAGACATCAGTTCAGGGTAATTGCTGACCCTTGGTCAAGTCTCAGGAAATGAAACTAAGTGATACCTTGACCAGTGCACTTTGACAGAAGAGGCAAAAAAATAATTAGAAGCTATATACAGTAAAAATAAATAAAGTAAATTATAGAAAATCCTCCTGTATAGAAGTCAGTTGATAAAGAAGAATCTCCAGCATATTATCACTGAAAATATCTTCATCCATGTTTGTGCCTCTGTACTTAAAATACTAACCTAATCTGTATCTAATCCTTTGTAACTTTCAAGAAGGATTGGAAGACAGTGGGTGAGTGTGTGTGTATAAAATATATATAAATTCATATATAAAACAAGTCTTAATGCTAACAGATGGGAAAAAAGTATGCATGAATTATACTGCCAAAAGACCCTATGATGGCAAGTTGGTAGATATCACTATTTCAGTGAAAAAACAGTAGGAAAGGCGTTTCATTTGTATGAGAAATTAATTGTTGGCAGAGTGATAAATCCATACAGTATAAAATATCCACCAATCACTTCCTCTGTTGGATATGATATTGCATATTGATAATGAACAAGAGTGTTATGGGCTTTAACAGTGGCTAATACAAAAATTTTACTGAACTGATTATGTTTTTTATGCTCTTTAGATGAACTAGGTAAGACTGATTAATTTTAAAGTCAGAAGATGAGTGAAGTGTCACCTTAAATTTCTTGGACTCTCATTTTATTAAATTGTTTTCTAACATAGGGTCCCAAGTCATTGATGTAAATGGGTAGTGAGCAGCTGCCAGCTTGATCCAAGCCTTGCTGATATCAGTAGTAACTTTTCTATTACTTTGGCGGATTTCGATCTAGATCCCACTTTTCTCCTTCCCCAAGACATTTTTGGAAGATCTGAGCAGCTGTCTTAATGATTTGATGACAAACTGCCATGGAAAAGCCTGTTTGGCTCCAGTAGATTTTCTTCTTAAGGATTTTAAATATTGCTGATCTCATGAGTTGCTTTTTGCCTTCCACTTCCACTCATACCATCCAGATACTTTGCACATGCCAGTGGTCATAGCAAGGGTTTCAAATTGTGAATGGACCATGAAAGAAGCAGCCTGGGGTTCTCCTCCCCAACCAAAATTCACATAACGCAGCTGGTGAAAAAAGTCTAAGTGAGTTTGAAGCTGAAAACACTGTACCTCTCTTATGGAATGGACTCCTTCATTACTCCCAAATAATTTTTTATATCCATGGTTGCTCATGTTTACTTCCACCTTGTCACATTCCTGTACAACTCATGAATTTGCTGAGAATCCAATTAGCAACATTGACTAAGGTTTCCAGAACTACTGATGGGACTCTTAACAGGGCCATGGTTGTGGTGCTCTCAGCAATAAACTCCCACTGTAGCAGATGGTAATGGAAAGGTCTTGGGCAGAAATACAGTAGCAGAATTCAGGAAAGAAACAAATCCTTGTCTGCTACAGTTCACTCCTAAATTACTGTACTAAGCATGTTGGTGAGATGAGCCTCCATTTCTGGTCTGATGATAGAAACAGATGATCTTTTAATAGTTCCAGTGGTGGGAATGCTGTTCCCTTGCCTTCCGGCAAGGAGTTTAGAAACCGACAGGTAATTAGCAGGAGCAGCTGTTCATATAAATGGGCCTATGTCCAGGTTTCCCCTCTTCAACTCTTATGCTCTGTGGTAACAGAGAAAAATGATATATTGGAGTAAGGGCAACTTCGTTTCATGTTTTTTCCTCTCCCCCTCATTTATGGTTCCACAAATTCCCACAGTGCTGTTGTGATCCTACCTTATCTTTTAAATCTGAAATCTGAAAAAGAATGAGATGTCAACAGATACAGGATTTGCTTTTATATTATATGGTACCTAGATATCTTCTGAAATTACTTGAAGTTTAAAATTATAAAATTTTTGTTCTACAAGTGCAGCTAGGTAGCTTAAATTCCATAGACAGCTGCACAAAGAGGATGAAAGCACATTTTAAGAAATTTGGGGGGGATGTTTTGCTATGATGTCTTCTGTATCAACATTTTGTGGGGAGAATGGGAATGGAAAGAAGTACACTAGAGGCTTCAATGTAAATTAAGACCTGCTTTCCAAATCATTAATGGGAACAGTTAATATTCACAGGCATTTCCAGGGGTCAATTCATCCTACCTAAAATCTGAATTGCCATCTGGCTATGCCAATCTCTGTTCACTCAATATATAGCAAACTTAGGGAGTAGGCTTCTAATACTAAGGTGCTGCATCTAGCTCTACATTAATATTCTACTCAGATGTCGAAGATTGTACATCCATTAGAATCATCTAATTTGGGGATTTTTTTAAAATGTTCTGTTGCTTTGTCAAAATGAATTCTGTTGGCGATGTAGTAATTCGGAGAGTAAAGTTATGCATCAATAACTGCTGTGGGCCCCAGTGAAAGTCAGAACTGCATTTGGCTTAGTACCTCACAAATGGGAAGAGATTTCTTTTGCCTTTAGAAACTTCCCTTTCTAAAGAAGGAGCAGAGAGGGATGGAAGAAATCTGGGGTAATGCACACTTCTAAAATGTAGCCAGCAGTACAACTGGGAAGTGAACCAATGAGTCGGTCCTGTGGCTTTGGCTTCTAGTCTTTGAGTCACTCCAACTGAGGTGTCAAATTAGGAGATAATCTCCTTTAGTTCATTCTGCAGCCAATGAAATTGCTTGAAGCATTTCTGAAGGACAGGTTACTTAAAAGCCTGAAGTTAACAAGATAAAGGGGCATCAACTGTTCAATTTCAGTTGCTGCCAGTTTTACCTACTGAAATCTCCAACGTTTTGATGTGCCCAGGTGACAAATGCTAAGCTAAGGTGATGATGACTTCAGTCTTTCCATTACTAGTCAATGTGATGTAAATGTTAGGGGTATGGGTTGTAATTTGGTTTAGATATATTTCTCAAGCTGGGTGAAGCGCTCCATGCAGAACCTCATCAATAGTGAACCCTGTTCACTGTTGCTAATTGGATTCTCTGCATTTTCTAAATTGATGGAGAAATGACAGAGCAGAGGAAGAGGCTGGAGCTCCTCTTTTTCCTGCTTACCCTGCAGCACCTCTGCAGCTGCACACTTTTGTTTTTCCAAGTAATTTCCAGGAACCCAGACAAATGAGATTATGTGAGCACTACAGTGGCCTCTCTGCAGAGACAGCGTGATTAAGTGTGTTGATTAGAAATTTGTTGCTCACCGCTCACCTCTGATAGCAGTTGCATGGTACAAAAAAACAAACAAACAAAAAAAAAAAAAAAAAAAGAAAAGAAAAAGAAAAGAAATAAAAAAAATGTAGTTGAAGAAATCTACCTTTTAAGAACTCTAAGTATATCTCTATGAATTGCTTATAATATATTGTAACTAACAAGTAAAGCACTGATTTGATGTCTACATAACATATGAAAATAAAGTATATGACTGTACATGTTCAATGTCTACCCTGTGCCCATGCTATAGTAGTATCTCCTGCCTACTGTACTACTGGCTATCAATGCTTAGATGCATTACCATCTTAGCCCTAGGCAAATGCTTGAATTTCAGTTCTTCTGCCTCATCTAGCAATATGGTCACTTCAGCAAAGTATAAAGGATCTTAGTTTTCCCTTAAAGAGGAATATTGTTTTTTCACATGACAGAATATATGTAGGATTTCATACCAATTGTTGTAGGGACCTGGCTCAGGTGATACAAAACAGAGATGAAGAGTTAAAGGTTCCTGCAGTGCCTGCAGGACACAATAATTAGATGTCCCAAACACAACAGGACTACTCATTGCATCCCTTTGTATAAGGGATAGTGGAGTAAGAAGAGTTGCTGGTGTGTTTAAAGTTTGTACTTTTGCCCTTGTTGTGTATAATATTTGTGTGTTTACCAAAATTCACAAAATCTGGAAATATATCTTCCTCATTGATAGAGCTGAAACAATTTGTATGGTTTAGGAGCTGTGACCTATTGTACTTGGTTCTCTGTAAGCATTCAGTAAGAGATAATGTCTGCTCTGAAGCTTTTTTTTTTAATTTCTTCAATAAAAGAGCTCTCTAGCAGCTTGGATAGGGGAACATTCTATACATAGTGAGCTCTTCTGGCATTGTATCATTTTTCTTCATGTTTATCTTCTGTTTTTTATCATAGAGTCAAATTGTAAACGGTTCAGGGGCTAAGTATGTTTGTATAGCAAGGTTCCAGAGTGAGATGGGCAAGAGAAGCAAATATATGGCAAATGAAAATGTCCTCAAGTTATTTACAAAAACTCTTGTAATGAAGCCAAGAATTTGAACCTAATATTTCTGTGTCCAAATGATTTAAGGGCAGAATTGGACACTTTTGTTAAATCTGCAGCTCAACAACTGCGTGTGGGCTGAACAAATTGAGTCAAGTTTGATGGCTATTTTGATAATAACAAATATGAAATGAGAGAAAAGGATGTATTTTGAAAGTGCCAAAGAGACTGATCTCTCCTTTCAATTAAAAAAAAAAAAAAAGTTCATTTTACAGTTAAAATTATCAGATAGTTTGAAAACAAGAGAATAGTTTTGATATGTGTCTGAGTACAAATGAGTAACTTTACTCCAAAAAAAAAAAAAAGTATAAAAGATGATTTTTTCTTTCCTTTTCTTTTCTTTCCTTTTCTTTTCTTTCCTTTTCTTTTCTTTCTTCTTTTCTTTTCTTTTCTTTTCTTTTCTTTCTTCTTCTTCTTTTTTCTTTTCTTTTCTTTCTTTTCTTTTCTTTTCCTTTCTTTTCTTTTCTTTTCTTTCTTTTCTTTTCTTTTCTTTTCTTTTCTTTTCTTTTCTTCTCTTTTCTTTCTTTTCTTTTCTTTTCTTTTTTTTTCTTTTCTTTTCTTTCTTTTCTTCTTTTCTTTCCTTTTCCTTTCTTTTCTTTCTTTCTTTTCTTTTCTTTTCTTTTCTTTTCTTTTCTTTTCTTTTCTTTTCTTTTCTTTTCTTTTCTTTTCTTTTCTTTTCTTTTCTTTTCTTTTCTTTTCTTTTCTTTTCTTTTCTTTTCTTTTCTTTTCTTTTCTTTTCTTTTCTTTTCTTTTCTTTTCTTTTTAAATCATCTACTGTTCTTTTTCCCATTCAAACTGTAGTATATCAGCCTAGTACTGGGTTGTCCATTTTGCCAAATATCATCCTTTTTTGACACTAGGTGGCCTCTGCCTCAACCAATTGTACTGTTACCTGTGAATAAGAGTCTTCTCCAGACTTGTAGTCCAGACTGTGAGTTTTGCACATGACCAAAGCTCAGACCTACTGAATAATTGAGCAGACAGTAGATGTCAGACAATTACAAAAAAAAAAGTTTTGATGCTGCCATCATATTAGTTAGACTAACCAGGATATCAGTGTTTTACTTGCAGAGTTTTAGTAATAGGTATATAAGAGGGCTGCTCTGAAAGTAATCCCACTTACTTTGTTGGTCCATAATGTCAGAGGTGAAAGTTGGTAGTATGGCAGTCAAGGCTGAATCTTTCCAACAATATTCTGTTTTGCTGCCATGTGATAGATGGCAGAAGAAGGGCAGTGTGACAAAACAAATTCTGACATTTGAAGTGTATATGAAACAAAGGCGAGTCACTGGGTTTCTGCAGAAACAATTGCACCTGTTGACATTCTTTAACACTTGCTGGACATTCATGGAAACCAAACACTGGATGTGAGCACAGTGAGATGGTGGGTAGTGCATTTTAGCAGTGATGGCAGCGACACTGTGTCATTTCTGCTGATTTTTATGAGTCTGTATGAAGGCTCTTCTTCATCACCAGTGAAAATGCAGGGCTAATGTTGGTTACTATGTTGAAAAATAATGTTTTATAGCTGAGAATTTGGTCTATCAAACATTGTTACTGTGCTCTTTGTTCCAACCAGAATTCTGTGATTCTATGATCAGAAAAAAATTTTGCTTCCAATTTGGTACGAAATCCCAGTAGGCTGAAACTAGGGGAAGATTCTTATTTGGCACAGTGGGTATGTTTGCACTGTTTGGAACACTCTTTGTACAGCCATGCATTCTTCTGTCTCAAAAGGAGCTGGATGCCCAGCTTACTTAATTCTAGACAGGATTCAGAGCTCTTTGCTTTAGTGATACCTTGATTTTTCTTGTTGCTCTGTCTCTGCTCCTGATGCTGTTTCCTAGTGTGTCACAGTCAAGGGCGGAAAGTAGCCATGGTTACCTGCAATAATGCTGGTGATTGCAACCAACACTCAAGAGTTTTAAGGGTACTTAGCAAGTATGCCAGACTAGAAGATTAGTGTACCACAATGAGAGTGATGGATAATTGCACAAGAGGTTTTAAGAGAAGACTTCAGTGACAGAATTCAGGTAACAGCAATGCATGTGCTTTAATCAACCAATGTAACTACATTTTTTTTTGTTTTAACATGTCTTCTGCTCATCTTGCCTGTGGCTTTATCTTATTTGCTTTCCTTAATATTTTATTTTTCGTCAAGTGAATGCAACAGCAGTTATGGTATCAGATCAGTAAGCTCCAACCAGGTGGTTAAGCATACTGTTGTATTTTAGACACTTTTGAGATCATCAGATTATTTTTAATTCTTCCTTAAATCCAGATTCAATCATGGAATCAATCATAGAATGGTCTGGGTTGAAACAGACCACAATGATCATCTAGTTTCAACCCCCCTGCAATGTATAGGGTCGCCAACCTCTAGACCAGGCTGCCTAGAGCTGCATCCAGCCTGGCCTTGAATGCTTCCAGGGATGAGTTATCCACAATCTCCTTAGGCAACCTGTTCCAGTGCATCACCACCCTCATTCCTTAGAACACAGTGATTAAACATTTGTATTCATAGAATCATATCATAGAATGGCTTTGGCTGGGAGGAGCCTTAAAGATCATCCAGTTCCAACCCCCTGTCATGGGCTAGTTGCCTGTCACCAGATCAGGTTGCCCAAGGCCCTGTTCATCCCAGGCTTGAAAGCCTCTGTGGCATCCACAGCTTCTCAGGGCAGCCTGTGCAAGGGCCTCACTACCTTCTGAGTAAAGAATTTCTTAATATCTAATCTAAATCTCCCCTCTTTTACTTTAAAATTGTTCCCCGTTGTCTTATCATTAGTGGAACATATAAAAAGTCTGTTCCTCTCCTATTTGCAAGCTCCCTTCAACTACTGGAAGGCTGCACTGAGGTCTCCTCAGGTCTTTCTCTTCTCTAGGCTGAACAAGCCCAGCTCCCTCAGCTTGTCTTTATGAGAGAGGTGCTCCAGCCCTCTGATCATCTTTGAGGCCCTCCTCTGTACTCACCCCATCAGCTCCACATTCCCACATCCCTTCTGTGCTGGGAGCCCCTTGCATGGCTGCCAGGATATTGCCACTTTTTGCATTTCTATGCAATCCTTAGCAGTAAAGTGGAGCATGATTTTTTTGGGGCTCATGGTGATATATGGGAGTATGATCCACCGGTTATCATCAAACAGTTCCAGGCAAGTACTGCCTCTGCTATGCAAACGATAGGAAAGAGGGAAAATTTCAGAGTTCACCTGTCTTTTCCCATCACCAGTAATCTCTGCCCTCCACTGACTTTGTATATAATATCAGAGACAGGTCCTGCTGCCACTGAAACTTGGTTAATGTGTATCATGCAGCTCTGCTTTCATTTAGTTATTCACTAGTATACTAAAATGTGGGGAAACTCTCACATTAGTTTAGATACTTCTTTGTCCCGCAGCAGTCTCTCCATGCATGTAACAAGCAATGTGGCTTCAGTCTGTCCAGATGGAAGAGACTGCAGGATTTCATGACTGGCAGAAAGAGCACATTGCAAATTTGAGTTCCTCTTCTGCTCCTATTGAAGTGGATGGAAGATTTGTCTTTTAATTTCAAGGAAAGTAGAATGAGGACCCTTGTTCAAAGAAAATCAAGCCTTTTAAACAAAAAGGATTAAACATGAATAGGGATTTCTTTTTATTAATGTTCTCATATTAATAAAGCCTACAACCGGGAGGAAAAGGATTCATCTGAATTACAGAACTGAAAGTCACCTTTTCAAAGAGTTCTCTTAAATAGATTTGTGTTTTCCTTTCAAAAGACCGTTGTTGAAAATTAAAAAATCCCCAATAAACATTAACATTTATTTAGTAAGTTATAGGTGTTAAGGTGAAGTATAAAATGAATATTTAATGTACAAGACTACTTGCTTAATGTATTTTGCAATTGATTCTTCTGTTATTCTTTTCTACTGATTATTACTTATTTCACATTGAAATGTGTTTCTGATGATTAGTTCTGAACAGACACGTTTTGCTATTAGCATCATCGGACATCTCATTATGGACAATCAAAGATTTTGATCTTAAACACTTTTTGATAATTAATTTGATGCTTTATTGAGTGCTATTGGCAACATGATAGATAAAGGAAACAAATTCTACTTTGTACTACACTGGGGTAAAATTTGAACTCAATGACTAAGTAAAAAGAATATTTACCATTCAGGAAAAAAAATATTGCTATCTTTAGAGGAGAAACCTCTCTAGCTAAAGGCTCCTCTATAATGTACAATTTAGGATTGGCATGCTATCTAATCTATCACAGTGGATTACACAACCTTCCTTACTGCTGCATTCAAATATTGAACCTAATTTGAAGTATTGATTCAGCTGCCTTCAGTCACTAGAAATATGACAGTTTATACCAGCTATCTGGTTAGTAATATCTCCATAAAGTGATACATTTAAAAAATACATACTTAAATATAGTACTTTAATTTTTGCTTGCTGCTTAAAAAGACCATCATAGTTGTCATTAAATGAGAATAAAGTGCTCTACTTCTGAAGGACAATGTTTATAATTTTTTTCCACTGCTGTTCTATAGGGTCAAATGTAGAGTCCTTGTGCAGCTGATATTCTTGTTACAACAAACATCGTAGACATCTTCATTTTATTTTGATTTTTAAACAATTTTGCCCAAGGAAGCTTTGCATAATTGGACCTATATCCTATCGCATCACTGTGCTATTTCAAATCTGGGTTCTCACATCTGAGAGGCTGATCTGTTTAAAAGCTCCTGTATGTCGAAGCACAGGAGAGAGAACTGCTAGAAATTATTCATAGAGCGACAAAGAGACTCCAAGGCAAAGAATTCCTATCTTAATTTTTGCATTGTGAGGTGGAGGCTGAGCTGACCTTCCCACCAACAGACATGCTGCCTGCTCATGTCTTGTTTCTGCTGTAGTTCTTTTGGCATCATGTCTTGCTTCAAGCTTCACTCTGTCCCGCCCTACAGAAGATAACCCAGAGGATATTCTATCACTGAAGGAAAAATCTCCTGGGGGTGACACTATGCTAATACCAAATAAATAAAAAAAAAAGCAAACCCAAACTTGTTAGCGAGTAGGTCACGCAGCAAACCCTTTTAAGATGCTCTTGATGCTGAAGGGAAAAGAATATGAATCAACAGGCAGGACAGAGACCTTGCTGCTGCTGAATGACTCATCCTGGGAGTGAATTGTCTTCATTAGCATAGTGTCACCCATTTATTTACCTCTGTGGAAAGAAAGGGTTCCAGTTTCGTCTTGTCTTCACATGACCTTCTTCAAAGTTACTTTAGAAATCCTTTTGGAGATTCAGCATCTCTATTGCTTGGCTGCATTTTTCTTCCCCAGCGTGAACATAAATTTTATTTGAAAACAGAAGCTTTACAGTCTGCTTACTTTATTCTGTTTAGAGTTCTATATTGGGGCTACCTTCTGACATTCTAGTCAGGTTCCTACGTCATGTACACTGCTGATGAATCCAGGTGATTTCTATGGTTTTTTTTCTTTCTCTCTAATGTATTGCTTTCTACAAAGGAAATAGGGGTTATCTGGAAAATTATTTGGCAAGAATTCTGTTTCGGTCATACAGAAATGGCTGAATAAATTTGATCAGTTCCTTGCAGAACACGAGAGCAAAGCTTCTTGAAGATTTTCCACCATTTTATCACATGTTTCCAGTCTGGGAAACAGACTATCTTAGAAACTACCTTTTCTAAATTAGTTTGAGTAGTTTCTTTTCTCACATGCCTTTCTAAGTTGCTTCCTAGAGCTCCCTCTCAATAGGAAGAAGGAGAAAGACAAGGAGGAAATTATGGAAGAGTAAGATGTAGGTTTGTACTGAACCTGGTGAGATTATCTAGTCTATCTTTCTATGCCAAAGAGGGATCAACTGTTCTTTCCTCACTACAGGATTTGAACAGGATCTTTTGTTGAATTTTGTGAAGATAAATCCCTGAACTGATTATTGTCTAATCCCAGCATGCAAGATTAAAATTGATAATTCTAAAGCTGGAAAATACATATGTGAGGAATAAGCTTTTAGTTGTATTGATCAAATTACCAGTTTTATACGAGAATTAGTTGGTGTTTAATTTATCTAGCAGCATATATCAAAATTACAACCTAAGGTTTTAATGCTTACAAAAAAATGGGAGGGGATGCTTGGAGAGAAATAAATCAATGAGATAAATCGTAATTAGCTTTTTTTTTTCTTTTTAGTACATTAGAGTTTTTTTCCTGTTGTGAGAACTCAGTACAGTCACTATATATATATTTAAATTGCATTAACTATCCTAAGAGCTGTAAAATACCTGGAGCATGGGAGATGTCCAATATAATAAAGTAAATAGTAAGTAACAATATATAACTGGAAGCTAATATTGAATTTTTATGGGTTGGGTTGTTTATAGGTTTATAACAGTGGCACTCAGATGGAGCACACAATAAGGAATATATAATCAACAGTCAAGGAGAGTACTCTGTCAGAAGATTTGAATGAGTCCTTTTCTTTTATAGACTGTATCTATTAAGCATATACTAATATCCAAAACCACAACAAACAAAAAAATGCTTAGTCAAAATATATTAGAGTTGCCTTTGTTTTAATGGCATACATTACAAAGGGATACATAGAGTACAGAATAGTTTCAAGATTAAAAAATAATAAAAAAAAGAAAGCGAAGTTTAAATTTCCATAAATGAATATACTGAATCTACTGCAAACTATGCAAACTCACACAGCAGTGCTTCACTGCAGCAGAACTTGAGTTTTATTGGCAACAGAAGTTGTAAATTAAGAGAGCACGAGTATGCAGCTGAATAATCATGTTCTAGGTGCCCAGAAAGGTTGTGGATGCCCCATCCCTGAAGGCATTCAAGGATAGTCTGGACATGGTTCTAGGTAGCCTGGTCTGATAGTTGGTGACCCTGCACATAGCAGGGGGATTCAAACTAGGTGATCATCGTGGTCCTTTTCAACCCAAGACATTCTATGATTCTATGATGACTGAAAGTTTTGGAATAAAGTGAGCTGTTATCTTTAGGTTTTTTCATATACCTTTGCCATCACCAATATCCATGCATGGTTAAGACTTTGCTGGAAACAATTTAAGCTAGTTCAGTAAAACTGGCTGATAACAATAATGTGCAGCATATGTGGTACCATGCTTGGTAGATCCGTGGCAAAGCAGTTGATTTACCAGGTTGTCCTTCCTCTTCAGAAGGTTGTCCTTCCAAGACTACTTAGCTTCAGATCCTGAAATCTTCTCTTCCCTATTCAAAGTGATTGTTAGAGTACTTACATGATGTGGTGGTGTACCTGGACCTATCTGAGGTGCAATTAGTAACATTTCTTTGAGCCCTATTAGAACCATAAAACCTTACTAGAAGATTGCATTTAGCTCATCACTTTCTAATGGATGTCTTATCCTGCCCCTGAAGCAGAGAAAGCGCACATACTGTTTTGAAATACAAGCTTTGCTGTGCTCCTAGGCATCAAACATTAACACCAAATGTTTGCAATTAGACTGCCTATTGTAGAAACTCAAGAGTTCTTTAAATATAGAGCAGCAAATTGCTCTGAGAAGATGGTAAGCATTATGCTCCATAGGAGAGATCCTATTTTCAATGTTGTGCTAACTTAATTTTGTTTTACTGATGCTATACAGGAAGAAATGATGCTGCATTTCAGTGGAGTTCTGGACATTTGCTCTTTGGTGTATGTCACAGTTTTCTTTCTTGCAATTGCTGCCTTCTTTTTTCATAACACATCTAACTAAGAACTTTAACTAATTTAGAGATCTGACTGCTTACGTCTCTTTTGAGTCTCAATCAAGCTACCAAGTCTGCTTCTTCTGTAGACAAAGCCTGGAACACCTCAGGATCTGATGAAAGCAAGCAGTTTTATGGCCATGAAGGAGAGAAGGTATGGATGACAGAGGAGAATAGGCAGAGAGGATGTTAGTGTTTTTCACTTTCTTTATGGTCTAATGGATGGAACTTTAATTCCACAAAGGCTTGAATCAGTTGAATTTGCTACCGTAGACATCTTAAGTGACCTGAGAAATTACTTATAGTCTATTAGGCTATATATATATATATATATATATATATATATATATATAGCTATAGAGAGAGAGCTATATAACAGTGCCTATTTTTCCTTCATTCTTACCCACTTTTAGGCAATACATTGATGATAAAGCTACTAAAGGTCATGGAAGTAGATACAATTTGAATTAAGGAACACAGAGCAATTTCCTATCTCAAGTTCATATATTAAGCCCTGGTCACTGCAGAAATTGGATGCAGGTCCTAAGAAGTTTTCTGGCTTCCTGCTTATCATTTCTGCCAGCATGTGTGACACGACTGACTGACTGTAAGAAAGGGACATACATGTCTGTGTGCTTCTGAAACTCTCTTCAAGACTAGTTGGCATACTTACATACATTCACAAATTAATTCAAAATACCTCGTTATTTTTTCCATTTGATTCTTGACCCAATTGTGTGTGAAGGCATTGATTGAAACACTCAATGAAGAACACTGGACTGGAGTTTCTAATCTGAAAATTAACCTTAGTTTGGGAGGCTCATGTGGTTTGGTGCTGAGTGTGTTCATATCCCAACTATCTTCACCAGAATCTAAGTAAGTTCAGTGTCTTGAAGTGTCTTGAAGTCTCCTTAGATCACATTTTGGCCTCTGGTAATGCATTAATTAAATGAGGATAATGCTTACTTTCTCATTGAGAATACTGCAAGTCTTAACATGTAGAGAGTTTTTGAGTCCTTCTTAGGGAAGAAAATACACAGAGTAAATGCCAAATATTATATAACTCTTTATTATCTAAAAGTCAACCACTGAAGACTGGACAACTAAATTTCCATTGAATTTGATGGGAAAAGAGAGAGGAAACCTGAAAGACAGTCCCAAGGATATGAGCTAATGTGGCCTAGCTGATGTTGGACTCACATTAGCTTTGGCACTTTACTGTAATTAAAGAATTCAACTTTTTACTTGGTCTAAATTAATGATGTTGAATCTATCTTGATGATATGCAATGGGTCTAGGGCCAGCTGGGAAGGAGGTGAGGAAGCCACATGGAACAAGCAAGGAGGAATTAATTAGGTATGCTGCTGGCAATGTGCTGCTATCCTCTGTGGAAACCGCAGTGCTTAGAGCTATGGAATAAGCAAGCAATCAAAAAAATAAAATAAAATAAAATAAAATAAAACAAATAAAATAAAATAAAATGTGTTAGATTTATAGTTCCCACTTTCATACCTTCTTGCCATTGCTCACATAGATTAGGAATTAAGTTCAAACATTCCCTGTGGAAACTAGAGCTTGCTGACTTAGAACAAACAGTATTAGAAATACAGATTAGGCAAACCCAGAAATACTCAGGTTCAACTTAAGTTCTATCTGAAGCTGGGCTGAAGTGCTATGTTTAATTTTCTATTCTGATATGCGGTGCAGTATTTGTAGCATAAGCAGACATTATATATCTATTATCAGAGAATGTTTTTCAGTACTGTGCTGGGGAATAAGCTTACACTTATAAAGTCATAAAATTTTAAATGTCTTTATAATCTCTTTTCATTGTCTGTGTTTGCTTCAAGTTTCTTCCAGGATCTCTCTTTTCTACTGTCTTTTGGGATTTGTTTGGAGGTTCATCTCTAGGTTGCTTCACGACCCACTGGCCTGTGTTATCACTGAGAAGTCCATATGTGTCAGTGACATGTTTCTTCTTGAATATCCAGCTGACTTAGTTGGTAACACTGATACCTTGGTAGGCATCCCACATTGAAACAGTGCACAGAGCTCAGGAATCAGGGCATCCTCATGTTCATTAGAGTTTATTTTAACACAGAAAAGGACATAACTTGTACAGAATGGAGTTTTTTAATATCTAAGTAAAGTTAGGAATTAATAAAAAAATGACAGACAATCAGACTGTTGGTTTTCATAATATTGATGTCAGGCAGATGTGCTTCCAAAGAGTTGCTTAACATCTGAATTTGGATGGCTTACAGCTACCACTGGGAGCAGTAACTTTCAATATATGGTAAAAGATTTGCAGAAAGTTATCATGATGCTGAAATAGTGAAGAAGTGTTATTTAGGGTTTTTTGCTGTCTAGGCCCACAGAAGCTATACAGGTGATGTTGGGAAATCTGTGAAAAATGATAGGTATTAATCTTTCCATTTGTATCAGGTACAATTTTGGAGTCTTTGCAGTTCTGGTTACTGCCCTTGAGATGTACAACTACACTGATTTGAGATGTAAATTTTAAAGAGAAGAAGAGGGAGGAGGAAATTTTTGCACCTAGTAATGTTTTGTGCTTCTTGATCCAAACTGGATCCAAAGTCCAGACTTAAAATTCACTAATAGCCAAAATAATAACTCTTAGCCTAGGTGAAGAGTTCAAATCTGCTTCTTGTCTGAGGCGAACACCGTCCCCAAGGCTGTTTGGTTGATTTCATTCTGTTTGATCCTGAACACCTCTTCAGTATTGTCTATAAATCTGGAGGGTGGAAGAACAAATTGTAATGAGCATATGTCCCCATAATTCAGAACACTGAGAAGTCAGGGGTACAAAAAATTTAAAACTGCTCTCTAATTGGCTCCACTGCTTAAATGGCTTCTCCATCTGCCCCACACACCATCTGACCGTTAATTTTGTGCCAGTCCCAGTTTGTGTTGGTACCAAGTCAGCAAGAGCCAATTTCTTTGTCTCCACATCAGGCAAAACTTTCTCTGGTGTCATTAAACATGGAGCCTCTTTCTACAACTTCGCTCCTCTGGAAAGAGCCTTCTGATTTCTGCTTTGGGGAATGCAGTAATGATGCCGATAGGGAACTCACTTGCAGGTTGCTTCTTGCAGTGTATCAGGATTTTATTCTGTCAGGGGGTTTCTGGCTGTCTCATAGGACCCAGACAGTATTGCTGCTCTAATTCCCGGGTCTGGATTTCATCTAGTTTTATACTACTTCTACCCTGGTGTGACTCCACTGACCTGCAGAGTGTTGTTTGTTTGTTTGTTTGTTTGATTTATGCTAGTGTAGCAGATTATAGTTAGCTTCGAGATCCAGAATTTACTCTTTCATTTCCTTCCTCCCTGTCTCAGTTGTAATGGCAAGATCCCAATCTTAGTTTCATCAATGGCAGTCTGAAATAACTCTCTTCTTGTCCACCTGATGAATGTACTTAGGTAGAAAACACCTCAGAGTGTGGCTGTGTGAAGGGACTTGCACGTCATCTCTGAGCAGGTCTGGCCAGGTATGCTCCTGCAGAGATTTTCAATTGTTTTGTTTTCAATTTCATCACCTCAGCTGAAAACCTTCCCTTCAGGCTGCAGTCTTAAAAACTTCTACTACAAAAGGAGGATTTGTGTATGTATACAGAAGCACCAAATTTGGGCTGAGAATCTTTATAAACAGGAACATCAATTACAATCAATTCCTTGTTTGTACAAGATTCTCCTTTACCTGATACAACATGACCAAATCTTTTTTTTTTCTTTTTTTCTTTATTTTTTTTTTCCCCAATGAGTGCTATTTAATATGAGGATGTCTGTCTCAAACACTTACTTGCTCAGATACTGATTTAGAATCTGTGAGACTTGATGCCATGATCCCACCTCTTGAGTCCTGTCACCCAAATCAAGTGATCAGAACAGTGCCTCAGTTTCCTCAGTTCTACCTACTGTGGTATTTCCTACTGTAAAATATACTGAGCAGTACATACAACAAATACAGATTTTCTCAACATCAAAAGCTATTCATAAAATAGTTTCTATATATTGCTTCAAACTCCCAAAAGATAACTCAAAGTGTACAGTCTTCTTGTGTAGGAAACTAGTAAGGGACACTTAGTATATAAAGTAATGATCAGAATTAGGGAGACTACCTGAAAGGCTGTCATAAGCATAAGGGGTGTCCTGAACTGAATGACAAGACTGTACAATTATTTGTAGAAGTAAATGTAAAACATCTGTTGGACCTATGTATTTAATCCTCCTGAGAGCAGCTTTGAGGTACATCTCAGTGTCTACAAATTTCCTTTTTCCAGGTTGGTGACTAAAGATGAAAAGAAATCAAAATATACCTAAAACAATCTCTCATGCTGATCAGGCTGTGGTGTTTCAGGCCTGTGAAGATCGTAAGACTTATTTATTTGTTATGTTGTCACCAGCGATCTCCAGTAAAAACCCTGGCCTTTTATCATACATTTGGTTCTTGTTTTATCCTAGGTAATTAGACAGCAGATCCAGGTATTGAACACACATTCCTTCACTAGCTATCTGAAATTAAAGGTAATCATAAAGACATTACAGAACACATTGAGATTTCCTTTATTACGACATTAATGTGAAATTATGCATCGCACCCCATTTGATTAGCATATGGTGCCTCAGAGCAAATCAGTTAACACTGATGCATCTATTAAAGTGTCCAAGCAATATTCTGCATCTCCTAAGTGATGCACAATAAATATTCCGCTGTGTAGCTGCCCTCACCCAGACTCTTTTAGTCTGACACAGCTGTAAATCTCTTGTGATTAGCTGGGTGTGTTGCTGATGCAATGCTGTAGTGCCATCACAGGGGCTGGAGGACCCTTGCCAAAATGAGGGGACAAACTTGGGGACAAATTTAAAGCACGTCACATCTAGCCAGCTCATCTGGTTTTCAGAGCCAGGTTCTAGTGAATCGTGTTGTGGGGTAGAGAAGGTTTTATTTCCAGAACACCCTGCTGTTAAATTGTCAGATTCTGGTCCATCCAAGAAACCACATGTGGAAACTCTTGTCATGAAATTAACTACTTATCTTGATGTCTTCTTCCATGCCTAAGCAATCAAATTGGTTTCTAACCATTCCTCATGCACTTTGTTGAGGAAAGCTGGCAACTTCAGAAGGGCACATTGTCTTCTGACCCTTGTTGCAGCTGACTTCAGAATATGTGTAAGAATATACTTATTCATATCATGACTTGATAAATGCAAGTTTCCCTTGTGGCTCAGTGGCCAGGTTTCCAGCTGAGATTTGGACTCACTTTATCTCCTGCTCTTGGAGCAAAATTATTGCTGCTTAATTGTGTCCTTCTACAATTTAATTATGCTTTTATTTAGAACGTATGTCTTTGTTTTGAAGTCCAAAACTTCTATTGTTATTTCTGTGCAAAATTGGAAATAGATATTCAAAAAATACTATATAAAATGGAAGTTTCCTTTAAAAACGTATATTATTATAGCAGTAAAATAAACAAGAAATCTAATCCTTCCTTGTAGAGCTCAACGAATTTCAGAGTATTTAAGAGGCAGAATAAAGGCTGGATTTTCAGAAATTCATCAATAATATTCAGCAATTCTGATGTCCACATAACTTTGCTGCCTGTTGAAAACAAAAATACAAATCTTAGGTCTGTTTTCAGAGCAGGAAACTCCATTGTAGGGCAAGACATATGATATGCCAAAAGTAGTAGTAATAGCCTACACTAGATTGAATCCATAGTCTAGTTTATCCTAAATAACAACTTTCTTTCTTGGGGTTCTCTCCTACCAAGCACGTCCTGTTGCTCATACAGACATTCTTCCCAATATCTCATAATTTAGTCTAGATAGTAAAATAGGAGCTAAACATCTAAATATTTTCTCTTTTGCTCTCTTGGATAGGTACTTTGGGAACCTAAAGGAATACTTATTAGTGTGGCACATCCTATTTCTTTGAAAGAGTAAATCAAAATTTCTGATGTGCTTTTGAACTTCTGCAATTTCACTCTGAACTTTCATTACTTGATGCTTCTTATGCTGTGACACTTTGGGAGAAGGTTGCTTGATATCGTCTGGCTTAGGAGCTCTTCACTGGCCAATCTATAGGGAGAAATCATCCTGCTAAGAGTGTTAGTCATCAGTGACTACTGGGTTCTGTTGTTCTGCACTGAGAACTGTCTGTCTGCCTATGTCAACTTGTGTAGGCTTGTTGTATGTTCTTGTTTTGGGGGGGTTTGTGTGTGTGTGTGTGTGTGTGTGTAGATTTGTGTATTTTGTGCTTTTTCATATATGTTTTTATGTATGACCTCTTTTTGTTCTTATGTTTGTTTCTTGTAATAATGGCCATTCCTGCTAACATGAATATTTCATGAATCCCCTTCTGAAAAGCAGAAAGAATTGTGTGGGAAAATTTTGGTAAACTGTTAGTTCTGTGTGTACTAGAGCTACCTATGAATCTGGAGGCCACAGCCAGATGGGAAGAAAGAGGAGGGAGAGTGGAGAATAGAGGAGGAAAAAGTATGTACTTCAGTTTGATGAGAAAGATCTGAAGTTTCTCTTATGTCCCTACAGTTCTGTCTTCCAGCAGTCCCTTTCATCTGCCAAGCTTCAAGTTGTGCCTCTTGCCCACTCCCTACGTTGAGAGCAGGGACAGGCTGGCTGCCTGGCATGTGCTGAACATACATTTGTCCAAATCACACACATTCAGAAACACATATAGGAAGAACATTCTTAGGTTTATCAAGCTCTTTGTTGCTTTACAACCTAAAGGTTGTGTGTATATGGCTCGAAGAAAGACAGAGAAAAGAAAATGCCCTTGTTGTATAGAAGGCAGTAAACTGCAAGTATTTATTCAAGAGACAAAAGCTGTTCCCAAGAGCTATTCTAGTTGTTTTTAGAGCTCACTCTATCTTTTTATTTGTATGGAAGCACTCTAATATTTGTTCTTTCTTTTTTACTTTTAAATATAAAGTCAGGGGAACTGTAGACAGTTTGAACTCTCCACTTCCATTCTCCGTTACTGAAAGTGCTGCAGAAAGATGGGGTAAAAATTAGAAGCAGAAGCCATGGTTTTGATAAACAAGCTTTAAGAATTGCTGCTAGAGGAATACTATTGTTACAGCTGAGATTTTCACAGCTAGTAGAATCTCAGCTCAGATGTTTTCACTTTGTCCAACATGAACTTCATCAAAATGGAGGGAGATCTTCACTTGCAAGCAAGGGGAAAAAAAAAAAAAAAAAAAAGTAGTAGATGTGATGAGTGATTTCTATGCCCCACACACTCTTCTGTAGCATCTGTGGCATGAGACAAGATCTCAGTCATCACCTTCTTCAACCCCTCAGTGCTGCTATCAGTCAGTCCAAGCCCCTTTTGGAAAGCTGTATTTAATTCATCAGACTCTTTACCTCCTGTACTCATATTGAAAGCCTCTTTGAGGAGTTTATTCCTCTGTAGGTCACCAGCCTTCAAGTCTAAAGATGTTTGCAGCCCATTTGTAACTATTGGTCTTTTTCCAACGGTGTTGTACACAACCAGCCCAGTGAGAAGCAGCAGCCTTCTGATTTACCCAGAGGTTTCACTGCCATCAGGCTTGTGAAATGTACACTCTAATGGTGGGAATAATGCTCTAATATGTCTGTAGTCAAGATTTTAGCTGCAGAGTCATTTGTTACACAGGATGTAAGGTTGGACATGGAATTCCATGCTCTGGCTCTGATTTCTCTGAAACAGAGCCATTTATTTGTGTGGAATCTCTGAATCACAATGCTTACCTGCTTTGAGGTTTAATCAAGGAAGCTGTAAGAGTGCCAGGTATTGTATAAAAGCAAGATGCAATTATTAAAAGTGGGCTTTGACTTTTTAAAGATAGAGTAATAGATGCTGAGTAATAAATTCCATTAACGATTACAAGGAAATGTTCTTATTTTTGAAGTTTGGCAATATTGTTTTTTTTCCTTTTGGTTGATGTTTAGTAGTTATTCTGGTTTTGCTGTTTGTCATCTAAAAGTACTGGAAACAACTAGATGACAAAATAAATTCTTTTTCTTCCTAGGGTGTCCCACCACTTTCAAAAATGCATTTATATTTAGCAATTGAAGCATCCTGCTTTGACATGGCTTTAAGCAAGATGTTCAGCTTTCAACAAATATAATTTTGAGTCATTATATTTGTTAAGCAAGTATATGGTTGTAACCAAGATGTTCAGCTTTCAGATTTAAACAGTTTTGAGTCATTAAATTTGTTAAGCAAGTATATGGTTGTAATTTTTGGTGACAATTTTACATTTCTACATTTATGTAAGCAATTTCACTGACCTAATGTATTTGTCATTATATGTATGTGCATGTTTTTCCTAGCTTGGAAATTAATGGCTTAATAGATTCCAATTTTTCTCTCTCAATTTGGAATGGAAAAATGTATAAAGTGTCCTATTTGTCTATGATGGGAAATCTGCTTCCTGTCCACTTACATCAACAGCTCTGAACAGTGCTGCAAATTCAGTCTGAACTTGATTGCTGTCAGAAGTGTTTCTACAGTTAAGAAGCTGCAGTGTAGCACTTGGTTCCACATGAAGAGAATCAAATGTGCTTTAGGATTTACTTTGCTGTGCTGTTGAACGTGCCTTAATTCTGCAAGTTTAAAATGAGACATTCAAAGCTAGCTGTTGCATCTTACTCACCTACTGGTTTTTGTTGGAGGAAATCTTTCTTGCAACAAGCAAAGGCACAGAAAATAAAGATCTAACTTTTGGTTGTTATATTACTTTGTTTTCAGGAAACTAGAGCACTGAACTCCTGCTTGAACAGGACGAACCAAAAGAATCCATGATATTTCAACCTCAGCCTCAGTTTCCCTTCCTTACAGCATTATAAGAATTTGTAGGATTGCCTTCATGACATGCTTGAAAGAAAATACCAAAGACAAATATTTTTCTTCATACCGAGTTACCAAAAATCCAGTATCATTTTCTGCAAAACAGATGTTGCTATTTCTTAAAGAGGGAAAACTGCGGTGAATATATGTCCAGCTGGTGTAGTTGTGTAATCTTGAGCTTGTTGGAGATGCTGACCCACCCAGATGTGGGCACATCTATTAGGCAGAGTCCTGTGCTTGATTCCCTGACTCATATTGTAAAGAGAGAAAGAGCCCAGCCTCGTGCTCAAGATTTTATGATGGAGCGTAAATCAGGTCTGCCTGTACTTGACCAAGGTTGAAATCCACAGTGCTGCATGGTAATTAGATTTTTAAAAGATTTTTTTTCCTCTGGTTTATTTATATAGCAGTAATTACCTCCAGCACACAGTCGGAGTGACTGCTTGTCTTTCATGACCATACTTTTACCCTTTCATTTGACTGTCCTGTGCTTCTGTGGCTGATAGAGAGCTTCATTCATTATCCCCGAGCCCCTTCCCCTGCTAGCCCTTGCGCAGTGGCACAGCAGGGAGCACAAGGTTATTGTGTGGTAACTTGAGTGGGAGTGGACGTGAAGAGCTGAGCAAGAGATGCATCCCTCAGCACTGAGCCGGCAGGATTGTTCCCAAACCTTTCTTGGAGCCATAGCCTACACAAGAGGAACAGAGTTTCACAGTGGTTGTGAGACCAGATTTCCTCTTCTCACCAAGACTTTCATCAGAGTGTCTGACTCCTTCCGGGGAATATTTAGCACAGGTACAGAAATGTTCCTTAAAAAATGCAACATTTTCCTGCACTCCTTGTTTCTCTTATCTGTTCCCTCCACCCTTTCATATCTAATAGCTTCTGAACTTGTTGCTGTGTTTGAAATAAATTTGACAGTGATTGGTTTAAGAGATATTTAGTTCCTACTTGTTTTTTCTTAGTATAAGAAAAGGCTCATCATTTATTTTTACATAGAAAAAGTAAGCCTCAACTTAACCTTATTGTTTCAGACATACAGAACCTTTTTACATCATGCAAGTCCTAGAACTTTTATTGCTGCTTTATCTTCAGTAGACATTGAGAAATCCAGTGATGAAATATCCAGTCATCAGAAACCACAGCTTTTTAGTTCCAAACTTTCTTGGTTGTATCTTGAGACTACAGGCAAAGCCCAACATTTTGTCATAGCATGGGGAGTCTGAGCTGCTCTGAGTGGGATGAACCATACAAGATGCCCTGTCAGAGTGCTTAGTGGCCCACCAGGAAAGTAGCTAAGTCTGTGCCTAGCAGTTTGTGTGCAAACAGTCAGTGACCCTCTTTCAGATGAAACTGTGAAAGCAACAAACATTAACTCAAGATTTTTAACCCACTGTGTTTGGTGCCATAGAGACATTGAGTTCAGATGTGCTACTAAGGGACATGGGTTAGAGGGGAAATATTGGTGGTTGGTAGATGGTTGGACGGGATGATTTTGGAGGTCTTTTCCAACTTTGGTGATTGTATGATTCTATGACAGAACTGGTTTGGTGTCTGGAGACAGTATTCCATCACCCTTCACATCACTCTTATCTATAGGTACCATTACCTGCACTGAAGGTGTTTGGAGGAATGTTCATTATATTTTTCCCTTCAGCTCTTGTTGAATTTCTTGTTTCAACCACAGATGCTTATCTACCTTCATTTCACAACCTCTAAACATTTCACATTTTGAGTTATATTTTCGCTACTGTATCTGAGCTGAAGTAAGAATGGGGATAGCAGCTCTGCTAATGGGGAATTGAGACACACAGACTAGAGGTACAGGATTCATATGCCTGTGATCTAACCCCGTAAAAGCCAGAGAATTTTCTATTCTAAGTTAGTCATCTAGACTGCTCTTTAGTGTAATGAGAGAGATGTCTGGATGTCCATCCCATCCAAAAGTGGGATGAAACCTCAGTTGAGATGGCTGTCCATCTCTGTTAGCTTCTAAAAGCAGTTAAGTGGCTGTCTTCAAGTAGAGCGTAACTTTTAGCTGACTGTAGTTGGAGAAGGTGACTCCCATGCCTGCCAGTTTGCCCGAGGTCATACAAGGATCTTAAATCTGGATTTAAACTCAATGTACAACCTATTTGTGGAGCAGCAAAAGTGTGGGATTTCTGGAGGATTTCTGGGAGGTGTCTTTGCAGAGGACATCAGAAGGCTTCAAGTAAAACATTTGAAATAGAGCATTTTTAGTCCGCGGGTGAGAGCTAAGGAGGTTGGCCACATGGGGGGATAACATTAACTACATGGAGGCACTGCAACCAGCTGGATAATTCCAACTCCCCTTACAACGTGAAGAAATGTGGGTTTTAAAGCATCATCAGCCCTCCCAAAAGCAAACAAAGTTGGTGAGTCAGTAAACAATGGAGTTCATAAAGTGCCATTTACTTCCACCTCCGTCTGAAGCAGTAAATTCAGATCAGATTCTCACTAGCTGTCTGGGCACACCGGGGTCTTGATTTCTTTTTGAAAGGCATGGGTAGCAGTCACTTCTCTTTTCCAAGATGTCAAGAAAGCTTTGGTGTAACAGTCAGTGAGACAAAGCACCTGTTGTCAGCAGTGGTTCTGCTTCTACCTGGCAATTGTACATGCTGTTGCTAATATTTCAACTATTTTTAATTATCATAGAATCATAGAATCATGGAATCATAAAATCACATGGTAGGATAGGACCTACAAGATCATCTAGTCCACCTTTCCTCCCATTGCCATTACTACAACAAGCCACTAAAACATATCTTGTAGCTCCTCATCCAGATGCCTCTTGAACACTGCTGGGGATGGCAACTCCACCACCTCCCTGGGCAGGCCATTCCAGTGCCTGACCACTCTCTGGGAGAAAAAGTTCTTCCTTATGTCTAGTCTAAACCTCCTCTGGTACAACTTGTGGCCATTTCCTTGCATCCTGTTTGTTGCCTGGGAGAAGAGACCAAACTTCTCATCACAGCTTCCCTTCAGGAAGTTGTAGAGAGTAATGAGGCCTCCCCTGAGCCTCCTCTTCTCCAGACTAAACAATCCCAGCTCCCTCAGCCGCTCTTCATAAGACCTGTGCTCCAGACCCCCCATCAGTTTTGTTGCCCTTCTCTGGACATGTTCCTGGGCCTCAATGTCTTTTTTGTAGTGAGGGGCCCAAAACTGAACATAATACTCAAGGTGCAGTCTCACCAGTGCTGAGTACAGGGGAATGATTACTACTCTGCTCCTGCTGGCCACACTATTTCTGGTGCAGGATAGGATGCCATTGGTCCTCTTGGCCACCTGGGCATACTGTCTGCTCATGTTCAGCTGAGCATCAACCAACACTCCAAGGTCCCTTTCCTATTCACAGTCATCCAGCCACTCATCCCCAAGCCTATAGCGCTGCATGTGGTTATTGTGACCAAAATACAAAACCCAGCACTTGGCCTTGTTAGGGCCAAGTAATGCCAAGATTATTTTCTCTTTATATGGAGAATACCAGCTAGATTTCACAATTTACAGAGTTTTCTGTTAGGAACTTAAGTGAACAGAATCTGCACAACGATGTTACATAAGTCCTACCTTCTGCTGAGAAAAAAAAAAAAAAAAAAAAAAAAAGGTATTTTACAACTGTATGAGGAAAGCAAAGAAAGCACTTTCGCAGTGTTGGTGCCAACATCCACACCCATAGTCCTCAAACCTATTGCCCAACTGCTGTCCAGTCTTAACGATGTTTGGTATGCGAGCTCAGCTGCTTTCAAAGCATTACAGCAACTGCTGTGGCCTTTCAGAGCCTGCAGCTCTCTTCTCTCTGCACTGGAGCTCACACAGAATTGGACTGTGTCCCACTCTCTCTTATTCTTACTTCCCTCTTTCAACAGTTTGCTGCGCACTCTACCCATGACACTGCATGTACACAATGCAGTCAAGATTGATTTGGTAGCAACATACTACTTCTAACCATGGTATTGTTGTCAGGTTATCTGAGGAGCAGACTCATGGCTCTGAGCACATCATAAACTTGTGTCAATACTACTTCCCAATAGTGAGAATGGATTGTGTAGATTTTTTGTTTTGTTTTTCAAGGTGCTAAAAGTACAAGCAATTTGAGTTCCCACTTTTTTCTACCCTCTGTAACATAGCGCTTCACATTACCATTCATCTGCAAAAAGCCATTTTTAACAACTGCAGGTCAGGAGTCTGTTTCCTTCCCAGCTTCAGTCCACAGGGATTTTCATGATAACATTTTTTTCAGAGCTGTGTGCTCTGTGGAGAAATGTGATTCAACAGCTGCCCTTCCTGAACTGTGTCCTTAAAGTAGAAGCAAACCTTTTATAAAATTGGTGGTGAGAAAGGGTGGGCTTGTCTGTATGTGGATAGGTTTACGTTTGTATGTAGGAGTCACACATATTAACAAAGCTTTGCTCCATGTCCTCACCTTGCTTCTGATTGCCAAGTACTGTGGGAATCTTGATCTTTAGCTGGATTCGGCAGGAAAATAAGTTGCAAGCAGCAAGGGGATACAATAACACTGTGGTAGCTGTAGCTGTTGTACTGGTGCAACAGTTTCTGAGGGTGACTCAGGGTGAAGTACATCCTGTTCTGCATGAAATTGGAGGTCATTTCACCTTCCCACAATCCATAGGACTTCTGCCTATTTCTACACCAGCAGCCAACCTGTTCCCAACCTTTACACCCTCACTGGGTGTGAAGAGTCAGAGGATGGGAGGTAGATGTCTCCTAGATTTGTTGATGTGCTGTCCAAGTTTTGTACCTGGGCAATTTGGACACTTTGCATCATATCTCTCATTTCACAGTCCAAATGTACACCATCCCTCTTCTGTTTTATTTTCTAGCCTCCTCCTTTTGATAGATTTTTCTTGTGTGTATGTTGTTAAAGCTAATTTATTTACTGTGCATCCTTCATTTGCCCCCTAAGGAGGAGCTGGACCCTTTTCACCCACTGTCTCCACTTCTCCTCTTCATTTGGTGTGCTGAGTGTGTTTTAGGACTCTAATTATTGTCGCCGTCCTGAAATGACCCATGCACAAGAGCTGCTTTGCATTCCTGAAGGCTGGTAAGCAGCAGTGCCTGGTCTGCTCTCTGGGGCAGGGAGGGATCTCTGTGACAGATCTCAGCTCATTTCCTCACCTCCCTGCCCTCCACCCACAGACCAGTGTCCCAGGAGCCCAAGCCAAGCTGCCTGCCTCCATCCCGCCATGCCTGATTGAAAACCTTGCTCTGTGGATTAAGACACAAAGGTCCTACGTGAATTAAATTGCTTGGTCTAAGATTTTTCCTTTGACAAGAGATTCCAGAAGACAAAATGCCCCTATGGTATTCTATGTGCTTTTTATTTGTTTGTTTGTTTTTTAGCACATAGTTCAGCACAAATGGGTCTTCTTGTTCTGAACAAAGGAGATATGAGTTTGACAGGAAATGTTTTTTGGGGCCCCATCCTCTGCCTTCCTTTCTCCACTCCTCACCAAATGAAAAGAAGCTCCAGCACTAGAACTGGTGTGCACCAGTGTGGGAGGCAGATTTTCTGTGCATCTCTACCTGTATGCACAGAGGGGCCAAAGCTGTCCCAACCCCACACGTGTATTCCTTCTTCCTCCTGTCACTTGCATTAAAGATGGATGATTTTCACATCATTCCTGCCCTGGCAATGTTAATCTGATGTGGCTTTCACAGCTTTAGTTGCAAATCCAATCGCTTGATGGATGGGTATGTTTACCCACCCCAAATCTCAACTTTCCTGCCTTCCCCGCCTCCTAGCTAGTGTCAGCCAAGTCAGCAAGATCTCTGTCTATAAAATATACCAAGCAAGCTGCAACTTTGCAATCTTAGTGAGATTTATGGGCAGGCTTAAATGATAGCTTTTTTTTTTTTTTTTTTTTTTTTTTTTTTCTTTTTTGTCCTTACAGGCTTTTATAAACAAACATTTTCCATGAGTAACTTTGTTTTCCTGAGGTCCATGTCAACTCAGCTCTGCTGATGCAGAGACCTTGCTTGTCTTCCAAAGTTGCTTTAATTATAATGAGAACTGCAGGAAACAGAGAGATGAACTTCAGTTTCCCAAACTCTGGACTAAAACTCTTGCAGAAAAACTTTAAAGTCGTGTATCCTCCTTTCCCTGACAAAATGAGAGAGATCTGGAATACTGGAGAATATTGAGGCAAGTGTGGGGAGACCAAGTGTGAGACGAAACCTGTGAAAATTTAACAAAACAAGCAGCCAAATCTTTTCTCAGTTTTGGCTGAAATGGAACATTGCAGGGCTGAGCATTACCTCTTTTACCATTGGCCTCTTCCTGCGACTGTAGAAAATATGTCAGAGTGAAGAAGGCAGTACAGTGTGTATTTTTGTTTGCTCGTGTGATCATCTGTGTGCTGTCCTGCGTGATCATAGGACATGAGAGACAAAACTTCAGGGCATGAAAATGTTGCCATGCAGAGTAATTTGTCAATTTTCACCCCCTCTCAGTAGAGAATGAGTCATGTTGTCATTACGTGCCCTTTATTCCAACTACAGTGACTTGCAAGCTTCTTTCCTACTCTATCTAACCATTAACCATAAACCATTCAATTTTCAGAAAGTTCAGGATCCTCTTTATAATGACTGTCCCCCTCCTTGACTTTCCTTGAAAGTACAATGTCAAGATAAAAATCAAATATTTACTCTTGTGTATGCAGACAAATCCTTTCTGTGTTACTTATAATGCTTCAGATTATAAAATTGGATATGATTTCAATCCTCTAATTGACCTGTCATCATTTACTTTATTTTCTACTTTATTTCTTGTGGTGCTTCCTGCTTGGGTGGTGAAACTTGGAGGAAGCATGGGAAAAGAGATATTTTGTTCTTAAGTTATATGCTTTTAGTCCTTTCATGGCAGTAGAAACCTTTACATAAAGAAATAGCATTGGAAAGAACAACCTAACTCCATTGGCTGCCAGCTGTGAATAAGCATGATATGGAATCACCTTCCTAAAAATGGGATATTGTTTCTCTGATTTCCCATTGAGAAACTACTAAGTACAGCTTGAGGGAATTTTTCATTTCAGTACCCTCCTTTCAAACCTTGTTGGTAAATGTTTCATATTGATCCTTGATCCAAACTGTTCTAAATACCTGTATAACCAACACTGTTTTATTGTAAGGATGTGAGTTGCTGGCCATGAAAGCTTAATTAGTGATAACATTAAAATAAATTGGAAGATGATCATTGACTTCAATGCTGGAAGTAGTTCTAATCTGAATGATGCCAATCAGAATGGTAACTCATACGAGACCAAGCGCCCCTCTGGTAGTATTGGCATCCAAAGTGGAAGGCCTCAATTTTCATGACTGGTAGGTGATATAGTTCAAAGAATGATATGAAAACTACTGCCTGTCTTCCTTCTGAAAATCAAATTCTAGCAAACATACCAAAGTCCTTTGGGAAATCTTGGATTAGATTTAACAACAGACATTTTTTTCTGTCTTGACACTTTCTCATTTCTGATGAAAATTTTTGGGGAGAGACTGAGAAGGCAGTATAAAGAAAGAAACTTCCCTTCCTCTTTCAAAAGGTTTGGGAACTTAAGGCCACTTTGCTGTCGAACAGAACCAGCAAGTATCAGCACCTATCCTGATGTGGAGTCCTCAATGTTTATTGATTCTATGCTCATCATTTATAGCACTAGCCGCAGATTTTGCTGTTGAGTATTGAGCATAGACAGATTCAAATTTTCTGGGAGATTCAAGAACATTCTCTGGGAATTCTGCAAACTCTTCCTTTCTTCAGCACAGGACATTGCAGCTTCCTATAGCAGACACCAGTCTATATTTCCATCTCTTGCACACAAGATTGCCAACACGAAGGATTGTCTGGTTCCTACTCTGAACTGACATGGTCTGATGTAGAAGACCAGGCATGCGACTACAGCTGCATCTCACCTGCATCAGGCAGAGATAAGGAGCTTACAGCTTGCTCCAATAGATGATAGGAGAAATTCAGATAGCTAATCCTTGCCAGGAGCTAGGTAGTTTGCATTCTTCCATCACTCTACACCTAAGGTTTAAACATAGCTTAGAGGTGGATAGCAATGCATTTCATTGAAAGTAGTTCTTGTTAAAAATGATTGGGTTTACATTCTGCCTAATGACCATTGATAGGTAGGCTGTGTTTTGACATGAAACTTAAGTAATAACTGCTATTTATTGCTTGTAAATAGATATTGTGAATATTTTAGCATGTTCCTTTTTCTTTCTAGTTGTTTTTCAAAGATATTGAGTGATAGAATTTGACCATCACTGCTCACTGCAGTAAATCAGTGACAGAGACTCAATTCAGCTTTTCAGATTTGCTGCTTGGTTCTCTAACCAGCTGACACAGAGTTCTATTAGCTGCAAGAGTGAGATTGGATGGTAGTGGGTATTGTATCTCTGCTTCTGCTTTGGTTGATATCCTTACTGAAGTGTGGGAGGCAGCCTGCTCCTGTATCTCACCACTGGAGAATAAAAGACACTTTATATCCTAGTGACCAAACATCTCAAACCATTTAAATGTCTTGCGCCTGCCACTTCAACTGTAGGTACCGAAGCAGCTTTTGAGGGAAGACTTGATTTGACTGATCTTTTTGCAAATCTCTTCCATAAGGCAAGCCCTACCCAACCAGATTCTGAGACTGCATCCTCAGCTATTTGGACACAACATTGGTGTGTCGATAGAGAGGCTTCACAAGGAAGAGATTTGCAGTTAAAAGAAACTGAAGTGGCCTTTGCCAAATGAAATTCTGAAATGGAAAGCACCATTTTGTATCAGTATGGACGTACAGAGAGAGTGACAGTAAAGAGGACGATTGAAGGGAAAAGAAAGCAGTTAAAAATTGCAATAAGCATATAGTGGGCACAGCCAACTGAAGAGTTAAGTCACAGAGCCTTATTCACTCTTATGAATTAATAATTGATTCAGTAACAAATCACTAATGTTGCAGTAGTCATGGTGAATAAGATAATAAATGTGTCCTGTCCAGGGAATGCAATGTTGTTAGAATTCAGCTGAAATTATTCATAAATGTGCTACTTTTCCTCATCTCCAACTACTGCTAGTTTAGCTTTTCTTTTTAATCTTCCTAAGCTGTCACATTAGATGGTGGAGCTAGTCACGTTCTATATACAGTGGAATATTAAGGGGAACTGTGGAGACACTATGTCAAATTTCAATAGATAATAGACACAAATTGGGAAACAAAGTATTTCCATCTCTTCCTACACTCCTCCTCTGGATTAATAAATAAATAAAATAGAAGCCTGAAGGCTATTTAACAGCATTCACTTGTGACCCCTGTAGGTTGTCTGCCTCTCCCTTTCTTCCTGCTTATACACGAGGCTTCTTAGTTGGGTGGCATGCAAAAAGAGCTCTGCATCCTTTTAGAGTGAAGGCTTTTGTGATAGGGGGTACGAGGTCTCTGCCATCTGTCCTGCAGAGAGGATTTGCAGCTTCTGCACACTAGTGTGAAAAGTGGGCATAGATCTTTTGCATTGCATGACAGACAACTGGGAGCTTGTGGATCTAGGATATCAGGAAAAACATAAAGAAAGCACTGGGGGAGGGTGGGGGGGGAGGGGAAATAACTCAGAAAGCCATAAAGAGGAAGGTGAAGCAGGTAGAACAGTCCTGCAAAAGGTGGAAAGTGTTTCTAAGTGTCATAACTTAGATTATGTGAACAGCAGAATCTCTCTAATCATATCAGGGAAGGTGATGCTGGGAATTAACAGAAAAGAAGCCAGACAAAAATGCTAAGTAGAGCATAAGGTTTTTTATTTTTATTTTATTTTTATTTATTTATTTATTTATTTTTGTAACCAGTGAGTGTAATTGAACTTTTTTGTAGCCTCAAATTGGTAAATTCTTCATTGCTTGAAGTTTTCAAATCAAGATTTGGATGCTTTCCTAGAAGAGAAACTGTAGCCAAGAGCAAGGTGTTCAGTGAGAGAATGAAATTCTGTGGTGTGAAATGTCAAGGTGGAGAGGGAGAGAAATTCACCCTTAAACTCTGTGAACAGAGTCTCCGAGTATATCTAGAAAATGACAACAGTACGAAACAAAAACTGTTAGTGTCAGAATGAAAAATGCTGAGGAAATTATCAAAGTAGTTAAAGACTGCAAAGAAGGAAGATAGGAAAGGCAGAGCAGAACTGAGGATTAATGGTAAGCAGTCCAGAAGAAAAGATAGGAGAATAATTAGCAGGACTGCAGAGCAAAGGAGAAATCTAAGTGAAAAGAGAAAAACCTGAGGAAGTAATGTCTAGAATGTTTAGAGCTTAGTTTGAATGGCAATGACATTTTCAAACAGGAATGTAGGTCAGAAAGTCCTCAGTCTGGTTCTGTTCAGGTTCCTGGTATAGAGTTACAGAATTTGTAGAATTATAAGTTCTAAATATTGTAGATGTGATTTACATCTACAATGAAGATGACGTGAAGTCACATATACAATGGAGATGAGCATGTGTGAGGATAAGCATGTCTATCTGGGCCAGACAGCTGAACAGGATCCAGATATGGACCACAGATATCATGAGAGGACTGCTCTGGAATCCAGGAGTACTGTGCTAAGAAAGTGGAGGTAGTACAGGAGAAAAATATTAGCTGATAGCAACTCTCATTTGTTAGATACAGGCACACTTTGCTTATCTGTTGCAATTTCATCTGAAGATCTCAAGCCTGGGGGGAAATTTCTCTGTATGTTCCCCAGTAAATTAGGATTAGCCTTGATTTTTCCCTCCTGCTGCAACACAGAAGACATCAGGAGCTTCCCATAAAGCACAGCAGCATAGAGCTCCATCTCTGTCTGGAGACATAGGAAGAACACAGCAGCCAGCGTGGGCTGAGCTGTGCAGTGTGTGATTTCCCAAGTTGGACACTGGCCAAGGTGATGTTGTCAGATTGCTTGCTTTCTGAAAAAAAACACTGCTGTGGTGTCCACAGTGATCACACGATATGAGAACCTCCCACCTTTTCCTCCCTGTCCTTGGTTGCCTGGATGCTAGCAAAGAACACAAAAGCCCAGCAGAATGAGCATCCCTCCTCCTGTAATCAGAGAGGAGATGCCATGTTTGTGGCTGCCTCCCCCCCCCAGGTTACCCAACAGGCATGGTGGAAAGAGCAAAAGAGCTGTATGTGCCTCTCTGATTGGAAATAATGACATCAAAACCAGGCATAGGGGGTTGGGGCTGTTACCACATGGTAAGTCACATGCGGCATGGATGTCTTCACATCCTCCTCCAAAAGGTTCTGTGTTTACTTACGCGCTGCAGCACACTGCTGCTCAGTACAAATAAAACACATCTCTCTGGGATATCTGAGAATCAGGGTTCATGTGCGGATGGGTATACACCTGTGCATGCACACAGGCGACATTAGACAATGCTCTTCTCCCTCACTGTTTTTAATATTATATTATGGGCATGCTTTGCTACTGAGGCTATGAAACCACTTTAAGCGAAGTCTGAGCCCTTTTCTGTAAAACAATGGAGACAAATAAAGTGAGAATGGAACTGGTGGGAAGCAGAGAGGACTGGAGTCCTTAGTTGTCCATTTGCCCTACACACTCGTCCGCTCTATGCTTCTACATTCCCTCTTTCTCCTGCCACCCAGCCCTCCCCCTTCCCCTGTACACATACACTCCTTTTATTCTCAGTAAGTTATTAAAAATGTAGACATCACTGGCTCCCAGGGTCAATATGTTGTTTTTAAATTTAAACATGAATTTCCATTTCATTGAGCCTTCAGGCCTAATGAGATGTGCTTTGACAGGAGCAGCTAGCTGGAAAAGGCATGATTGAGGGGCGAGCCAATAATATTAACTCACAGCAGAGTGTGCACACACAGCACTGGAGCCACGAGCCTTGATTCGCTACTATCCGGGGCTCCCGCTACAGCAGGCAAGGATTTCTGCTGCAGGCCCTGCGGTGAAATGTCAAATGCATTTAACCATCTGTGAGCTCTGCTCGCTTGGACTGGCCCAAGTTGGACAGCCTGAACAGGGTTTCTTTCAGCTGGGATGACAGACAGGGCCAGGAGGGCTCAGGAAGTTGTGTCAGTCAGTTTGGAGGGCATCATCTAAAACAAAGGGAAGAGCACAAAGCAGAGGGGAAGGTACTGGGGCAGTTCTTGAGAGATGTAGGCTTCTGCTGACTTGTTGCATGACCTAGCAGATAACTTCAGAATTTATTGAAGAGCAGGAAAAGAGTATTTGCATATCCTGGTGTTACAGGGCCATCGTTTCCCTGTGAAGTCAGTGGACAGCGAGAAGTTCTATTAGAGGAAAGTGCAAAAACTTGATTGGGACTTTCTTATAGAGAACATCATTGTCCAGCCAAGTGTATACATAGTATGGGTATGTGGGAGAATATGCCTGTAGTCCACTCTAGGAAGATATAGGAACCCCACAGGGAAGACCTACTCCTTGTAGTTTATAGTTGGCCCATCTAAATAGTGCATTTTGACAAAGGGTTGTAAGATTCATTGTCTGGATGTGGCACCGGAGAAGACTGTCTCTGGAGATCACATTTTCCCATATTTCTGAGAGAAGGGTCATTTGAAGCTATCCATTTAGGAGACTACCCTTTACCCCATAAAAAAAAATATGGTCTACTATTTCTAATGTATAAGACTGCAGATGAGCCGTGGCCAAAGAACAAAATGTGTTTGGGCAAATGGTGAGCTCGAGTGCAAGTAGTAATGTGTGTCTGATTTTTCCTGCTTGTAATACAGAGAATGCTCATAAGTTATATCCCAGTAACAGTTATCAAGTATGTTTTACCAGAAGTTATTTTTTCTCCACTGAAAATAGTAATTTTAGCATTGATAAATTTGAAGGGAAAGGTGGATAAGAAAATATTATTTTTGCAAAATTTATTGATTATCAATGAAAAATTGATGTTACACAGACTGAATCCATCCAATCCAGAACAGGTCTGTTTGTTTTTTAATCTTCCAGTTTCTTTGTCTGAATGTAGAGGAAGATCCTTTTTTCAGACAAACCTGATCTAAATGCCCAGTGATTAAAAGTTGCTCAAATTGTCCATTTCAAGTGTAATTTGTAGAGCTTCCTTTGTTTAAAACTGAAAGTAGTCCTTGTCATGACAGTTTTGTGAGTTTACTCCTATTGAAATCCACAATGGCAGGTGCTGGTGTCTGTGTGTATGTTTATAAAATAGGAAGAAGAAATGCAGCATGATATTAAATGAAAAGTAAATCAGAGTGGTAATTAATAATAAAGGCCGCTGAATATTCTAAATCTTTAAAAAGGGTTGCTTCTCCCCCCGTCTTCCCCCCCAGATCCAGTGAGCACTCATTCGTATGAATAACATTATATGCATGAGTAGCCCCTTTGAACTCAATGAAACACAAGTTAAGTATGTGAAGGAGGTCCATGCAGGAGTGGGACCAGGAGCTTCAGCTCCGTGTTCAGGGCAAGCTGTAGTGTGATGTTTGTACTGTTGCTTAACTGTAATGTGGATGTAAATAGTAAATCTTCCCACTTCTAGTCTGTCTGGGCTTTACTGAAAGAGATACCCTCTTGGTGCCTAACCCCTTCTGGATTTCTGCATTTCTGGCCTTTAAAGTGTGATATTTAACTTTCAGAAAGCAAATAACAACCATTGTACACTTTTTCACACCTTTCTCCTGAGATTCTTCCAAAGCACTTTTGACAACATTAACTGATGAGACTTGACAACTCCTCTGTTGAAGATGGGCTTTCGGATTTGCCATTTCTCCTTCTCCCCATCTCCTGAGATTCTCTATATATTCCCAAGTATATTTTGATCTTCTGTAGAGCTTCATCTGCTAGAAATATGTGATAATAAAAGAAGCTAAGCTTTTACTCTGTGTTTTCTAAAAACAAATTTCTAACTTACATGATCTAAAGAGAAATATAATTGATTTTTTTTATTATTGTTCTTTGAGGAAAACAGTTCAGTTAAGTCAATCCTTACATTTGAGAGTACTGGATACTCAGTTCCCATTTTGCAAACAAGTGAGTAGACAAAGGAGAAGACAAATTTAAAGTTTTGTTCTGAACATGAAATAAATCATCACCATGCAAAAAGCAAGAAATCTGGAGTACCAAATCCCTTGCTTTATGTCCTGGCTGACACTCATAGTAGGAGACACAAACCTCAGCAGCTGAGATGGTGTGAGGATTTGCTGCCTTAACATATAGAATGTTTTCCATAAGCTGAATTTCATGAGTCAGCATTTCTGAGGGCAATAACTTACAGTAATAAACAGGGAAAGAACACCAAGTTTGTGTGGGTAAATTTGGTTCTAAAGTGAGTGATGTACTTCGTAGTAATCAAGTACAGTTGTGAGCTGAACATTTTAAAACCTGTGAAATATGTTCCCTGTTGGATGACTTCAGCTCGGCTTTTTTTTTTTTTTTTCCCCCTGTCTTCTCCCTCCTTCTCCCCCTCCCCCCTTCTAGCTTTAGCTGTCTTTAAGGATAGGAACCTCAGTGGCATATTTTGCATTACCATTACAGAAAAAGAGAATAGGGAGTGCAGCATGGAGGGGACAAATACAAATTTCCCAGTTCATTACATTTGTGAGCTGCAGAGGGAAGCTGCTGTAGTCTCTGTATGAAGGCTGGAGGTTGGAAAGAGTGGAAAAAGGATAAAGCAGACTTAGGAACAGCAGTTCCATGTAAATTCTTTCCCATCCGCATGTCTTTCTGCTCAGTGGAGTCTTGGAGCAGATTCAGGCTTTTCATGTTCACAGAGAATTGGAAGCTTAGATCTCTGACCTTTTTAAAATCCATTTTAAGTCTCATCTTTCAGAGATTTAAACAAAAGATTTTGACCTAAAGGGCTATTGTTTTACACTTTCTGATGGAAGGGTTAAGAAAGACTGAGAGGAAGGAGGGCAGAAAAAGAGATTATCTGAAATGGGATCTGGTAGTGTTCTGATGGTAATTCTGCAAACAAGGAAGGGAGACAGAGGCTTGTAAAGATGCAAGTTGCTGCTTTTAACCTGTAACAGAAAATGAGGGAAGGAGATCTGGGAGAACAGACAGAATCCCTGTTGGAACAATACTACTTTCCTTAGTATAGTTAACTTGCCGCTAGGAGAAAAGGATGTTCCTGATTCATTGCTGCCACCACAGTCAAATAGTGTTGTTGTTTTCCTATACATTCCCTAAAGAAATATCTGATATAGCAGGGTCTTAGAGAAAGACGCGTTATCTGATCTTGTCATTGGGCATGCTGGAAGCCGAGACCACTCAATTCCTTGACTTGAATTCTTCATTCTTGATGGTGGAATTTTTCAATGTGATCATTAGCAATAACAATGAAAAACATCCTTCCTTCCACCCCACTATTTTCCCCTTCCCCTCCTTTCCCCCTTCCCCCCCCCCCCCCCCCAAAGTCATTACTTTCCTTATCTTTTTTTTTTTTTTTTTCTTCTAAGTATGTCCTCTTCTGCTTGAAGTAGATTTGGAGTTGCTTTTTGGCAAACAGGACTAAATTCTTCACACCTCTCAGTTAAAATTGGGAATACACAGATAGATAATCCTCCGTGGCTGGAAATGTTGGCAATAGATGTCTCCATCTCTACTCATGCTATACAGACTTTAATGACACGGAGATGCACTATTGCTGAAGTTTCATCTCCACTCTTCCATTCAATAGCAAACCTCAGAGGATGTAGAGAGAGGAGATACTAGGACAGCAGAAACACAAAGGGGAAGAATGATTGGCTACTCAGCAAGGCAGTGTGTGACAGTGGTGTTGTCTTTCACTCTTGCTTGCCCAACCACTGCAGCCTATGATACATGGCAGTATGCATTCAATGAACACACATGTTGGCCCCAATAGAAGCACATTAGTGAGAGGAATGGAGTAAGGCAAACCTTTATTTTGCTTGAGTGTGAGCAATGCTTTTTGTTCTTGTTTCTAGAGAAAACAGCTTTTCAGATGCACACTCACAACAGTTTGTTCAGCTGCTTCTGCACTACCCCCATTTCCATCTACATTCCCCATGATCTTTTTGAATTTGATTAGTTTCAATCACACCTGAAAATGTCTGAGCGTTCTTATGATAATTATATTTCTAGTATTTGTATAGAAATTGGTAAAGGAGATACAAATGAGTTTCCCTGCTGTGGAGGTGGTGAACAGAGTTCAGCCACAGCAGCAGCTGTCTGATCTGTGCCCACACGTTGGCCAAAATAACTGGCCTTTGCTCTGCATCAGACACAGAGCTCACAATCTTTTGGAGGTAGAAATGGCAAATGGTAGAAACTATGTTATTGAAACGGGAGATCAGTGGATCAACACCTCCATCCAAATAGAGGAAAAGTCAGTTAAATTTCAACAAAATGGCAGCTTTGAGATTGATTGGAGGTAGATATTTCAAGAGTTAGTATGAGCGGAAAGTTGTTCCATTGAAAAGGAGTCTTTCTCAAACAATGAATCAAAATGTAGGACTAGTTGTTGCAGGATATTGTGAAGATGAAAGAGTGTTCTTGGAATAGGAGGCTTAAAAAATAAATTAAAATACGAGGAAATTTCTTACTAGTCAAATTCCTAGAGAAGGAGCTTATGATATGATTGCTCACATAACCTATTTCTGAGAAATTTCCATAACTGCTAATATCCAGATGATAGGAATCTCTGAACAGAAGAATTGACTTGCACTCTTTTTGTCCTCTATCTATAAATGTCTGACTGAAATGACTGTCAGAAATAGGTGCTGGGTGGGAATCATCAGTTGGGTATAGCACTGCTGCTTTCATAATTTTGTCATCCTTTATTGGGTATTCTGAGTGCTGCTAAAGCAGAGTGAAGCTTGAACTGGTATTCATTGAGAAGGAGCCATGGACAGATTGACAAATCTGCTGTGGGATGTGAAACTGATAATTGCATCAGATTTATGATGACCTTTATAAACGGACATTAGAACCTTGAATTCAAGGAGGAAGCCATTTCCCCTTTTGAAGAGATTAAAAATAATGTCACAGTGTACTTTGAAGCCTGCAAAAATTTTCCTCCTAGTGTCATGCTTTCCTTTGGGTCTGATCTAAAAAGCTGTGCATACTCCCAGGGGCTAAGCTTCAAATAATAAAAAAAACGTGCAGGGAAAGAAGCTGCTTTCACACTTCACAAAAGCAGGACAACTTTCCTTCTGGGAGCCAGTGATCAGGGTTCCTGCAGGACCTGCAAAGGTGTGTTTAAAACAAAGTGAGGCAAGTTAAGAGAAAATTGCAGTGATTAGATCCAAGGGGCCAAATGTTCCCAGTATATAATAGTCTGGTTATTTCCCCTTTTAAAGTTCTGGAATCTGAATAACTGCTTTGCTGCAGGATGGTTGATCAGACTTTAGGAAAGCTGTTCATCCACAGCTGTCCTTAAGGGTGGTGGGGAAAGGGAGAGGACAGCCCATGTCTGAGAACATACAGAGGGCTATGAGGAGTCCAGTATATTCAGGACTTCTCAGAGCACAGCAGAGGAGCTATGATTTTCAGTGTTTCAGCCTTAGATCCAAATGCAGCTCATCCACCATTAGCAGGAACTTTAAACACGACTCTGATGTTGGAGCAAAAAGGATTCTGACAACATTTTTTTGTGAATGCTATGAGACACTGGAGCTGAATCCTGGAGCTAATCATGAACAAAAATTGAAATCAGACACCAGCCAATTTTATCTGTCTTCATTTGAGCAGTTTCCCCCTTTACCCACTTCCACCCTCCTCCCATCCTTATCTTTTGGATGAATAGCAAGTTTTGAACAATCTGCTAGCAGTTGCCAGCTCAGCTCCTTTGCTTTTGAGCCATATTTATTACTCATATCCTGATTTTTTACAAAAGGGTTCTGCTGCCTTTGAGTTTAACAGAGGGGTCCCTTTTCTGTGAGAAAATGAGGAGGAAACACAAGGAAGCTATTTGCTCCAAATTCAGAAGAGGAAAATGTTCCTCTCCCCCCCCACCCTCCCTTGTTGCTCATTGATCTTTTCCCCACTTCTCACATTAAAATTAATTATTTCTGTCCGTCCATCCTTTCTTACTCTATATATCAGCTTTGTATCACAGATAATCATTATCGAGAAAATCCTAATGCAGCAAACAAGTTGGAAGGGATCTTGAAAGAGTGTCTGTTCTGCTGCAAGGCAGGGCCAGACATGTCTAATTGATGGATAATTAGTACCCTCCAGTCTATGAGTGGATCCATCAGAAGTTTTGGTTTCTCAAACTGCTGATGCTGAGCAGTTAAGAACTGGCATCAGCTACAGCAGCTGCCACCTTGGGAGCTCCTTGCCTGGACCTACAGCCTGCCTGTAGTCAAGAGATGTTTACTCAGCTGCCCTGGACTTTATTTCCAGTGAGGTCCAGGCAGTGCTCGTTAGGAGAGAGCACAGTGCACAGATCTTTGGGCCATGGAGCAAAAGTTCCTGAATGAGAGATCTGGGGACTGAAACAAGGGAGGGCACTGAGACACTGCACTGAGAATTGCAGGTATGAGCACACAAATGCTTAGATTGGAGAGGGCAGAAACACACGCAGAAGGGGCTTCATTAAGTTAACCTAGCTTCAGAAATAAACTCTTTCCTTGTTCTCTGGCCTGTGCTTCTCAATGTATCAAATCACTTTGAGGTCCCCATTTGAGCCAAAGAGGAACAAGAAGGAAATACATTCATTTTCCTTTTTCTGATTCTTGTTAATGCTTGTGACTTACTCTCTGAATTTTCTATCAAAGGAAGATCTGGGCAAAAGCTTTTTAGGGACAAAAGAGTTGAATCCCAAAAATAAGTGGTGACAGATGTAGGAAAAGGACCAAAGTGCCCTTTCTTTCCCCAACTTTCCTTGTTTTTTAAGCTGTGTGTATGTCTGTTTTTGCAGTGTGCCTGTGTGAAGCACTGCACTGAAGTGCCGTGCCTTATACTCAGTGAATCCAGCTTTTAATTTTGGACTGGCTGGTAGGCCTTTCTCCTGACGCCCTGCAATTTACAGTCCCTCCTCTCCACATTTAATTGTGTTTGTAAATAACCAGTATATCATCTGGAGGAAAAAATTGCAAAGTATCTGTTACAGGATAGATTTGTAAAACAAATTTTCCTGCTGCAAATATAGGATGGAGGGGAGGAGTCCTTTGGTGTTCTATTTCATACACAATTAACAAGCTCTCATACTGCTGTAAATAAAACTCCAGTAACGATACTTAGCTACCACTTCACTGAGATCACTGCTTTTCAGGCGAACTAAGGCTATCCTGTTGCACACCTTTATTGGTACTGAACTTGCAATGGAGCTTGAATTCCTGTCGGGTGGCAGCCTTGCCTGCTACAGTGCCCAGCAAAGAGATTTTTTTTATTTTTATTTTTTTTCTGATTCAACAGGAAGATTCTGAGGGCATTGCAATAGTAAAATATACAATTATGTGCCAGGCGGTACGTCATTACTGTGCTGACTGCATTTGTTCTTTAAGCAGGCGGAGAGAAGCTGGTGTATCCCAATAGCTAAGAAAGGATTTGCACACCCGGCTGGGGATCTCAGTGCTTTATCTGCTCTAGTGAACCAAGCCTCCAGCTCACTGCAAGCAAAGAAATGTGGCCGCTTAGGACCTTTTCCTTTGTCACTGAGTTGCACATTCTCAAACCAAAGGAGAATTTAAGGGGAGAAGGAAGGAACAGAGCCCGGGTCTGGTTGTTTCCTTAGATAATATGCTCTCTAGTTTCTATTCCTGACAGTAAATCATCCTTTTTTCTTTTTTCTTTTTTTTTTTTTTTTTAATTGGAACTCAAAATGTTTTGTTCTGTAGCATCAGTGCTTTTAGCTTTTGATTAAAAATGTGGAAAACAATACCATAAACCAGAAAACAAAATAAAACAAAACAAAACAAAAAAAGAAGAAGAAGAATGAGAAGAAACAAACTGCCTATGACTAAGATATCTTTATTTTTTGATGAATTTTCAGATCCTTTTCTTGTCAGCTGAAAATCATGAAGGAATAATAAAGCCTTCAGGATACCTGCCCCACGGGTTATGGAGGGACCCTTGTGTGGTGCCAATAGCGATAGTTTGCTATACATACAGCAGAAAGCAGCTCATCCCATTTTTCCATGTTGGCACCTTCTCATCAGTAAGATGTCGGCAAATTGGAGGGAGTTCAGACAAGAGCCACAAAAATGATAAAGGGCCTGTGGAGAGCTGACTTACGAGGAGAGATTAAAAGAACCAAATATGTATAGCTTGGCTAAGGGATGACTGAGGAGAGGGGGAGGAAGGAAAGGTGATATTTATCTCCATATATTTGCAAGGGTGTAAATTCCAAGGCAGGAGATGAACTGCTTATGATGGTACAAAGGGAGATTTACTAGAAGTTGTAGTAGGAAATTAAGCAAAGAAAATTTTCAGCTGAATGTCAGGAGAACTTTGTTAAGGGTAAGATAACGATGATAAATATTTATGTAGCATTTCGATAGTGTGAAAGGGCAAGCTGATTTCTGCATTCAATGTTTCTAGGCAGTGGGGACAGATTGCTTTCCACTCTGTCTTGCTATTTAAGAAAAGGCTCAGTGCAAAAGGGGAAAATTTCTCACTCCAGTATGTGCAGTAAAGACGGGCAAAAATCCTTGTCTAAACACATCTGGCTTTGCTACTCTAGAAGTAGGTTGGCTAGACCTTGACTGCGTTGTCTGCCTGTGTTTTGCATTATGTCAGGTGTTGGTCATCTACTGCTGACATTTCTAAAGACAACAGACTGGTAGGACTTTTTCCTGGGCAACTCTAGCACAAAACGATGGTCACTTTTTCTGGCATGGCTTAACATTCAGAACAGCATGTGAAAACTTGCAATTTAGTCAGTAAATGAACTGAAGCCAGTATTTCTGCTTTTCATCCTGAGATCAATTCACTACATAGCTCTGCATTAGTGCTTGCTGAGCTTAACAGAAATATTCCAGCACCTGCCCAAGCAAAGGCATCTTTTCAGGGTTGGTGGAAATCTTGTAGTTGAGGACCTTTAGGTGTGAGGTAATTGGAGACAATACTAGAATGTCCACTGAAAGGGACAATCCCATGCAATCTGGTAGAAGAATGTGGGGTAGGAAATACTGATCTCTTCTGCCTCTCAGATCAATTACAGTGATCCTATTCTGATGTCCAGTGTTCCACACTGGAATCTTTTACATGGCTTTGTCAAGTAAAGGGGAATCCCAAAGGTCTCCCGACCTTTATGTACTGCCAGAAAAAATCTCTCACATGACTCAAGATGAAAGTAGGCTGGGTTTCTTTCTTTATCTTTTTTGTAATGCAGTGTTCAGTGTCTGGGACACAAACACATGCAAAAAAAAAAAAAAAAAAAATTGTCAGATGTGTAAATGCAAATTTAATGAGTACTTAAAAAAATCCCTTCAAATCAATGCAAAAATATTCCACCATGGAGTCATTTTGATTAAGAAAAAAAAAAAAAGAGGGGGGAGGATGTTGCATGAAATAAGCAAAATTTCAAGCTAATGGGAATCTCATTCATTATTTAATCCACTCCTTATCTGAAATGTACAAAAAATGGAATCTAATATGGCGTATGTATGTTGTTGTCTTAGCGAAAAGACAGGGGCAAAGGCCTGCAATTTCACTTAATATATTAAATCCTACTGCAGGCTTTGAGCCAGATTAATAACTCTAGCGAGCTAGAAAATCCCAATATATATTTTTTCTAGCTCCATGCATGATGCGGCTTGATTCATAAGCAGCTCTACCGCTGGGCTTTATTAAATACAAATAAAATATCTCTTCTATTGCAAAAGCCCACAAGGTGACAGAAAGAGAAGAGACAGTCCTTGCTAGTTAAAATGTATTTTCATTGGCTTCCTCCTCCTTACCTCAGCCCCCAAGTCCCAGGTCCCTAGAATATTTATACAGACATAACCCAGTGCATAGAAACCAAGGGGATAGACTGAAAGGAAAGAATTTGTTCCCAATCACTGGGGCATGCTTGCAAAAAAGACCCCGCAGTGTTCCAACCCTCAAGTGGACGCGATTCAATTTTATGCCCACTCAATAGAAGAGTTTCGGCAGCCCAGCGCACTCTCAGTGTCTGGGCCAGCTGGTTTGTGGCTGATTTAAGCACACTGCCGAACAACTTGCTGGCAGCTCTGCCACAAAACCTGAGCTGCTGCTCTGTTTGCCAGGCAGTTTGTTTGAACCCCAGGCTCAGAAGGCAAGATTGCTGTCAGAGAATTTGAAGTCATCTAGCTGGTTTAGCAATCATGAAATTGAGGCTGGGAACTGCAGAAGTTGGACTCTGTATATTTTAAAGGTTGCTTTGCAGGCCTTTCTTTTTATGCACAGAGACAGTAAACGAAAGAGTTTAGAAGAAAAAAAAAAGAAAAAGTTACACAGGCAGTATTGGTCCTGTTTGTGAATTACAGCACTCATAAGGGAGCTTTCCTATTTAGGAGACCGCTGAAACAAATGTGCCACATGTATCACTAAATATGTGCTCAAATGCAGTCCTGAAGAGTGAAGGAGTTGCTCATCCTTAGCTCCTCTTTGTAAACTGGGCCTCTGAGTGCACAACATTCAAGGCCAAGTCCTTGGAATCCACACAACAGTAAATACTGAGAGGCTCAGATCCTGGTGCAACACGTTGCCTCAGCTCTTTACAGTTCCATAAAAACAACAAAAACAAAAACAACACATGAATGTGTTTTGGATTTAGAAGCAATAAATCCCTGAATGGGAGAACAACGTGGGAACACGAAACATTTCGTGAAGGTATATCTGTTGAGTTTGGTATAGTGCAAGTATGCAGGAGGTGGGTTCTGCTCTGCAGATATTAGGGTCAAAGAAGGCAAATGAGGTTGTGGAGAATGGTGTTACCTGTCTGTAGTGGGCAAACAGAGCTGACCAAATGAGGAACAAGGAAGATGATATCCATTATAGCATTTCGGGGGAGGACAAGTCAGTACTTGATATTTTTAAAGCAAACAGAATAATTATATCTTATTTAATGTATTTCTCTGGAGAAAATGGAGCTTTAACTGTGCTGAAACAGGATAAAATGATCACCCCAAGTTAATTTCCTAACTAATTTTTAATTGTTTGGTTATGTGTTTTAAATAAAGGTTGATGCCCATCACATGCTCCCTCTTTACCCCCCTTCCAAATGAAAACAAACAAACAAACAAACAAACAAACTTTTTTTTGTTTTGGTTTGGTTTTAATTAAATGAAGAAGAAAAATGGGACATAAGCTGGTGCTGCAGGTTATCGGTTATCTCATAGGGAAATAAGAAAGTAGTTGGATTTATTGCTTTTGTTTTCTGTGAGGGGAAGTATGTGTAAAGTTATTTTTAAATTCATGTCAGTTTCCTGATGTATTTTTTCACTTGCCCTTGGCATGGACCCTAGGCTCCCAGTCTTGACCATGCTGATATGATGGAAGGAGATATAGATGCAGGAAAGGGTTCCCTGTCTGCATGTGAGGTAGGTGTCTTCTTTCTGGCTGAGAACTTCCTATGATGTGCTGGTGTCAATGCAGCATCAGTACTGTGCTCAAGGCAGCAGGTAAGGAGATAACCTGAAGGAGTGAATCTGATATGGGGCCAGCCCTGCATGAAAGTTAGGTTTATCCTCAAGACTGTTAATAGTTTATTATAATGTGCATTACCACAAGAGTGCAAAAAAAAGAAAAGAAAAAAAAAAAAAAAAAAAAGACCTCTGGAGCACTTAATGCTTACCACATGCAAAGTGAAAACACGGTCCTTGACCCAAGTTGCTCAGAGATGTGAACGCCCGAGAGAGGCCACAGCAAACAGATGGAGGGAGAACAAGGTAATAGAGAGCAGATTATGATTTTGTCGGGAAGTTGCAGTGATAGCACACCAGCTGCCTCCCGGGTGTTGAGTGGTTTGGAAGTGTCACCACAGAGGTGAGTTTCAAGGAGGCATGGCAAGGAGGACTCTGTAGTAGATGCCTGTGATGTTGGCAGGGCTTTCACATCCCTGGTACACAAAGGTCTCCGGACAATAGAAACAGCTGACATAGCTTTGGGGTTAAGCCAACATTCTCATGCTGTTAGGATGTTTATCTGAACCAACCTTTGCAAAAAGCTCTCCCATGCCTACCTCAAAGTTAAGGACTTGGAGGCTTTTGAGGACAGAAAGCGTCGTTTCTCCTGACCTTCTAGTTATAATAGAGGTCACAGTATCTCAGCAATTCCTTTACAATATCTATCTTAGAAAGGTGTGCTGTCCTTATGAAGAGCCTTCAAGGGAGCTGGTATCTCACTTTTATAGGGTCTATACGTGGGTTGCACTATGTGTGAAATATAGTAAGTATATATTCTTGTGTTGTTTTTTGATTGTTTGTTAAGTGAGTGTAAGGACTGTTCTTAAAAGCACAGGGTTTTTGAGCACAGCCATGTGTATTGCAGAGGCAGCAAGTGAAGGCTAATTTGAAAAATTGACACTGGACACTGGGACAAGATATGCCCTTTAAATGATGGTCAGTGACCCAGCAAGAATTTCCTGAGTGCAGAAGGACCTCAGTGGAATTGTTTCATGTCTGCAAGTGTGTGGCTAAGCAGTTTAAATGGAAATAGTACTGAGGTATATTGCTTGCCTTTGGCTTACGCTTAAAGTGCTGTGCTCCAAATGTTCATGGTTTCACACAAACTGAGGTTCAGCAAAGCATTTTCAGAGTTTAAACACAGAAGTCAGTAAAATTCCAAATACACAATTTACGGTTTTGTCCTTTTCATGCCCCGTATGCCCAGCCACCTCTTCCTCTTTCATTTCCCTTATACAGAACCACATCATTTGAAGGGCCAACAGATATTAAAGATATTAACGTTGTAGTGGAAGCATGAGCAATGACATTTTAGTTAAGAAAATAGGATTCAGAAGTTGAGATCTGTCCGTGCCACAGACACTTTAAATACCCTCAACAGGTCATGAAAAGGCTTTCACAAATTCATTATATATCTTGTCAACTTGTATTTCAGTGAATGAGAAGGAATATGTTTTTGTTTGGGAGCACGTCACAGTCCTGATAATTTTTAGGCACCTTAAATGGAGCTGGAAAATATAAAATAACATATAGGACACAGGAAATTAAAATGAGCCCTAGATACTATCGAATTAATTGAGCAGGATGTTTCTTCAAAACTTCTTTTCTCTCATCTATTACAACACTTTTTCTCTGATCAGACTGTGTCTGTTCACTGTGTGAGCTCTGACTATACAGTCTACAAACATTTTGTTTCAGGCACTGCTAAGAAATTGTATTTGAAGTAAGACAGAAAATTGATCAGTCCATTTTCTCTATTCCAACTTAAGAGAAGAGTAAAGCAGTAAATAGCGTTAATGCTGAAAAGTGAATTAGATTTCTAACATTGTTTCTGCTTTAATAGTTTCTTCCATTTGCTAATAGCCCGGATAATAGCAACTGCCCTTCAATAACATGTGTTGTTTTGTTTGTATCTTCCTTCTGACAGCATCTTTTTAAAACAACATGTTACAGCTCATTCATGAAGTAGTTATCAATTCTGGGCTTGTTTGTCTCTTCAGGCAAGCTAAGTGTGTCCTTGTTAGCACTGGCTGTCAGACATTGTGTACCTGCAGGCTGTGCTTAGCCTCCTCCTTTTAAGGGTCTCACAGTCAATTAAAATTGCAGATACAAATTTCAGGTCCTTTGCAATAGGGCTTTCAAATCGAAATGCCGATTCCATGCTTTGCTGGAAAGCAGAGCTGCACAGGACTGGTGGCAGCAATTGCGTTCTCTCTGTGTTGTCTGAGTGGCAGGCAGGAGCAGGAGCATCCCTCAGATGCTCAGAATCAGTCAGCTTGGACTCTGAATTCTACAAACAGGATTATTTTAGTATCACCTGTTCCAAGCTAACTTACTTATCTCATGTGTACCTCCTAAAGAAGACTTTTACCCTTCATGATTTTTTTTTTTTTTTTTGGGGGGGGGGGGAGCGGTAAATTCTAGTTTTCTTATTTCCTCACTGTGGTATCTGAACACTCCCTAAAAGTGTTCTAGCCAGTTGTGTTATTATGCTATCTGTAGCTAGTTTTCTTTATCATCCTTTCCCCAGCAGAGTGAGCGAAGTAATATTTTGATAGGGTTTATGGTGTCTCTGCCTTTGCAGTACACCTGCAAAGACGGGTTACACTGGCTGCAGGAAGTTGATGCATGCAGAACAACCCCCTATTCCTTCATTCATTCCAACATACTAGATTTGTCTTGAAAATTATAGTTCCTGATTAGCTTATCCACATGCAGAAAAAGTCCCATTTGGCATTAGGATCTTATCAAGTACAGTCCAGGATATACAGCATTGGGTTTCTTCTGTATGCATAGTCCATGTGTCCTCTGATGCTCAATTGACATTCTGTGACTTGGTATTGCCTGGCAAATGTTTTTTCCTTCACTGTCATGGACTTTCCAAGCCACCCAATCAATCTGTTTTATCCAAATATTTTGATACCTAGATTATTAACAAACTAGGAAAGAGATCATTTACTTTGGACTTATCTATTCAGTAGTTTTCCCAAGTATGTAGATTGCCCTAAAAATAATGCCTCCTATTTATTCCCACGTAAACTATAACAGATACGAAGGCTACAATAACACCAGTTGGTACTGCAAATTTTCAACTACAGTACACTGTCAGCATAGTCACCACCTTTAGCTCTGCATGTTTGTCTGCAAAGAAGAAGAGTCTGCATGCTATGCTCATAAAAATCTTGATGACAAACCAGGCTTTTCTTTCACATCACTGCCACCACTTCTGAAACATACATACACCATCTCACTGTGCTCACATCCATTAATTGGTCTCCAGAAATGTCCAGCAAATCATCAGTGAATGTCAATGAATGCCATTTTTTCTGCATAAAGGAGTTCAGTGACATACCTTTGCTTCATGCACTTTCACATGAGATGCCATATTGTCAGACTGCCCCTCTGCTACTGTCTGTCACAATGGCAATAAAATATAATGGAATGTTTGTGGAAAGGTTCAACCTCTACTGCTGTACCACCAACATCTGCCTCTGTCTGTGCAGGAAAACATAAAACGGGAAGCATTACTTTTGGAGCAGCCCTCACGCTTAATCTTACATTGTTGATGGTAGAAGTTACAATAATTTATAATTGCAGTTACTGAGTGGTGACAGTTAGATGTTATGCTATAAGAGCCTTTTAGCTACATACTGAGTTTTATACTAGTTTATCAACCACATTTCATTCAAATAATAAATCTCATAAAGTTTTACTTTTGTAGATATAGTCCGCTAGACCAGAAATGTTTGCAGAGGAGTTCTGCTTGATTGTTTCTGATTTGATATCCTTGGCAAAATACAATATGGAAACCAACATTAAATTAGGTTGAATCTAAAGTTCTGAAATTAGGAAAATGATTAAATTGAAAATAGGTGCAAATAACTTGTCCTAAATTTAAAAATATGAACTGATTTAATTATCAAATATGCTTTTAATGCTTTTGGATAATTTGGGTAGTTAAAGCCCTGTGAACATTTTTTCTTTAACTACTCTATTTCATTTAAGAGAGTATAACTTGAGATTTTTTCTTATTTAGATATATAAAAAAAATCCATCTTTTTTTTCCTTTTTTTTTTTAAGTGAAATATCCTAGATTTAATTTTTCCCTCTAAAAAAGAGCTTTATGCAACTTCACCTCAAATAGTTCTCTTCCAAGTATGTTCGCAAATTCATTTGGATAGCTGCACTCATTGTTGTGTGGCAGATTTTGACACGTGTACATAATCCCTGGGCAACAGAGCTCACAGTTCTGTAGAGGGACAAGATCCCTTGCTGTGCATCCCTGGGAAGTACTTTTTTCCCCTTTGCTGAAAGGACGTTTGTGATTGTTCAGCATTTTGTAATACTGTCTTACACTCTCAGTGTACATGCTTCTCACTGACAGATGCATTGGCTTGCTGGCACTTTTATTCTTTTCAGCTATTTTCCTTCATTTAAACTTTTCTGAGTGGAAAAGCAAAGTGCTACTGCAGGAATGCCTGCTTTCCCCATTCTTAGTTTAGCAATCCCTTACATGTTCTACAGGGAAGAAGAGCTTGGCAAGTAGACAAGCATGGGAAAATGTTTCCAGATTGCGAACAGGATGTTTGATAAATTACAGGCTAACGTATTATTTGTGGTACTGTGATTGCGATTAGTCCAGACATCACCCTCATTTCTTCTAGGGCTATTTCCTTGAGATTAAGGAAAGCATAATGGTGTGATAGAGTTGAAGTTTACAGGAAAAGAGGTTAGAACATTCATTACACTTTTCTGTATTTATCTCACTCTTCTTGCAAGACGATTACTTTTAACGCCAAAGTCAGATACTTGGATGAAAAATGACCCATCTCCTTAGTTCTCCTATCCACCACATCTCATGAAAATTGACCTCTCCATTAGATCAACTGATCAGTGGAGCATAACCCAGGTTTAATGGCCATCAAAGGGAAAACCAATTTAGTTTTAGCTGCTTTGACAGGAATACATCTGCAGGACTTTGAACAGACCAATCAGATGTAGGCTTCTTTTTCTGGTTGTTGTGTCAAGTCTTTGCTAAATTTCAGGTAATGATCTCTCATAACTGTCCCTTTATTACTGGTGCTTTGTGCTAAAAATAAGTTCCTGGGAGTTTCACAGGAGGAGCTGTCAAAGGCTGGACTTATGTGTATGCATGAGCATATCACGTCACCCTCTTGTGGTACAGATAAAAGATCTATCCTTTCTTCAACCTGCTGAAAGTCTTACACTTCTTTTCAAGTGCCAATGAGGCATCACTGAGCTGAAATAGCACAATTTCCCCAAACTGGAGACTTCTAGATAATGCAATCCACTTTCATCCCATAAATAAATAAATAAAATATTTCAGATGCAGTAAATTTTATCATCCACCTCCAAATACACCTACTGCTTTTTGAAATTGATGTTTGCTAATGGGATCAGGTCTTGATCATATGTTAGAACTGCAGTATTAGGACAGGAAGTAGACTGTTTGGTTTATTTTTTTGGTAGAGAAGTCTTAAGTGCTTAACACAGGAACTAGAATAGAGTCTGGAAACCTCCAGATTGGCATTTCTATTAATAGATCAAGCTGATACAGATTAGAATTTTCCACTGGGTTTTGTTCAGCATTACTTTTGATATATCTGATTATACCCTAACTTGTATCTCCATTTCAGAGTGAGATTTCAATGTAAAGTATTTGTTTATTCACATAAGTACCTACTCATAAGAGTTCCTGCCTTTTTCCCTTTGTTTGCTAATGCATCTCTTTGAAATGCTCAGGTTCAGTCTGGAACTTCTGTGGCACTGAGAGAGTACAGATTAAAAAAATAAATTAAAAAAAAAAATCATTGTTTATAATTGATTTTCGATGTAGCAAAAACACATTCCCTATTCTCATTCCAGCGATATTTGTGTATTTCTGAACTCAAATCCAATGGAACTCAATGCCATGTGACTGGTGACTATGAGAATAACTTTTATAGGCTTTTAAGCATGGAAAATAAGAGAAAACACTTGGAAGAACTACCAAACAACAGAAGGAAATATTTTAAGACTGTAAGGTAATACTTCAAAATTCAGGACTTAAACCAACCTTTTACTGATTAGATATTAAGAGGAAAGTTTCCATGGGCATATATTATTACTCATTCCCCCAATGTTTCTTGAGTCCTTAAAGGAAACAGCTGGAACAAGCTAAATTATGTCATTTCATTTGTTTTTAATTGTATGAACCTTTTTTTTTTTTTCTTCTGTTCAACTGCAACACCAAAACCTCAGTCTCTCCTCTCTCCCTCCTCATTTCTTGGCCCTGTGGATGTTTAATTATTTATGCAAATGGATTATCTCTAACAGAAGAGAAGGAAGGAGTAAAATGGACATAAACTGTTTTAACTTTGCTGGTGTGGAGTTGATCCCAGTCTTGAAATAAAAATCAGCTTTTTGGTATTTGATTATTTACCAGGTAGGGAAAGAAAAAGAAAAAGAAAAAAAAAAAAGAAGAAAAAAAAAAAGAGAGAGAGAGAGAGAGAGAGAGAAAGAGAAAGAAGAGAAATATCACGAACCTCTGATAAATAATTCAGACTCCTCCATCTGTGAAAATGTTGGATTTGGCCTAATTTTCCTTATAAACAAAGATCATCATCTGCTCCAAAAAATAAAATCAGCAGAATTTTGTTTCTGAAGGGGCATTTTTTCCCTGCCAAAATCCGTTAAGTTTTTCCCTGCACATACACAATTAAAAAGCCAAACCAGAAAACTATTGCAGAAAATCAAAGAAGCTACCTTTCATTTCTGTCTCTCCTAATATGACAGCCACTTAGGGCTAAGTTGTTGCAACACATGTCAATAAGAATGATGTTGTTGAACTTTTCCAGTTCTTCTATTCAGTGCCTCAATCCTTTTTGCAGCAGGTCTTGTATATGGACCACTGACTGAAGAAGGAAACTCCATCAAGATGTGTGATGGAGCTTGAAGCAGTACAAGTAACAACTCCACATTGGTCCATATTCTGTGTTGCATAGAAAGAATATATCTTTAAAACTTAGAATGATTTATGTTGACTTTTTTTTCCTCCTGTGGAATTTTTCTTCAGAAAAATAAAATACCTTCATCAGTTTTTGGCTATGAAATGGCTTATGTCTCATCTCACCTGTACTTCTGAAGTAGAAGTGGCGTGCATCTAACTTCTCTAGTCTTTAAGATACATACTTGCTCAAGGGTAGAATGCTAGCAGAAATTTCCCACAGTAAAATGATGTATGAATAGAAGAAAGATGTAATGGGCCACACAGTTACGTGTATAATCTAGAAAAGCATGATGAATCTTAAGTGTATGGAATTGAGAAGGACAGGAAAGTTGGAAAGAGGAGAACTTAGATCTACAACTTAGAAAAATGCAGTGAGAAAATGCATCTGCAGTAACTCTGAGAAGTCAGAAGGCAGAATGCATTGTTGCTAGTAAGTCCATTAGATCCATGACAGATGCTTCTTGTGCTTGACTTGTTCCTTTGATTTCACAGAGGTTTGGTGAAAGAAAAAAAAAAAAAAAAAGGCAAATTTGATCACAGATTGTCTGACAATTATTGTATTCATCTAGGTGTGAAATTTCTGGTGGGAACTTCTCAGGGAGGGTTTGTGGCTAAATTATCAGCATTTCTTTCCCGAAACTAAAAAAAATGTCAATGAAGGTTGGCACCAGGAAAAAGAAAAAAAAAGAAGAAGAAAAAAAGACCACTAATTTTAATGTAATTTTTAGATTGTGTTAGACCAGTAGAAATTGAAAACTAACTAAAAAACTGACAAGAATAGAATGAATATGGATGTTTTCTTTCAACAGTTGTAGTGATCAACTCAACTTCACAATATTCAAGTTTAATCTAGCTTTTAGTTCCGACAGATGGGATGTTACCACTCTGAGAGTCACAAATGCACATTTCCACTCAATAGTAGGAAAAAAAAAAAAAAAAGAGGAATATAAAGAATTTAGCGGGAAAAAAAAAATTAAAAACATCAAAAAAAGCAGGCTTTGCTGTTTCTCTTCTCGGTTCAACTCCAAAAGACAACCACATTATAAAATGAAAAATATGTTGACTCTTGGAATGTATCCAGCTTGCTGGACACTTCTCACAAGGCTGAGCTGAGCTGTAACATTGCTTTAGGAAAAAAAAAAAAAAAAAAAAAAAAAAAAAAAAACCTTGCTACAGTTTTTGATATGCTTTAAATGTCTTTAGGAAATGGCCTTTCCAGTATGTAGTTGGCATGAACTATAATGTTTGAAGACTGTCTAGCCTTTCCAAAGCTACTTGTGTTGGATGGAATAAAAGAGCATTGGAGCACTGAAAGACGTGCCTTATGTTTTAGGGCTCATCCACAGGAAAAAGGTCAGGATTGAGAGGATTGAGGCTACATGAAGTCAAAAACATACCTATGGGAGGTCTGTGACTGCCATCTAAAATGGAGGGAAGTGTAAATAGAGGATAAGCCATGTTTTTGTGGAGTTCAGCCAGGCCTGCAGTTTGTCCAGTCTCCCCATCCATCAGGATAGCTTCTGTGCTCCCTTCTTGTTCTATGGAAGTACAGTGAGTGTTGTCTGAAGCTGATGGACCAAAAGAGGAAAGTATTTATATCGTGTGAGTTAGAGAAACAAACCTCACTGAATTCCCCAAAGGGAACTGCACACTCCGAGTCTTTCAAGGTCCTCTTCAAAAGGCTTTTTTTCCCCCTCCTATCTTCCTTGCAATCTGAACGACATTTTAAAGAGCATATGGATAAAACAGGAAAGACTTTTATTGTGGTGCCCTTCCTTCAGAGTAAATTAGACACTGCTTCAGATTCTTTGATGGGGCAAGAGGAGTGGATGGAGACCCATCTTCCCCCCCCTTCTCTTGCTGAGCCAGATCTGGCCTTGCACAGAAGAAGGAAAGAAAATGACACTCATTTTCTGAAGCAGGGAAGCGAGATGGGAATAACTACACTTTGCAGCTATTTCCAGCCCAAGATTAGCTAAATTCTGGTTGATGATGCCCCGTTAGGCATCAGGGAATCAGGCTGTCCAGCCCCGCACTGCTATAAAATCAGCTTTATTTTTGCAGGGACCAACCTCTTTTCATTTAATCAGGAGCCAAGTCCTGGGGAGAAGCTCTATGTGCACACATATACGTGTGTGAGATAGTTATGAAGGACCTGACTTTGACCTCCTCACTTTCAGCAGAAGGTTATTGTCTTAAATAGCACATCCAGCTAACAATTCCCTTTGATCCTCTGAAACTTCAGCAGAGCCACCTGATATAATTTTCATCCCCCTCTCTGACTCCTTGCAATCCGTCCTCCCCACCCACCTCCCCCCAAACATTCAAACACATTATAGCAGGAACTAATTTTGTCTGGACTATTATTAGATCATGAGATCAGGGCAACATAGAGGTCGTAAAATGTTTCATTCTCTCTGAATGGCCATCGTGCCCCTATCAGGTACCATAACGTTAGGTTTGCTTATTGTGCAGATTGCTTGAGTTGCAAATTGCACATTATCCGGCTTAAACACCTGGCATTTACATTCATTATAACCCTGACACCCCCCCTTTATGGCCTCCCGCGAGGGCCTTCCAATTGGTCAGAAGCACAAATGAATGTTTTATGATTATGATGAATAATGTGAGGGGTTGTGGAGGGGAAAAAAAAAAAAAAAAAGAGAATGAAAAAAAAGGGAGAGATGGAGACAGAGGGAGGACTTTATAGAGTACTTTGACTCCTTTTTGCCAAAGGATTGCAGTGATCTCTGTGGCTGGAAAAGGATTCATATAGCTGAGAGAAGCTCCAAAACATAGATTTCAAGAGGCATAAAGATGTGTCTAAGCTAAAGGAAGGGCAGGAAGGTGGAGTCTGGGCAGCAAAAAAAGAGTTGGAGTAGAGTCAGACTTCCTCATGTTGTGCCCCATTTCTTACTTATGCCAGGCCAGTAGATTTGCACATTTCCATGCCTTCATTTTCATATCAGAACACATTCAGGACTTTCCATCAGTATACATCCCCCTCTTCTTCCTCCACATCAGGTCTGGGACACATGCACTGGAACAATTTCTCCCCCAGCTCTCTTCCAGAGCTCATGCTTTCTCTGGAGACTTGCTGATAACTTAGGAAGAGACAGATGTAGTTGTAGTATAGGTTACTTTAACATCCAAATGGAGAGCTATGCCTACTGTGTTCTGCCTTATTTGCTGGCATGGAGAAGAGTTACAGCTTTGAATTAGGAAGCTGCAAACTAAATGTATGAAGCTATTTACTGCACTACTTCTTGGCTCTTTGGCTTTTTATTGGCACCTTCTTTTCTGCTGTCAGTGACTGCTGGGCCAATTCCATCTCTAGAAGTCATGCTGTCTTTCGAATCTCAGTGTTGTATTTTTTGTTTTATCCCTCAGACAAGACCTAGTTCTACTGTCCAGGTGCTGTTATGACTCAAGTGTGCCTCAACATTGTTTTTCAAGGAACGGCAGAAAGTGGACAGAGTTTATCTCTTGCCTCTGAGGCCATTTTTTAAGCTGAAAAGCCCTGACTATAATTTTGTTTTCAGAGAATCATTAGCACTGACTTCAATGCAGAACTTCAGAGTATTTTTCATAAGCAGACAAAAAAGTTAAAAAAGCACATGCTGTCTCTCATGGGTCATTTATGGTCTAAGAAGTGCCTGAAATCTGCCTCTGTCTCTGCCACATCTCCCCCCTGCATTTCATGAAGCTTGTTCCTGGATGCACGAAGCAGGCAAGCAATAAATACAAATAAGACTAAGAGAGACTCTGTCTCTCTACAGATTGCTTCTGTGGCTTAAATGATTCAAATAAATAAATAAATAAATAAATAAATAAATAAACAAACAAACAAGCAAATAAATGGGATTGAAATTTGACCAAGACAGAGGCTGGGGTTCTGAGATATTTTTAAACCTCCAGCCTCTCCCCCCTCCTTATTTTGTTTTCTTTCATCTCTGAAAAGAATCTGTTGGTTACTGGTTGCTGATGTGTGACTCAGTCAGGACTAATGGGAGCTTACCATGATAGAAAGCTCATGACAAGGGCAGCGAACAGATTTGATGGTTGTGTTTGGGGTTTGTGTGCATGGAAAGCTACCAGCTGGGAGAGAGAGGCAATATTACTGGTCAGTTTTGATACAGCCTCATAATTTAGAAATAATCAAGTAGCGTCTTGATAATGAGAGTTCATAAATGCAATTTGGATCTGCGAAAAACAGTGCTGGTCAAACAGTGAACTGCTCTGGTTTGCTTTCTATCACTTTGTCTGCTAAAGTTCCATTAATTACGATTTATGCTGAGCTCAGGAAAGTCACATGTCCACAATACTGAGCTCTACAGAATCCCCATAGAAATGGTAAAGCAGTCCAAGAAGACTCAAGCAAAACTAAAGGTGAAGGAATAGATGCCAAGGAGCACATGCTTAGGACACTTAGTACTGACAGAAAAGAGATTTCAGGGGAGTTTTTTTGCTTTAGCTCTTTACAGTAATAGCAAGGAGCAAGACTTAGGAGAACAATGCAATAGATGAGGTCTGCTGGCCCATACAAAGGATTGCATTTGTTAGCAATCTTGTTAATCTGCTGGGATTATGGTAGATGTAACCTAGGATATCCTTGTCTGAAAGTATAAATCTTGTTTGATTGTGATGGAGGGTTTCTCTAGTTAGCAGAGGGCAGAAGTGGATTCATAAGCCTAGTGGCTGGTCTGCAAAAAAGAGGTGATTGAATCAGCACAAAATCCTAGTGCAAATTTTTAAATGGTTGTCAGCAAATTACAGCCTTCAAATCTATGCATTGTTTAATTTTTCAGAAGATGCCTTTAATTGAAACATCAGCCATTGCTGAATCTACACCCTTTTCCTACCATAGACACAATAAAACAAATTCAGTTGTACTTTTGACATATTGGTTTCTGAATGCCAATTCCTACAAAACTCAATAGAAATGAAATCACCAGAATTTTATAGAAATAACTCTGAAAAGACATATAATCTATTTGGTAATGTTCTGATCTCATGGATAGATAGCCATGAATGTTTCAATACACCCTAAAGATTTTCACCTTCAGTTCAATCCTACAGATGTGTCCTCTCTCATGTATCTCTAGGCAGTATGGCTATTTGTTATACACAAGATAGCTATGTGAATGAAAAAGATTAATCCAAGCAGAGTATTCACCAATGACTTGAGAACTGTACTTATTCTATAATTGAATCTTGCTGAACTACTTGACTCAACCAGTGGTCTTTTTCTACCTCCAGATAGTGCTCTGTTTTGGATACTAGAGAACAAGTGTTAAAATACACATAAGGGATAAATACAGAATAAACTGATTTTTTCTCAACTTTGTTCCTATCACTTGACTTATGCCTAGAAGCATGAGGGTTATTTCCCTAGCATTTCTTATCCAAGTCAGTTTAACTGTGAATGTTCTCATTATGCATATAAATGTCTAATCCTATTTGGAATTAAAGTAAGGTCTTGGCTTTTGTGAAACCTTGTGGCAATTTGTTGCACAGGGTAATTATGCAGTGTAGTTCAAAAATAAATAAAAATCTTTTGTCTGCTTCAAATGCATTCTCCCTTCCAGTTTACTGAGACTCTTCCTCCAACTGGAAATATATGCATATATGAATTTAATGCAGGAATTTCACAGAAAGCCTTCCCGACAGAGTAATGGTTTCCTGGAAGAACGGGGGCTGTGCTTTCTGATCTCTGGACTTACTTCCTGGGCACCTCTGTCTATAAATTTGGACAAAAATATATTTGTCTGAATATTGCTACTACTTGGGGGAAAAAAAGCAAAAACATTTAGTTACACATTCAGTTTATTTAACTTGGTTCTGGAGTTGTATGTTATGATTAGAAGAGTATTTGAAAGAATATGCAAAAAGGGATGCAACTGGGCAGAGTACCCGGGAACATGATGGATGTTCAATCAAGCAGATATCTTCAAATGAAAACCAGATTGTTTTTAAAGTGCTGCATCCTTGACAAAATAGAGGAACCTGATGCAGAAACTTCTATGTGCCATTATATGAGAATGTTATGCACGGGACATGGGACTAAAAATCACAGTATCTCTTCATATTTCTATTAATCTCTGAAGTAAGCAGAAATACTGAATTTTTTGTTTTTGTTTTTGTTTTTGATTTTGTTTTTTTACTACTGTTAATTATTTGTTTTTTACTACTGTTAATTATTTTTTTAGGTCAATATTATGTCTATGTTCTGTTCTAAGTTTTTGGGTTGGTTTTGTCCCAGTTGTTATTGGCTTAGAAATTTATTGGCTGGTTTGTTTGAATTATATGATAGTATTTTAAATAAAAACATTGCAGAAGTTGTTGTTCAGAATAAATTCCCCTTGAACTGAGTGGGATGTTATTTAATTGTAAGCATTCTATAGAAAATGAGTCAATAAACCCGATGCCATAAAACAGGAAGTAAAATCTTTTCAGGGGGAGTTTTCACTATTTTTGTGAGATAAGAAAAGCTGGGTGTGAATCTCGCTTTGATTTTACTGTGTAGTTCAAAATATTTAGATATTTTCCTATTAAATTCTAGTGGGTGGAGAACTGAGGCAAAGATGGGGCCAGGAGAAGGAAGTGGAGGTTTGTTGCCAGTAGTGATTTATGCTAGCTGCTGTTTTGGCCTTGAGTCCTTAATTATAATTCAAAATTGCAATTTCCTCTTAATTATTTTATAGAATCATTAACTTCAGAGTACCTTTGGCATGACTGTTATGGGGTAGTTCTCTGATTTCAATCCTTTTTGATGTTTGTTCTTCCTTACCTATATTTTCCCCACACACACTTTAACTGCTTTCTTCCCTTTGTATTTGCAAAGGGCTAAAATTGTACTTTGTAAAACTACAGCAACAGCATAATGTTGCCAGTCATAAAATGATTTTCAAACATGAGAAACAAAGCATTCAATTTCCCTGTCTAGAGCTGCATCTTTAAGTTGGCAGTGATGAATCTGCTCTTTATCAGGTGGCACAAAAGCCAAGTCCAGCAAGGTTTCCCAGTGCTTCTGGATTACTTCCTTTCCATCTGCGTGGGGAACAGATCCCTTCTTATTACGAACCAATAAAGGACTGCACCACAGGTTCTGGGGTCTGGTGTACAGTTAGAAAAGTAAACCAGCTCAAGCTGTTGAGCCATGCCATTTCATGACACAGGAGGGATGGTGGCCCTTTGATTGGACTTGCACTTTGGATAAACTCAGCACTTTTCACTAAGATTTTCTTGGAGTCTTTCCATTTTTTTTCAAAAATACCCCAAACTAGGAAGGTGATAGTCCATCTTACCCACTCCTCCTCCCTTCCCAGCTTGATTGTGCTGTGAATCTGCAAAAGTTTAGCAGTAATTAGTGCCGACCTCTAGCTGCTTGCTGCTTCCTAGGAATCCGGGTTGTCAGCTCTGTTTGTCAGAGGGCTGCAAGGAAATGAAGCATTCAGAGGCAAGGAAACGTGGGAAGGAGGAGGAGAGACATCCCCGTGCTACAAAGCACATTGCTATTAAAGTGTCAGTTTTTTGGTTTACTGTTGCAGTTTGTGTGAAGAGTTTATGGATCAGCAGATAACAGTAATTATCGCAGAGACTTTTCTGCTAAAGTCTAATCTAACCTTTTATAGTTTTCTACCACAGGGTCTCCTTCTTTTCATCCCCCCCTAACTTTTTAAGAGCTTGTCAGATGATTTTATTATTTTATTTTTATTTTTTATGGCCACTAAATCATCAAAGTTGACATCAGACACCTTCACACACAAAAAAAGGATGCATAGATTAATTGAATGAGGGGGTGGATGATAAGATTTTATTAATAATACTAATCTAGAGAGTTTATTACGGCAAAACCCAGAAACATATTAACAATATTAAGAGGAAAGAAGGAGGGTGGGAAGGAAGTGGGGGGGGGGAAAAAAAAAGTTGTTGTTGTTGGCCAAGGTGAGATGTTGTCCTCAGATCTAAAGAACTTGGATGTATATAGAGAAAATTTATTGAATCTCATTCAGTTCTTGCAAATACTAGTCCCAGTGTCATTCTGTCAAAGGCAACGCTTTTACTCCTCGATTGAGAGCAGAATAGGAGGGCTTATCCAGAAAGTGGCAATGTGAAGAAAAACCTAAAAAATATCATCACCACCACTGCTAGAAGAGACTGAAATAGTGCCACGAGGCAACTTTTTGACAGCTATTTTTAAAAAAGGAAAGTGAGAAGGAAGTGTTATGAACCTTGTTGAGGTGTTTTTCACTTTTCTTCTGTTAAAGTACAACTTTTCAATGAAAATATTTGAAATGCTTATGAAATATGTTGTGTCATTTCAACTGAGAGACAAAGCCTTTCATTATTTTTATTGCTGCCACCATAGAGTTTGCTGTCGAAGCATTATAAAGAGGTCCTTATGGGGCTAAACTCTCACTTTATAGTACTTTTTTTCTCCTCTTCAACACCTCCCACCCCTCCCCTCCAGTAGGAAAAGAAAAAGGAAAAGAAGGGGAAGGGGATCGAGATGGAGACGGGGAAGGCAAAGGGGAAGGGGAAAGGAAAAAGAAAAGGGAAGGGGAAGGGGAAGGAGAAAGGGAGGGAAGGGGAATGTATCTAGAAGCTAATAGTACAGGAGAGCAGACTTGTTTTATTTTCTCCATTCCTTTTATTTTCCTTCAAAATACCTTAGAAGTGTCAGAAGAGAATTTTATTTTCTCTTTTGTTATTTCATGTTTTAGTAAAAATGATCCACTGTGGGGGGGGTTGGGAGGGGTGAAGATGCTCATGTTTTTTGACAATCACTAGTTCATAATTTTAATGTGATTGTGAAGAATATGCCAATAATCAGAGCCTTGATATGGTATGTGCTATTCAGACATCTAGTATGAATTTGGAGCTGCTCTAACAAGTTTTCATACTCAGTGAGGAAATCTGGCAAGGCTTCAAAGCTTACTGTCTGCAGGATCGAGTCCAGAGAGTGGTGGTCAATGGCTCAATGTCTGGATGGAGATTAGTGATGAGTGGTGTCCCCAGGGATCAGTGCTGGGGCCAATGCTCTTTAATATCTTCATCAATGACATTGACAGTGGGGTTGAGTGCATTCTCAGCAAGTTTGCTGATGACACCAAGCTGTGGGGTGCAGTAAACACACCAGAGGGATGGGATGCTATTCAGAGGAACATAAACAGGCTGAGTAGTGGGCCCTCGTGAGGTTCAACAGATCCAAATGTGAGGTGTTGTGACTGGGTCAAGGCAACCCTCACTACCAATACAAACTGGGGAATGAAAGGATTGAGCAAAGTCCTGCTGAAAAGGATCTGAGGGTACAGGTGGATGGAAAGCTGGACATGAACCAGCAATGTGCTCTCACAGCCCAGAAAGCCAGCCAAATCCTGGGCTGCATCAAAAGAAGTGTGGCCAGCAGGATGAGGGAGTGGATCCTGCCCATCTATTCTAAACGGGTAACACCTCGTCTGGAGTGTCTGTGGTATTCTTGTTCATTGCAGGTGAGTTGGACAAGATACCTTCAGAGGTCCCTTCCAACTCTAAGGATTCTATGATTCTATGGTTCTATATTTAGGTGGAAAAATTTGAAGACAGAAGTTGAGACATGTTTGGCCAAACATTGGTGCTTGTGGTGTAGCCTGTACTGTCCATCCTAAAAATTGTCAATGTGCTACATGCTTGCAATTATCTGAAGTTATTTGGATGTAAGAGTAATTCCCAGCTCAGCTCCTTTAATACTTTGTTACTGGCTTTTTTCAACACTTGCTCATTCAGTTGCATTTCTGATCACATTTCTGAATAGATGATTGATGAGCCTAAAGAAAGACAGGCTAGGAACTGGAATAGTCTCTCTACTGCATGTAGGATTTCAAACTCTTCTATGTAGGCATCTTCACTGTGCCACTGCCAGCACAGTCTACTTGGGGCCGGGGGCAATTTCTTCTTATTTCAATGGACATCAGGACAGAAACCAGTAAAAGCCACACAGTTATCATCCCCCTTTAAGAAGAATCTGTAGTTACTGAATAATACAGAGAGAACTCAGAATGCAAGAGAGCTTGGTGTGACAGTAAAGATGTATGTCAGCTAACTCTTTCAACATGCAAGAGAAAGAAAGAAATCTCAACCATCCCTATCCACTAGCACAGTTACTGAGAATGATGCTGTTTAGAGGAGAAGCTAAGCAAACCTAAGTGTTATTAAGACAGCTGTGTATCTAACAAAAAGTTACTAGGCAAAAGAGAGGAACAAATCATTATGAATCAATTCAACCCTAGCCAAAAATATGCAGTATTATTCAGGCTACAGTTTGAGCTAAACACGGGCATTTTAAATATACTGGAGTGTCAGTGTTGTCTCCTCATTGGTTTAGCCTTTAAGGAGTTACAGTATTTCATCTATCAGTCCAGAAGAATTCATAGCGGAGAATCCATGCAGTCTATAGCTTTATATATTCAGATTTACCATGGATGACTGAGGCAGTGGTGATATATATATGTATGTAATTTTTTTTTTCTTCTACTGAATCTGTATTTCTGCTAGTGATGGAGGATATGGTTGGGTGAACTCTTGTCTCTGTTGTGCCATGTACATGAATCACAGCTGACTTCACCTAGAGTTTTACTCTTCTAAATCATGCTCCAGGAGTTTTCTTTCATGGAAATATCAAAGCCCCTGTGTGGTTAGACTGTTCTGTGGTTAAGGAACTAAAGATTTGGGGAATCTGGTCCCACCTTCCTTTTTATGCTAGGTGCTTATTTATAAAAGGAGAGGATCTTTCATTACAAATACATTTTCAAATCAATATGCTAAAAAGCTTGGCTTGCTTGGTTGCAGTGAGTCCATACAGTTACCTCAGATAGATAGTTTCTCTATTTTGCATTTTGTCATGTCTCCATGCTGTGTTGACTGGGTTTCATGTTTCCAAATCTGTTGAGATATAGAGTTCCTACTGAAGTATAAGTGCCTGCTGGGGCATCAAGGAACAGTAATGAAAGGGAAAATGGCAATATTCAGACAAACTTACGGCCTCCATAAAGCTACAAAAGGAAAGCAATCCTTTCAAAGTAGCACTGGGCAGCAGTCACCTTTCAGAGTATAAAAAATGCTGGGAGAACACACTGAGTATTATTGCTGTGTCTGAGAAAAAGTGTGGATACATTCAGTTTTGGTGCAGAAACTTATTGCTGGTGCAAACCACATTCCACACTCTACTCAAGACCTGAATGGGAAACATCTAATTTTCAGCCATCCTCCTAGAAGTATGTGAGTTCAGCCCTCTTCAGCCTAAAAAAAACAGGAATTACAGGAACTGGAATGGTGAAACAAACCAGTTCACATAGTGGAAGAACAGATTCCTGGTGTTCAGGATCTCTAAGAAGCTTGCATGCAATAGCAGATGTGACACTTGTGATAAGGCCTCATTCTTGCTGGATTTAGCACAGCTATGGGCTTTAGCTCTTCCAGTAAAACTTAGGGAAAAAGAAGTTTCATATTTTTGCTTTATTCAGACTTTGAGAGAGGAAAATATTGTCTGTTTCCCACTTAAACTTTGAGCTGATTGTATTTGTCATAATGCGAAATACTTTTCATCTTGCAGAAAATATATGAAATAAATAAATAAAATTAATAAATTTTTCATAGACACTTAACATTAATTCTTTTCCCTTCTCTGAATGCCTCAAATTTCCACACTGCTTTTGTAATTTCTAGCCTTTTTCTGTGTCCCTCAGCATTATTCACTATTGTTTATCTAAAGCCTTCTTTGCTCACCTGATATATGTTTTTTGAAGATTGATTTTTTTTCCCCCCAGAAGTAGCTCTGTTCTATTTTCTCCAAAAATTGGAAGGAAATCGTTTCTGAGAGGGCATATGGCAGCCTGGATTGCGAAGGCTACCAGCATCTCCTCTTCGAGCTTCACTCCATGGAGCCTCCAATGTTGTTACTGCCACTAGTCTTTTCATTTCTTAAATTAACCATGTAACCAAGCAGCTCATTTGATGGTTGTACTGGAAAGTGAAGGAGCCAGGAATAGATATCCAGGCCTTTTTACTTTGGCTGCAAATTGATTTTAGCTCTTGCTGTGAAGTTTGCAGCTGGCCTTTGGCATCTAGAACAGCATTTGCTGAGAAGTATCCAGCACAAATTAAGGCCTGTATAAACCTTGCTTTGAACGCTCTCTTCTCAGAAATGAATTTTTCTTCCAGAGAATGCAAAGGAAGGGAGGAAGGCTGGCTGCTTACATCTCAGTACTTCCTCAAAGCCCCTTGCATGCATTGCTGCAATAGCCATTTGGGGTGTATAGTTTTAGCCTCCTTAGAGAAGTGGAACAGGCAAAGCTGCCTAGAGGTTATATCAGAGGCATGGCATAAATATCTTTATTCATGGTTTGACACACCCAGGGCATCTAGAGGCCTTACATTTGATGGTTTCAGACCTCAGAGGACCTATGGAGGTGTCTGAGTTTAAACTCTCCAATTTTGCAAGTTTTGCCACACTGGTGTTGGAAGCAGACACAAAAGTCTGTCTTTCCAGATAACTCCCTTAACCATTAGTTAGATTTCTTCTCCTTCTCTCTCATGCAGTAGGGTAAGGTAACCTACAGCATTATGGAAGTGTAGGGATTCCTGCGACAATTGCTGAATTTGACTATGAGGAATTACATCTTGCAAAATCCAGTAGATTTAGCAGATCATTTCTTCTTATTTCAGAGATATTATGATCTGCTCACACGAAATACATGAAAATCACTGTTTTCCAGTTTTCACTGGAAACAAAATTCTCTGAATGTCAATTTTGAATAGAGGGTGGAACACGGATGGGAAAAAAAAATGGAAAAAGAAAGCTGCAAGTTTGAAGAATTTCTCCCAAAAATATTATTTTAAAATAAGAAAATCCATCATCTAAAGGTTTACATCAGCCCTGTGTTCCCCACTGCTCTGAGAAATCTGTCAAGTGCACTCAGGTGGGAAATGTTAAAAGCAGGGAGACTTCAGGTAGCTGGATAGTATGCATCTTCTCTCTCAATGTCAACTTTCAGCAAAAGCAGAAAGCCATGCATCATGATTCTAGTCTGAAGAAAATGTGATTTCATATATATATAAAAGGAACCTCACTTTGCATTGGCTAAAGATCCCTTTACATACCAGTGCCTCTGAGCAGCATTCAGTCTCAGAACAGCAGACAAACTCTTTAACTCTTTGTGTTGTATTCAGTCATCTCACTCAACACTTTTCTTTGCACCTGTAGCAGACAAGAAACAGCAGCCTTCACCCTTCTACTCGACTGCACACTACAGGACGTGCCCAAGTCTGAAATCACCCTTTTGTCACCATCTCTGCCAGTTCCCCCTGCAAGATTTCAATGACAAACATGAATGTTTTCTCTTAATATTACTGTTGAAGCCAATAAGGTGTTAGTTAACTTCTGGTTATGGATCTCTTCCAGGTTGGAGAACGCTGGAAAATAATATGCAATCTGGGAAGAGATTTCAAGATTGTTCCCATTTGTTTAGATAAGCAAAGACCTTTCAGTCCTTTTCTGTTGAGTTAAATTTTCTGGAGATTATTTTTAAAATTTAAAAAAAAAAAAAGAAGAGAAATTTCTGTGTAGTTCTTTCAAAAATGTCTTTCGTAACAATAGTATACTGAGGAAAAAGGTTTTTCCATCTCTCCACGCCCCTTGATTAGTCTGGATTATCAATACATCCTGATTATCTACATGGAATTGCTGCAACTACTATCAGAGGTGACATTAAACTGATTAATCTAGTAAGGCTTTTCTTGCAATTAGATTCACCACTTTTCCAATTACCTAAGTGCTTGCCACCCTTTGCTGTAGTGAAGAGGAATCATTGAGAAGTTTTCACGTGCTGGAAGTACTTTTCTCCAGAAGGATCCATTTTTGAAACAGAAAATCACACTTTGGTGTTATATCTCCAGTGGTCAGAAGCCACTGCTTGCAGACCTTTAAACTGGAGAGGCAGAGAATAAAGGAACTACCAGCTTCAAGTCAAAGTAGGGAACATAGTCAAAGTCATCCTTGTCAAAGACAATGAAGTTATTTTGGTACAGATTGTTCTTCACTTCCTTGGGTAGATTTGTTATGTGTAGTATATAATTTAAAGATCACTTTGCTGTGAAATATCCCCATCATTTTTTATATGGACCAGGCTTTGAGCTTTCCAGAGCATTGTCTGTAAAATGCTCAGTGCTGCTTGACTCATGGGAGGTGCTTTGTTTGCCTCACTGGTTTGTAACTCAGATTTCTGTCTGCTCCCAGGATAGTGATTCTGTGTGAATCTCCTTTTCTGATTGTGCTTTGCTCTCTGTAAAATATGAGTAACATCTTTTCCAAACCTAGAATGCTTTAATCTGCTCCCTCTTGATGGTAAGTTGACTACAGAGGAGCTGTGCTAATTTATGCCAAAAGAAAGGCTGCCTTGGAAACCTCATTGTCCTGTTCTCCAACTCTGTGTGTGAAGAACATGCTAAGTTTCCCTAGAATTAGACATGAGGGTGCCTTAGTAAGAGTGGACATCTTGTGAAACGCCTATCTCTAAGAGCAAGGTGTTTGGCCACAAAATCATGCTGTGCATCTCATGTATAGAACAGGGCCTGAGATAGTGAGATGCTCATCAGCAGAAGCTGATGAAAGAAGAGCAGCAGAAGCAATAGGAGAGAATCTTTGCAACAACTTAAAAAAAAAAAAAAAAAAAGTATAATGACAGAATTCACTGGACTATAAAATAAAAATAAAAATAAAAATAAAAAATTAAAAGGGAGGGAAAGAAAACAGCAACCATACCTGGCTGTTGTACTGTCATGTTAACAGTATGTCACTGAATTTAGCAGAAGGAAGATTCTCCCACACATCTCCCCTCACACAAATGCAACTGACACAACCTCCTGAGCTCTGCAGCACGGCTTTGATCCTGTGCAACTCTATCCCAGTTCTGCAAGGCACATGGAGGAGAAGATGGGGGAATTACCTAGCAGATTTTCTGGAGGAATGAAGGACACCGTTGCCAAGGCATGGTTAACTGCCATGATGACAGCACTTCCCCAGCATCATTCCTTTCTCTGATAGAGCACCCCTACTCCCCCCTCCCTGAGTCCTCCCATCACTGCATGTGTTGTGTTAATCTAATTTGTTCAGCTCAGTGGCTAAACAAATAACTGCAAACACCGTGCTTATTCAAATGCATGACAAAAGAGGGTAGGTCTCCAAAATATTTGCTTGATTATCTGATGAGGCAGAGGTTTTTTCCGGAAAGGGCAAAGGCTGGGAATAGACTAGTCAACACAGGGTGAGGGAGAAGAGAAAGGGCTCCCTGAGTCACTACTGGTTTTTTTTTGCGTCCTGCTGCAATTGGGCAGGTTGGACTGAATGAAGTTGGTCATTGACACATGATGTGGAAAGGCTGTAGAGAAAATCTACTTCCGCAGATTTCCACCAGAGTCCCAGCAATTGCTGACCAATTGCTAGAGAAAAGGAGAAAGATTTCCTTGACCACTAGGTCCCAGAACAAGATCTTATAATAAGATCTGCTCAAGGAAGAACCCCAACCCAGCAGATTTTACAGCTTAGTGGTGTTCTATTGCAAGCAGCAAGTACCAGATCAGCTCTGCAAAATGCAAAATACATTTTGTTTCCCTTAGATTCACTGTTAAGAAGAAGCAGCTATCCTCTCCATAATGTTCAGATCTGTAAACAAGGACTCTCCTAGTTTTATGTTAATGTGAAGTCTTCTCTGGGAAAAAGAAAAAAAAAAAGAAAAGAAAGGAAAAAAGAGAGAGAGAGAGAGAAAGAAAGAAAGAGAGGAAGAAAGAAAAGAAAAGCCGGCTTCATAAAAAAGGTGCATGTACAAGCAAGATTCACTGCCTCTCCAAGAACAACCTTGTCCATGGTTTCACCAGTTTTGCCTTTTAACAAGATCATCTGCTCATTGTCATCTTCGAGAGAAATTAACAGACTCCAAAGCTTTTGACCTTGTGATGGTTTGGTTTTTTTCAATCCTAGTGTTTTATAAAATTTGTTCTTTGTGATTTTCTGTTCCAGAATTGCATCTGTGCTCCCCAAATCACCACTCTGCCCTGAGCCAGATGCTTTCTCTTGGAGGGGAAAAGACACAATGACACTTCAGCAGTCCTTAGTTTTTCCTTTCAGCTCTGTTACATCTTGCATTTTCATTCTCTATTTTTTCATTTTTTCTCCAATGATGAAAGATTTGTGGAAGGTACAAAAACTTCTGCAAACCTCCTGCTCCCCTTCCTCCTCCTTGGCAGCATGAGATTCTGCTCTCTCTGGATTCATACAGTGATGACCAAAGCATCAACATGCTAATCTCAGAGCCGTGGGCCATTTTTCTTACTGTTGTTAAAGAATACAGCCCCACTGGCTGTGCCCTGAAGCTCTCATAGTGAGGAACTGAATTCTGATGCCGTCTTTCCCTTTCTTGCCTTTTTTCCCCCCTGCCTTATTTTATAATTATATTTATTTGAAATTGAATTTTAAAGGTTCAGTCCCTAAAGGCAGTGAGATGTAATTTCTGGTGGATATTAAAACTGTATAAAACTGCTCATATATCCCCCTATGAAGAACAGCTGGTACTCAGAGAGGGGGAGAGAGAAAGAGACTGACTCTAACCTTCTTGCCAGCTATGCAAAAAGAAACCAACAATAGTAATAAATAAAAAGTTACTCTTTTTCCTTTTTTTTTTTTTTTTAAAGCTATTTCTACAAGAAGCATAAATGTTTGCTGTTGTAGATTATAAACAGGTATTCAAATGATGTAGTTTAAGTAGTGCCACTGACTGCAGTGCTGTGACACTACCTTGTGTCAGTAAGAGGTCTGGCATAGAACAGCTCAAGCTGTTATTGTCTGAGCAGGCAAAAGGAATGTGCTGCCATGGAAATTGGGGCCTCTCTGTATTTTGTACAAACACGGAATAAAATATGGTATCTTTACCGAAGGTCCAATCTTAGAAGGCTGCATTTTTCATTCATCTTCTTCCTCAAGGAAGTTATGAAAGAGTGCAGATAGAACTGCATAGAATTAGCTTGCATTGTTATGACAGTGAAACCTGAAGAATTTCAACAGACACAGTAGACAAGAAAAATAGACACTGTTTTCTGCTGGGGGACTGGGGCACAGATCAGTAGTAGGATTCATCTGATCTACCTTTATGTCCATACCATATACCCTTGTATCTAAGCTCCTTTCACAGTTAATGGAAAGGTAGACAAGACAGATGGTGAATTTTAGGGCATGACTCACACTGGCCTTGATCAGATGCCTATGTTTAGTTGGATGAATCATGATCTAGGCTGATGGGCTCTTGGCCACTATGGATGGCTATGAAGAGAGGTGTGGATGAGACTCCCACAGACTGTACAGTGTCATTGCTGACAATTACATTAGCTAATGCAGACAGTAACTGGTTTCGTATTTTTGGTGGCAGAGGCAAGAAAAGAGCTCAAGTACACTGAACTGAATCTGCTTGTTCATTCTTCACTCCAACAGTAGGGACAGTTTTGTTTTGGAATGGAGCAGTGGAAACAGCATTCATCCTTTTTCTTCAGTATTTTTCCCCACTTCTGTTGTTTTCTACCTTAACTAATTAGGTTTAATTTGCAGGCAGGCACTGTGGAATGGAAAAACAACAGTGGCTTCAGCAGCCAGGTACCCAATTGGTCCAAGTGGTGAAATATCTACACTGGCCTTTTTGGGCCAAGGGGCCATATGTGTGAACTGGAAAGGGCAGATTCGTAGAAGGTTGTACAGAGTGCTATTCACCTGATCAATAATTCATTAGGTACAGTTTCTAAATAACTAAGTGGAAAATATCCTTTCTTTTCTTGTGATGACTCCAACTAATCTGCTGATCCAGAGAGCAGACAGCCTGCCAGGGAATGTTATCCTCACGTAGGAAGAAGAGGTCAGGCTTCTCACCTCTCATCCTTTGGACCGATTTTGGTCCAGGAGGTTTCCTAAGCCATTCATTTCTCTTCAACTTCAGTCAAGGTCTCTTTGACAAACTACTCCCAAGCCACTGTCCTGAGTACTGTTCATGCTTTGTACATTTCAGCTCTTACATTTTGCTCTACAAATGCATCACTGATCACAATGCAACCACGGGTGAGATAATTCAAATATGGTGATAGAAGAGTCTGTTTGGTGTAGTGGATGAGAGTATACTCTGACAACAGCCTGCTCTGTGATCATACTCACGTCTCTTTGCTCTTCTATTTTGCCCTTTTTTTGCCTTATCTTTTCTAGCTATATGATCTTGGACACTAAAATAATGATATTGAAAACACAGTCTTCACAGTAGCCAGAAATAGAATTAATCTCTTCCTTCCCCATATGTGTATGTATTTCCTGCTAAAATCCCAATATTCTCAGGCAAATCTTGTAGGACTTCATAACCATAAGACAAAAGAGAGGGGAGGAAAAAGGATTGTTTAGAGCTTATTGGTTGGAGAGTCAAGAAAAAAGGTAGGGATGTGGATTTTTTTGGTTTAGTGGTGAAGACAATTGCTTAGCAGTTGGCCATGAAGGTGCTAGTCCCAACTCAGACCAGAGGTGAGCGGTAGGGTCTTCTGGGGAAGTTATCTTTCCTGACATTTATGCAGTTACTTTTTGCTTCAGAATCTCTATCACAGAGCAGAGCTCACTTTTTTTGGCATATCGATGTTTCTACCCACCAGTGTTGATTCTTGTGCTGTCTTTTAAGGAGAGAGATGATTGACATTTGAGTGTGGTGGTGTCTCTCTAACCTGACATGGCCACGAACAGCAGCCTGTGACATCCTCAGCCCTTTCCACATCTCTTGGGAGAGCTGCTTTCCTTCTCCATCACTGGGGTTAGCTGGGAGATGCAAGGCAATCTGAAACCACACCTCATCCTCCGCTACCAAAGTGTAAGACTGAACAGAATATAATGTACTTTTATTTAAATATCTGTGTATTTCCATGCACACAAGAACATAAACAGCAACACAGATGAGACATTTTGCCCTTTGGATGCTGTTCTCCTGACCTGATTTTTTTCCATTTCATTGACCTATAAACACAAAATATTATCTAATTAGAAATACACAGGGAAAAGATCATTTTAAGTAACAGCAGTGTTACTAACAATACCGACTTGTTTCTTTATTCTCTTTCGTGGTTTGAGGGGTTTTTGTTTTTGTTTTTGGAAAGTTAAATTGCAAATTAAGTCCAATTTATCTTTTTTCTTTCTTTCTTTCTTTCTTTTTTTTTTTTTAATGATAAATCTTGCCACACTGCAGATCTCACACAGACCTAAAGCAACTCACACTGGTTTGAACTCTGCAGCCCCTGGTAAAAAATGTTTAATTACCTATATTTTGCCAAAAGCCAATCTGTTTATTCTGCAGTTCTTGGGGGTCTCTTGGACTCCCTCTGGTGGCTAATGTACCACAAAGTGAACGAAGGAAAAAAAAGTTTACTCTGAGTGTTGCATCTGGGTGCTGTTTGTTGGCATGAATCTCTGTTACTACTTCCTGGGGCTGTCATCTTACCTCTGCCTAGGACTTTTCAGCTGAAGTACTGTGAAGGCATGCTCAGCTCAAGGTATGTTAATGTCTGGTTAGTGGAAATAACAAACCCAATCGTCAATTCCCTACAGCATTAAAAAACAAATAAATGTCACACGCAAACACCCAGATGTTTGCATCAGTGCCTGGGGAAATCATCTGGGCAGGAAAGCTGGAAGGTGGGACTCCAGATTGGTCTTGAAGCACGTAGCCTCTCACTACCATTAACCACAGCAAGAAACTCTTGCAGATCTAAGGTTTAAACCCCAAATGGAAGGTGCTACCTAGGCACTCAAAGCAGCTGGCACTTCATATTGTAGAGAAATACAGACAAATACTCTTTTCCTGTTTTCTTGTTTTTACTTTGTTTTGATGAAAGAAACTTTTTGCCTGAAAAACAAAACAAAACAACAAAAAAACACTGTTAGCTGTTTTGCTTTGTTTGATATTTTTCTTTCTTACTTTTAAAGTGATTCTTCCCCCCCCCCTTTTGTTTTGTTTTGTTTTGTTTTGTTTTGTTTTGTTTTGTTTTCACTTTGTTGCTTGCTTTTTTCAGTTTGCTTTGTTTTCTTCTTCACACATACTAAAAAATCTGGCTTGAACTTGCACTCAAAGCCAGTGCATTCAAAGAGAAATTAGAATCTTCTAATGGTAACTTCTCTTCAGCCATGATCGAAGCATTTCACAAACTAGAAGAAGTTTTCTTGGCTCAGTCACAGATGTAAAATTTACATGGTAAGGGGACAGCCAGACTCCCTCCATAACCACACTGAGTTCTCAGACTGGCTGACGTAGCTTCATCTGCATCATGGTGAGAATCAGGCATCATCTACTGGCAGTGAAATCTACAGAAGTTTGCAGCACAAGTAAAATCTTTGCCACTTGCAGCAGACAGATGTTCCACTCAAGTTTCTGGTACAGGATTTATTTAAATGACTAAGGGAGGCTGATATAATTATTTCAATTCCTGCTGTGGTAAATGAATGGAGTGGAGAGGATGGACTGCCTGTAAAATAGCCAGCTGAATTGGCAGAGTTCAAAATGAGTTGTTGCAGGGGTAACTCCCTCAGAGTCAGATGGCAACGTTTTGGTTGTCTAAAGCAGGATATCTCAGAGGGAGCTGCAGCTTCTATTTAGGAAAAATTTACTTATGATCCTTTTTTGATCCTCAAATTCTTTCCATTTGGGATGAAGTAAAAAATTTAAGATGCTTTTGTGTGTGCGTGTGTGTGAAATCTGCTGTATGTTGCCAGAATTCAGTATTATGTGATCCATCATTGCTCAACAGGATGAGCTGGTAAAATGACATGTGTTCCTGCATGTCAGCATGGAGGAAGGGACCTGCTCAGAATGCAGCTCCCTTGATAGTCCATTCAGCAAGTCTGTGACAATATGTTTTAAGCACTGAAGGAGGACAGCAACCTGATATAAGAGACTCTCATACCCCACAGAAGACATAGGCCTAGGCCCCAGTGACTGGCATTTGCAACATCTTGAATTCATGCTGTAGAATAGATCACACTAGGCAGTTGATTGCATGTTCTCTCACTTTTAAGGAAAACTGAAATGATTTTTGCACAGTGACAGCCTTACACAAATCCATCTGATTGGAAAAACATTTATTATTGTTTTGTTACGTTAGTACAAGTGTTGTTGGGCTGTTTTGTTTGTTTGTGTTAGCAAAACCAGAGGAAAAAATACTATACAATCGAAATAAACATATATTAAAAATGATCTCCGTCACAGTTAGAACATGTTTATTTATATATATGTATATTTATTTACATGAACAACTTCCGAGAAGAGGTTGGAAGATACAGCCGTAGCTTCACAGAGGTCATTTTCCAGGCATTGCTGTTTTATTACATTGTTACAGGGAATACTGTTTTTCTCCATTATTGGAACTCCTGAAATAGGTTTAAATTAACTTACCTTGTCTTCAATTTGTGGAAATTGGTGCTGTTACACTGATTAATCTTCATCAGTGAAGATGATTCTTTACAGACCTGATCCAAAGCTCCTGAGAACAGAGGGAATCTCTCTGTTGGCTCCAGAGAGCTCTGAATTAGGCCCTTGTTAAGGTGCAGATCCTGACAAGAAGGCTGGAAATACCCAGCCAGGAAAAGTTCCTCAATAATGTGGGCAGGAGTATGTGCAAGACGAAGGATGGGAGGATGTTTGGAGGAAGGTTGAGGTTCGTGCCCTCGATTACTAACGCTGATGACCTGCTGTCCTTTTCTGCTATCACAGCAAACTCTACCATGGCGTCTTCTCTTGGAGAGAATAATCTCCTTCAAGTGAAGAAAATAACGGTGGAGGGAGGGTGGAGAAGCAAGCCTTTCATTTGTAATCTTTAGACAGAAAAATAAAGTGTTTCTGTTTAGCACAGAGTGAACAATTAAAGTGTTGGAGTCAGCCGGAATGCTGTTTGCAGCAATTGCTTGTATTTGGCCAGTTGGTGGGTTGCTAATGGCCAATGCAGCCTGCTGTTTACCAAGCACAGGGCTCCCTCCTTCACAAAGGGAGGGCCAGGAAGGGCCAGGGAACAGGCCCAGCTCCCTGAGCCAAAGATCTGCATAACAATTGGCCAGATATATGGAAATGCCAAAATTGCACATGCAGATGCAAGCCCTGGGAGCAGACCTGAGGAACAGAAGAAGCCATACAGAGCAGCCACCCTTTCTGCCCCACTGTCTGCTACACGGCAGGCCTTGCCTGGTGAATTTTAAAGCATCTCCTGCCTTCAGAGAGGGAGACGTGAAGGGATTACTTTTCTCCTCTTCTACTTGCATTTTGTTACTTTTGAAGGCACTGCAAAAAAAATTCACCTGATATTCAATGTAGAGGCAGTCCCAGCAGACTTCCCCTATGACACATGCCAGTGTGTGAGGTGACGTTACATACCTCCCTATTATTGCAATGCAGTGAACTTCTTTGGTCATTGGAGCCACATAAAAAATAAGGAGCCTACTCTTTTCCTGCATAGTTATCATAAAATAAAAAATAGTGGGTAAAATACCTGTATTTACAGTGTCATTTAGTGATGCTTGTTCTATTCTGCTGAAGGCTTGTGTTCAGTCTGCAAATTACTGACAAATTCTGCACTCAAAGTGTCAAAATCATTCAAAAAATGATCCATTCTGGATTGAAACCTGGGATCCGTAGGCTTGTACACATTAGAGATGAATGATTACAACATATTCTCTACGCAGAGCTCTTAAGATCACTCTTTATCAGATTTATTTGTGTGATTTTGCATCTTTATTCCAACTGAGACTCAAATGATTCTTCCATCCCTTCTCTTTTCAGTCACCATAAAGCTTACAACTTTTCCAGTCTGATCAGATCTCACTGGAAATACTTGTCAATCTTTTAACAGATCTGACTTAATTTCAAGTCTTTAAGAAACCCCCAAAGTGAGACGGTCATGGCCTTAAGCTGTCTTGTATGCATTTTATTACCCCTCCTACTTCAGAGAGATTTGCAGGGGCCTTTAGATACTTCTAGGATGAACATCAGTACTAATTTAGGCATTCAGTTCACATCGGATTGATGTGGGATTTTTGATGGCATTTTAATTACACCTTTGGAAAACTGTTTGTTTGTGTCTCCCATACATTCCCAGAAAGCAGAAGCAGTATTTACAGGTTCCAGACAGCTTTCTTTCTCCTCTGAGTTCTTATGCCAAGGTTCCCAAGCAGGCCAGCTTCTCAAACACATCAGGTAGACGGAAACTGTGTGTGATTCAGCCCTTGGAGATGCAGAACTTTCCAAGGAACCCTGTGTACTGACTAATGAAGGATGCAGTCTTCAGTACTGACAAGGAGGTAATTCTGCAGGATCCCAGGAGAGTCCAGGGGATAGCATAGCCCAGACTGTGTCAGGCAGGTAGGACTCAGCTCACCTTGTTTTAGGGATTAGACATAGAATTTAGCATGTGTGAAGAAGCTTGGTTTGTTTTATTATATAAGAGAATCCAGAAAGAGATTTGAGTAATGTCTCCTTTATTGTTTCCTCCTTAAGTCAGGGATTAGGGTTACCATGAGGTAAATGTAGAGGCACAAAGTAGCTTTTTCTTGAGCTGTGTCACCACAAATGATGTAGGAAAGTACAGTTCAAACCACCAACCACCAAACATTTCCACTGACGTAGCACCCTTTTCAGGGGATCTTGGAGAAACGAAGTTGTCTTACAAGGGTAGCAGGAAGTTGGAAACTCCTTTATGACTCTGCATAGAGAAGGGCAATGGAGAAATATGCTTAGATTTCTATTCCTTAGAGCTGACTCCATAATGCAAGTCTCCACTGTGCATCTCTGTCATTCTATACATGCAGATAGAAACATGTTTACCCATCACGGGCCCTCTTCGCCCTCTTTCTGAAGCAAACGTGAATTTACATGCTCTGCTTTTCTGCATCTTCATCACAGCCCCTTCCCTCCCTCATGCCTACGCACTAGAAAAATCTGCCTCAAATCCAGTTAGTAAAAGGTGACTTTTTCTTGCCATCTGGGTGTTCAGTGGCACAGATACTCTTGGCCTGCCTACACACACTCACAGACTCATCTCCCCCTCCTCCTTACCCTTCTTCCTCCTCTCCCCCTCCCACGAGCTGGCAGCAAAAACAAAAGGGAAATCTTCAAAACCACAATGTCAGCTGCCTGTGTCAGTGTGGGTTGAGAGGACGGATCACAGCACACTCATCTCCCAGTAGGCAAAGGGTACTGTATTTCAATAAATTTACATACTACAGAAGAATGTGTAAGAGATTGCTTTGGGGAGCTCTCTGACGAGTTGCTCTGGGGACACCAAGCCCTTGACTTGCTCAGGAAGGATTTGATGCCACCTGCTCTAAAATTCTCATGTTTCTCCATACCTTTTTTTCATTTCAGTACCTGTATCCATTGCTTGCTTCACAGCCTGGTTTTGTTTTCTCTGGGTTTGAATGGAGGGTGGTTGATTAATAGATCTGCAAACGTTGGCTGTAGGCTAACTGCTCAGGGATGAGCAATCTAGCATTTCTCTGCATAGCTCCTGTTCACACCGTGCTCCTGACCTGCTGCATCTCCTTTACGGCGACCAGTCTTGAGTGGATCATTCAGACGGTCTTTAATCTCTCGCTTCTCTTTTGATTACATCCAGTGGAAACATTCCAGCTTTGAATAACTACCTGTATAATATATAGGGCTTCACTGAAAACAGCATTTATGTGTTCATTTCATTTTACTTGAACATTACACATAATTTTTTCTGCAAAAATGTAACATTGAAACTCTTTTTTTTTGTGACTGGCAGTTCAGTATAGATTATATCTTTTTATTTAGGAGACAAGTATACATTTTCCTTAGACATTTCTGTATTTAAACATTTCTGAATCAGGTATTTCCACAAAGCAGAATTGTTGCCTCTGTTTTTCTTTTTTTTTTTTTTTCTTTTTTCTCTTTTTTTAACACTTGGCTTTGAGAGAAGGTCAGCTGTAGAAATAGCAGAATTTTCTGTTTCCACTTTCTGAATACTTATATTCCTAATGAAAGGTTGCTTCCACTAGGATCTTAGCCGGATTGATCATTGGCCTAAATCCCAGCCCAGAGCAGCACAAAGCAGAGGAGCTGCCTTCCAGATGGCAGTTGCTGCTGCTTGTTGGAGGGCGTCATTGTGATTCCCATGGTCGGTGGGGTTAACACCTCCACTTAGTTCAGAAATGACCATGGTTACACAATTTGCTGAAGTATAAGTCACCTCTAGGCATGAGAAAGTATTTCTCAGGTTTGCTACAGGCTCAGTTTGATGTCACAGAAAAGCCATACTGACACACTTTTCAAGCAGATGAAGAGATCTCTTTTTTTTCTCCTAGAAACTCTCTTGGAATTTCAAACTAGCAGAAAGTTGGTTTGAAGAATATAAGGAGAGAAGAGAGCTAGTCACTGTTTCATTCTCATACTGTTGGCATGAAGGTAGTGTCTTCAAGCCCTCTCTTATTCCTGAGTTTGCTCATGACTAATGTGTAACAAGTTAATTAGCCTCCCCATTGCTCCATTCCTAGTCTATAAGGTGAAGATATAGTACACACAGCGGAGTGGAGGAGCAGAAGTGCACTAACACTACTGAGACACACCATAAGAAAGGGGGTGGACACATTGTTAAGATCAGGCAAAAAGCAGTTTTCTAAAGATAAAAAAAAAAAAAAAGAAAAAAAAACAACAAAACACATGACATTCACCTCTAAAGGGTAGTAGTGACCTGCTTCTTTGGCATTTCCATGGCTTTGAGAAGTATGTTGCGTGTAATCCATGAGAGGCCAAGGCTTGGAGCAGGTGGCTCTGAACCAGGTCATTTTAACACTTCCTGACAGAGGAACATCCATTTAATGCCGAGAGAGAGCAGCTGAGTAGCTGCATTCAGAGAGAAACACTGTAATCTATTACAGTGCTTGGGCCACCGCCTGATCAATATGGCAAAGTCAATAATAGCCTTTGATTCCAGCATATTAGGTTGACAGTCAGATTTATGTTTATTGGAAGTTTTTACAAATAAGTCAGGCATATGACTCAAAGGGAAGAGAAGATGGACTCAGAAATCCAGATGGAAGGCTGAATTTTTTTAGGATTCTGTTTAAAGAGCTGCACAGATCTTTTAGGTGAAAGAAATGGAAGCCTTTACATTTACAGAATGAAATGAAAATAAAATTAATTACATTTTGATTTTCATTTAAGGAGAATGAGTATTATCTGAGGGTTAAACTGGTAATTACTGAGGGCTCACAGCCTTTTTTTCATGAAATGTCCATCTCTGTAAATCAGCAAATTCATCAGTATCTCAAACACAGCTTGGGGGGGGGTAGGGGGGAGAAATAGGAAAAGAAAAAGCAGAATCCAAAGTATTACAAGTATTACACTGAAAAACAAAAGTCTTGTCATTTTCACAGAAATTTATTCAAAATTGTCAAAAATATTAGATGGCTATATATATAATGAACGTATTAAAATATATTTTTTAAATGAAGAAAAATCTTATTTTGATCCATCTTAAAATTTTCTTTCTCTGAAGTTTAAATTAATGAACACAAAAAATTTAGTCTGAGGCAAAACTAATGTTACAATGCTAAACATATAAATAGTTCAGTTATTATACATACCGTAACAGCTGGGGGAAAGATAAAAATACAGGACTGCTTGAATTTAATCTCCTTTATCTTTTTTAATCAAGCACGTCCCAGAATACTTCCTGAGAGTTAAGCTGCACTAATACAGAGCCAGTGAATTAAAGAGAAAGGGAAATTAAAAGTTATAAGGAATGGAAAGAAAATATACTATAATAGAAACTAATTGGGGTAGATGAGAAGAAATGAACACATTTCTTGATGTAAAAAAAAGTACAGAATATAGAAACAATGCTTGAATATAGCAGTGGCAAGATTGTTTTGGTAACACACAAAGGGTCTGTCCTGAAAGAAACTAAAGTGATAAGAGCAAACAATGGCAATTAAGATTTGTATGACTGGCAGGAAAATGCGCACAGAAACATTCAGACTTCAGTTCTTATTTTTTAATAATCAGAAGAGCTCAGCAAAATGAAATCTCTCCATTAAAGGAGAAAGGCTCTTGAATGAACAAAAAGGTGAGCAGACCTGTTGGAGAGCTGGTGAGGCAGTGCGTCAAAGTTCAGCCTCAAAGGAATATATAAGAAGAGTTACTTGTGTCCTTATCTGAGTCTCCTCTGAGACTTTAGTGCATCTGATGCATTTTAAAATTTGATGGATTTCTGCGGGCCTTATCTTCTTTGTTCCGCTGGTGCTTTGCCCTTCTGCTTTCCTTTCATCACTGCTTAGGATCAGTTCTGTGTAACGCTGCTAGGGCAGAGTGCATTGGCCACCTTGGTAGCCAATGACCCAGAGAGAGCAGTACAAGGACAATTACATGAACAAGAGTTTTTTCAAGAGGTGCTTGATGAACAGGTTTATTATAATTTATGAACATGCACAGAGCCCTGAAACCTGATTTTTCAAGTACTGTATCCCGCTTTTCAGCACGTACTCTGCTAGGCTCAGGCATTTTGATGTGATCTAATGGGCAAGGATCTTGAACAACATTGCAGAGAATACCCCGGGAAACATGAGACGCTCTTCCTGTATGCCAAAGATGGTTTTAGTCAAAGATCAGTAATTCATGAAGTCTCAGACTTTCCTGATGGAATTAGTAACTTTTAAAGTACAAACCTTCCAAAAGGTTCAGAAACGAAAACCTGGGAAGTTTCTAAACTGCTGATTGCAGTCATGGGAGTACAGCTGGGGGAAAGATCACACTGTAATTGCCAAGGCTTTTTACCTTTTCACCAAACATCTGTTACAGGTCACTGTCAGAAACAGGTTATTTTGTTACAGACTTTTAGTCTGACCCAGGATGACAGTTTTTACGTCCTGATTAATAGCATTAATCTAACATCACCCAAGCAAATCCTGTATACTCTCTTACATGCTCTTCAGCTCTTATCTATAAGAACATCAAGAATAATGATATTAGGAAGAAAATTTTCTTTTCACTTGCAGTGGGTATCCTCAAAACCAGCCCAGTTTATCATTCATTCTTCTTTCAGCCTAATCCCATTTGTTTTCATCCCATCTCTCCAATCTAGAGATTTCTGCTAAAAGGATAGCTGGTTGAAACTTAAGCTGCTCTTACCTTTCCTTAGGAAGCCTAAAACTTTCAGTGATTTTCTTGATGTTCTTGGTACACGCAGTTATTTTTTTTCCTCCTAATACTGTGTAAGTCTATACACAAAACGTTTCTTTAGAGCATTTTATTAGTTTAGTAGCATGAGACATCCTCTGTCCCAGCGATCAGACTGTGGACAAGAAAGAGTGAGAGAGAGAGTCTTTCTTTGTGGTAACTGTCTATATAATGAGCCCCTTGCAAATTCTCCTTGCATACTTACCAACACCCCCGCAGTTACTTAAATGGGCATTATTGGTCACTGGGTCTCAAGGTCATCCAGCAGAATGGGGTTATTAAAAATAGGAATGAGGTTTCAAGGCATAGGGTCAAGAGAGATTAATTGAAAAATCTTCTGCAGGCTTGACATCATCTGTGGAATGGCAGTGCCCAGACACCTCCAGCTGCTGTTGGGTTCCTTGAGAATGTAAATGAATGGTTTCCTTTGTGGCAGTGGGATGATTTCCAGTCTGGGTTCTTGATTTTCGTTCTTTCTTTGTTTTCCCCTTCAGTCCATCTTCTTAAGAAGCTGTTTTCCCACTGCCTGTTAGTCTTCCTTTCTGCCTTATCACCTGTGTAACCTTTGAACTTGTTGGACGTGTTCAATTAAATGTGAAGTTCTGACTAACTTTGTGGAACGAGGCACTGAAAAATTGAGGAACGTGTTTATTTTAATATCTTCCTTTTTGAAATGGACTCCTTAGTAGATGGTAGAAAATGCACTTCCTCAGTCACACTTGAATCAGGAATTCACGAGAAAGCAGAGTGCATTTCTTCTCTTTCAGACAGAATAACTCACATTTTGGGAGAGGCAGGTTTCTTTCCTTTTATCCTGATAAGTAAGTTAAAAGTTGTTGCCTAAAAGGATGCAGAAATGTACTTCGTATCATCAGTACTCATCTTATTCCTGATCTAACCCTCTGAGTTCTAACAGATCATGGCAAAAACTGAGCACGTGGGAATCCGCTCAAGTTAGAAAGGATCTCATACTTCAGAACTATCCATAAGCCAGGTGTGGCAACATGACTAAACTCTAGATACTTCCAGAAAGATGCCTTTGAGTTCCCAACTTGTGATTCACTGATAAATGCGTGTGACGAATACACATCTGACCTAATTGCCTGGACTATACACAGTCAATGGAGAGAAAAAGGCATTTCCAAAGAGCAATTCTCCTGACATGTACATTTGAATTAAATGGATTGTACTCTAGAATTGACTGTTTCTCATTGTGGTCTGTGAAGGTGACCTAGATGACTATCTCAGATGTAAACGCCAATACTGTAGATGACTAAATTCGTACTGTTGAATCTACTCCCAGTGGTGTGATGAAGATATGTGAGTACCGAATTGCTTCTGAATACTTATGTTGTAGAAGAGCGTGAGATCAGGACTCACATCTCTGGAGAACACTACTCCATCGTATTCCCAAAGTAGGTGTTGTATGAAGAAATAAGACAATAGAACATGTTCTTTCAACAGGTGTGAGTTAAATAATGTGCCTTATCCTGCGTCATTTTGAGTATTTGTGGCAGATCTGATCAGAAGAGTCGGGCATCCTGAATCCTCTTCCAGTACCTAACCCTCCAAAACAGCTGTTCTGTAGCTTGGAACATGTTATTTAGAATTTCTGCAAATATAGTTTGAAGTCAGGGTCATTTAAATTTGAAGTTTCTTATAGAGCTGGACAGATTTTAGAGTAGGATGGTTTTAAGAGTTGCTGAATTTATTTCTTCTTTTCTTCAGAGGAGAGATTTACCAGTACAGAACTTCCCTAAAATCCCACTGCAAGTGCCAGGCTCCTGTCTAATTAGGGTACAGGGCTGAATCCATCAGTCCCAACTTTTATCAGTCACCTCCTCCTGCTCCCATCTTCTCGGAAAGATCACTTTATCTCTCTCTCTCTCTTTCTTCTTTAAAGTAAAAATACTATCAAGCTTTGAGTGCCTAAAACCGTTGCTGCCTGCACATCTCTAAAAATAATATAAATCAGTGCCAAGGGACAACTTGTATTTCGGCTGCATGAGGAAGTTAGCAGCAAAAGAAAAAGGGGAAACTCATCAGTGCATAGATCTCAAAAACTAGGATGCTGTGTCTGCAGCCTCTCAGAAAGTTCAGAAACCTATTAAAAACTTTATTTTTTTTGTTTTCTTTCCTTGGGCTTTTTCCATCTGGTAAATTATTCTGTCTTAACATAGCTCTCATTCATACTTTTCACCAGGCTTGCAAAATAGCATACAGGATCTTCTCACTCACTGCTCTTCTAGAAATAAGTGTGAGGCAGTTGTAGAAACATAGATATAAGATTTTAATTCTTCTTTGAACTCTGAGTTTCACATGCACAGATTACAGTCTTCAGTTATAGTTGGCTGTGGCACACAAGCCAGCAAGGTGTTCCCCTGGAGGATTAGGTTATCAACCAAAGGTATTTTGGAAAGGCAAAAAGAAGGTAGTCAGCATCATCAGGACACAAAGAGTTAAACAGAAGTCTATTCATTTCAGACTTGACCTCTTCAACCTTCTGCATTTTATCCATAGCTGTTGGGGTCATTGAAATTCACCTAAAAGAGCTGAAATTCTCTTCCAGGCATCCTCATTTTAGTATCATTTGTAAATACACATTTAAAAATTTCATGCTGTTAATGACTCTCTTGATGTGCTGCTTGCTGAGGCAGCAGAGGATATTTAATGAATTAGAAATATCCCATCTGATTCCATCCTCATCCTCAGATGAAATATTGACAGTCAGAGGACTAAATCTGACCTATGATCAGGGTCTATCAGAGTCAACTGTTGAATTGAGTTCTCTGCTGCTGCCATACCAACAGAATCAAATGAATGATATGTTAAGCTTGTACACATCCATGAAGTCATCAAAGAACAGAAGATGCTCTATCATGTGCAAGCTGGAGGAACTGATAAGCTAAACAGTTCTTTAAGGTCAGAAAGCCAAAAATGGAAGGAGCAAAAACAACATGCAGGTTGTCCCTTTACCTTACTGTGTCTTAAATACAATACAGACTTACCAATTTGAGTTAGCTACTTGCAGAGCTTCTTAGTGTTTTCGTAAGCAGGAAAACCACACTTCTTGAATATATTTTCTTATGGCTCCTTGAACATCCCTCTTTCATCCTTTTTTTTTTTTTTTTTAATTATTATTATTCAAACTCACAGACAGTAAATCTGTTTAAGGAACACGATAATGACCTATAGAATGGTTATGATGTCACTAAAATGAGCTATATATAACTAAACTGGTATATTAGTGGGAAAAGACAAGACAAGAAGATGAGAGAAAAAAAGTGCTTGGAGTTAAATACACATGTTTATTAGCTATCTGCTCAGAGGCACTACTTGAAAGATAGCTGGTCTGTTCCCTTGCAGTTCTGCTGCCCCTTCACCTCCTGTTGCTGATGTATGAAAAGTTTAATTTTCATAAAAGAGGTATTTCCTCTCCTCCTTTTGGTTTACACTAGAGACCTACACTTCTGGTCTGTTTCACTGACGTAGCACAATGGGGATGCTGCTAAGAAATATTAAATTCGGGTATTATCAGCTCAATAGTGTAATATTATTTCCATCTCATCCTCAATAGATTGTCCCCATAGTGACATGCTGCCAAAGTGAAAGGAATGAATGAACCTGGAAAGGTTCACTGCACACTGAGTGCAGGAAATAAATAAAGGGGAAAGAAAACCAGTGTCAAGTAGAAACAGGGATATCGAATTTGGGAAGGCTGTCTTCTCTATTCTGCTGGAAATTGACCTGGTGGCTGTATGGGCTTGAGTCTGTGTCTATGAGTTGCACAGGGAAGAAACTGAAATTTTCTTCATATGGCGGAGATGATTCTGCTGGGAAATGAATGATGTAAACCATCACATGGAAGATAGAATATGACCAAAAATAGTATGTTGACATTTGGAAGATAAAAGTAGTTTTATTCTACAGTTTTTCTTCGTTCTTTGAACAAATTGATTACCTCATTTTCCCTTTTTTCCTCAGTTGAATATCTGTCAATTGGATTTAAAACCCAGTTTCTTTCCTAGTGAGGCTTTCTTACTGTTTACCAGGCACGTCACAATATGGCAGGAGAGTGTTTCCTTATACAAACAGGGAGGATCTGAAATGGGAAATGTGGTTAGACCCCGGAGAGGAGATGTTGGTAAATCATAGCCTGATCAGCGCAGCAGAGAACTGGACATGAGAATTTCATTATCTCAATCTGCTCACTAGCAAATGGAATCACTATGCCATAGAGATCCCTAAGCGGCCCTGGACTTTACCTGAAATTGTTAGCAAAGCTTCTGGTGAAGGAAGATTATATGATCATAGTCTGTCTGTTCTTCAGAATTATTTTCAAACTCAGCTGATTTCAGTTAAATTAGGCAATGGGAGGAAAAGACTAAAATATACTTTGTTCTAACATGAATTTTGGAAACAGAATGGTGAGGAAAAGGCACTATTAGTGCTTTCGCTGAAGAAATAGCTAATTGTTCTTGCCCTTTGTTAGACATCAGAAAATCCGATCACAAGCAAGCCATTAGCAAGCCATTCTCATTAATTTCACAAAATCTGGAATTATTTATCCCCATTGAGGAACTACGTTGATACACTGAGGTAGGAACTTCCAGTTCTGTCTGTCATAACAGTAAGCTAAAGTACACTACGGTAAGCTAATAAAATCAACAGTCAACCTTTTAAAAACCATGAGCTAATGACATTAGACAACTTTTTTTTTTTATGGTCATTTAGGCTTCCCTTTCAAATAAGCTTTGTGAATGTATTTGTTCATATAAATGTAAAGAATTTCTTCCTAATATCTAGGCCAAATCTATCCTCTTCCAGTTTAAAGCCATTTCCCCTCATCCTGTTGCTACATGCCTTTATAAAAAGTCCCTCCCCACCTTTTCCGTAGGCCCCCTGGAGGTACTGGAAGGTCACTATAAGCCCCCCCCCCAGAGTCTTCTCTTCTCTAGGCTGAAGAGCTCCAACTCTCTCAGCCTGCCTTGTAGGGAAGATACTGCAGTCCTCTGATCATCTTTATGGTCCTCCTCTGGACCTGCTGCAACAGTTCAATGTCCTTCTGTGTTGGGAGCCCCAGAACTGAACACAGTACTCCAGTCTCACAAGAGCAGAGTAGAGTGGCAGAATCATGTCCCTCAACCTACTGGTCGCACTTTTCTTGATGCAACCCAGAAACTGGTTGGTCTTTTGGCCTACAAGCACGCATCAATGGCTTGTGTTGGGTCTTTCATCAACTGACACTTCCAAATCCTGCTCCTCAGGGCTGTTTTTAAGCCATTCTCCACCCAACCAGTATGTGTGCTTGGTTATACATTTGACAATTAGTAATACATTTATGATGTGTATAGGCTGAAGACTCATTTCAAAGCATTTCCAACTTTTTCTCTGCTTATTTTCCCTCTTCATAATTCAGTTTAACTACCAGAACCCCTTACAGAGTTGTCTCTGGTTTATATTGTTGCACTCAGCCAGGATCAGTGTAAGTCAGTCCCATTTCTGTCTTGTCTGTGCAGTCCAGTCTGCACACCTGCTGTCCTCAGTTGGAAAACCTCATCTGTCTGGAGACATCAGACTTGATGCTCCAACTGAAACCTGGCAGGAGTAACTAATTAAAGATGCATGTAGTGAAATCTGCACCCAGAAAGGAGCCAATTGATACTTCATCCATTGCCAACAGGTCTTGAACTTCATCAGTCAGGCAGAGAAACCTGCAGAGAAAGGACCCACTTATCTGATTAAGTCTTCATGAACTCCTCTAGAGGTTTCAGATGAGAAAGTCTAGTTCTTGTTTTAAGAATATGCCATCCAAAACTGACTAAATAACAAAAAGTTCAGTACCCCCACTCCCTTTTCATCACAGGTTTCTTTGAGACAATTCTTATTTTTAATTTTATCACAGATGAAATTGAGTGAATGTCTCAAAATTTCCCTCTAGGTCCAATGAAAAACTGGTCTATACTTCATTTTCATTTCATTGTTGAAGATGGAGACAACATAAAAGGTATCCATGCTCTACAGCATGAGAGTGATGGTCCTGGGCACTGAACAGTTGAGTTTGGTAGGGGAGCAATTAGAGATAAAAATTTTATTTTGTCTTTTAGTGATCTCTGAAGGTTGTTTTCAGATTGATTGTGTTTAGAAAGAAAGAGGAGATTCCTTTTAAATTAGTCTTCAATTAGCTAGAGGTTTTGTTTGCATTCCCATAAAGGTGTTTATATCCTTCCTGGTCAGCTAAACCTTTCTTCCTACAGCAGTTCAGAGTTGTTCCTTAGAGCCTAATTTTGAAGAGAAAAAGTTCTACCAGATGACAGGTTTTTGAGATGTAATTTACAATGATGTTAAGATATCTCATACTTATTGGAGACAAGGAAAAAAAAAACAGAGAAATCCAACCAGGAGAAAGATTGTTGGTAGCCCAGAGGCTTACTGAAAATTGGATTTTTTTTTTTACTTATTCTTTTCATTTAGTAAAGGAAAATTTGAATTTGTACCTTCAGATTTCTTAAATGAGTCCCCCAATGACAAAGCTTTTGTGCCTGTGACCCTCATTCCCTAAAAGTGTTTCATTATTTATACCATATGAAACTCTTCCAACTGTAAGGAATGACAGGTTAAGGTCCATAGGATGTTAGAACCTGAGGCAAAAGTTTCTGGTTTGTCAGCTACAGAGGCTTGAACCCAGGGAAATCATGTGAGTACTTTAACTGTCAGTCTAATCAAGGTCTCATCCCTTATTCTGGAATGAATAGAAGCAAATTAGACATCTGAAACAAAATACAAATACAAATGCCAGGGCACTTAAAAACAAAGCAATAGAGGTCTGATTTTAGACATTAGTGTTTTTCTTCTCTGTTTATTGAGGCGGTTGGAAGGAGGAGCTGTTTGGTTTTCGATCAATCTTATTGATCATAACAGAAAATTGAATTCTATAAGACTTTAAAACACATACACACATCTTGCCTTATAGAATAAACATTGACTTTAGTAATTCAGATCTCTAGAACTGCGTTTTATTTGTGTTAAACCCTTCAAACTCCAAAATGACTTTTTTTTTTTTAATCCAGTGGTTGAGACTCTGCTAAATTTTATAGATATGTTCCATAAGGTTAAAGGACAGTTTCAGTAATTTAAATCTCTTAAGTCTGTGGAGATTTGCCAATGGGAGCTATTTTTGCTCCATTAGAATTTGTCCTAGAATAAGCAAGACTAGAATAAGACACTGTGCCTTCATTCATTCTTGTTGCCTGCTGCATTATTGATGCAAGCCAGGGAAATAGTAAGGAAGAAGTGGCGAGTTAAATAGGGATGTATCAGTTGGTCCTTGCTCTCTCATAGCCTATCTTTCTGTCGACTTCCAGCATCAGTCTCCTACATTCAAAGGGTTTCAGAACTCTTTTCAAGGGCATGGTAGCACTGGATAATTAAAAAAATACTACTGCTATTCAGCACTTTTTGTAGACTTCTGGAGTCGCTGTACTTCTAGGAAGTCATTGGATAAATTGAATTATGTTCCATCTTGCAGACAAAGCAAATACATATTTTCATGCTGACAAAACCAGTTAGAATCGGTGATCTTCTGATGCCCAAAGAAGTACCTTTTTCTCCAGAGCCAGAACTTTTCTAGGGTCTGGAAATCACCCAGGTGTTAGCGATTTTAAATATCTTGCCCTTGATCCCAGCGATATAAGTTGTAAAGCTAACTGGCTGGATAAAATTGATGATTACTATGTGGGACTGCACTATACATAAACAAGAGAGATTACCACATTGAACAAGTGTTGAAAAACTAAAAATCAATGTTAGTCCAAAAGACAACACAAATGGGGAAGGAAAGAGAACACAAAACAGGAATCTCTTCAGAACACACTTTTTCCTAAAAGACTTTTCGGACAAGGTGAGTTAAACGGTAGAAGGCTGAATGAGGGTGGTTTGAAGAGACTGCTGCCAGTTGTTGATCATCTGATGGGGTTGATGGAAGGTTGACTGAGCCTCTGCCCTCATTGAGTTCATTAGCATTCACATCATACACTGGCCACCCCCTTGCACCAAAGACATTTTCTGAGCTTGCTAATTTTCATGAAAGCAAGTGGGGTCACTTTCCAGCTTTTTTCCTCATCTCGACAAGGCTTGTTCCCTAGAGAGCTGAGAAGAAAGGCTCTTTCTTGTTGTCATCTGTGCAATTATCAGCTTTGAACATGATGGCAATTTGTTGTTGTTGTTGATTTCTTTTGTTATGCAAATGTACCAGCTCATTCTCTGAGTGTGTTTTTTTTTTTCCCCACACAGCATAAAAAGGAATATTACACATTTAATTTCATGTTATCATTTGTTTCTCTGTGAGATTTCTTCTAGCCATTTTTCAGTCTTCTTCAGGCTACTGAGAGCTAAGTAGTGACATTTTGAATTCTTACTTTTTCACTTCTATTTACTTTTTATCATATCAGTGTATTGCCAATAGGTCTTATGTGGCTCCTATAAAACCCATTTAGGAATTTAAATCTCCACTAAAACACAGAATTTATGCTTTCTTTTATGATTTATGAGCATAGAAGCCTAAGTTCTGTTTTTAAAAGTCTGCGTATATTCAAAGTAGTCAGCTTACATTCTATATGAGCCTTAAATTTGTGAGTGAACAACTAAAGAGAATAAAAGGAGGATGTAGACAGAGGTCTAGGCTGTGAGATTCAGAGCAGAATTCAAATGGGAACTACTCTAGGGCCTTAAGATATCCTATCTCTGTAATTCTTATTATGGTCCACCTCCTTTTTTTATCCTGTATTTTGCCCTTTGGGAAGGAAAGCAATACTTGAAATCAAGAAGCAGAAATCTTTTTTGAACACATAATCAAACATCACTGGTTCACTCACAAGTCAAAATCACTCACAAAATTAGAATTTTCCCTAAGTGTGTTATTCAAAACTTAGCAGTCTGTAAAGCAGACTAAAAAACTACTCAAAATTAGACTTTTTTAAGAATTCTGTTCTTTTCCACATTCAGCAAATTATGGTTGCAGCATCTAATGTTTTTCAATTTATTTTTTAAAATCCAGGTGAGCAATAATTCTTATAAGGTTTGTCTGTAATAATGCTTAAAATATGGGAAAGAGACTGATGAGTGCTTGGGTATTATCTGTTTATTGGTTTTTGTTGTTGTTGTCGTTGTTTTTTCTCATCATATATATTTTTTTCTAATCATATATATTTTCACTATTTATTGCTTTTCTTTCCTTTACATTTTGAAAACCAGTAAGTGGAACAGGAAAAACTCTTACCTTGTCTAGCCAATTTGTGGTAATTTGTACCTCTTAATGTCTGCAGATTCATATCTCTTGATTTACATATTTGGAAGGCTATTTGTTAGACATCAATTTAAGTCACTGGAACTCAATGAAACAAATCTGAAAGTCTTCAGATAAATGAATGATCTGGATTCACACTATCATAACAAAAGTAGAACATGCGTAAGAAATACATAAATAAAACAACAATGAAGGGTTTAAGATGTAACATAAATTCTTCCTGTAACCTGCATCTCATGGTCTGATGCTATTATCTTTGCATGTAGATGCAATCTTTCAGATTTTACATCAAAAATGAGACCCAGAAGTTACCTATTACACAGTAAAGTTATCTATTTATTGCACAATACTTTTTACTGACAGACTGTGTTGCAAATGATTTTATGCCTGGTGAGTTTTAAAGGAGTCCTCACAGATGATTATTGAGGTTCTGAGCAATGAATATGAGAGACAATGCATCAGAACGTGGCCAGTTTGAAAATATCTTCTGCTGTAAGTATTAGTACTGTCTGTCGACAAGTGTTGTAGTGTTTATAGCAGGCTTTATCCTCACTACAGATTTGACGTGCTGTTCTGGAATTGAAATAGGTTTCTTGGAGCAATTGTGGCATATTCAGTTGGCATACATAATAGTCTGGCCTGTCTCCTAATCATGAGTATCTGCAGACTAGAAGCATGTGGCATGCAGTCCTCTAAGTTCCCTTCAAATTCTCAGCATTTGAGGCTCTTCTGAGAAACTATGCAAGAAGTGTGCATGGAGCTGTCACATGGACAGAAGATGTCCTTGTGCTACGTATTGCTAAATGAACCATTCTATGTGTCTTATTCTTAGCAATGACCAGCAGAGCCTATAGGGAAATGGATTTATTTCTTCATTCACAATATTTAGTGCACTTGTTTGCACTCTTTGTCCTTCATACCAATGGTTGGTATTTTTTTAATCTTTTTTTATTATTATTAATTTCTTGGACTGTCCACTTGGGAAGAGATGCTAGAGCTCAGAAGTTCTGCTGAATTCTGAATTCTGCTGAATTGCCAGTGCTGTGAATGTGGATCATAAAGAGCTTTGAGGTAGTTTCGTTCTTTGGGTGTAGCAGTGGTGCATGATCCAGGTGAAAAGTTTGTGCTTCTGGAGAGACAAATGAAAGGCACAAAGGGAGCACACTGGCACATGAATCTTTGAGAGGAGTTCATATTAAAGATGTTTTGTAAAAAGAAGGTAATAGAGAGGCCACCTATAGTTGAGATAACGCAAGGTCAGAGGAGTTCTTGTTCTCAGTGCATTGCAAGACTGCAACTGTAGACAGACTTCCAATTGAGGAGTGGGTGCCTTGGACCACCCAATCTTTCATGCAGTGACAGATGGCAAAATCTGTCTTCTTCCAGGGTATGAAAGAGAAGCAGATAAACCACAGCCAATATATGCAGCCAAATATACTAAATGTATATTTTTATTCTTTTCTGAATATCTTTTATGGCAATCGTGCCAAGGTTGACTTTTGCCCAGAGCAAACCTTGATGAGATCCAAACTTATTGTTCCCATTCTGCTGCAAGGAGTTCTAAGTAGGGCCTTTCTCTGCACCTCCAACACAATGAGGATGGTACTCTGGTACTCCTTCTTTCCAGTACTCACAAAAGAGTAAATGAGGTCAGAATTTCACTCATTCCTCATTTCTAGTCGTTTGCACAGTATATTCTGGTTACCAAAATAGGTTGTAATTGCTACCCTATTTTTAGCATAAAGATTGTTCTAACATCATAATCAGGACTTCCCTGGCAAATCCCTGCTTTGGATCTATAGACTCACTCTTCCACTAATGAGTGCTATGATAAAATGTCTTCACAAAGAACAAGCTATTTCCATAGCATCAGTCAATATCATTTAGACTCCAGTGCCCTTGCTGACTAGATTTATAAAAATGACAGCCACAAGTCATCCCAAACTCTTGTATCATAGGAAGCAGTTGCCTCTGAGAAAGAACTTATATATATATACAAATATATATATTACATTGAGTGTGATAAACAGAGCCTCTTTTGAAATATTAATGCCACTGACCCACTTGGATATAAAAGGAACATAAGACAATGAGATAATGTTTCAGAAAACATATCCTCAATCAGAAGCCAGTCTAGATCACACTGATTTGTCATTTAACCATAGACAAATAATTCACAAAATCTTTGTCCTGCTCTGGAAAACAAGGGGTTTGCAATAGAAGGAGTGTTGACTCTGTCCCGGGAGATAGTTGGTAGACCTTTGTCCCTGGAGATATCAGATTGTAATAAGATTATATTTACAAAATACTTTGTGGATAAACCTTACTGTTGTCACAGCTTTGAACAGCTTTGAACAAGTCAAATGCATGTCACACGCAGACTAAGTTGTGCAGTTTTATTACCACAGTAATAATGTACCAATGTACTAAGTACATTGTATTCCCTGATTTTCAGTACAACAATTTAGCTTGAATTAAAACCCTGATCAAACACAGTTATATGGCATTTGACTCAAAACTGGCATATAGTTCCTACCTTAGAGTGGTGGGCACCAAAATGACATCTGGCATCAAAGTAGCATACAGATGTAAGAGAATAAGAAATGTCCACTGAATTAGACTGATTGTTCATTTGTCCCAGTGTTCAGTCTCCAACAGAATCAGTAAGAGATGCCATGGAATGTCTTTGACTTTTACTCTCAGGATGCAGATGCCCCATTAAACCAATCATTTGGTTTGCCCTTTTTCTTGTGCCTTTCCTAATTCCAGAATGTTTTTCCTAAGATGTAGAGGCCTGGAAAGCATGCAGCACTCATGGTTTGGATGCCCCACACCTTTTAAGGAAAGGGAAAATAATATATCCTGTCTCATTATCCACATCTTTATTGCAGTCACCAATATCTTACTGGCTTTTTCAGTTGTCACTATAGATTAAGACAAAGATTTCAGACACCTGTCAGCAATGAAGACAAGATTTCTTAACTGAACTATAACTGGTAGTTCTATGCTGATTAATGAGAATAATCAAAGATCGTTTGGTTGCTGGATTTTATTTGTTTGTTTGTTACTGGGTTTTGTTTGCTTGTTTGTCTCCTAGTTGAATTACTATAAGTTTATCCATGTTGGAGTTCATTTATCAACCATTTAGTCATAGTTATTTGAAATTTCTCTGAATTTTGTTGCTGACTTGAAGGCATTTTGCCTTTCTAGGAGATATTGTTACCATCTACAAAGTTGGATGCTCTTCTGCTGCAGGTCATGGATAAATATAATGAATAAAATTGCTTTCTTTTGAATTTTTTTCTTGAAAGTCCTGTTCTCTTGGATCTTTCTTGCCTTTTAACCATGTATTTAGAACTCCAGCAGATTACTAAGATAGGTTTTCTCTTTGCAGGAGCCATGCTGACTTTTTTCCCAACAGATATATAATTCATGTGCTCTATGATTGTGTTGTTTATTATAGACTCTGTCATCTTACCAGCGATGGAAGTCAGACTCACCAGTCTGTAGTTCCCAGGATTCTCCCTAGGGTCCTATACAATCTGAGTGAGGTCAATCTTTGATTACAAGCTATAGCCTGTCAGTATTGGTTTTGATGGCTGGGTTAGGAATCTCCTCCCATGAACTTTCTTGAATAGCTAGCAGCAGAAGCAGAGAGAGAGAAACACCTGAGAAATGTACTTGCATTTGGAGAAAACTGATATTTTGTTCATCCCTGGTGGTTTTGAATGAATGAAATATATTAGCAAAGATTTTATCATTTAAATAGTGTGAAACAAATGCAGTTCTGTGCCATGTAAAAGCTCAGGGCTGTGGGGGATAAGCGGTGGCAAGCATAAAAGTCCCTCTTCTGTCATGAGAGGAGGCATCACGCAAGAATTTGTTCCCATTTTTTCATTTTTTAGAATAAAATCATTCTAAAGTCATTCCTTACTCTATCTCTGCCTTAGAAATAACGTATCTATTTTTCAGACTCTTAACACAAAAAATCATCTTGGTAATAAGCAGATGTGGAATAATAATGAGTCTTTGCAATTGATTACTACTACAGGAGGAAGAGACAGGACAGTCCAGTAAGACTGAGATGTACCAGTCACTTGTTAAGTACCTCATTTTGCTGATTCAAATGTCTCTGTAGTCAGGGTTGTTTGAACAGAATGAAATTTACTTGTAATGATCCATATAGTGATTCTCTTGTCTTTTTTTTCTTTTCCTCTTGTCTTCACATTAATTTCTGCAAAAAAAAGCACATCTGATTTTGTAGTGAGCTAAGCAACTGTTTCTCAATTACACCAAATTTTACTGCTCCTCAGTTGAAGTTTAAAGGCATGACAACTTTAATATTATCAAAGGTTCTCACAATAAAATCTTTAGTAATTCTTCACTAGTTGCATAAAACTTTGAGTATCAAATTACTCTTTGCTAAGGAATCCCTTTTAGAATTGTTTCTAGAACACCATAAACCCATGGTGATGAAGTTCTAATTGCGCACAATGGCCAGCTGCAGATTGCCATGGAAAGGTAATATCTCTTTTATAGATTTGGTCTTTCTGATGCACCTTTGCTAAGGTTTGTCTTGAAAATTATGCTAAAACTAGCAAGTGGTGTTTGTATCTTTGGACTTATCTAGATGAACAGTAGGGAACGGGGAGTCCAAGGAGAGCAATGATCAGATAAGTTTCCCTTTGTTTCAGAATTTAAAGAGAAATGTTATAGGTTTTTTTTTTCCTGTAAACTGTGTCCTTTGCAAAGCAGTTGTTTTGGGTCTCTCTTTTTGTTAGCCCTCCCTCTGTCTATCCATCACTCAGTATGTATCTTTTCCAGCCACCGATTCTAGTTTCAAAATCTCTCTCTGTTCTGCCCTCAGTCCCCTGCAGCGATATTTCCATATGTATGAAGGACACAACTTCATTCCTATAGTTTCTTGCTTTCCTGTGCTTTCTGAGAACTTTTTTCCTTGCTGAGGGACAAAGAAGCCTTTAAAGCATCCAGAAATGGTTACATATGAGCCTACACTTTAGTTCTCAAACAATAAATGTGTGTGTGTAAGAGGAGATATGAAGTAATTCCATGTGATCATGGAGCAGAAAGAATATGTAATCATGTAAAAAGATGTCAGCATGTCCTTGATTTGTATCAAGGTCAATAGGGGCAACTGATATTATTTACTTAGATTTCAGCATATAACAAGCCATAGAGATTGACCTTCTGGTTGTGCAGCAGGTGGGCAGCAAATACACAGAAATCTGTGCATTTAGGAATTGCCTTATTGTCGTACTGAAGATCATAAACGGTAACAGTCACAGATGAATTTCTCCTCCTCTCTCCAGAAGGTATCTTAATCCTGAGTTAAATGAGTTTTCTTCGTGAAGCCAACATGTGAGTTATGTTACTTATAGACAGTGTTGTCTTGCACCTTTTCTGTTTGTGGTGGAAAAGAACATTATCAACAACCCTGGTGCCTTATGTTGGTAATTTTTTATAGTGCCACCCACCTTCAAACCTTACACTTTGCTTATGTTTATCCTAATATTAAACCTATCTTTGCTATGATAAAAGTACGAGGTGAATACCAGACACTCAGACAATTGCTAGTAGTGTGAGGACCTGATATTCAAGATCAAGGAAAGATGTTCTGGGCTGCAAAATCTTCCCAAACACCAGCAGGCACATTCATCATCTGTCCTGTGGCAGAAGCACTGGCATGAATCTCCACAGCTGGCTGAATGTCACGCTGTATTTAGTTATGCTGGGCCTAAAATTGGTTTTCAACACACTTCTGTGAATCATGGGCAGCTGGAGAATCAAAAGTTTCTGTTGGCAAAGAAACCTGAGTTTCAAATCATTTTTGTTTATTTATTGGAGGACTAAATCCAGCAGAGACCTGTGTTCTCTAAATTGTAGCTTGAGATACATTTTGAAATAGTTTATACTATCTCTCTGATGACCTCTCCCCTTTCTGGGACTGAAAGGGAGTCAGTGGCCAATATGAGTACCTGTTTTGCTCTAGATGGAAATTAAAATCCTGTGAAGCTGCCACAGTGGGAGGCATTTGTCAGTGGAAATACGGTATAAGAATATGGCATTTTGCTGTTCCTGGGCACATAGCCCCACTCAGCTGTCACAGGAATAACCAGTGCAACGGGGTGAAATTCATATCTCTCAGCATATGCTGAATAATGAGAGAGAAGATTCCTGCGGATTCTCTATACTAACAGTTAGGTATGACCTGTCAGAGCTCAGATGATACATCCAGTACAGCTGAGCTCACCTGGCTTTTCACTGCTGAGATTGCTTCTAGAATATGACAGAAACTTTCAGCACTACAGCCCTATTTCAGACCTTCTCTGTGGATGTCTGTCAACTCTCTGTATGGCCATATAGGTTGTTTTTAAGACCTTTGTAGTCATGACAGTGTTGATGACCATTTTGACCTTTTTTAAGTTATTTGTTCTCCTTTTCAGAGTTCTCTTCTTCCATTTCTGCTGCAGTCATTGCTCCTTTGTTTTAATAATATTAACTTTGTGCAGTCTATCAATAGTTTAGAGATGGGTTCTTTCAAAAACCTTTTGTAGAGTACAAGTTTGTAACAAATCATTCATTGTAGAAATATATACAAAATTACAAACTATGCCTAGAGACACTATCAATTTGACAATTTTCTCTTCCTCTATAACCCAAGAAGGAGGTATCTTCTTGATGCAGTTGATGTCCAGAAGAGCTCTGACCTTTCAGCACATTTTCTCAGCCGAATACACGGAGGGAGACATCCTTTATAGCAGAAAAGCCTGTGCTTTATAAGCAGTGCAGTAAGGTACGTGATCAGGAAGTGAAAAGAGTGTAGACGTTATTTAAGTTCTTGTCAAAATGTGAGAGAAGAGATGAGATGCAATCATGGCTGAACCTTGAATAACATGGGAATAGGAAATGGCAGCACCTCTGAGCATCTTTAATTGTTTTGGCTTTTACAGCTAGAATGGAGACCCTTTTAGGACAAAACTTCTGAGGAGATTTTCAGTGTTTTGAACTCCTCATCAAGCTGAAAGCAGTGTGAAAGGAGTGAATTGCCTAAGTTGTCTGGTACTTGCATGCAAATTATAGTCAAGACACATAAAATTCTCAGAAACTATCTGTAATGGAAAGTGAGAGGAAAAGTTGGGAAGCCAATGCTAGAAAAGGGGTCTCAGAGCTGAATATGACAGTTGTTGTGAGTGTGAAGCATTGTCTTGGCTGATAGTCTAGTCTAAATTTTTTATTATTTTTTTGTTAATCAGGCATAGATATACCAACTTTACTTCCTTATTTAATTCTTGAAATGTGTCATGAGAAAACAAGTCTTTGGCTGCATCAATGCCAGACAAGTGGAGGTGGGTGATCAATGATTGGGGATCAGAAAGGATGAAGGCAATCATTTTCTACCCCTTTTCATTCCTCACCTATATATTCCTGCTAGTATTCATTCAGGTGTAGTTCTAGTTATGTTCAGTATACTTTCAGTAGCTAAAGAGGGGCTGTAAGAAAGAAAGGGATGCACTGTTTAACTGGGTCTGTACTGATAGGACAAGGGGAAATGATTTCAAATTACAAGAGGGGAGATTGAATTAATATTATATAATTTAACATAAATAATATTATTATATAATATTATATAATAATACAATAGGTTGAATATAAGGATATATAAGAATATTATAAGGATATAAATGTTTTTTACAGTAGGAGTGAGGAGGCACTTAAACAGGTTGCCCAGAGAGTTGGTGGATGTCCCATCCCTGAAGACATTCAAAGTCAGGGTGGACCAGGTGCTGAGCAGCCGATGGAGCTGTAGATGTCCCTGTTCATTGCAGGGTAGTTGGACTAAATGACCTTTAAAGGTCTCTTCCAATTCAAATGATTCTATAATTTTGTTATTCTGTTAGGACTTACGTAGGACAGCCAGGAGTCAAAGGGATGTTGCTTGTTTACAGCACTGCAAACAGAATGAGTGTCTCTTAATTTTCTTTCTTGCATTTTTTCTCTTTTCAAGAGAAATGGAGAAGCACATTGAACATATCTTCAAGGGATACATGTTAGGAGAAATAATGAGTCTGACACTTCTCTGCCTCATATCTTAGGTAATTACACACCCATTTGCAATGCAGGAGAGTGTAAGGTAAAAAGGTAACAGTGATCAGTTTAGATTGGAATATACAGGATAATAAGTGGAACTGAGCCTTCTGTTAATTTGAGGGAAAGCTGCAAGGTCTCATCCAGCAAACTTACCAATCACTTCATCTCTCCAGCAGGTACTTCCCTACATAACAATATTAGGTCTGAGAAGACTAGATAATTTTCAAGCCTTAAAACTATCTTCTTCCTGTAGCAAAAAATTGTATGGCAACTTAAAGCATTTGTATACAACCTGAGAATGCCCCAGTGTTTCCTGACAGCTGACAAACTAAAAAGGACGAGGCTGTCAAATGCAAAGAATGGGTCCCCTCCTTTTGGCTGCTGTCCCTCTGGTCTATTCAATTAGGATTGATCAAGCTGTGTCAAAGGTCCCTCCTCTGTTTCAGTGGTCACCAAGAGCTTTCATGATGACTAATGATACACTATCTTTAAAAAAAAATGGGGGAGTGGGGAGGGAGAAATAGAGAGGATAATACAAGGATTTCTTTTTTCTTTTCCTACTTCTATCCTTATGTTCCAATTAGTCACATTAACTTTATGACCTACTAAATGAAATTCATCTAATTGTCATTGTTCAATGATACGTCAGCCTTCTCTGCCTCCCAACATCTGCCCCTCAACTAAAAAAAAACCAAAAAACAACACTCACTCAAGGAAAAAAAAAAAAAAAAAAAAAAAAAAAGAAATGAATAGAGAAGAGGTGGAAAAGAATTTTTATTCTTCCTCTGGAGAATATTAAAATATTTGAATCAAAATACAGATAGTGAAGGGGAATTTGCCAATACTGCTGATAAGAAATACGTATTCATTGTGTATCTTACATAGATTTAAAAACTGCTGGACTGTTCTGTCCAATGTCCTATATTAGAACTGGTGTTAGAGGATGATCCAATCATCTTTCAGCTGTTCCTGTTGGTCTCCTTAACACTATCTTTCATGTACCATTTACACTTGATAGGTCATAATATTCTTTTTGAGTACATATTAAGATTTTATACTGTGGCAGCACTTTCCAGATTTTTGTCACTTGTCAATATTAAAATTGAGTTTGAATTATAACAGATATTTCCCAGATGTTAAATTAGACCAATACCAGAAAGACAGAATGATCTCTGCAGAGCAGCTTAGATGAAAGTGACAGGATAACACTGTGAACCGAATATGAATTTATGGAGATAATTATCATTATTGCAACAACAATTTAAAAATTGTTTCTATGCCATTATCTTAGAAGCTGGACAAAGACTGCCAAAGGCTTGAAGCAAACATTACTCACAGAAGTTAGTTCTCTATCTAAGTTTAAATCCTTTATTTATGTTCAAGGGTTAATTTTCTCCTAAAACTAAAATATTTAAATAAAGTAATAGGGAGATCTTGAGAGACTTAAAAAGCAAATAGTGCATGAGCTAAAATCTGTTAGAATAACATAGCTTTAGGGACTAATCCTTCAAAATTTCAAAGAATTTCCTGATTTTTCCATCCTGAACTCATATTTAGAATTGATCATAAGCACTTCTTGCTCATTCTTAAGAATAAATCAGTAGCTTGGGCAAGAGAGAGTTTCAGTCACAACATGCCAGAAGTTAATTAGGAAAGACTACCACTGATCTAAAAATGCCTGAGCCAGTGTTCACATCTTAACATTTAAATCAGTCCTTAGCACTAGATAAACCAGTGGATATCTCAGTATGGTCATACTTACATGGCAATGGCATTGACTATGAAATTCAGCTATTTCATTTCAAAGAAGGTTATGATACCTGTTGTCAGGGTTTTGTCCTTTCTCTGACCTCAGAGGAGAATCTCACATCTATTGCCACAAAGTTTTCTGTGATCACTCCTTTTGTAAGACTTAGTATCTTTCCAAAAAGGCCAAAGGGTGACTTCCCATCTTCCAAAGAAACTCAGTGGCAACCCACTCTACCTTTCCTTGGAGAGTGAAAATATGCTCCTAGATGCAAGAAAATCAAGAGTATTAAAAATATGAGTGAAATTAAAGTTAAGAAGTATTCCAATCTATAACAACACAGAATGGAGTGGCATTTATCTTGAGCCCTTGTATGGAAGGATCCTAAAGCATGATGGAAACACTACAACTTTAGTCTCATAACCTTAAGGTATGACTAATTATAATTTTTCAGTGCATGAGAAACAGAGGCAGGGACAGGCAGAACTAATCAAGGTTCACAGAGGGAAAAGAAGGGTCATGGTAATTTTGATAATCAAAGGCTAAAAAGGATCATGTCTCAAGAAGGTGAGGGGCAGAGACAGCCACTTAATTACATACTTACCATATCTTCACTAAAATCACTTATTGTAATTGTTACCAGGCTCCCACAAGTTCTGAAAACCATCATAGTGAAAATATGTCATTACAGTATATCATCAGAGTTAAAGACCTTGTCTTGAAGTCTAAATCACTTTTTCCTGATGTTGAAATGTAGTTCACAGGCATCAAAAGCAAATTACAGAATCCAAGCTAATAAGATTTTCCGCCGCGATTAACATTAACTCGTCAAGGAAACAGAAATGCCAGCCCCACCAGTGGGAGCTGAGGAGCTGGTGTTGCAAGGCAAACAGGTTTTGGGAGCAGTGAGAAGTCAGGGATTAAGAGAAAGGAAGAGGAGGAGAAGACAGTGGTATGGAAGTACAACATATGAAAAAAAGAAAGTGAAGAACAAGATGTCCAGAAGCATTAACAGCTGAGGAGTGGGAGGAGAAGCAGAGACAGAGGGGAACAAGTTGAGCTAAACTACATGGTCACAAACAATATTGTCACCAATGAAGTTAACCATCACCCCGGTGAGACACAGCAGCCAGCCAGCCATGCTATTATTGCACAGCAGACACCAAATGAAAGGTCTGATCTGAAGGAACCTGTACAAGCCAGTGGTGATTCAAAACATAATGTCATGACTTGTTAGCTCACAACTATGCAGCAGCCTTCTGAATAAATTAGATACCAGCCAAAAAGGACATTGCAGTGTAAGAAAGCAAACATTTCAAGAAACAAAGATCAGAAGTTAAAATTAGACAAGAGGACCGTTTTTAATTTGTGAGCATCATTGACAACTAAAAAAAGAAGCGGCCTATTTTCTGTCTATTAGTTTCTTCAAAAAGAGTATATTTTGGAAGATAAATTTCAATTTAAAAAAACAGTACTCCATAAAGAGCTAATGGGGAAATTCACTACCTATTTGCTTTGTGAAGGGTCAGAGAAAAGAAGTGATAGAGAACTGTTGACATTGGTGCTATGTCTGGCACTGATGGAGATCTGGGCCAAAACCAGCTGGTCTGATTTTATTAAGTAAATTTGGCAGGAAGCACCTGAAGGATTTACAGTTGCTGCACTTGATCTAAAGCTCTTCAGATTTTCTGAATGAATGCACTTACTTGCTGGAAACATAATTGTTTTGAAGGGTATGGGGAGAGCATCAGGCCTTGATGGCAGCTCAAAATCTTGTCAATCATATATCCAGCTCAGTTTATTTTCAATTACAGCTGATACATTCCATCTGAAGGTCTAAGTTATATTTATATCTGTTACATGACTACCTGGAGAAATGAGCTATTAACTACTGCCTGGATTACGGGGGTAGCCCTATGGTAAATGAATAAACAGACAAAACTAAGTAGCTTTCATGGTAGGTAACGCTCCTAAGCTAGGCATAACTTTCCATTTCTGCATATTGTGGCTCTGCAGCATGAGTTCCTCTAAAACGTACATCATAAAACTGTGTAGATAAGTTAGGATTTCTAATCTTTACTGCTGAGAATCAACTTTTCTTTGCACACAGAGAAACCCATTCCTCTCCCTCCAGAAATTAGAATATATAGCAGAAAGGTGCCAAGTCTCGCTGTTTAATGGCAAATTGGCTTGGGGGACCAGCAGTACTAGTTGTCAAATCATTAAGTGAGCTGCCACCAAAGCATTCTTCACAGCCAAGCTGTAAACAAACTGATAAAGGTGGGATTCAAAGTTACTAAGTCTCATCTTCACTTTCAAAAATAATATCTCCTTCAAGTATGATGTATGATTTTCAGGCAGAAAACAAAAGGCTGTGACTGGAGAAAGTAGAGAATAATTTTACTATCTAAAACAATCCATTTTTTCTCCTGACTGCCCCTTCTCTGGGACCAAAGTCTGTTAGGAATTTGGTTTGATGAGGAGAGGTTAGATTTGTTAAAGCTTCTGGAATAAGCAAGGAAGAGAAAAAAAGAAAAATGGTGTGTGTTCCGGGGGCCAAGATGGCAGAGATATTTGTGGCACTGGCAATACTGATATTGAGGCAAAAGTACCCCTCAGAATTCCCAGGTTACAAATGACCATGTCTTTCCCCATCCTCATACCCCATTAATCCATAACCCCATTAAAGCAATAAGCTCTCTCCTTGAATCACAGGCTTGCTTCTGCTGCAGATCAGCAAAAAAATACAGACAAGAGTGTTGGGAAGGAGAGGAGAATGATCACTTGAAGGGAAGGGTGGCATGTGTTTACCTGCCTGCAGCTGCTGTGGATCACAGCCCAAGTGCAGACCAGCAGATGCTGTGAATGGGTGGAACCAGACTTGATGGTTCTCCAGGACTTTGATGACATGGTTTGATGGTAATGGCTGTTAGAAGGTGATTATGAAGTCACTAGAAAAGCTAATTTTTGCCCTAAAGATGTTGTCTCCTACAAAGAACAGAGTGCAATGAAAGAGAGAAATTCTGGGAAGGCATTGCTGTAGGTGACTATTTCCCTGTGGGAACTGATTTTCCTTTACATGGTCCAAGCATACTGTGCTTCAGTTACTTGCCATAGGTGTCTAACATAAACACTATGACTTACACAAATGTAAGTTCAAAGGAGCACTGAATAGTTGGGAGAACCAGAATTGGACTTCCAAATTCCCACTGCCTCTGAAGTTGACAGAAGTGTGTGGATTCCCTTTAGTCATCTGAAATTATACACTTAAGATTACCTACGTTTATAGTATGCCAACAGTTTTAGCATGGAATCAGTTGTCATCTCAGAGAAATACATTACTCTTCACTGGTTACAGTGTCAATTTGAACGACTATTTTAGAAAGGAGGCTTAAAATTTAGGTAGCTTAAGGTTGTTTGGACGCTATTTCCTGTCCTCTCTGGACATAGTACTTGATCTTGTATGAGAGAAAAAAACAAAAAACCAACCAACCAACCAACCAACCAACAAACAAACAAACATGACTTACTCATCTTGTTTTCTCCACAGAGGAGGTTCATAGTAAAGAATCATTAGAATTTTGTTATTAGGTTAAGGAATTTCATAACCGAAGTTAACGGTGAAGCTACCACAATGCATGAGCCACATGCGTATAAGATAAATAGCTGAAACTGCCTGTAGAGGTACTAACTCCCACCATTGTTAAAGTCATTGCCTATGCAATGTAAATACCTGCAGGTATATTTGGCAAGAAGCATGTGGAAAGTTGAGTCATTGTAAAGATTACCAGCATAGGTATAGTCAACGAGGGATGACAGAGTTATGAAAGAAGATGCACAAGACATTTTTTTATACCGTACCTTGCATATCACAGATGATCAGCAACATGCAGTCTTTGATGATGATTTGTGACCTGTTTGAAAAGATTTTCTTATTTACAGCAGCAAAAAGTTTTGCACCCTCCTGTACCTTCTATACATTTTTTAATTAAACTGTGCCAAAGAGCTATCCAGCTTCCCAGAAATATGAAGTTGAACTGTCGGTGCCTTTTTGTTTGATCTTTTCTTATACGCCTTTGAAATATTGTAAATAATATGATTAATTGTGAAAGGATGTTTTTAGCATGCAGATTTATCCCTTCCTTCTCTAGTCAACTCTGTCTATGTCAAGGAAAAAAATGATTTTCAAGAAGTTTCTTCTTTTACAAGAAGATCAAGTTATGACGGATGAAATATGAGGAATAATTTAAAAAGTGTCATAAGAGCAGTGTAAGTTTAAATTAGTAAAAAAAATAATATTTCCATTGTAATAAAGTTCTGGCTATAAGTTTCAGAAATAATATATTTTTGTAGCCTTATAATTCTTTATTCGTGCAGTATCACTGAGAACCTGAGTATCTCTGTAAAAAGGAAAGGTGTTTGTTCATAGACAAGCAAGGAGAGGAAAGCAAAACAAACAAAAATAACCAAAGCCCAACAAACCAACTGCCCTGTAAATGTGGCACCATTTTTAGAAATAAAAAATAAATGATGTCCTGCTTCCTGAGTATGCAAATCTGCTAAGTCAAGGTAGCTAGTTTGACACGAGAAAGAGATAAGTATGAATCTATGGCTTTGTCTTACCCACAGCATGTCCATGCTACCTTAGATGAGAGTGTTTCTTACACAATCCAAAAAGAAAGAAGTTAAAGATTAACAGATTTTGGGAGAACCAGACTGTTAAGATCTGAATCTGTTTAGACCATTGCTTAAAATGTGACAGAGCACATTCTGAAAGTTTTCAATATTATACAGTACATTTTTCAGCAAGGTCCCCATGGTTATCTGGTTTTATTTGTCTCAGAAATAGAAAGTAGAATAGGCTTTTCTAATGGCAGAGTGGTGTTTTACACACAATCCAATCTCCAAAAGGCATTGGTACAAACATGAATTTTGCTGTAGTAAACCTGAGCTGTGTTCAGTGGTCTTAAAAATCTTGTGCATGTGTGTATATGTACATTCCTGTTCATTAGTTATGGAGGTGTGTCAGCTGTTCATGGAAAATTTATTGCAGTTAAAGATAGCTGATCTATGTGTCAAAAAAACCAAACCAAACCAAACCAAACTGAACCAAACCAAACCAAACCAAAACAAAACAAAACAAAACAAGAAAAAAACAAACAAAAAAAAAACGTGTTGGTGTTTTTCTTTCCTGCACATAATAAAGAGCATTTGCAAATAGGAGAATTGCTAAGATTCTTTAGACATCCAGGCAGCAGTCAAGTCTGTAGCTTTCACACAATGAGTCAACAGTATTTTTCTCCCTGTTTTCCTTGTTCTTCTCACAAACTCTGGTTCTTCTGGCGATTAAAAAATAATTAAAAAAAAAAATAAAGATGGTAAGCTTATAATGCTTTGTTCCCTTCTTATTATCTGTGATAGCAGTTATTTACAGATTGCTGTCATTTTCAGCTGGCAGATGTTGACTGATGTTATAGGTTGCTACTGAGAGAGGATCTAAAGTGACTGTACCCCAGTTTGTAAGTCTATTGCCACTGTACAAGCACACCACACAGGTGTAGTATTGCCAGGAGTAAGTGTCGCGAGTACCTCTTATTAGTGTTTATTATCATAACTGCTCATTGTATTGCCCATTATGTTAATGAATTAGAACAACAGACCTAAATGTTTGTTGTTGTATAAAGCTCATTAGTCTCTGAGAGGAACTCAATGCAACATGAAGGTTGAGGAGCTGGGTTGCAGGAATATTACCAATTAAGTCCTATATGAACATGCAATTAGGTAGGATGACATGCTTGATTTACATTGCTTTATGGCTAAGCAGGATAAACAGCGCAGCACTGAAAACTAGCAACCTGCTCCCCCTTTGCTCATCCCCACCCTGCTGGAACCTATTCTAATGGTCTCAGTGGGAGAGCAGCACACGAGAACAGCCAGGCAAGGTTATCGGTGCTATCCTGAAACACATTTAATTCTCTGACAAGCTAAGAGGATGGGAACAGAATGTGTTCATGGAAAGGAACTTGTTAGTTTAATTCCTTGAGTCCTTCTCACTGGTTTTGGTCTTCATGGGTCATTCTTCTTCAGTACCTCATGCAAGTTTTCCATGATCATCAGTTTATGAAATTATTTGCATTGTTTATATTGTTTCTTCAAATGGAGAGTTGGTTTTAACTCAGATTTCTCCATAACTTCTTTTCTTCTCTGAGAGAATGTGCAATTATTTCAGTCTATTATGGTACACACAACTAGATGTACCATTGGTCATGCTTTCTGTTGCATTACATCATCCTTCCATAGCTCCTTTGATTCTAAATACATATTTATGTCTTTGCGTACGTTTATTGGAACTGTGGGGAAATACAATTGAAAGGCAGTTTCAGAAGTGCCCAGTTACCTCCAGCTTCTCAGTCATAAATTGTTACCTCTCAACTGAGACTTGGTAACTGATCATATGAGCACTCCTAATTGTTTCAGAGCAAGGTGAAATGCCAGTAATGAATTAAACCATGAAATCAACAACCACTAAATTGCAGAAGTTTTCTTTGTTTTGTTTTCCTTTTTTTTTTTTTTTTTTTTTTTTTTTTTTAATTCAGTGAAAGGCACTTTATTTCCAGAATTAGAGGTTACACACACAGGTAGAATTCCAACAGGAGAGAGGAGTGCCACTGAAAGACACACACAGATGATCAGCAATATCTTGCTTCTGTGTGAGGCACCTGTCTCACAAATGTGTCTTTCAAAAAACCACATCTCCTTGCTCTTCTGGCTAGCTTCATGCCATCTTTGGCACTCACACAACAAGTTGTTGAACTCTCTTTTCAATGACGTTGGCTTGGCTCTGAAACAAAGCAGGAAAGACTTTGAGGTACAATTGAAAGATAGTTTAAGATGCTGTCTCTTAACAGACAGCAGACTCAAACCTTAGCTATTCAGAGGGCTTGAGTTAGCAATACTTTTTTTCCAGCATTCTGGCTGATCTAATCAAATGATGTCTTGCTGCATACCAGGATGTATGTTTTGTGGATATCCAGTGGCTGAAAAATCTAGGTTACACTTGTAACTGTATTGATCAGGACAATATCAACATGCCCTGAGAATGGGTGACTACGCATTTTTTTGCCCCTAAGTGTTCCTGTGTACGCAGAATTAATGCACCATTTGCTGATTCAACTGCATGGTGTTCACGGCTTTTCCATTCCACCTGTTTGTTAAAATTGGGATAGGGGAAACCATGTTCTGTCTTGTTCTAAATCATTGATGAATATTACAGTTCTCTCATAGGCTTTTTTCCTCTATTCAGCACAAAGAACTTTACAGCCCCCATTGCCTTGTTTGAAAGTTTTGACATTTCTGCTGAAATAATGTTTTTTTTTTTTGTTTTTTTTTTTTTTTTTTTTTAAAGAAGAAAATATTGGAAACATAAATGGAGAAAAGAGTCTGCTTTAGAAGCCAAAGTAGCAACTGGGTTGGAAATGGAGTAAAGACTTAAAAAGAAACTGTAGAGGCACAGTATGTCAGTTTTGAATGGAAGGGAGAAGTGGGTGTTAAGGGGAGATCAGAAGTATCTTTTGTTTTTGAAAGAAAACTAAAGCTAGGAGTGAGGGGAGGGGGAAGCTGCAGTTGTACTAAGGAAGAAAGAGTTGAAAAGCAGAATGACAGCCAGCCCTGATCTGATACTGTGCTCAGAGTCCCTTCCAACACCTTTAGTGGAGCTAGCCTGGAGGCAGGGAAGGAGGGCCTGACAGGAGGTAGCTGTACAGAGTTCACCTCACTACATTTGGCATACACATATGCATATAGAGTATTTCAGGGAGGATTTCTAAAAATTTTTGCACTTTTCTGTCTGTCACTTACACAAATATCCTATCTGAGAATTATATTGATGTCTGGTTTGGGATCGTCATTGTTATCACCAGCCCCATTGAGATTGTCTCAGTCCCAGTCCTGAAGCATTCTGCATTATGATCTAGTCCTTTTCTCCCAAAATGCTCATGCAGGTTTAACACAAGCACGATATGAATTGAAACGTCAAGAGTAGGGGTGACTCAAGAGTACTCCATTAGAAATTTCTTGCCTGTTTTACACCAGACAGGTTACTTCAACTTCACTCTAAGCTCTGTTGGGACCCCCTTAAGTTGGATCCAAACATGAGACACCATCGTAAGATTCATAAGAAAGTTAAAATATTCCAAAATCCCATGCACTTTTCTCTGCTTTACACAGGAGTCTTCTAGTGCACAAAAGCACAAATGGAGACGCTGTTAACCTGATGCTTCATGCAAAGGAGGTAATGGCAAGTGAGAGGGAGGACTATTACTTGGAAAGAATAAAGATATCCTTTTCTATTTTCAACTTCCACTGAAGCTTTGCTGGAAGGAGTTTTCCAATCTGTGTAGATGCTAGATCAACTGTCCTTATTCCATCTGTCTGCGCTGTTTTCTCTTGATTGAATGGACTGCAGGTGAGAAACCTCTAATGTGGGCTGATGAAAGTAGAGCTGGCACTCCACATCAATGGGAGAAAGCTGGCAGGTCTGATTTTTCAAATTTGTCTGAGAACATCGTTCCACTCTACTTTTTAGCATTCAGTTTCAAAGACAGGAAAATGGCAAGAAGGATGGTATAGAGATGCTTAAGCGTTAATTCTGCACTAGTGATCTTCACAAGCATAAACTCCATGGAAGTTATTTACTTTTTAAAGTAAAAGGGGTTTTTACTGTTTAAAACAAGTTTTAAATCAAAATCTGTCTTCTGCTCTGATGCATGTACATGACGCATGATGCAGAAAGAGGAAATCTTTTTTTAAAAAGTAGTCATTTTCCCCCATTCTTGTTACTTCTAGAAGACATCACACCATCATTCTGTACAGAAGGGAGTATTTCCTTGTTCCATCTCATCTGGATTTGAAACTGGCATATCTGCTATCAGTCTTTGATTTCAGACATTTGCGTTCTCAGAAATCTGCTCTGAAACATTTTGAACCTGGCTTTTATCTGCTGTCATCATTTCTTAGTTGTTGTCAGTCATTTGGCATTGGCAAAGCTTACGTCTTATATTTGTCATGCTAAAGATGTTGAATCAATAGCTGATCCACAAGGCTGTTCCTCTTGAGAGACCAATCTTCGTTTTCTAGACGATAAGTTCCAAGGAAGGTATGACTAAGACTGATTTGGACTGGAGTCAAGCTATTTGCAAAGTCTGGTTAATTATCACAAAGGAGGAGGAGCAAGGTAATCATTGCCATGTACTTCCTAGAAAATTTTATGTGAAAGAAGATTGAAAGGAGTGTCAAGAGAGTCCTGAGCAACAAAATGAATGCTGCAGCCTTTGAACTCTAGGATTTCATATTTCCTGGAGGTCAGGATCGTTTGAGGATCCCACATGGGTTTGTGGCTTAAATTCAGCCCACCTAGCTTTATACAATTACCTGAGAAACTTACAGCATTTGCCTAATAACCACAGACTGCTAAAGGTGGGAGGGGGGAACTTCCAGAGGGAATGCAACCACTTAATATTTGAATTGCTTATTTCTTTTTCTCCACTGACTATATTGAGAGATTAGGATGGCTGAACTCCAAGCTTTGGCATCTTAGCTAAATACCTGAAGTTACATGGAATATCTGGGCCACTGTCCAATTAAATCACTCTTGAACTTAGATGGATTTTACCCTGATTGTAATTCAGAGCCAGGACCACTTCCAAATCACAATTCTGTATGAATTACATGGCAAAGCACGGGATGGTTTCCTGAGCTGAGATGAACAGCAGTATCTTCTGTGATATATACCAGTGAGGCAAGAATCCCTTTTAGTCACAGGACTAATACACCAGTAGTGAAGTAGAACAGCTTAGAAAGGAAAGGTCGACTTCTTCAAAACCAAACTAACAGTGAACAAACTCACTGCCTTAATGCATACCGATTAAAAGGAAATCAGGATGGGTAATTAACTTTTCTTTCAAGTGTTTGAACAATTCACTTTCCCTCTGTTACATTTCCTGAGCACTCCTAGTGCTAAGCTCTGAAGATGTTGAATAATGACTTAAACCTCTGAGTTGAAAGTTTATACTCTTAAAAGATCTCTTCTCCCATTCAATCCATTTCACATACAGCCCTGCACCAAGCAGTACAATAAAATGAACTATAACCATAAATCTATGGGTGTTTTAATGTACCTCATTCATAGTTTCTCAGGCTAATGATATGAGTCAGAGTGCAGAACAGGGGAGTTGTTACATTTATGTTGTTAAATCTTCAGTCTTACCTCTATGGCTTCTCTTGGTCCTCTATTCTCTTTCCAGTACAGCTTGCTGATCTATTTTCTGTTTATTTTTCAAACATGGGCCTTCTGCCTCCCACACCATACAGCATCCCACCCACCTCCCCTCCCGCTCTGACTTTCCCAAAGCAAATAGCACATTCAGATCGAAACAGATTGACAGGTGTGTGACAGATGGATGGACAGAAAACTGGATCGGTCCAAACTCCTTGGCACTTGAAAAATTGACAACACAACCAAAGCAGCGTAACGGGGAGAGATAGATTGGCAAATGGAATAAATGGTCCCCAGAAAGTTTGCGATTAATCTTTGCCCTGTCAAGTAATGGCCTGATAATGCAGGAATTTAATGGAAACGACTTCTGCTAGTTCAGAGGCATCCATTAGTGAGGAGTAAAGTAGAGCAGGAGACAGTAATAGTCATTGTTCCTTTTCCTAGCTTTTGCAAATGAGAGAAGACTATTAAAGTTGTACCATCTCTACCCCAGCTTCATTCTCCCAAATGACAAGTTCACACCTTTCTACTCTTCTCTTCTTAAGGAATATCATTCATGAGTTTGAAGCTTCCCTCCTAGAAATATGCAGTTATGTTTGATCCAATACTCACTTTTGCTCTCCAGCATGAACTATATACTACCTAATGAAGTCAGCACAGAAAGGGAGTGAACACGTTAGTTAAAAACAAACACCTTTCAGAAACTGATGCACTCTCACTTGATGCACTTTCATTTCTGTCTTGAGAAAGACAGATTTTCCCATTTTTGTGCATCATCTAGTCCTGCCTCAATTTCCCCTTTGTAATTTCTAGGCTGTTATCTTGTAATAGCTCATAGTGGATGGTTCTGTTGGGCAAGCCCAAAATGAACGTTTCAGGCCAGAACAAATACTGACCAATTATAAGAATAGACAATGAATTTTCCCATGAAATTCTTACTGTAAAGACATCCCAATCTTTAATCATCATGCTCAATAGTTGCTGATAGACCTGTGAATTTGTCTAATCTGTCTCTCTGAAGTTTGTTTCTGGTGTACCATATGAAGGGGAAAAAAAAAAGAAAAAAAACACAACTTCAATATGCTTGTCTGCTCACTTCATTAGCTTCAAGTATTCAGAGCAGGTGGTGGCACTTTTGTCTTCAGCCCTCTGATTTCAGCCAGGGGCTCATTACCCATGATGTCAGGAAGGAGTTGTTGGTCAAAAGAACCCAAAGCAGCAGCAGGCAGATGTGTTGCATCAGTGCAGTGGTGTCTGCACTCCAAGCATCTTGCTATTGACTGAGATAACTGAGGCCTAAGTGACATGACTAACTGAGTCACCTTCACGTTTGCAAGGAGGGGACTGGCTGGGGAGCAAAGAGGGGAGCCCAAGTGCTCAGTCACATCAGTGCAGCTGCAGTTCTGGGGGAGGGAGGATGCAGGGGGGTGGAAGAAAGCTCATTATGACTGATAAATAGAGGGCTCCCGTTGTCAGCAATGTCATTGTATTCACCTTTTTCACAGTCCCCTCTTTCCAGCTGTGTAATTAATTAATGGATTGGAAGTGCTTAGTTTCTAGTGATCTACAGGTTGACCTTGCACCTTCCCCTGCATGTCTGGGATTGATGTCAGTGTGTCCAACTTTGACCAAAGCGATCTCCCTCTTTTCTGTCTCACTATCAGCCCTTGAGATTGCAATAGTGAGTCCTATACTTTTCTCTGTATGCTCCTTTTCATAGTGCTAAGTAAAAGCAAGCAACATCTTTATGTTTTGGTCAGATTTTTATACTAGCTTTGCCCTAGGAAAAATGTTGACATACAGGTCTCTGAAAACATGGAACTAGTAAGTCAAAAGCTAGAACTGAGATCACAGTTACTTTATCTCTTAGGTTGAGGGATAAGCACATCAGCTGATTTTGGCTTGTTCAAAATTGTTCTAATAAATCCAACATAGCTTTTCAAGTTCTTTTGCAGACAATGATGAGAAGAATGCCCCCATCTTCTTCCCTGCTAGAGGTATCTGTCTCAGAATGGGATAAATCTCCTCCAGGAGAAGTGTTTCTTCTTACTTAAGGTAGAAAGAGTGTATATAAGCTGGTTCAAGTAGATGCTTGATGTTGAGGTAGCTGAAATTAGGAAACATGTTTCATCCTCATTATTTCTGCTTTACACTTACAAATGGAACTAGAAGATCCATTACTCCACCATTTGTTTTTATCTTTATGCATTTGTGTAAACTATAGGCAGATAATGCTCTTTCAGAACAGAGTAGATTTTTCCTTTATAGTGCCGTAGGATGCTATGTTTTGACTTTGGGAGAAAAACAGTGCTGATAATACACTGAAAGACATTTGCGTTTCTCATCTTCTTGTGCTGCCCTACCTGTGGGGAGAACTGAGGGGGCACAAGCAGTTGGAAGAGAACACAACCAGAACTCAGTTTAATCTCCTCCTATGAGTTCTACTTTGCTTTTTTTTTCCAACTCTCTTCTCTATCCCACTACACGGGAAAAGGGAGGAGGAGAGGGGGGGAATCTAGTGAGTGAACACTTTGTTGTGCTTAGCTACCTGCCACATTAAACCACAACACGGTTAATCAGAAAGTTACAGTTGATTATAGTGTCTGAAGAACCTGTACAATCACTTAATGGCTTGAGGTGGTTACAGAACTTTTTTTTTTTTTTTTTTCCTGTGTGTGTGTGTGTTTTGTGGATAAAATATCATTAGCTTTACAATCAACATCGTGAGTGAAAATCTGAGTAAGTACACTTGATGACATGGCTGGTAAATCTTCCTGACAATTTTGCAAAACAGGCTCAGGCTATTGATTAAGTTGGCTGGAAATGATCCTTTCACCTCTGGGTCACTGGACTCCATTTGACTTAGGGCATTCAGGAGCAAAAGTGGCTGTTATCAAATGATAAGAGCAAGCTGAAGGTCTTAACCTAGTCTCAAGAGAAAGAAGTTCAGGGGATGGAGATCTCAATCAGTTTAAGTTATACGAGGGATAGGTCACTTGGTTTACATCACAAAACCATCCTTTTCTTGTTTTTACAGGGGAGTATGTAAGATTACAATTATTTCATCTCCGAGGAACCAAAAGGAAAAATTCTGAAAGAACACTCAAAAATCTGATGGTCTCTTCTTTTGATGTTTCAGTTTACCTGTAAAAACAAATGTTTCGTTAGCTAAACATTCTCCAACCTTAATCACCTAAAGCCTTCCTAAAACTTGCTGGATTGTTCCCATGTTGACAGGATCAGGTATATGATCACTCTAGTTCAACTCTCATGATTAAAGGTTTTGTCTTACATTAATCACCTAAGCAGAAACCCGACTTTTGCACGAAGAGTCAGACCAAAAAGCCATCTTGTCCATTATCCTCTTTATCAACACTGGCTGAAAGTGGGTGCCTAAATAAAGGTAGGAGAGAATGGCAGAAAGATTTTGCAAGGTACTCGCAGTTTTCTCTCAGCAAATTCAGGCAAGGCATTTTCCAAAGTTACCTCTTTGTATCTAGGAGTACTGGGTGGAGTTTTCTCTGTTGAATTCTCTTACAGTGTTGGGACACGTGCATATTTTTGTGCCTGTATTTTGAAGCATGGAGTTTCACAGATTGGCTGCTGTGTGAATAATCAGCTCCTTTCCATATTTTGAACCCACTGCGTGCTATTTTCATGTAATAGTTCCTCATTCTTGTGCTGGAAGGATATTGGACAGTCATTCACTGACAATCTGCTCCATATCCTTCACTTCACGCTACTGAGAGTTTTACAGACTTCTATTACCTCTTGCTACAGCTTGGTCTCCAGGCTGAAGAGAGAATCATTCTCCCATGAACAGACTTTAAAGAGAAAGCTCATTGCTTAAGTGAAGGATTTTGTTACATTTAAAACAAACAAACAAACAAACAAACAAACAAAAGCCTTTTTTTTTTTTTTTTTTTTTTTTTTTTTCCTCTGCCTTTGAGCTACAGTCTGCGGGGAAAACCAGCCCAGGAGGCAGCCAGGCCACAGAAAACACAATTCAGTCCACTAAAGAAAACAATCAGAACTCCAAAGCCAGTTTCTGAGACCAATTTCATTATGGTGCTGCCTTCTTTGTAGCCTGCAATTATGGAGCAATTACAGGATTTGGGGGGAGAGCATCTGGCAGTGTTTTCTCTCTTACCCGCTTCATTCTCTTCACCCTTTTCTCTGCCTCCGAGTTAGATGCTGTTTGTATTTCTCCTCTTCAAATGTGCATCAGCATTTCAAATGAAACTTTGGACCACCGCAGTGGCAGCTTTTTAAAAGGATACAGCACGAGATTCCTCTGTCTCCTCTCCTCCGTTGGAGAGCAAAGGCAAACCAGAAGAGGGATATTAATGTGCAAATTAGCGCAACCTGACTGGCTCCAGATTGCTACTTAGAATTTGCATATTAATAAATGTTTTTGTGACAGCATTTAGCAGATCAAGAAGGGCAGAGATTAAAAAAGTCAACAAGATTTTTAAGCTTTTCCCTTCTATTTCCTTCTCTTCACACTCCTAGCCTCTCATATATATCTCCTTATACCATATCAGTATGTGCTTAGGTTGCATATCTATAGGTCAATGCATGTAAATTTGCCCAGCTCTTGACAGATGTGAGATTTGCAAAACTGCCCTTCGTGAAGATACAAACAGTTCTGCGTTGACAGGAGTGCAGCTTTGCTCGAGTGTGTTTATTTGAATGAGTGTGTTTTACACACACACATGCACACGGAGTTAGGAAGATAGATAGATGTAGGAACTGGACAGTTTCCCTCCCCCAACCTCCTTTCAAATCTTTTTCCAACAGCCGCTTTTATCCCATTCAACTGAATAAATTGGGACTCTTGAAACTGTGATCTTGACAGATGTGAGCTTTTTTTTTTCTCAGCTGCATTGGAAAAAGATAGATAGTGAAAACCTCCAGGGCATTTGGGCTTAGTGGAGCCAGTGAAAAGGGTTATTTCCAAGCGTGCTGAATAATGCATCCCTCTGAATTCCTTAGTTCTCTCTTTCTGTCCTCCTTTCTGTCTTTCTCTCTCTCTTCCTTTAAATGCCTGAGGATGAAATGCTGAATGCCCTCCCAGAGTTCTTCCACCGCAGCAGGAAAGTTGCGATCAAAATCTTCCCAAGAAATGGGCTTTCATATTGTATCATGTAAGTAGTATAGTGGCCAGAAAAGAGAGGGGGAGAAAAGACAGAGATACATAAACAGAACAGTTTAGCGATAACTGCTGCATTAAAGATATATTCCCCATCTCTGTTAATTGTTTGACACATCAGTCTTAAGCAGAGAAATTGGCTGATAGCCAGATGGTTTTCTTTCAGAAGTCTCTGTGTCAAGAATGCATCTTCAAAGAGACCCTCACACCTAAGAGGTCTGTCTTCCTGGATTACTCCTCTCTATCTGTGATAACAAAAACAACCACATAACAAAATGCAACCTGAAATTATGTCACTGTCAACTCTTCCTTTTTTTCTCCTCAATTTCTCTTATACTTTTCTAGTCAGAGCTCAAGTTTTGTGTCAGATGGGCAAAACAGAATTACAGCTTGGAACAGGGAGAAACCTACCTTCCATCTGAATCAAATCAAAATATATAATTTTCAAGTGAAACAAAGAAGAAATATAACCTCTTTCAGTGGCAAGCTGGAATCCTTTGTTCTTGCTTTGCTTCATATGGAGTACATGCTGAAAAGTCATGTAATTATATTTCTCTCCTCCTAAATGTCCCTGTTCCCCTCTCCCCCATAGACACGCCTCCTTCAAAAAAGTTCTTGATTAGAAAAAGGCATTTTGCAAGGGAAAATCAACTTGCAAATGCTAAGGTTTGTTTTGGTTTTGGTTTTCCTTTGGCATTACTACCATGAAACACTTTATCTCTGACTATGTTGAACTGCAGCGTTTTGACATTTTCCTATGTGGATGTGGGCCTAAGTGTCTTGCCTGAAGGCACAGAAAGAATTAAAATCACATTTCTTGTGCCGTCAGTTAGTCCTTTACTACTGGATCATCTTTCCTCTTGTAACCTTTAGGATTTTTTTAACAGTAATGAGCCTATGGATGACAACACAGAGAGGAAGAGGGTGCCCAAAGTGACTTTTTGAGGGAAAGGAGCAGTCAGCTGCACCCCCATCAGAGCTGGCATTGTCTGTCTTTTCATTCTGTCTCCACTAAAAAAACAGAGATTTAAGAGAAGTACAACAGTGGCACACACACCCCTGGGCCACACATCAATGAGTTTGCTGGCAAGAGCAAAGCCAGCATGTCTAGGCAGTGTTTGTGTCAGGATTATCTGACTCCCAGTCAAGATGCAAACAAACCAGAGGTCTTCTGTCAATAGCAGAGTGTGAGCTGAGAATCTCGATGTCCTCTAAAAGAAAGTTTGGGAGCACTTCCAAGAAATAAAAGGAGAGAGAGAGTGGTGGGGCAAGGATGCTGCATCACTGCATATACAGGGTTTAGAAAGTGGCTGGGGCAGTGCTAGGGTAGTGAGGACAATGTGAGTGCCCTCTGATGTGTGTTTCCTACTGTATTTTTTTGTTTTGTTTTGTTTTTTTAGCACCCGAAGCAAAACAGCCTCCACCATTTCTCTTGGGAGCCTACTGAAACACGTCATTGCCATGAGTCTTCCACCAACAATTCAGCCTGCATTTTTCCCGTTTTTAATCCCAGCTGCTTATTCCTTGCAATAATTCATCCTTGATGTCAGTTACTCCAAAACACCCTTGTTCTAGATCTCTTTGTGAGTGACATTTGAATAATAGATCTTATTACAGTTCTCTCTCCTTCAGTCACAAAACTTCTTACATCTGTCTATGATGGCGTTTACTCATCATTACTTCCTGAGAAATAAGGAAACTGGAGATCACAGGACCATCATAAACCTGTGACGGAATTGCAGGTTGAGTCCAGTTGCTCTTGTGCCAGTTCTGATTTCATTGACCTTGAAATCCATTTTCTTGACCAAATGTAACCTCTTTACCATCTGTCCCTCCTTATCACTTAATTGTTCCGCGTTTCTTGCTTCACTCCAGTTTCTACCTCTCTCTCTACTTTTCCTCTTTCTAAACTTTTTGTTGCCCTCCAGTTGCCCTTCATCCATCCATCTTCTATAGTTTCCCCCCAAAAAAAAACATTTACCACAAAATCTTCAGAGAAAAGTCTTTTCTTTCCATACACATTTCTTCTTCAGATGAAGGAGGTGGAAGAGAGAGGGCACAAAACATTTTTGACAGACATCAGTTATGTCACTTTGTGTATGGTAGGAAGGCGCTTAAGTGCTGGTGACAAAAATAGGCTATCTTTGTGCATTGGAAAGAATTAAGCCTGGTTTCCAGTGACATACAGTCTCCCTCTTTTCTCTGAATGCACCCTATTTGTAGATTCACTGGTGCCTGATATAAAGATGTTCTCGTACTTCAGCTTTTCTCAGAAGAGGTTCACAAAGGTTTCCTTCACTCAGCTGTCTAGTCTTATAAACTTCTTTGGAATGTAATATCTTTTTTTGTCTCAAAGAATTTTCTTTCCCTCAGTCTGTCAAATTTGGTTAAAATTGCCCAGCTGCTATGAAAAAAAAGTACTGTCAGAGGAAGAATAGGACAAGGAACTACATATTAAACACAGCTAGGCTCTGTAAGTCTCATTTCTTTAGGAAAACCGGGTACATCAGGACATACAGGATTCAGATCAGTCTAGAGGGGGCCTTATTCACTACTTCTGTTGATCTCCTGTGTGGAGGGCAGGTAGCAGAAGTTGTCTTTGGCAGTCATCATAGTGGTTTAGTGTTCTGATCACATATTTTTCTGTCGTGTTGTGCTGAAGGCAACAGCACAAAATCTTCCAGTCTTTCTCTTTAGTCTTTCCTCTTATTATTTTCTAAATCACAATGTTTCAATTGTCCTGTCTGAGTAAGATCTTGATGGAGAACATGAGCTCACTGCATTCATTTTATTCCTTCACTGTCATACAGTGCATGAATCAGAAAATCACAGAATTGCAGAGGTTCAAAGGGACCTCAAGAGATCATTGGGTCCAACCCCCTTGCTGCAGGTTCCCTACAGCAGGTTATACAGATAGGCATGCAGATGGGTCTTGAATATCGCCACAGAAGGAGAATCCACAACCTCCCTGGGCAGCCTATTCCAGTGCTCTGCCACCGTCACAGTAAAGTTCTTACATGTGTTTGTGTGGAACTTATTATGGTTCAGTTTTTGGCTATTACTCCTTGTCCTATAATTACACACCACTGAAAAGATTCTGCACTCATCCAACCTTCTCCTGCGCTTTGGATATTTATAAACATTAATCAGATTGCCCCTCAGTATCCTCTTCTCCAGGTTAAATAGCCCAGGTCTCAGTCTTTCCTCATAGAGGAGATGCTCCCTTTATCATATTTATGGCCCTCTACTTGACTCTTCCAAGGACATCCCTGTCTTATTTGAGCTGGAGAGCCCAGAACTGGACACAATATTCTATATGTGGCCTCACCTGCTGCCCACATTCTTTTTAATACACCCCAGGATATCACTGCCATCTTGACCACAAGGGCACACTGCTGGCTCATGGCAGAAGGGAGGGAGCTATTTGAAGAGATAGGTCAGGGCCATCTATAAAAGGAACAACAGTATAGACTTTCTTTTTTTCACACCTTTTCCAATGCCACTTTCACCTCTTTTTGTCTCCTTCAATGCCCACACTGTCATCCTCTCTTTCCCACCTCTCTCTGCTGTTCGTCAATAAATATTCAATTAATGTTTTCATATGATAAAGATCTATGGGGCTAGATCTATGGGTGCTAGATAAGAATTTCTTTGCAGGATGAATGGTGCTGCTAAGTCTTGTGGCTGATTCTATGCTGATACAGAAAGTCTGCTGGAAGTGACTTTACAAAATGGAGTGCTGAAACATATCTGTTTTATTTTTTAATGCAGATGAGGCTTTAAAAGCCTGTGTTTTCTACAATTAATTTTATGTACTATTCTTTTCAATTATTTATGCTCTCTGAATGATAAATGGGTGGATGGAGAAGGGAAGGAGGCGAAAGGTAGTAGGAATCCAAAGAAGAATCTCTCTTCCTCATTAGTCATTTATTTATTTTAGTCTGGAATATGAGCTGAGCTGAGCTGATAATTAACAGAAGTGGGGTCCTACATCAACTGATAGTAGGAGTTCACTTTATCACATAGTAAGGCTCAGAAGAAAAAGCGATAACAGAAGAATGAGGTTTTTTAGGAGGACTCCTAATTTTACCACGGATTTATTTAATACACTTTGGCAAAGTCCTCAACTTCCCCACTTGCAAGTAGGAGGATGCAGCTTCTTTCTACAAAGTAGTGATGAAAAGCACAAGTAAGCACAAATTCTGTGGCTATCAAATCAAAAACCTTCTTGGATTCAACTAAACTTTTCTCACATATATCTACATTGATCCTGGTACAGGTGAAAACTGCATTCATTAGAGACATGTTTGTTTAAAGCTGGAAAAGCAACCCATTTTTTAGAACTGGAGATAGAAAGAAGTGCTATATTTTATGCCTTCTTGCAACTTCTTGGGGGAGTGCTTAAGCAGAAATACAAATTTGCCAAGGAAAACTACCTTCCTTGATAAAGCAACACCTGCTTGAATCAATGGGTGTTTAGAACCTCTGGAGAGAGGGCCTGACCCACTTTGATTTCCAGTCCATTTCCAAAGATTTTGGAGAAGCAACAGATTGGCACCTGGGGGCATTGAGAAATTGATTCTAAAGATGTAAGGGGATTATTTTAGAGCAAAAGGGAGGAGACCCCATCAAAATAGCACTGAAATGGAAAGGAAGCTGAACAAATGGAGAAGTGTTAGGTTGAGGGCTGTTTGAAGTGATATATTTTCCTTGAGTTATTGATTGTTTTTTATACTGTACTTAACCTAAATCAGATCCTTAGAAACAAACAAAATCAAGCTCATGAAAAACAAATAAAAAATACAGAGAGTTATTTTAGGACTGAAAATAACAGTCAGGATTTTCCTCTGCGCATTCTGCATCCCCAAAATAGTAGCGCTTACTTGTAAGAGAGACATTTTGGCAGTAATGGATATTATTTTCTTTCAAGTTCACTTTTAAGGTTAAAACCAGAAGTTTTGTGAGTTTGTTTGTTTGTTTCCACTTTCTAAATTTGTTTTAGCACAAAAGAGATATACTGGAGAGAAAACAATGGAGGTAAAAATTCTGCACTGGAAAAGTTTGGAGATGGAAAAATTACTAACCTTCAGAGACAAATTCATACCCATTTTAGAAATTACAAACAATTTCAAAAAGGTATTTTTGTTCACGGTCACCTCATTATGCTTTTACAGCCACATTAGGAAGGGATGGAAAGAGAGACCTTTTCCCACTTTGGGAAAAATCTGGTAATATGTCTGGTCAATTTTAGAGAGATTTGAGTTTGTGAAACTCAAAATTAGAAAAATGAGGTTGAGAAATGTAATAAAGACATGAACAAGCTGGTCCTTTCCAGAATGTATCCATAAAAGCTGCTCCTACACAAACATCTGGGGAAACTGTTTCCAGATTTTTTTCCTCCAGAAATGGGCTTCAGCCATGACCTTCAGAAATGACTGAAATTATGGCCAGTGATATCCCAGAGGAATTTCTTCAGGAAAAGAAATACAGGAGACAGTAACAAAAAATTGAATGTAATCCATCAGACTCATAGAGGAAATATTTGTCTTTGTCACAGAGACTGTTAGATTAGTTCAGCTTCCATAAACTGTTTAATTATTGTCTTTAATGGAACAGCTATTAAGTGAACTAGTTACTTTTCGTGAACATGATGAGATGGATCTGTATTGCTTGCATAAGCCTGCTGCCTTCTGACCCAAAATCGTGTACCCGTCTCAGTGATGTCTCTTCTCTCTCTGCAGAAGAGATTCTGTTACGAGATGGAGGATGGGAATGATTTTCTACATAATCTAGCACTGATCAGTAGGAAAATGCCAGCTAGAAAGAAACTGGTGTCTTACTTCCAATTTTTCTTCTTCTTGTGTCTTCCAATGGTGCTGCCAGTCCAATCTGTGAGTTCTGTGTTGAAGACTCAGAAGGACAGAACCAAACTGAAGCTGTAGATCAATTTCTGTGATGGCAAAGCAGATGAGCTAAGAAAGTGCTCTGTTTTCCAGTTTGTAGCAATGTCTGCAAGGAGATCTATCCCATTAAACTAATAAACTACTAAAAGAGATAATGTTTGAAGGTGCTGTCTAGTGAAATAATAATTTTGCATGGTGAAATATTAAGAAAAGTGAACCGGGAAATGTAACAGCACTCTGAAAAAAGAACAGGATCCATAAAACTCCCATGTAGCACTTTTTATTCACAATTGATTTCTAAATAAGTATTTCAAATTTTAAGGATAGGAAGACTCTAGATCTCAAGAGAATCTGGACTTCATCTAAATTCCAGTACACAACTCTTTCAACTTATGACTTATGGCACTTAACTGTTTTCTAACTCTCCAAATGTTGTTTCTCCTTTTTCTGCTCTTAGGAGAAAAACAAAACAAAACAAAACAAAACAAAACAAAACAAAAAAACCTTACTTTTTTTTTTTTTTTTTTTTTCATTTGTTGTATTCCTTGATTGAGAAAGGATGAGAAAATACCCAATTCCTAAAAGGGGTTTTGACCTGGCAGTTTTAGATGATTAGATGTTTTGATAATGATAAGTCAGGAGAAAGTGTAAAAATATGTAAGCGACAGGCCTCTAATTTTATTTTCTTCATCTTTCCTCTTGAGGCTGTGAAAATAATGCCTTAAATTCCCTTTAGCTTCTGGTTACAGTAGAAAACCAATCATTTAAAGCTCCTAATGAGGTTGGTGAAAACTGGAGAAAATGACCTTGCAATGATGATCTGCGCTCCAATGTAAGATCTAATTTTCCAGTGATTTCAAACATGCTGGTAGAAAACATCTTTCATAAATCTGTTCATCTGCCCTCACAACCTATCACAATGCTTTCTCGGGCAACAGAATGGAGGTTGTCTTAAAGACAGTTGATACAGAACCCAAAAGTTCTGAGAGCTCTAGTTTCTTTTTGGCTAAAAACATCTTGCTTTGAAGTATCCTATTTTAGTGTTTGACTGCTGAACCTAATCTGTGTTTTTTGCCCTATTAAAGACTTTGAGATCTCAAAAGAGTATATTTGTTGGGCTAGAAAATACCAGGGCAAGAGTTCCTATTGCTGCTAAGGTCCTCCAATGTACTGAAGAAAAAGGGGAAGCATGAAAACAAATTAAGAGTGGAAGAAGGGAGAGGAGGTTATACATGTGATTAGTTAGGGATGCCCTATCTCCGGAGGCATTCAAGGCCAGGTTGGATGGGGCCCTGGGTAGCCTGATCTGGTGTTTGGCAACCCTGCCACAGGAATGGAGTTAGAACTAGAAGATCTTTAAGATCCCTTCCCACTCAAGACATTTTATAATATGATTCTATTATAGATTTCTTCAGATCACACAATCTTTGGAGCACAACACTGTGGAATAAGAGTCCTGTAGGATTCACTTTTAGGACTCACGTGTGTTAGAGGAGATGTGTGTATCTTGATGATTTCTGCCTTGAACCCTGAAATGAGGGTGAAGAATTTCTTTATTTTTTCCACTCATGAATTGTTAATCCTTATTTCACACTTTAGGAAGCACACACTGGGATGCCCTATGCAGAAGGCACAAGGAATGCCACATTCCAAGTCTGCTGTTTCCTGCTGGGTAGCAACAGGCTGCAGAGTGGACATACAGCTTTTTCTAGATGTGGCAAAAGGTTTCTTTCAGCCCCTAATTTGCAGTGTCAGAGTAACCCATTATCAAGACGATTAAATTTAAAGAGACTGCAGTAAATGCTAGCATACAGAAGACATCAAGCATCATTAAAATGTAATTGGAAGCAAAGCTTAATGAGGTAAAAGGAAAAAAATACCCAGAATTCTTTTAGGTTTGATGCCCCCCTCTCCCCTTGCTTTGCCTGAGCCAGCAACTACTGTATTGAAAATGATAATTTGCAAGCTGTGTTATTATTTGGTGTTACTTGCAGCAGCTAAAAAACACAGGATGGTTTATTGTACCTTAGCAATAAGCTAAGCATAAGAATATACTTGCTGTAATTTTAGAACAAAGATGGGAATGTTTTTACTTTCACAAGTTCTAAACTTTTTCATAGAAGTAAAGTAAATCTAGTTTTGCTCATCATAGCAAACAACGAGGACTTAATGCAAACTTGTGTATAGAGTTTTGAACTGATCGGTAGGCAGCACTGGGCTTTGAAGCAGCTATGTCTCGAGTTTCCTTCTTTATGAGGGTAGCAAGGACAGCAAAGCAAGGAAACACAAAAGAGGAGATGGACTGAGAGGGGAGAAGTATCTATTGTGCCCAGCAAGAAAGGATGAAACAGCAAAGGTTCTGTTAGGATTGTGGATAGGAAATGTAATGTTTGTATAATAGGTAATAGCTCAATAAGGCAGTGGGCTGGCTTCCAAGGTCCTTAAAGGCTACCTGCTACAAAACATCTGCTGCTCAGTTGGTACCATTTTGATAAATGTTGGTAGAGCCCCCGGAGAGGGAGCTTCTGTGTTCCTCTCTGTCTTGCAGTGACGCCAAGCCTTGGTTTTTCAAAGGCTGAACTGGGATTGGTCCAGCTTCCTTTTCCTTTTTCTTTTCTTCCTCCCTTTACTCTCCCAGTCATCAAATCAAAACATTTTTTTTAGAATAGGAAATGGACTTGCTCAGTACATTACCTATTGCCATCCTTGGGCTTGTGCTGACGATTTGTTCCCTTGTACACAGCTGCAGCTTTCCTGAAAGCAGCATCATTTCAGCTTGAAGCCCACACAGAAGTAGGCAAATGGCACAAACATTTCTCCCAAGCCATCTGATCTAGTTAAGATGCCAGGACCTGGCCCTTAAACTAGCCAAATATATTAGTCTCAGTTGGATGTATGATAGATTTTTGTTTTGTTTTTCTCCTTTGAAATAAAATGTCTTTGGTCTCCAATGGTAACTCTAGATGTTTTCTCTGTAGCATTACCAGAGAACCCAAAAACCTGACCCCTGGAGAAAGCTGTTTGAGCTACAAAACATTCATCCAAACCTGCTGTGCTGTTTAGCCCTACCTAAAACCATTCACAGTCTGTAATTTTAGTGAAAGAAACAATAAATACACAAATAAACAGCAACTTTGGAAGAGATTATCTTCGTTCACTCTGCTGTTATGTGGACTTCGGCCTGTTGTATTGGAGGCTTCCATTCTAATCCTAATTCTGGTCGGATTTCACTGGCCAGCCTTGTGGATCAGTTGTGAACAAAGCTTTAAAAAGCACCAAAGCAACCTTAGAGATTCACAGTGATTTCCAAGTGCTGCCTGCACTGTAGAGTGGAGAGGTACAAATGCCTGAGCCCATTTTGAGCCAGTGGATATGTCCACACAGCAGCAGACCCAGCTGTCCTATCCTCTCATCCAGAATTGAGCTTTGTTCTCTGTTCTCTGCTTGATAGTCAAAGGAGCTGGGCTTTGAATTCTTGTATCTGAGTCCTCCCTTGAAATGGTGCTCTTCAACTTTTCTATTTGCTTTTATTACTGTTTCTACTCTGCTGTGTCTGTTTCAAGTCCTCTAGAGAATATACACTATTCCTTATTAAGATCTTGTACAATGTGTAAAACAACAGGATTTTAATCTTGTGCATTCTAGGATCATACAAACTGTCTAAAAAAAGGGAATTATGTCAAAACATGTCAACAGAGGCTGAACTGAGTGGTACTTCTCACTACCATAAAGGTATTGCACCTGATATATGAGATTTCAAATGAATCTTTAGTTGTTTTTTGAATAGGTTCCTCTTGTATCCTCGATCTCTACCACTGAACTTAATTCTGTATGGGGAAGAATTAGTAGAGTATAACCCTCTGCAACTTTGGTAGAGCACTCTTAAGGATCATTAACTGGACTGTAGTGAAATCAAAGGTCAGCTTCACCAGGCTAAAATTTGTTACTGCTGGCTTCACTACAGAGCAGAGGTTTTGAATAGGCTTCAGACTTAATCTTCCTTTCACCTTTAGAATTGTTCCCATTGGAAAACTTTTCTACACTGTCTACAAATGTAAATCTTCAGGTCTCCAGCTGCTCAAACAAAATCTTTCACTGACAGTGTTGTCTTTAAATTGAGAAAAATGCAAAGTTGCAGGTCATTGCATTTTTTTCGTTTTCCTGGTTTCACCTTAAAATATCTGACCATTTGGAAAAAAATAAATCAACAAACAAAAAAGCAAACAACAATCTCCATTGCTGCGTGGATGCATTGTGATGGTGAATATAGTAATTGTTTCATCCTCAAAGACCTTGCTAAAGATGTTCAATCTTTTCTTCAACATCAGTGAAGTGCTGTTAATCTTTTTCAATCCAAAACATCTATAGGAGACAGAATCAAGCATTCAGTTTCTGGCATTTTTATAACAATATAATCTAAATTATTACCAGGAGTTATGATGGACTTGAGGATTCATATTTACAGGACTGAGAAAAACAGAAGGGCATACAGTTGGATTTTTTTTTTTTCCTGTGTTTCAACCACACCTTAACGTAAGGTTATATTCATGATGCCAAAATTCAAGGAGGCTTGTGTTTTGGATAATCTAGTTTTAAGAAGTATTAAAAAGTGAAAGAGGATGAATTGGAGTATTTAGATGCCTGCCCATGTCTCTCTGATTTAAATAGTTTTAAGGAAATTTCTGTTACTCTCTTTAAACTGAATGTGCTTTAGATGCACATCACTGAAAGAATTCTCTCCTTTATTATACAAATGAGATCCAAACGATCTCTATAGATAACATGGCAAAGTTCTACGTCTTGATGTGCTGCTTATTATACACCATGCTTAGGTCTGTAGGGCAATCCTCACACTACTACAGTTCTTCCTAAAAATAAGAATGTTGTGCACTAGAAAACTTTAGTTAATATACATATATAAATTTCCCTATTAAAAAATGAATTTAACATTTCAGAGGGAGAGAGCTGAGGGGTTGTTGTCTTTTAGACATTACATAAGACATTCTGGAGCATTTTACCTTTTTTAAGTTAATTTTTAAAGCTTTCATCAGAAATAAGAATGGGTGGAAAAAGAGAACTTACTTTTTAACCAACCTGTGTTGCAGAGGAATGAATGTAGAATTCAACTATGTAAACACTGTTTATAATAAGTTTCCATAGAGTACTACAACATATTGGTGCCTCATACTCAAATGCTGGCATTTTTTGATGGAGTCTGAAAAATGATTTGGTTTCGTGTAACATTTTACAATTTTATAGGGTGAAACTCCAGATTTCAATTTCAATCACTGTGTATCTGTGGGAACTCTTGGAGGGTGAAATCATTTTACTCCTGGAATTCAGAACCAGAGGTTTTGCTGCAGTTTGAAAGCATTTTGGGATAGCTTGGGATTTTCATTTTAACAGCCTAGTTCTTTATAAAGATTAACCATTTTACACCCATGATTTTGCATTGGCAACACTGAGTCTTATAGAACTCAGATACAGATAAAGTCTCAGCCCCCAGCAGTGACCTATCAAAATTGATGTTGTATGGTAACACCTGGGGCTCTGGGTAGAGCCTTCTAGAAATATTTAGGAAAAAGATCAGAAGTGAGGAAGAGAAAAAGGGTATAACATTTAAGAATCACTCTCCTCCCAGCCCCCACCTGAAAAAAAAAAAAGAAAAAAATAAAAAGAAAAAAATAAAAAAAAAAAAGATAAAAGCTCTGTATACACATTATCATAGAAATAGGTTGCCCTGCAGCTGCTCCACTCCAGATATATTAACAGCTCTGAGATTCAAGAAGCCATTGGACAAGCATAAGCTTAAAGCCAGTAGGATGACCGCAATGGACTTTTTCATTAACAACAGGATCACAGAGGAAGGATTTACTCATGCAGAACAATTAAAAAGCACGGGGCTACAATAAAAGGGAATGAGACTTCAACTCTTTCTCTGCCTCTGTCTTAGAAGAACTCTCTCCTTTTCTCTCCTCTTTCCCTCCTTCTCTCTTTTGTGTCGTTGTTCTAATCCAGTGCTCCCAATGGGCTAGCATTACATCTTCCCTCGAATTACCATTCCTGTTCCCAGGGGAGGGCTGCTGTGGTGATGACTAAGGGAAGGGGTGATAAATGTTAACAGAAACACTTTTGCAGAGTGCTGATTTTTTTGTTTGTAAAGCACGCACCTGCACAAAAGATGCCGAGTGAGAGAAAATAGCTCCATCTCGATGGAGACAGGCGCACCCGAAGACATACTTATTTAACATACATTACAAGGATGCCCTGTAGTAGTATCACACTGGGAGTTGTATGGCAGAGTTAGGAAGGGGAGAGGGGAGGAGAAATGCTGGGTAGTCAGGATGCTTGATTTGGGGTTAAGGCTGTAGATCATATCTTGGAATGCTGACACACAGCTTCATTACAACCACCTTGAATAACTTTATGCATTCCACCCTCCATGCTTTCTGCCTCAGTTTGTCAGCAGCAGTTGGACTCTCTGAATGGTGATGGACAGCTGAAGTAACAGGAGCTGCAATCCCTGGATTCTGAATATCAGCCACACTCCAGTGGTGTGTTCACATTTAGAGATCACTTGAGACCAGTGTTGAATCTCAGGATTGTTACACATGGGATTTAAGGAGATGTAGGGTTCCCATAGGTGATAAATTAGAAACTGTTGCACTGTCAGTGATGTGAGATCCCATACAGGGAGATTAATCTGGGCAAGCTAGAGTCTTGTCTCATCTAAAACTACGAAGCATGTTCTTGTTCCATACCATGAACTCTAAGATATATGTTAGGCCATTTGTACCCCCCTCACACAAACTGAGTGAAAAAGGGAAGGGAATAATGTCTTGGCCTCTACCTTTCATACTAGGTTGTGTCATTTTCAGGGAACTTCTATGCCGCAGGGACTGTAACTTCTTTTAATATAAACAATGGATGCTGTTTTGGTATTGAAATAAAAATGATAAATATGAGCAACACTTCCACATTTGATGAATTGCAGGGCTAAATGTTCTCATGCATATGTCTGATCCACTTCCTGAGTCACCCATTCTTGGCAATATCAGCTTTGGGCTCTCTATTATTCATGGCCATACTGTATTTGCAGTATTTTTTGCTGAATGGACAAAGTGAAGCCATGGACAATTTCTGGAAGAAAGGTCAGGGTATTGCCTGTGTTGTAGATTGAGAAAAGAGTAACAAACACATACATGCCAGTGGTGGATCCTCAAAAACATGGGAGAAGTCTAGTTTGATTTTGATCATAGCTATGGTAAGGATTTGACATAAGGATATTGTAATATGAGAGAGTGCCAGGGTGTTACAACCTTGGAGTAGTTTGCTTTATGTGAAAAGTGAAAGTCCCAAATTCAGAGGAAGCACTAAATCACTGGGATGCCCCAGCCAGAGAACCTTTCTTCAGAGGTGCTCAGAGCCCTCTGCACAGGACAGTGCTTGAAAGGAGATCCGTATGTTTGAGAATCAGAGTCCTTTATCTTCCAAGGTGTCCTGAAAAGCTGGACAAGCTGCAGACCGCAGAATGTGCTGTTGTGAGATGCTGCAAAGACATCTAAACATCCTGCTCAGAACAACTTTCAACCTTTGACAAATAGCAAGCACTCTGAGCCAGCAAAGCCACTGACTTCATCCAGAGAGGGGAGGGGAAAAGAGGCAAAGGCAATGTTTAATTAGGAAGCTAATTTCATGACATCATGCCTTCTGGCCTTTATTCCATTAATGAAGCTGAAAGTAGGCCACAAACTACAGGGATTTATTCTTCCCTGTTGGGACCGTGTTATATCTGTCTGTCTGCTTGCATGGAAAATGCAACATCATTCCCAGTTGTTAAGTTATTCCATAAACATTCACCATCCACTCTGCTCTTCCTGTAGCCTCATTTATACTGCATGCCTAATGCCCTGTATAAATTGGCTTTCTCTGCATACTAATGTGGGCATCTTTTTGTTACATTTTTTAAAGCAGTGGGCATAGAAAGAATACAGCCACCTCTGCGGATTTACCTGTGGGCTAAACTCAGAGTATAAGGGCTGCATCCCAAGGTGCCTAGAGCTCCTGAAATAGAAATGGTGCAACGGGAGAGCAAAGAATTAATGTTGGCTTTTCCTGTTCCGTGGGATGAATACTTACTCAGTTCTTACATGGAGAGGGAAGAGGGAGCCCTGAAAATAAGATGAACTTCTACTTGGAAGAGTGCAGATTAAACCGCCTCAAAACCTGGCCTCTTCTCCGTCTCAGGGCTCCTGGTATTTTATGATAAGGAATCTGCAGTGCTGCCTGTCTACCCCTCTCCCTAGCGTCTGCTACTCCCCACAGACACGGCGGCGGAGCAGAAGGCACGTCTGCTCCATGCTGCTGCAGCTCACAGCCTGGGGTCCTAACACAACATGCAACAGATGCCAGCCCCAGATCCTGATGGAGCAGCATGGCTGGGAAAGGAGCCGGCTTCAGTCCCCCTGCCGTTTCTGTCGAGGCACTTCGCTGGGTTAGAAGGGAGTGGTGTCTGTAGTCTGTCCCGTGTAAATCACTGGAGTTCCCAAGTCAGGACAGCAAAGGACATGTTTTGATGATAGAAGTAAACAGCTCTAGTGGCGAGCTGCCATGAGAAGGGACAGCTTCATCTCCTGGCCTCGGTGCTGTGTCTGTGCTCTCTGCTGCACTACCACAGCACGCAGTAGGCTTGAGGTGAACCAGCACAGGCAACTGGTCTGCCCATGCTTGGGTTGGGGCTGCTGTGGGGTCAGACAAATACCAGGGCTGTTATAAGTAAAGGGGAGAAAAAAGGGTCTTAACTCTTTCTGCTGACAAAAGATGTCCCAGGGATCCACAATGACAGCTGAAAGTCCCATATCCCTTGCCCAGACTTGCACAGGAATCCAAACAGAGGTTGGAAAAGTGAGTGAATTGGATTGTGAATTCAGTATCTCAGCACTGTAAATCATGACTTAGAACTAAAAAAATCTGGTTCCCTTAGTGTGGGCAAGCACCCGCCCTCTGTGCCTGAGCAGTATCAGCACACATTGCATCTAGCCCTTCCAAAGTCCTGCTCAGCAATCAGCTGGGCATATTCATAGATGGTAAAGCCCTGAGGACTACAGTGATAATCTGCTTTGACCTACATAACATGGGCTGGAGAAATTCACCCAGTAATTCTTGGAGTGAAAGGAATTGTTCTTCCCATTCAAACTCAGACTGAGCTGATTGTGTGTTTGTGTTTAGCTATTTGTTATGTTGTGGGCCCTTTTTAATTCATTCTCTGTCTCTCATCTGTGGTCTTTTCCTTTTTTTTTCCTGAACATTTAAGCCCTTGAGGACTTTGCAGTATTCAAAGAATGAGGAATTCAAAGCTGTGTGAATGACAACTTGAAATATCACCACAAAAATTTCTCTCATTCCAAAAGAAAGGAGTCATAAGGGTATACGCCATTGTCTGATCAACCACAGTTGAAGAAATTGAAGAAGTTGTGGTTCAAATTTCAAATTTGCACCTTTGAAACTGGTTGTTCGAACATCACTGTTTGATGTTTGCCTGCTTAGGTATACCAAATATCACTGGCAAAGTCTGCGTTTATTCTCCATGGCTTGGGTTCCTTTGGTGCTGCAACACTGTAGGTTTCCAGTTAGCTTCTGAATGCAGCTAGTGCAATCATGAGGTTCCTTTATGGTTTATATCTCTGGCCCTAAACAAGGCATTTTCGTCCATCTGACTTGTTTTGATGGTGGGAGCAGCTCTCCCATGTCATGCAGGATACAGTCAGTGGCCGCAGCTTTGGGAAACTTCTGTGTCTTCTGAACCACTACCAATCAAAGAGACACATTTATGCTGTGATAAAAAATGTAACAGTTTGTTCAGGCTTTGGCCACAGAGATTGCATGTGGGATGTTTGCAAATTGTACTTGTTATTTGCAGAAAGAAGTTCTTTCGCTGTTGTCCTGAGAGATGATGAGCTGGGTGGGTTATCATTTACTGCAGGACATAGATAAAATCCTAGTGGGATGGAAGCCTTTAGGTAGGAGTACTAGCTCCTCAGCGCCATGGCATCTCTTTGCATTGTGTCATTTGGGGGCAAGTTCCTCTTGATGGACATGGAGCAACAACTGAAGTCGACCATAAGAAAGATGCCACTGCACTCCACAGGGTGCTAAGCGAGGGCTTTTGAGGTGAAGAACCCTTTCCACCTGGTCCCTGCCTCACATCAGTCCTGACATGGTGATCCTTCCTCTCATCCAGCCCTGGATGTGCTCTATGTCTATGACTGGGTGCAGAATTTTCCATCTCATGCACTATCCACACTCTTCATATATTTTCTTCTCACAGCATGTCCCCAACATTGAATGTTTGTTCCCTCTGTACTCTTGCATCCTCTGTGTGCCCCTTCCTTGGGGTGAGAGCAGAGAGAACTAGAAATCCAGCATGGACCCTTCTGCTCAGCAATGCAGAGCTTTATGATGGAAACAGCCCACTTGCCCCCTCTGTGTTGTTTTATAAATACATCCTCCAGTCACCGGGTCATCTACATAAAGACTTCTTTCTGAAATATGGGAGCCTGACAAGTGCTTAGCAGACGGCCCGACATCCTGAATCCGGTCTCCGTGAGATTCTCCTCTCAGCAGCGCCGGCACACGCTGTTCTGATGGTGCAGTGCCAAGTGACTTCTGGGTCAGTGCTGATCTTTGGAAATAAGTCTCAGTGGGGGATTGATGACAGAGTTCTTCTGACCTGAGAGAAATCGGTAGGAGGAAGGCACTAGACGTGGAGATGGTCTGCAGGAGGGGGAGAAGGGAAGGGGGGCTGGGGGAGGATGGAAGACGAGCGAATTGAATATTAAATCCTCTTGAGCCACGGAGCACGGTGAGGCAGCAGAGCCTTCAGCTCTTACCCTCACAGGCTGTGTTCCAGGGAAGGAAAACAGCTTTAATCTGTTAGAAGAATCCCAATTTGTGTTTGAAAGCATATGTTTGCACTGGGAATCCAGCAAACGACACTGCAGTGCTTAACTAGTAGGTCAATACTGTGGACTGGGAATTCAGCTCTGCCTTCAATGTGGAGAGTTTATCTACACAGATTAATGCTGTCGTGTTGGTAACAAGGGGCAGCACTTTCATGGGAATGTCCTGGATGTTGCTGGCTTTTTCAGAAACCTGTCCCTCACTCTGAAAGCTGTTGGGCACTGAGGGAATCAATCCACCTCTTACTGCTTTTACGGGGGACTGCTCTTGCTGAAATGAGGGTTTCTTCTTCTCTCAGGACTTGGCTTTATGCAGCTCTCTCACAAAATGGGTAAAAGGGAAGCAGCCTGGTGGCAATATTAGCAGCTGAGCCTTCAGGCAGCAGCCTGTGCTCCCTCCCCAAAACACTAAGGGTGTTTAAATTCAAGTAGATTAAAGAGTTGGGCTATTGGTGAACAAGTGCAGTAACCACACCTCACAGAGATAATTCTCCATTCAGCTCATTGCCAAACTTGCGGGTGCTGTTTCCCTGCCCCTAATGCGATGTCTGAAGAATTTGTCTTTTTCCTACAAACCACTGCAATTCTTTACCTCAAATTCTTGTTTCTACCAGAAAGACTCCCCACTAGTTGAAGAGCATAAAATGGAGAAAAAAAGAAATGGGAGGGCTTGTCTGTGTACAACAAAAAAACAAATTTTTGTTTAAGGTATGATTTGCATTAGGCTAATCAAAAACATAACTCCCATGTTGACCTTTAACTATTAACCAGGCTCATTATAGACTAGTCATTTAGGGGCAGCCTCATTTGTGCCATTGAGCAAATGTTTACATTGGGTATTTTAACTCAGCAAGCAAAGACTACTCAAAATAAATAAATAAATAAACAAACAAACAAACAAAAAAACCTACATGAATTATATATTATATTATAATACCTTTACAAGAAAAGACTGAGTTGTGCTTCTTCCCACATCCTATGCGAGAACACTATACAGCACCATGTCCAGAAGCTAACATAAAGTATTAATTCTTCATTACTCCCTTACTCTTCAAAGCACCTCCAACTTTGCATTCTAACACAAACATCAGTATTTAAAAATGTGGATACGGGAGCAGATTCTCAGCATTTCCATAAAAATTGCATTGGTAGATACAGTCTGCTGCAGGCAAGGCTAGAAATAGGTTGCTCTCTCTGATTTGCCCAGCTACTTCTTTGCATGAGATAGACAGAATCTTCTTTCACCTCCCCATACTGGGGAGCAAGCATGTATCCCCTTCTTTAGGGAGATTTGTGTCCATCTTCAGTTTTTGCTCTCCTGAACATTACCAGAGTACATGCTGAGGAAGACCTCTAGAGAAAGATCACCTTCTGGCAGGAGGGAGATTTTCTCTGCTCTTTGGCTGTGGTACAGGGACATCAGAGGTGGGGTAAGATTTTATGTCTGAAAAGTAAAATTATATTACTGCTTCCCTTGTGGCAAGATCTCTCTGTGGGGATCAGGGCAATTATGTTACTTGGAAGTCAAAACTCTAGATTAGGCTTCAAGCAACTGATGAATTCAAGTGTACTGTAATCTCCTTAACTTCGTGTTGGATTTTAAAGAATGCAGGCCCAGTCCCATGATATCATGTGAATATGTCAGTTGACAGCTAGGGAGACAGGATGAATCCCTAGGCTCAATGTCTGCTGGTGTTTACTCCCAGACTTACTAAGTGCACTTGGTGTTGCTTGTATCTGCCATTAGGAAAAACGCATACATTGGCTTCTTCTCACTCCACCCCATAATGGGAGAACAAGAGGTGACTTGGTGAAATTAATGTCTGGTAAATTTAAAATAAATAAAAAGAACCACTATGTTGTGTGCTAGTCGCCTGTGGGATTTACAGCCACAGGAGGTCATCGAGACAAATACTGTGGCTGTATTATTAAAACAGACTAGATAATTTTATTACCATTAATAATGTTTACAGTTATGTAAGCTGAGATAATGAGGCTAATCAAATCTCATGCTTCAGGGTGTAAACTGATTGCCTGCAGGGGTCAGAAGGAAGTTTCTTTTTCCCCAAATGCAGCACTGCGCAACTGGCTAAAGTGCTGCCCATGGGGGGAAGACTTTACTGGGAATCACCACTAGAGTGGGTGTCCAAGCCCAGCATCACGGCAATCTCCAGATCTGCATCTCTTCCTCCGTGCATCTCTTGACTGTTTACATCAGCCCAACACCATACTTCGCCCCTGAAACCCTCCTCCCAGCCCTTCCAGTGGATGGGAGCCCCAGCTAAGGAGGTTGAGTGGTTTTGAGTCTTCGTGAAGAAGGAAAACGTGTTTGTGTGGTTCACGGCATAGGTTGTGAACCTCCTGTGATATCTCCTGCAGTTTCTTTGCAGGTTCATTTTAATGACTGAGTGCATTCCCTGGTAATAAGCATTCTCTGCTGAAAAGTTTTATTGTAAGCAAACTTAGGAAACTGAGGTAACATTCTCTGGATGCCCAGCAGACAGAATTTCTTTCTTAGTTCATAAAAAAGATTCTGAATAGAAAGGAAAGGTGATAAGTAGTCACAAAAGTATTTTTGGACGTCTCCTCTGGGGAGCAGGTGAAAATAGCAGTCATGTCTATTATTTTGGACTGGACAGGGAAAGGATAAGTGAGGGAGAAAGTGGCATCTAAGTCACATGCAGTGTTTGGGATCTGCAGTGATTACTCATGCAGATATCGGGGCTGGTGTCTGACAGGCAGATTAACAGACTGTGGGCTCGCAAAGCTGAAAGCAGATAAACTGCAGGTGAAGAGGTTTGAGGTCTTCACTGCACCAATATCACTTCTTCCTGAAGCAGCTCCAGGAGCAGCTCTTTCTTCCCTATGGTGGCCAGAGCAGTGCAATGGGCTCAAGGATTGCCCAAAACTGTGACCACTTATCAAGTCCACACAGTGACTGTGAGTCCTTCTCACAGTTCAGTGAAGTGATCCTCTGATGTTCACTTTACGTATTTAAAAAGACCAGAAAAGAGCTTGAACAACTGTTAGAAGAGGACTTTTATAAAGCACGTTTCCTCCTGCAGAGCCGACTTCAGGACATACAGTGAGCACTTCTCTTCTTTGAGCAGAGCTGACTGCACGCTTGCTCTACTCAGACAGAACCACAATGATACACATTCTTCCTTAAACATCTTTCCAATTAAGTCAATTTGGTGGGGAAGCTGCTGCATACTAAGTCCCTCCATTCAGATTTTGTTTTGCCCCTGAACACGCATGAGAGATGACAGTGAAAAGCACATTTTCCTCCTCAGCCACGGGCACCCTCCTCACCTCCAGGATTCGTATTCACCTCAAACAAATTGGGAAGCTGCCAGGCATCGTCGAACCCTGTGCTTGACGTAGCAGAACAACCTGTCGTGTGCACTTTGAAAGGGTCTCTAATATAGGCACAACATGGGGGTGACCTCGTCACTGAGAAAGTCTCTTACTGAACTACTATTTATTAATGTAGACAGATGCAGAACGCACCTTCCAATACCCCTTTCTAGCTGAATGCACTGAAAATTACTTGTGCTTTATGTAACTCCATTGGGGGCCACTGAGATTTCAGTTTTGCAATTAGCTGCTATAATATATATGAATAAAAATATATTATGGAGATGGATTCTTTTCCCTGCACCTCTTTAATTAAGTCTTGCTGCCTTAGATTTCTCTTACCCGTCTGCCTCCATCACTTCCCCAGCACATCGCCTTCATGTCTGGGTTCACCTTAGTTGTGCATCTCTCTGGAGTGTCACAGCCAGTCCCAAAAATGTAAATTCCCAGAATCATTCGCTGGAACTGGAGATGAGAGACATCTTCTGAAAAGGAGTGATGGTCCTAGGCATTATTATTTCTCACCTGATAGCATGCTTTTCTTCCTTGTGTCCAAAAGTATCCTTAGAACGGAGATTGTTCTGACAGCTGGTATACCTTGGAGGATTTTGTGGAAGATCACCTCATGAGAAACAGCTATTTGCTTTCCTACCTAAGATTTCCCAGTTAACTGAGATAGCAGAGTCAATCTTGATGCAGTGGGGCTGATTCTTAAATATTTTAAAGCCAAGTTTGGTTGGAAGAGACCTTGATTTAAATTTACAGTCCCCTTTCACATATAAAATGGTGGATATGGGATTTTGCATGCTAGGAATTGGGCTGAAAAGCAGCATGGAGTGCTTTAGAATTAGGAACTGAGAGGTAGTTGGAGGGGAAGCATATCTTCTCTTAAATAAAATAAAGAGAAAAGGAGAAAGAAAAAAAGTTGTTTGCTAGAGCCAGGGTAAAGTAGAGATTTACCATAAGCAGCAGCAGGGTGTAATTGCCCCACTGCAACCCCTAGGTAGGCAGAGTAAAGTGATCTTTACAGCAATGGTGTTTACTCCAATTTTCAGCTCCACTGGTGCAAATACACCAGAGGTTGCACTATTAAAGCTATCCTGTTGGCTGCTGAACAGATAACCTTCCTCCCCCTGTCCTCCCCAGGATGGAAAACATTCTCCCCATCCAACCTAGCGAAAACACTTTTTCTTACAAAACTATCTTTTGAGAAGTTCACTGGAAGATTAAGTACCTCCTTCTGCTCCTACCCTCCCCTCTTTATATTTTTATCGCTCTGGATGGCCCAACCTTTCCCTCCTAAAGCTGTGCTCGGTGGTGATATAAAACCCAGACGAAAGCACAGAAGCACCAAAGACGGCAGCCAAGTTAGAATTTAGGTTGCGTCCTCTGAGCTCTTTCTCAGAATACTGCAGGCTTAATTTGTTGTTTGAGCATCTCCCATATTTATAATAATACCCTCTATTAAACAACATGCCGTTAGCCATAATTTCCTGTGTGATTTACATATTTATTATTTTTATTTTTATATATATATACGGAGGGTGATTTTATCTCTCAGAATCTACTGCTCTCAAATGGCTGTGGTTGTAGCATTATTATTTTTTCCTGTCCTTTACCAAGTGATTGGAGGCAGATTGCATTTTTTTTCTTCACTACTTTTTTAATAGTGTGGCCTGGCTAAAGATGGGTAGGGTAAAAATGGGTGCAATGCAGTAAACCTGGAATTGATACAAGGAACCCAGAAGGTCTGCTAGGTTCTTGCCTCATTAAGAACTCCATATCTGCTCACTGACTAACCTTGCAAATGAGTTCACGCTCAGTAAAGGAAATTGATTACTTTCCATTGCAATTAACATCTGGTCCTGGGTCAGATCATTAGGATAATTTGTTATAGAAAAAAAAACAAAGAAGCTAGCTACAGGGTAATAAAGTTTCTTCTGGAACCAATTAAAGATGCATTCTCTAGCTTATTTTGCGGGACATCAGCCATCTCTTGGGGATATTGCCAGGGAGATGGACGCATGTGGAGTGGACAATAGGTGGTGGAATACCATATAGGAGAAAGAGATGTCAGGGAAATCATTTACTCCTGCCTCTAGGAAATGCACATTCTCAGCTCCCATTTGTAGTCTGAGTTTCAGAAATGATGTATGACATCTATTTGGTGAGGAATGCAGGACTGAAGGGTTAGCAGGGACTGAGAATCTCTAGGGATTCTCTTCAGAGGAATCTATGTTCCAGTTTTGGACAGGTTCATAGGTAAAAGAAACCAAAAAATAAAAACAACCACGGGTCTGAATTTGACATCCCTGTTTACTCTGGGACTCGTAATGATGTTGTGTTTCACTAGCAGAGTTTTGCCCAATTTGAAATGAAACTCTGAATCTTGCCCTACAACTAATAAACGGTTTGCGGATCTGAGACCAAGGTGTTTTTTTTTTTTTTTTTTTATCAAATTCTGAAGGCTCTAAACATCCAGGAGCCAAGTTTCAACTCCATGTCTCGATCAGGAGAAAAAAAAAAATCACCTCAGAAACCTAGTTTCCATTCATTTTCTTACAACAACATGTTTGCATGGCTCTAGGGAAAACATTTTAGGAACTGTGCTGCAGTTAGAAATAGTAACAATGCTGTTCAAATTCCTAGCAGCAAATGCTTTTGTAACAGAACCACTGGTGTTTGTGACTTCGTAGTGTTTGCTATGCTGCTTTCTGCAGCCACTTAGAATTTCATGGTGACAAGGAATCTCAGAAATAGGTTTTCCTGCAGCACAAATGCTACCCCCTACCACTGAGCTCAAGGAGGTTCTTCATTAGCAGTGGAATGGCTAAATAACATTGTTCTATATATATCCAAAACTGGGAAGTGGCATAGCAGAGCTGGACAGGAATTGTTTCTTCCAATTGGAAAAGAGTTTTTGAAATTGTTTTTGTTTGTCTGTTTCTTTGTTTGCTTTTTAATGTAATATTCACTGTTATACATGTTATGTATGGAAAGTAAAACTGGAAAAAATGTGACAAAGAAATATTACATTAGAACACGTGAACGTATTTTAAGATCGTGATTTTAAACTGCTTAATTTGCTTTTTATCTTACTAGATTTTAGACCTTCAGGTATGAAACAAATTTCAAAACAGTAGTGAATTTATAGTGACATTTCCCCAGTCTTCTGTCTTGGAACTGTTGGGTCATTCTCATTTTGTAATTATTCCAGCACGAGTTTTTTTATTATTTTTTCCATCCAATATTCTCTGCACAGAATTGGAGAATATGTTCTCTTTTAAGAACATATTATGCAGATATTTTTGGCGTGGAAAATCAGTTCTTTCTGACCAACAAAAGCCCAAAATGCAATGAAGGGGAAAGAATTAGATCATCAATCTTATATCTACCCAATGGAAGTATATAATATTGACTCTTAAAATTTACATAGGTATTGTGAGAAATAAGAAACTCAGTACCATAAAATAAGAACAAATCTTCAAATTTGCCCTAAAATTCTGAGCCAGATATTGCTGATGGTGAGAATAGTTTGGGTTGATCTCATTGCAGCACAGAAAATGAAAGAGCAGAGCCCAGCTGAGTGCTTAGGTAGGACTCAAGTGATGCATAGACCTCATGATGGCTCTGTGCAGGAGATGTAAATATCAGACCCCAGTGGATTTGAAGCATCTTGCTGATAATTCATATGGCTACAGATCTATAAACCTGCTGGTTCTCATGCACCTTTGCCACAGCTATCCATGTTAATGGGAATGGGAAATGAAGCATATATTCTTGTAGTAATGGATAAACATCAGGAGGTCTGGTGAGTTTGAATTCTTATTAGAGAAGACTCTACGCTGCTTGTGAAAGCCTTTCCCACTCTGGAGGAGTTCAGATCTAGATTCACTGAACTCTTTATAGCCATTACTAGTTTTTCTCATGATCTCAGATTTCAAAGCCTCTGAAAACAAGAAGAAGCTTGCATTTCTAAGATTTGACTCTGGGACTTGATTTTGCAGTCTGACATCAGATACTGTCATAATCACTTTACATTTTATAACTCTGTCAAGGTCAGCCTAAACCTATAGTCATTCAGGATGAAAGCTCATTCTCAACATAGTGAAATAATCTAGTAGGAGTAGTTTTCAAACACATCAGATGTCATATACATTGCTTTAAAGAGCCTGTGGCAGTGGGATGGGTGTTGGACAGACTATCTAGGCTGGGATTCATCCAAGCTTATTGACATCCCATGGTACAAGCACCTCTATCTCTAAACAAGCACTGTAGTGGAGAGGAATTGGAACTTGCAAGATGATTCTCATATTAAAGCAGACATCTGATAAGGCTGCACACCTCCCATCTTGGAAGGTCCTTCCTTTCCTTTACTATCTCTGGAGGAAGTCTAGAGCCAGTATCACCAGAAAAGAAGTTCAGATATGGTAAAACAGTAATGCTACTCAAAAAGAATTTTCTGCCTAGAACTTGCATATCTTCACGCAAAGAACTAACTCAAGGTTTCCTTCAGAGAGTAGGTGAACAACACAATTTATGAAGTTTAGCTCAGTGTTCACCTCATCCTTAAGTGGACACTTGCAGTCCATCATCTGAATAGATTGAAGTGACATATGCTGATTATAGGAGGAGACTAAGAATCTACTTTCCAGTTTCCTAAACTTAAGTGACAAGAATCTCATCCATGATAATTACAGAGCTTGATTATTTCACTGCAAGAAAAACAGGATTGCATTTAAATCCCCCACCAGAAGGAGGAGTGGGTGATGATTCTGCTTCAGGGAGTTGAACATGGGTGGGCGAAGAGGGTTGCAAATGAGCTTAGAATAGTTTTATCACAATCTTGGTAATTCCTCAGTAAATAATATTAATGAGTTTCATTGTCATCCTCAGCCCTGCCAAAGTGGATTCAGACAATCCTCCTATCTCTGGAACCATTTTGCAAGTCCTGCTCCTCATCTACTTTCTGATATTTGCTTTTAAAGAAAGGTTCGTTTAATGTGTTCCTCCCCCAAAAGTATCTGCAATTAATTCTTATCAAGGGCAACAGCTGATATGTAAGATTACTTCTAAATTGGTAATTAATTAACCTATTACCAAAGGAGGGAGGGGTGCCCTGTTTGTCAAGAGGTTAGAGCTGATAAGTGATGAATGGTTGGGTTATATCAGGACCTTGGCTCCCCTCTCTGATCAGTTTGGATGTTACCTAACCATGCATTATATTTGAACATGAATCACAGCTCCTCAGTCTTTATATTTCCTAAGCCAAAGCCTGGTGCATGGAACTATGGGTAGATCTCATTTATTATTTCTTAATTAAAGACTCAATGCACAAAGAGACGCCTCTCACTTCACTTTAGCTAGCCAGCAAGATCATAATTGTACTGATGTTGAGGCCAGCTTTCTAAGAAGCTATTGGAAGTCACTGTGAGGAAGATCTGAGCTATTCTGTAGGGAATTCTAAAAGTAACATTCATAATTTTAATTAAGAAATTACATTTTTTCTCCATTGTGCTACACCAGGCTACATCATTGATTCCTTCTCATTCCTCACTTTTCCAAAGACGAGCATTTCAGTTAGCATAAAATAATTAGTTTTTTTTTAATGTTTTTATTTTTTCTGACTAAACAAAAATGTATATTTTTAATGCTTTGAACTAACCTGGCTGAAATCTGCTAGCACAACAGCAGTATGTATGTTTCCTCAGTGAAATAAAACAAGTATTTCAGTTTGACTGTAATATATCTTTACAGTTTTCAGATCTGAATATTTTTAAATACTGTTGCAGAGTTCCTTGTAATAAAAAAAAAAAAAATCAAAATGGCAGGTTTATGTGACTCAACTATAAAACATCTGCAGAATCAGTCCAATTTGTCTATTTCACTCTCTACCTCCTTGACTGAAATAATTTTTCCCAAGTGAATTAGGTGCAAATGAATATTAGTGTATTTAGCCCCTCGTTGCATTTTGAATGAAATTCCGCTGGTTTGCAAGGTGGCAGACAAGGTAGAAAGGTGAACATGATCAAACTGCATTTTTTGGCGGAATCTTTCTCTTGTAAGATGATGTAAGAGCTCGATAATACATGACCCATCCTTATGGGAGTGTGGTGGAGCTGAGAGTTGGAAAAAAAAGTCTGTTTGACTTAACAAACTCAACCTGGAAATGTTACGAGAGAGAGAAAGAGAATAAAATATGGAAACCCCAGATGGCATTTTATACAGTCACTTTCTTGACTGTGAGTGCATTTTAAGGAATTGTCCTACACTCTGGGATGTCATAAATCCAGCTTGATATAGTGCCGCACTGCTCGTTTGCTGTCTGAAACTTGTATCCTTGGCTTTTGTTTGTTTTAGGCTTGGGGTTTAGTTTTGTTTTCTGCCATAAAGAAATAGGAGCAATTTGTGAGTGAGACAGTAAGAGAACAGGCAGGAAGTGTGCACTTCTTGCTTCATCTGACTCTGCAACACTCCCGAATAAGTGAGATATCTCCATAATGTGCAAATAATGAGAGGCCAATTATGCCCGAGGAAGGAGGGCAGGGGATAGGGGTCTGATGAATAGCAAGCAAGACTGACTTACATGGAAATCAAGCCGAAAGCTGCACTCAGCTTTCAAAGTTATTAACTAGAGCTGCCAACTGTGACCAGCTGGCCCTGCAGTAGCATTGCAGGCAGGACTTGCTCAGCCTTACACATGGGGACAGGAGATGAGGTGCACCACACAGGGATGAACAGCACACCAAAAGCTTTTCCTCAGAGTTAAGAATGTAGAAATGTGTTTTATTCTATGTATGAGTGGATGTTTTTATGTGTATGTTCACACATAGTTACAGCTCTATACATTGTTACATATGTCCTTAAGGTCCCTTCCAACCCAACGACTATGATATTTAAAAGAATAAACATAATAAGAGATATGTCATGTTTTACTAATCTCACTTTCTACGACTGAAGACCAAAACTTTGAGAGGAACATGTACTTAAAAACAAATACATTTACATAGCATTTGGAAGAGAGAGTGGAAACTGTCTCTGTGAGATGCTGCAGTCCTTCGTCTTAAGCTGAGATGAGAAACAGGAGTCCTAGTGAATTTCTAATAAAAGTAGTAATAGTAATGGAAAGGAAATCAATTAACTACATGGAAATGAAAGGATACATGTTAGATTTTTGTTTTATTAGAGTGTTATCCATAACATTGCAGAGGTCTGTGTAAGAATCAGAAGTGTCTCTGGAGAGGTGAGGCTCTGCACTGTGTCTCTGAGTGGACAGTCCTGGATTCATCTGCACATCCTTGAGGGTTTGTTTCTGATTTCTATCAGCTTCTCTCTCATCCAAGCAGGACCTTTGGCTCTGTGTGCTTCCCACTGAACCCAGTACTGTAACACAACAGAACAGCAGCCATGTTCGCAGATTTTAAAGGTGTATTTCATGAGACAGAATAGAGGAAGTGTGACCATATCCTTTAATTAAAAAAAAAAAAAATCACTTATTTCCTTACAACAGGCAGAAGATTTTTTTATTATTATTATCTGTTAATAAGCCAGAAATCAGAGGAAGAGTAAGACTTACAAACAGTCCCATATTTTAGATATTCCAGTGTACCCCTCTACAATCACCCTTTAACTCTGTGCTTTTGAAACTCTACAAGAGATAACCCATCTCACTCCTTTGATCAAATGCAGTAGCAAACACATATGCCAAACCTGTTTTGAGTTTGTCTATAATGGAAAACAAAGGCAGGGAAAGCTGGACAAGGAATTACAGGGAACGCCTATATTCAAATATTAACAGTGTTATTGCATGGACGGTTTGTTATAGGAGCCAGCAGAGCCAAGTAGGCTACAAGTGAAGAAACCTAGCTTACTCTGCCTAGCTTACTCTGGAAAGACTTCTCTGCACAGACAAATCCCATGGAAAAGGTGATTTCACTCTTGAAAAAATCTCTGCAATAATAAACTGTTGTGCCTCACAGTTCATCAGCTACAACACAGCAAAGTTGCCTGTGCAGCCCAGTGCCTCAGAGCAACAATGACAAAGGCTTGCTTGCCATGTATTCAAGCAAGGTTTCAATGAGGAAAACATTTTCCTATGGAGAACTTTTTTTATAAGCTGACACATATACAAACTCTAGCTGAAAATCTGGAAGGCTCCTCCAAAACCAACCACGGTGTAGCACAGGAAAGCAACAGCCTCTGATTTCCAAAGCATGACTGCCCACACTTCTCCCACAGCATTGACCCAGTACCCTGATTTAGTTTTAGTCACAGTGTTATGCTTCCATCAAGTCTGTTGTACTTACACTGTGCCCATGATCGCCAACACGCTGTCTGCTTCATTTTCTGAAAGTTGGGATAACTAACTTTATGATAGTGATGTTGAGTAGCCATTAATTCTCATTTCTTTCAGCTATTCCTCAACTCCAGCTTATGAGTTCTTCAATAAAAATCTCCCAAAGTTACCTTGGCGACTCATACGTTTGCCAAGCTGACAGATTTATGACAGTTACATATATAAATATTTATATGCTGCGGCAGTGCAATTTTTAAAGGCAGATACACACTCTCACTGAGACTTTCAAACAAGGCGAAACACACTTGCACAACGTGACATAACCATATACAAGTCAGTGTGTATCAGTACGTGCCTGAACACGAAGATCCACATGCTAACGACCATACAGACTTTCTGACAAGCATATAGAGCCTTCATCCTCCCACTTATCTCTCAAGGGCTTTTCAGTAAGCCAGAAGATGCTAACAAATGTGTAGTTACAGCACACATCCATAAATTCCTCAGACACCAGCGGACACCCTTGTATCCCTATGCTTTGCTGGACAAGGCAGCATGGGAGCACACCTTTCAAAAGAGCAGGCATGGTGGTGCTCCAGCATGAAATTTATATGCTCATACCAAACTTTTACACTCAGGCTCATTATTTCATGAGTGAGTTAGACATGGGATGTGAAAGAATCTCTTACTCAACAGTCCAGAGCTCAACCGTATATGCATGACAATGCACATTCACAGCCATGCCTATCTTGTAACCATTTTAAGAAAATTATCATTGGAAATAATTCTCTTCAGTTTTTTCCCTCCCACATAGACATGAACGTACACTACTTCCTTCTCTTTAGACCTGACTGAAACTCTTTGTGTTGCATTGCCCTAGGCGGGTGACCAGAGCAAATCCTTGGCCTATAAATTCTGGTGATGAGTTCAGCTGTTTTATTGTCTGGCAGAATAGATGGAGATGATACAAAGTCCAATGGAAAGAAAGAGGAGGGGAGTCATTTATATGTAAACGACACAGCAATTTATAGGAGAAGCCAGGGGATCTTTTTTTTTTTTTCTTTTTTCTTTTTTGTAAGGCTGAGGGCTTGCTTTATCAGCATCCCATTAACCCAAAGCATATTCTGAAGGTACCATTTTATAAGCTCATTCTTTCCTTTCTTTGTCTAAAAGTCTAAAGACAAAATCACCTTTTTTTCCCCTTCTCTTGTTTTAAAAATAGAACTGAAATGAAGTTCTTTCTCCTCCTTTGTTTTTGGTAGGGAAATCCTGGTCACTGTTTCGATTTAGTTTATACATTAACAAAACATTACAAGTAAGTAGTGGGAGAGAGACCAAAAATCTTGTCTGTGACAAAAAAATTCTTTTTCATTCCACTGTTTCCACTCAAATTCACTGCTGCTTCTTCTAATCTACAAAAAATTTTGGCTTAGCATGGAATGTGCAACACAAGGAGGGTTATATATGTGCATATATAAAGGGAATGTGTTGTGTCTCCTGATCCCTTGCATGCACTGTGAATGACATGGTGTGGCACAAGACTCAGGAGAGCCTAGCCTTCTCTCTGTCAGGTCTCATCTCTGCCACATCTGTCACAGCCAGGCAGCTGTGGACAACAAAGCAACAAAAGTTGGCAGGTTCCTAATTCAAAACCCAGCCCCAGAGCTTCTTTCTTCTATTTATTGCAGATTCAAGACTTCAAGCAAGGTGGGCTCTGATTTTGTGTGCTTTACAGTGAGTTGCTTGAGGTGAAAGAAGAAGAATATAAACTATCACAGAGAGTAAAGACAATGTGAAATTTTTAGAAGAAACAGGATTCTGAGCTCCAACAGAAATCAGTACAACTGCTGGTTTTACTCTAGGAGGCTCAAATTGAACATCCAAAACTGCAATTTCTTTGCAAAATGAAACCACAAAATTGTACTCTCTTGGGCCCCATTTCCCCTTCTGCAATCTCAAAAGGTGACTTCTGAAGCACTTTATGTACCATGCCTTTCATTTGTGAGCAGGAACAGAGCTGGTCAGCCATGCTACTCACCGCTCTGACTGCTGACGAAGGAGCCATGGCAGTGTGACTGCAGGTTCTGTCACCTGGCTGATCCTCCACCTGAGCCAAATCACACAGTGTAAGAGCTAGAGTGCTGACATTAAATATTTGTGCCATCTTCTGTTCACCTACATGCATCTTTCTGGATGTAACAGCATTTGAAAGTGTCATGGGTTCTGACAACTACTGTTGTCAGATAATGAAAACTTCAGTGATATTTTTAGTTTTTTTTGTAACACTGAGGTATGTAAAAGTCAACTACTCACTGTCTGTTGAAGGTCTGAGGTTCATTCATCAGTCTTCTGACTTGTTTCCCAATTCTTCAGCCATAGATACATTTAGAGTATGAGCCAAACCCCTTTAAACCTGGGGAACAACTTCAGTAGGCATGCATATATACTATCTTGGCATCGAGATAAGGTCTCCAGTTTTCCTTCCACATCTGTATGTTAGCAAGTATAACACTGTACCTTTTCTTCCACTTTCCCCATCTCTTTTTAATTAAGAGAATCCAGTTTTTTCTGTTACTGCAGCATTATACAGCGTATATGTGTATATATATACACACACACATAAATATGGTCACAGATTTACAGTTCAGCTAACTTTTCCTGACTTAACAGCACAGAGTAGTTTTAAAAGTTTAACTCTGCTTCATATTAAATACAAAGCATCAATAAGGCTACAAGCCTCACCAGAGTGTTTAAATCTAGGAACAGGGCCATGTTTGAATGGTTTGCTGGAAGTCATCGTTAGGAATGTTCCCATCTTAAATCACTTTCTAGGAATTAAAAATGATCGTGTACTGTAAGTGCCCATTGTGCTTTTGAGGTTTGGAAATTAAGGGAGTACAATAAATTTGCTGAATAGGGCCTGCTGTTTCTTGTCTTATTTTCTTCAAGATAGTGAATCTTAAAATATACTGCCATGTTTGCTGAATCTGTTTCTCTGTGTGTGCGTATAGCCATTTTGATGTAGGAACAGAAGTACATAGAATCCTTTAGGAATTTACTGTAAGTCGGTAATGGATTTTGCTTGTTTTCAGGCCTGGTTTTAAAATGTCTTGTAAAAAAATAATATCCCCAATGCATATTGTGCAGGAATTAATGTGGAACTAGAGCAAAATTACTCTGCCTCTTATGCATTAAAAAAGTCCCAGTGACACTAGGTTCAAAATATTGCAAAAATGTGTATCTCCCTCCTCCTCTCTCTCTAGTATTTTAGCAACTCTGTGTAATTCTTCATTATTTTGTTGTTTGATATATATGAAAGGAGACCTTGAGCATGGAATAAACTGCTTCTAGCATAGCTCTAAGATATGTGATCTGCAAAGCATAGTATTACATAAGTCTGATAAAACAGAATGTTTATAAGCCATTAGCCAAAGCAGATTTTGTAATGATATCAGTTTAACTCAATAGTGTGCGATGAGTTTATACTGATTTAACACAATCACCTATTTAAAGAAAACCACAGATAACCCTCATTTTGTATCTAAACAAATTTTTACCTTTAAAGACTTTGTTTTTTTTTCCATTTTTGTCACGTCATGGTTGCATTGTGAAAAAAAATACCTTGTACTTATTAAAAAGAGGCAATTATTGAGGGAACAAAACTACATGAAAATAATCTTTATATTATAGAAATACATATCTGTTAGGGAAAGGACCAAACTGGTGCTGCTTTAGACAGAGCCTGGACTAGAAGAATTCTTCTGATCTAAAAGCTTCAAGTTTTGCTTTTCTAAGAACTGAACTGTACTACTTTAAGAACTCCTGCATTGAATTCAGAAATTGGTCTGCTGTTCTTGAGCACATCCTAAGTTTGCACCAGTTTAACCAGAGCAACTCAAGACATAGTATTTCGGTTATCCTTATTTAGTTACTGGTACACTCTGAGACCTTGCGGAAGACACTTCATCTTGTAAGCCTTACACTGGACACTCACATAATATTAAATTGTCCACGTGATGGTGCACGTTTTTACAAGCATGGCATGCAGGCTCTTTTTCATCATGGATAAAAATGCAGAGCTAGTGGTGATGACTACGCTGAAAAACAGTGTTTTTTAGCTGAGAATGTGATCTATCAGGCAGGCCAAATTGGACACCCAGATGTGAATGAGTCTGGTTATGAGACAAACTCAGTTAAAGCATCAAACATCATTATACAAGGTGTAGTAAGTACTGGGAAAGATGCTACTTAAGGTTTACTTTTACTTAGACATGTCACAGTTTAAACTTCTCAAAACAGAGCTCTTGTCACTAACAAGACCCTTAGAAGAGGATCCCCCTTCTATACACATTGGCCTTTTGTCTTCATGCAAGTAAAATTCATTTCCTTGAAATATTGTAGCTGAATTAAGCAAACACAGCAGCCACTTTATGATATTGTGGGAGATAGTGTTTAGAGTGGGAGGATGACTAGAGGAAATAAGACAAAGTTAAGCAAGGAAAAAATTAGACTGAATATCAGGAAAAATGTCTTTCCTATGTTCAGGTCTGATAGGCTATGACTGTGATTTCATAAGCCAAGAGAAGTAGTGAAGGGCTTTTGGTGGTTTTGAGTAACACAGCGTATCAGAAATATGGTTTTGTTTTTATGTACTGGGCTTCTAAGTACATTGTGATCTGGTCAGGCTTGAATTACACAGTCTAGTTAAAACAGACCTTTATTTAATGGGCTAGATACACAGAACATTTAAGTACATAAATGCTGGTATAAGCTTTGCATGCAGTTGCATTAATTTGCATGGCCACTTACAAGAGTTCTGCATAGAAATTGCTTAATTGCACCAATTGAGTCACTGAATGGGCATAATACCCTGCACAATAGCCTGATTTGCATACGCATTGATGCAGACTTGCATGTATAGTTATATGTGCAATGGTGCTCATATTTTGTATATATAAGAGAGTATGTAAATTGTTTGAAAATCTGTCCCAGTAGGTCTCTTCCACCTCTACTTTAGATCATTCTGTTTACTAAGTAATAGATCATTCCAGTCTGATACTAAAATGCGTCAGCTCAGAGAGTGAATATCAATTAAATGAGTAAATAAAATGCTGCCAAAGGTGCATTTTTGTCTTTTAGTTAAAAATCTCCTTTTTTGTAGCTATCATAACTAAAATTCTGGATTGTTTACGGCCCTTTTCTGGATGTGAAAGGCAGCTTGTTCTTTCAGTAATTCTCTTATTTATTAGCCCCTATAAACAGATCTGTTTATTAAACTATAAACCTGATTGAATTCCATGTAAGGCACACCCATGGTATTTCCACTAAATTCCATAGGATATGGGTTTAACTGAGGTCAAGACCTCACAGTTTTGGGAACTACTGAGCTGATGATGTACACATCAAGACTAAGGTCCCATTCGACACAGTTATATTGTCCAGCAAGTAGTCTCCAAACTGTGAGCTTAAAAGGACAAATATTCACAGAATCAAAGAATCACTAAGTTTGGAAAAGACTTCAAGATTATCTAGCCCAACTATTCACCTACCACCAATATTGCCCCACTGAATCATGTCCCTAGGTACAACATCTAAACTTTTCTTGAACTCCAGGGACTGTGACTCAACAACCTCCCTGGGCAGCCCATTCCAGTGCTTGACCGCTCTTTCAGAGAAGAAATTTTTCCTACTATCCAACCTGAACTTCCCTTGGAACAACTTGAGGGCCTCTTGTCCTATTGCTTGTTACACTTGGGAGAAGTGGTGACATCCACCTCATCACAACCTCCTTTCATGGAGTTGTAGAGAACTGTAAGATCTTCCCAGAGCTTCCTCTCCTTGAGAATGAACAATCTCAGTTCCGTCAGCCACTCCCCATAAGACTTATGCTCTTGACCTCTTAGCAGAATCACTGCCTTCTCTGAACACACTTCAGGGCCTCAGCATAAATCTTGTAGTGAGGGGCTCAAAACTGAACACAGTACTCAAGTTGCTGCCTCACCAGTGCTGAGTACCTAGGGACAATCACTTCCCTGCTCCTGCTGGCCTTCTTGACCACCTGGGCACACTGCTGGTTCATGTTTGGCTAAGCACCAACCAATACCCCCAGGTCCATTTCTTCCACGCATGCTTCCAGCCACTCTTCCCCAAGCCTGTAGCATGGTTTCGGGTTATTACCAAAGTGCTTGGACCCAGCACTTGGTCTTACTGAACTTCATCCCATTGGCCTCAGTCTAGTGATCCAACTGGTCCACATCCTTTTGAAAGACCTTCTTATCTTCAGACAGGAAGCTGCAAAACCATCTCAGTTTATATTTGCTTTGATTTTTTCAGATAGAACAATAGAGGTACAAAATACAGAATATCATTAACTGAATGAGAGCTCTTGGTGAACTAGATATTGATTCGCTGACGAATCTCTTAGGTCTCCTTTTGCTCAGATGTCTATAAAATGCAGCCAAGTAGCCTGCTCAGCCTCTTTTCTACCACCCTTCCCTGGCACCAGAAAGCAAAGAGCCCTCATGTGGCTTTCTGGTTTTGTATTGTACTCTTCTTTGGCAAACAAGAATATGTCAAACAATAAAAGGGAGAGGAAAAGTTATCCAAAACTTTTAAATCAACTAGATGTACATGGTGACTTGACACAGTAAGTTGGAGCATTCACTCATTTGGTCTCCATTTTCATACCATCACTGAATGGCTCGGGTTGAAAGGAAATACAAAAATCACCCAGTTCCAACCTCCCTGCCATGGGCAGGGTTTCCTCCCAGCAGATCAGGCTGCTCAGGGCCCCAACCAACTTGGCTTGAATACCAGCAGTGTGGGGCAACCACCGCTTTTCTGGGCAGCCTGTACCAGTGCCACACCACACTGTGAGTGAAAAACTTCCTCCTTATATCTAATCTAAATCTCCCCTCTGTTCATTTAAAACCATTCCCACTTGTCCTATCACAATCTGCCCACGGATAAGTGGTTCAAGGATGTGGAAGAGTCATGAGGAAACTGGAGTTTTTGGAACTGTCTGGTATTTTGTTTATTTGTTTATTTGTTTTGTTGTTGTTTGGTTTTGGTTTTTTGTTTGTTTTGTTGTTGTTTTCTTTTTCCTATTTCTATGTTAAGATGAGAAATCACTGGGGAGGGGAATATAAGATTAAATCTACCTGTCTTTGTTTCCGTGGTAAGACTAGGATGAAACATGCCTGAACCAGTCTAGAGACACTTCCCACTGTTTGTAAATTGAGTTCTGCTTCCTATACCTCTGTTCGCAGCAACTGGAACTGATACATGGACACAGTACATTTGTCCTCCTGGAGCTGAGGAATTTCTCCAGCAGGAATTATTTCAGGCTACCAGGATGGATCAATAGGATCAGCAGAGGTTGCATCCAATGAACTCACTGTAGTAAAATGAGACTGCAGTTCCTACGAGTAAAATGAGCTCATTTAAAGTGCCTGATGGTTCAAGAGAAACAATAATCTGTATTTTAAAATACAAAATACTTTGCAGAACAGCTTCCAAGCAGTGAATTTCTCAGAATAGCTAAATATTGTCACACTTCAGGTGAATGAGATATCAGTTCCTTCAAAATGAGGACAGCGAGAAAGTGAAGCATCCTTAATAGCTTGAGTAGAAATTGAGGTACAGAGCCTCCAAGTCTAGTCACATAAATGTAGGGAAAAATAAAAATTTAAGTGAGATTTGAAGTGAATACATGAGGCAGAAAGTATGAGAAACTCTGCTGTTCAGAGAACAAAATACTAAAAACTCTGAGGTTACCACTTGATAAATAGACAAGCAGGAAAAAAAAAAAAGTCTGGAGACTGTGAGGAAAGAGCACCTGGGTAGGCATGCATACCATCAAGAATGAGAAGAAGGTGCCACCATTTTCTTTTCATTAGCTCCGGTGTATCTGACACAGGAAACACTATTTTCCACAAGTGTTTGTTACGCTTCCTGCCTTGAAAAACGAATCTGCTCCAACACTAGTCTTCAGTCCTTATAAAAAGTCAACTCCTACTATCCAACCACATGCCTTGGAGTAATGAATCCTGAGAACAGCTGGAGAGGAATTGATAGTGAAGCCTACCTAGGTTTCCCAAATGCCAGTCTGCCAAGTTTAGACTTAGTCAAGAGTTTTGAAAAGCTCAGGTGAAGAAATAAGAAGTGGAAAGCTTCATTATTATCGATTGTTGTGGCTAGGGGTAGTACTCAGCTTGCAGCAGAAAACTGACAGCTTTTCAAATCCCCTCTAAAAAATTGAAGGTGCTTTGCAGGACTTTTTGTTCATTCCAGCAATGTCTTCTCTTTTTCTCTGTGTGTTTTGCTATTTCCAGTGTTGCTGCTGCTAGAGTAATAGGGATGATTATTCATGAAGACTAAACCATCACATAATAATAAAGTAGCGGATAGAATAACAGAAAGAAAACAGAAAAAAAGGAAACCCCTCCTAAGATGAAGCAATATATGTTGAATCTCTTGATCACATTAAAGTGCTTAATTCATGTAAATTTACAAAGGCATAAAAATGAAAATGAACAGGATTCCTTTTGAACTCAAGGCACTTGACTTCATCTTGGTGGTCATTTCTCAGAGATGTAACTCTGAGCTTATTAATAATGAAACTGAGAACTGACAGAGGATGTTTTTTTTTCTTTTTTTTTTTTTTTCCATTTCTTAAGAGGAACAACCTAAATCACTTGTAGTATAGAATGCTCTGGCATCTGAAAACACTGACATCCCCTGAAATAGCCCTATGATATCTATAAGCTCAAATAAATTTTTGTCTTAGTCATCTGCTATAGTCACTGGGAAGTCTACAATGTTCTTGTTTTGCTGATTATCAAGCAGTACATTGTAATCCTATCCCTAATGTGATCCAGGGATCCTCACATAGTTTTTACCCACTGCTAGCAGCAACAGCCATAGTCACCAATAAAAGTTATGTTACTCCTATTGTAGACTGCTCTGTGCTACTAGGTCCTTTCTGACATGCTGTTGTGACAATAGTAGCAAGTGAGTGAGACGCCAGAGACTTACTGGATGTGAGTTTGTGCATCACAGAGCTGCAGAAGGATGGTTTGTGCCCAATGTGGGATATCTCAACTTGTCACAAGTGATGCTGAGGTGAGATTTGCTATAAGAGAAATAACAGAACATGATAAGTTGTTTAAAGACATGTAAAATAAATGAAAAGACATAATCTTTCACACGAGAAAACGTCTCAAACATACGAGTTTACTTAGAAAATGGATGCCTGTTCTCATCTTGCTTTCTTTAAGGCATGTCAAACCATAAAAGGGAGTTCAGCAAATAAAAAACAGCATCCAGTATATAATTCAAATGATACTCTTGGACTAAGAACAAACATATTAGATCCAAGCCCTCTGTTATTACTATAATGACCTGAACAAAAATGGTTCAGTGGCTAAATTACTGCAGCTTTTTTTCTTGAAGTCTTCTTTTGCACTCAACAGTCCCCATGGATGACATAGGAAATTGATGAATGTATTTAGAAATAACTCAGTGTTATCAGTGCCTAAATTAAAGTATTAATCTGGTCAGTTTAACATAAGACCACTTTAGAGCTTCATTTGAGAGACTGGAAGACACTGCAGAAGTTCTTGATTCCATGCTCAACAATTTTCCCTCTATTGAGGATATATGATTTTTCCTTTCTAAAGAAAAAAAGTGGAACCTGGAATGACATCTGTCTGTCCTAACTTTGAAAGCTAAAAGAGAGACATCTAAGTCAGGTCTAATTATACTAGCCTCCATTTACAGTCAGTGGAGAGAAATAGTCCTCTTTTGAGAATGATTCATCACATCCTGAGATACATCATATCTGAGATATCTCAGATAGCTAAGATGTGTGTGCTCTCCCAGGGGTATTGCTTCTCTCCATTGTCTAGTAAAACAGTCCTGACTAACTGACTGCAAATGTCTATGTTCAAGTGGGGTTCTCACTATCTTGCACCCCCCTGAGAAGTCCAAAATTTTCCTAACCCCCTGTTCAGATATGTATTTTTGGTCATCTTAGCCTCTCTGAGCTACCCACCATCTCAAACAGAATCACAGAATCATAGAACAGCTTAAGTTGGAATACTGGCAGGAGGGCTTAACCTTTATCATCTCAACAACAGTCACCTTTGATGTCATGGGCTAGTATAATAAAATAGGAGGCATTACTTTTGGTGCAGACCCTGTATACGTGTATGCTGAATTACATATTAAAATTTCTCAGCCGCCAGCACCACACTTCTGAAAAGTCTGAGCAGCAGATAGCTTTAGATGTCATTTCACCCTGGATATTTAGGTGAAGCTAAATCTTGTTTCTGTGTATGTGTGTGAGTGTTTAACAACACATATGACAATATAGTGTGTACGGGAAGAACAAGTGAACTTTACCATTTCATCTAAGCGTTGTATGCTACAGTAAATACCAGAGATAATGATATTGACTTTAAGGTATTACAGCTTCAAATGTCAGTTCTACTCTATCTAACACTTCCTTGGATTTGATTTACATCTCTTCCTCCCTTTGCAAATGCTGCAAAAGGATGATGCTGGCAAGAGGGACTCCACACAGACACATTCTGTCTTTGCTTTCCATCTCCTGTTCTGATAGTTTTCATGTTGCAGATTTTTGGCCAGGGTTAAAGAACTAACTCAACAGCCTTGGTGGTGTGTTTTAATACTGACTGTAAATAAGTGTGCTTTAGGCTCAGGAGTGAATCAAAGGGATGAAATACCAACAGGCCTCAAAAGTAAAGTCTCTTGCCAAAGGTGCTGCAGCTGAACCAAAAGGTCAAGGAAGTATTAGCGGCAGTTTCAACAGAAATGAAACCAGCCCAAAGAACCAGATAGCTCATAAGAATAACATTTAAACAGAGCTTCTCAGCCCTTTGTGAACATTAACTAGGTAATCTTCATTGCACCTCAGTGATACAGGAGGAAGTATCGATACTGACATCTAGCACTAACATGCATTTTGCAACCAAATCTACACCCTATAATTGAATTGAAAGCCTGTATTTTAGATCCTTAGAAACTGAATTATACAGACTTAAAACTGAAAGTGGGAAGGGAACAGGTTTTCCATACAGCAAGAACTTTGCTTCTTTCTGAATCTGTTTAGAGAAGTTTGCAAACTGATGATTTTGAGGGAGAAACCAAAAAACAACAATCCAAACACCCTGTTTGATTTAGCCCATGTTTTGGTTTTCTGCTCTTAAAATTTTATTTTCATGTCTTTTGTCTTATTACATCCTTTAGAGGAGTCTTGCAATATAGCATTCATCAAAAAAGATGATAAAGACCCTTTTTTTCTTTTCCTGAGGAGGCCAGTTCAATGTAGGTTGCTTTTGCCAAAACTCCACAAAAATGGGTACCAATGGGTTCCTATAGTTATAGTTTTTAGACTACTGAATAGATCTCATACATTTATTGTAAATCCTTTTCTTTCAGCTGTTTCTTCTAACACTCCTTCTGTGAATGGTAAAGCTTAACCAGTTTCTCTTAACTATCTTTTGTATTTATTGCAAGAAATTTACCTGTATAGCTCTTTGATTTTCAGAACAGAAAAAGAATGACCCTAAGAAGGTACAGACTTCTCTGTATCTCAAGGATGAAGGTGCTGAAAGACTGTAGTTTTCTTAAAGGATGATTAATGGGACAAGAAATAAATATACAAACTCGAAGGGGAAAGACGCCAATGACGGAAGGAATTATTGAAGATGGTCCACAGGGATATAACTAAGAGTAATGGGATACAATTAAGCAAAGAAAAACTCACAATAAATATCAGGAATAAAACACTTACTGGCAGTGAAGTATATCAAGCCATGGTCTCCCAAGGAAAGAACAGAAAATCTGTTGCTGAGGACAGTCACAGACACATTGAGCAAAACATATACAGGAGAGAACATTCAGACATTGGCAAGGGAAATGGCTGGATGACCTACAAAAATAGGTCTTTTTCAGTTTCTTTCTTCTGGTGCTGTCAACTGCCATCCTATAAATCTAACTTCTCTCCCCATTAAAATAATGGAATGTAAAGGCAGAGAAAATATCATGAAACTTCTAGAGGACAATGGGATCGTGAGTCGTGAGCAAGATGGGGTTGAGAATTATTAACATTAGAGAGCAATGGGATAGCATTTCTCTTCTGTTACTTTCATTCCTGATGTGGGAAAGAACCAGCATGATAATGATGTTTCTGACCAGCAGGAAGTTAATTGTAGTCCTAAATGCCTGTCATGGCAGAGAAATCTTTCCAAAAGATATATCCAAATTTGCAGAACCATTTGCTTGAAGGAATGTTATTTCAAAATTGTTCATTTTCAGGTTTCTCAGTCTTTCTATTATTTTATACAGTGCTAGACATAGCTGGTGGTAATATACTACTGTAATTCAGAGGAACACAGTTTTTCATATTATTGTTACTTTGTCTTTTTTTTTTTTTTTTTTTTTTTCCATTAGGAAAAATGAAGCACAGAGAGGTCATTTCACTTGAATATACTGTGGTTGATATAGCTGGGAACAAACAGTCTGACTTTCAGGGCTCTAAAGGACTTCTGAGATCTCCTTATATCACTGGAATTGTGCTCACCGGTCAGTGTGTAAATGAAGAATTCGGGATAGGATTTCTCTAACCAATCTGTATAAATCTAATGGTTGAAAACTATATCCAGTCTTGCTGTTCATATGGATTGAATATTCATTTTCTCTCCTCTGACTGTAAAATAAATCTAGAAGACTAGCTCAAGTGCACATATAGATGAAGATAGGCGAGTTCACTCTAAGCACTGTCCCGAAGTCCTGTGTGCAGTAGCTGCTTGCTCTTTTAGTCCTTTCAGAACAGTATCTGCAGCCACTAATGAGCATCTTTAGATACCCAGTATTGTTGCACTGCATTTTCTTTCCAAAGTGTAAACTTGTCTCTTTTGGTAAACTATCATTATATTTTCTTGAAGCTTCCTGTAAGCTGAAGTCCCATATGAGGTTTTAGGCAAACTCTTATGGGCTAAAAGAGATTCTTGCAATTAATTCTCAGACCTTTGATCTGGCTACACCCATCTGTTACTAGCTTCATGACCAAGAGCAGCTATATGTCTGATAGATAACTTGACCAGGCCAGACTATCCACCACACATGCAACCTTGTGAATTCCTTACTTTTGTGAAGAGCCTCTACACTTCCAAAGACTATTGCTCAGACCAGGAGCTCCTTACAGCAGGACCTAGTCTTCCTGCATGTTACTCAGTGTTTTGCCCATTGAGTTCACATTGCAGCTGGGGATCTGGAAGTATCCCATGCCCAAAGGGTGGCTGAAGGAGCAAAGATGCCTTCATAGTTTTCTGCCAACTTCCTATCACTATTTCAGCATGGAGAATGTGGTGCAATGTAGGCCCAAGTGGAGGAAAGGCAGGGAGCATGTTTTAATCTGCACAGACATGCCCTGCTTTGTTACGCCGCACTCCGATCCCAGACATTTCCTGGCCTTGGTGGTCTGTGCTGGATTCAATCTGAAAGGTCAGCTGGAGAAGGGAGGCCAGGTTGCCAGAGAGACCTGGCATGTTGGAACACTATGTTTAATTACACACAAATTTACTGCAGCATGTCAGGAGGGAGGCAGGGAGCTTGTCCCATGGAAAGGTCAGGCATTGTGTGGTGGCTTTACCTAAATTACACTAGGAGGAATGAAAGTGAGACCCTGACCTTGTATAATGAATATACAGCCAGACCCCAGCGGGCACAGTGCATTCATGTGTTCGGTTCATCTCAACTTTAACTCTTTCTCTTGATTCTCTAGACAAAACAGAAGCAGTTTTTTTTTTCACACCTACTGAAATGTCCTCCATTTTACTTTTCCCAAGAAGTAATAATATTTAAAGAAATGTGATACTGTGTAGAGTAGGAGTCTCAAAAAAAGCCCATAAAACAACAGAGTAATTTTTGGCCACACAAAGTAATCTCTATGTGTATGAAATAAGCATCTAAAATAACCCAGGGAACCAAGGCCAAGAGAAAAGTTAAAACAGGATGCTAAAATTCTTCTTTCAGAATAGTTTCATATTTTTTTAGTAGTCTTTGAATTTTCTGTTTTCCAATATTAGTTTCTGAGAAGTTCCCACTATGGATTTTTGGTGTTTTTGTTTAAGCTATTGTTGGCACAATAATCTATCTGAACTAGGAATTCATTGTTTTATTTCTGTACTTATTATGCTGGGTTTTTGTTTTTATTGTTGTTGTTGTTTTCCTAATAGAGGGGAAGGTGAGATGAGAATGAAGGGATAGTTGCTTTGCCTGTTTTTATTGGTCTATATTTCAGTAGCTCCCAGTGGTCACCACCAAGATCCAGCTCTGCGGAATTCTGTGCATGCACTTCATGTGCACTACCACATTCAGGTAGATTCCCAACGGCAAAGACAGTCCAATTCCAGGTAAAATTAAGACAGGGAATGCAAGCAAAAATTAAGAGAAATGAAGTTTCCAAAGACTGTAGCTGATTCTTGATACTGGACAGAAACTTAGTTTTCCTGTTTTTCAGTCTAATTCTATTTCTAGCCTTGACATAGACTTATTCAAAGACCTGATAATGATGTGAACATTTATCTAGGGAGAGTGCCAAATGGAAATTCTTGTAAGAAATTCACAGCAGTTAGGCTGTGGATTACATGACTAGAGTGACACGATACATCTGCTTTTCTAACTAACCAAATCTGATGGAGCCTATAGATTTCCTTTTCCTTGGAAGGGAAAATCATAGATTGATCTCATTTTATTTAAAGCAGTTGTTCTACTACAGTCTTAAACAATGACTTTTGTATTATTATTTGGCAGCTTAGCCTTCTGGGATATTCTTTAGGTCTCCTTAAATGAGAAAAGATAGCAATGGTGACACTTACTAGTGCTATATTTTTGAATCGTACCGTCATACTTGTATGTACACTGCAAGAAAGGTAAGTGACTTGTCACATATAAATGAAAGTATTCAGGAGCAGTAAGATATTTATTTCTGTATGTTTGAATTTACTCATTCCATGAACAAATACAAAGGTAATTTGTTTTATCAATCTCTTTCCTGATTAACTGTAAACAGTTAGGTAACTTCTTAAAGAAAAGTGATGACATGAGGAGCAGAAATAGCACAGGGAGTTCAGAATGAATTACGTGGTAAGGAAAAAAAATAGTAAAAAATAAACTAAAATGAAATAAATAGAATTGAATGCTACAATTGGAGACTATACAACAGAAATTTCTCTGTGAGCGCCATCACAAAGGCTGGAAAATATCAAACCTGACACTCAAAGTTCTTTGGTAGCTTAGATGTAGCAGGAAATTAAGCAGTACCATTTTGGTAACAATACTGCATTAGCTGAAGATTGGGCCACCCAACTTCCTAGCATGTATCTGTTTCTTTTTCTTGAGATAACTTCTTGATTTAGTTTAGCACTATGGTGTTTTACACCCTCTAGTCCTGCAGACTTTAAGAGGCTAGGAGATTGTTAGCAACTTAGATCAGTGCAATTGCATTCCAGCTCAGTGAGTAAAAGTATATTTTCCCAGGTAATCGCCGCAATGGCATGCATCTATGGCGATGACATGAATAAGTGCTATAGTGTTGTGAAACAAACACTACAGTTATCGAAACATGTAGAGGTCAAGATTATTGTTCAGCAGTCTCTTTGTTGAGGACTTTGTTGATGTCTATAATAGATAGCTGCAGCACAATAAAATTGTTTAATGCCCCAAGCTCATTCTACCAAACCTACCAAGGAATCTTTACATGATTAAGGTCAATAGAGATCCTAGAGGACTGAATATGTTGCTGAAGAGGGCTAACATTCATCCACCTCTCTCAATTTGCCATAAAATCAAATGGCAGAAACTAGTTCTCTAAAATTAGGTAGTGTAAATCAGGTGAAAACCATTCATTCTTCAAATATTGTCTATCTAAAACACTTGTGCAATTGTAGAATCTGAGCATCTTCACACCATTATATATTTTTCCCGTTGATCATGGGAATGCAATGCCTGGCTAAGGGAGGGAAAATGAAACAGAGAGGCTCAGAGAGTGCTCAGTGTCCAGGTCCATGAGTCCTGTGTGTGTGCCTGCAATGCTTACAACTACAGTGTAATTTCTATAAGGACAGACATGAGTCCTCAATGTGACCACAGGAAAAGGTAAGAGTTAGTTTAATTGATCTAAGAAGAGATGAAAGTAAATTCTATGATGTTATTCTTATCAACAGATAGCATGGAGTTCATTTCAGCCAACTTGGCAGGTCCGTATATCTGAATTAGTTATGCAAAGGCCTCCATCACCATCAACAGAGAGAAATAATAATCTATTCTGAGTGACGTTCACATGGCTTCTGCAGTGCATCTGCAAAACTGCTTGTAATTCAGTGATTACCCTGATCACTCGCAACCCATCTCATTTCCTCCCCACCTTGCTTCTCTCTGCAAGGAAAGCAGAAGCAGCCCTTGTTTCTTCTTACCTCGGTCAGGTCACAAGTTCAAGTTAGTGACAATCTGAATCTATCACCCCCTGAAAGGCTGCCTAGGAAATGTGACAGTTCATCATGTACCTGCACAGAGGTTGCAAGAACTGTGTGAGAGGAATGTCAACCCCATCCACAACTTGTGAGCAGCAGAAGTAAATGCAGTAAACCCTTCTGGTTGTTCTTAGGATTGACAGGAAGTAATACTGATGTGGGATAAGTCGGCCGGGGCAGAAAGGAAAAGAGAGCAACAATGTCTATGCACATCTGAAGCCCTGAGACCTTTCTCTAAAGCTCTGCAAAGACCTGTTGGTGTCTTTCATCTACAGACACACCTACTTATTTACATGTCACTGATTCAGCCTGAGTATCTTTACCTAACATACAGGAATCTTCCTCCTTTTTGGTTCACACATTTTGAAAAAAAGGCACAAGGAAATCACAGTTTTTTAACCTGTTTATAAGTCACAATCTGAAGGTTAAAAGAACAACAACAACAAACTGTAAAACAAAGAAATAACCAAACATACACAGACATGCACACATAATGTTCCTTCAGAACAGAGAGTCAAAGCTGAATTCCATATTGAGAACTCTTTTTTCTTTCTTCTTTTAATCTGAAACCTCCAATAATTGCCTAGTGTTTGTAGGAATGTAAATTACTCTTTTCAGTCTCTATATGGGGAGCAAGGAGATGAATGGGAGTCTAAATTGGTTTTGCTTCCTGTTCCCTGTAGTGGATGCAGGATTAGTCCACTGTGCCTCTTTGCCTTTCCATTTCCTTGAAGACATGGGGAAACCTTCATTTTGCCAGGAGTTACTTACTCATTAAAATGAATCAAACAAGCTAGATTGTAGCAGGCATTTGAAAACCTGCTATCTGTCAAGAATTTTAAATTTAAAATTAACACTGAGTCCTCCTTTAAGACAAAAACCTTGACCTTAAGTTGCGTAGTGATTGGCAAGCACTCCCCATCCCCTGACTCAATTAACATTTAAATGCCATTTTGTGTGAAAATGAGTGGCGCCTTTGGAACAAACAAATTACTAATGTCTTCCTGCAGGAATGGAGTATCAGAAGTGCCTTATTAATTTGACACCTAATTGGAAATCTCTTTCAGAGAGGCCTGTGGAAGGTTGCCAAAGGGCGCTTCTTGGCCCCTCCAAGTGGTGTCCCATTTAAACTGCTTCTCTTTTATTTGTGTTTCTAGGCAGACTCTGCACTGGAGGTAAGAGGAAAACATGGGAGAAAACTTGTGTTAGATGAGGAAACAAATGTTTTATGTTTGCTTCTTCTTGGAATGAGCAATAAGAAACATTTTATGATGACTAGACTTTGCAGCCTGTGGTTAGTGCACAACTACTGCACTGATGAACAAACAAATTTAGTGAGAAGTTGAGGTCTATCTAGCAAGTGGAAGTTGGGATCAGAACTCAGAAGTCCTGTTTTTTTCATGTTGTAGAAAGGAGAACTTTGTGGCCCTAACCAATATCCGTATTGCATGTTCAGCTCACCCTAAACAATGCTTTTGGACCTCACACTTCTCTTTGTAGTGCGTATGAGTTATAGTGTATATTGAAAGTATTGATAAGTACACATTAGAGGTCCTCCCATCCTATGTGACCCACAGAGAAAAACTGTTTTCACAATGGATTATGATCCAAAATTTACAGGTTAGCTTATCAATAATGTGCATTTGCTATGTGTTTCAAAAGAATATATGAGGGCCTATGCATTTGGCAGGAGAGAGGACGTGAGAGAATACTTCACCAGCCAGTGTATGAATCAGCCAGCACTAATTGTGAAAATAGGGAGAAATTTGTAAGTTGCAAAGGTGCCGCTCAGAGAAAAGCAGAATTTGCTGTTCCATTAAATAAATAAATACGATATGCAAAGCTGCTTTTTCTTTTTCTTCTTCTTTTTTTTTTTTTATTTTCCAGGATAATGCCCACCATCTCCTTCAAATTATGTCAATCTGACATTGTAAATTTGCAAAGTACACACAGGAATCCAGATATGCCAAAGCTGGTGCTCATTCTGTTTGGAGTGTTTTTCCCCCCATCTCATTATCTCTGTCAGTTAATTGTTGTTCAGCCACTTTACCATATTCCATATTTAAATTTTGCATAAGAAAAGATGAGATTTTACTTAATTACTCCCTTGTCCCACCTTCTCTTACTAGAACTCCCATTACGGTCTGTCTGTACAGACATGCCACACATCATCTGTAGCTGCAGAGATTTTTAGTTACATACATTTCAGCTAATCAGCATAGACTTCTGCTACAGTCAGCAGAGAGAAGTATACTCTTCTCTGATGTGATTCCTTTCATCCTAATGTTGAAATCTAAAATCAGTCAAATGAATTTTGTCCCCAAAGCATCCGTTTTTCTTTGCTGATTATAGAGAAAATCAAAAGTGACTAACTCAGATGGATTCATCTACATTCATTGACCAGATCCGGGTGGATAAATTCAAACTCACTCTGGCCTTCTAGAGAGGAAATGTCTTACAGGCACTAAATCCAAACAATTCTCTTCTGCTCCTTTGCAGGACTCCTTAGCTGATTGTAGTATGGTGTTAAAAGATTCCTATATGCTCAGAGATCAGTGAAGATGCAATTATATCTGGATATGAAAAACAAACAGACTTGTCCAAAATACTGCTCTGGCTTCACGTTTACCAATAGGATTGATGATGTTTGAGTGTGCCTTCTTTTTGGAAAGATATAAATCATACTTTGTGATGACACTGTGATCATCAGTTTGAGGGTCAAAATCCCTCTCCTCAGCTAAGGCAAGGGTACTTACTTCAAAGAATACTTAATCCTCAATAATTCACTTCATAAGATTGTGATGAAAGGCCCCTTCAGATCTACATGTTTTGAAGAAGACTTAGGGAAGCTATGTTCTGTTTAAAGATTCCTCAGTGGCTGAAACTGGGAACTAAGAGAATTTAGTTTCCTACATTACAAGCATCGTGATTTCATAAATGCTCAGGAAAACTGGATGATCTTCCAATCATATCTCCATTTTTTAATCATGTTAATTAAAAAATAAATAATGAAAACTGTACATGTATCAATCTGTGTCCAGCTTACCATATGATGTTGAAGTGTGGTAAGTTTATTGCCCTGACTTCAGCATCTAACTCGTAAATCCAAGATCCTTGTGTCTAAGCTCTTCAGGGTTGATATGTCAGCAGTTCTGGTATTTTTCTGAAATCCTAGGTTTGACTTTCTCACACGAAGGTGATAAATCAGTGGACAGTGTGCAGGTTATCTGGTCAGAGGTGTGTAGTTAATGCAGTTAATCACCTGGTCTGCTCTTCATCATGCAGTTGTGTAATTTACAAGATCACTGCTGTAAATCTATTGACAAACATGCATGCCATTGATGTTAAAGACCCATTAAAGGTTAGCTGCAGCACAGAAACCTAAAGAAGGTGTTCCTACTATGTTGGCTTTTTAAAAGCTGGATATAAGTATATAGATTATCAGGCTAAGATATGTTGACTTAATCTTTTAAGTAATATCTAAACATAAAGGGTTTCCTTTGTCTGTAAGCAGGATGATCTGGAATAAAGATGTGTGTGTATAGGTGTGTTTGTGTGTAGAGGTTCACCTCAAGCAAATATTCAATAGCACATCTTGGCCAGCCACATTCAGGAGAAATCAGCAAAATCAGCCTTCCTGATAACAAAAGGTCACAATTTTGCCAATTGTTTTGTTATGTGTTTGATCTTTCTGACTGAGTATTCAAGATCCCAGACAAAAGGACTTTCTTTGTTCCTCATGGTGGTTACAAACTAATATGCTTTTCAATTAACTCATTTAATTCTCTTTGGTATTCATCTATGTTGGTTTTTTTTGTTTGTTTGTTTTGTTTTGTTTTGTTTTTCTCTATTTTTTATGTTACTCCATTGGCAGATTTTCTGTAAAAATATGATGGCAGTTTGGAACCTGGGCAGTATTTTGTTCCTCCAGCACAGTCAGCCAGTAGCAAAAAGCTTGTGAACAGATCACCGACTTCCTTTAAGATTTTATCTTTTATCAGATTCCAAAGGAAAGTGATAATAAGCCACAAGTCTGAATAGGAAGTGTCTTTATGGGCTTGACTGCATCTGTCTGTGGAATAGCCCATTTTGAAGGATTGCCTGTGTGTGGAGAAGAACACAGGAAAATACAAAGCAAATCAGAAAACAGCAAATACCATTCTTCATTTCCTTTACAAGAAAAAAGTCTCTTCTATATCAAAATTGGTAATGACATTAAAGATTTCTTGGGATAAAGGGAGAGAAAAAAGAACAATTTTAAAATTACCTTCTCAAAAATTGAAGAATTTCCAGAAAATGTTTATGTGATATTTAACTTCATGTTTTTCAAAACTCCTTGCACAAAGAAACACGTGATTGGAAAACAAAACAAAACAAAAATATACCCTAAGATTATAGAATAAAGAGGATCCACAGTTTATGAAAGTTTATTTCAAAATAAGGAAACTTACTGCGGTTTCTATCATATCAGTTAGCATTCTGATGTTGGTTGTTTGCAGTTACAGCACAAATTCATTAGGTTTTCACAGAAGATGGAAATGAAATAAAGTATTAGTCTGTGCTATTAAATAGAGGGCAGAAGTCTTAGCATGTACATATGTGAGAAGAGTGAGTCATACTGTGAGAAGAGGCAGAAGGATCGAGGAGGTGTTTCTAAATTAGTTTGCTTTTATTCAGTCACTTGCCCGGCATCTTTCTTAGTGCTTCAGAGAGCTTTCAATAAAAAGCAAATAAAATGCATAATAAAAAAAGGAGTCAAAACAGGTATTCAAATGGCCATCCCAGTACAAGCCCATAAATAAAAGATTGAGCTAGTGAGACTCCCACAAAAAAGCATTTTCAAAAGGCTTTTAAACTGATTAGGAAAGTTGAATTCATGTATATTGATAGTGAAAAGTACATTTCCCTACAAAGGGCGGGCAGGCAAAGAGCAGTATAACAAGGGTAACCCACACTGCAGATTTGTGCAGCTATCAAAACAGCCCTCCCAACAGGTTGTTATTGGAAGTTGACTGTCATTAAATCTTAAAGAAAGATCTAGGCATGTGTTCTTTTTTCTTTCTTCCTCCTCTACTTATTTTAATTTCAAAAAATTTTACAGTCCTTACTGTAATAGTTCATCTATCTGTGAAGTAAAATATAACTTGTTCTGTAAACTATGCACGTGTGAACCTTTGACTTTGACTTTGTGTCTGATGATTTTGAGATGTCTAAAGAGGTTCATGCAATGTTTGAATCTTCTCTTGTGGCTGAGAATTTCATGATGATTGTCACTGTTTTGCATTATTTGGTGTCTAATAAGAACAAGCTGCTAACATTACCCGTTCCCTCAATGACAGTGCTAATATTTTTTATTTTGGTGTTTTTTGTTATTTCCATCCTGCTCTATGTTCAGTTAAAGCATGCAATAATGTAATTAGGAGAGAGTGAAAGACCAACACACGTATATAACATGATTGCACCAGCTTCATTCCTTTAGAAAATCAGATTTTAGTCATTAAGATAAAGGACTCTTCCACTCATTTCAAACTACAATTGTGTTCAACTGAAGATTTTATTTCATCTTAACTTTCAGTCAGTTTCATGTTTTCAGGAAGATTGATTAGACATTTAAAAATCCTTTAAAATGAAAATCTTTCATTTTTAATGAAGAATAAGGATAATATAAGAATATTTATTGATACTGTTATCAAATAATGTCACAATACTGCCAAAAATAATACATTCATATCACCAATATTAAAGAAATACTTGTATACTTGGTGAGAGAGATGAGGCAAACTGTCAATCTGTGTTTTCATCCTTCTCCTTAAATTCTTGATACATCTCATCTGATCTTGCTGAGGCGATGAATGTAGACTCCATATTACTTAGAATTAGATTTTTGATAAACACATGGCTATCGGACAACTTTCTTTCTTTCCTCTTTTCGCATGTATAGCATACCAAATGGATAAGGAAATGCAGTGAAGTTTACTGACTGCATACATACATATTTCAACTCAGGAATCTTCTGAAAATGTCTGGAGTTTAGGAGGATATTCAGGAGAATATAACCTTTACTATGTATATTTGCCCTAAGCACCTTCTGTTGGAGACTGCTGACAAGAGGACCTTTTCTCTGATCTAGTAGAGTTGGTCTGTTTCCCTAAAAATATCCAATAACATTTAGTGTCTTGGCTCTGCTGTGATAGGTGAGTGTCATATGTCACCCTAAGAAAAGAGCTGAAGGAAAATCTCAGGATGCTTTATGCCTAACACATTCATGCAGTTGAGTTGCATGCCATGGATGAATCCAGAATTGCTGAATGACCTAAAATCACAAGCAAGTTGTCCATGTCCTCTAATCTCATTTGCTTACATCGGTGTGGTGTGCATAGAAGCAAGCTGGAGATGTGACAGCCATTCAAAAATCCTTATCCAGAGCCACATACACAGGCCTTTGCTTATTTGATGAGAGAGGAGGTTTAGCTATGTGTTATGGAAATGTCCAGCTCTTATCCAGCTTCACTAAAACATGCCTGCAACCCACAGCACTCAGAATCTGAAATAAGACAGGCACAGAGCAGAGAATTTGAGCACAGAAAGATTAAGTGGCTTGCCCACAAGCATCTCAGGAGACTGTAGCAGAGCCATAGACTAACCCTTGCTTTTTAGCCCTTCCTCCTTGCTTCAGTCCATCACTTGTTTTGTTTTCATGTTTCAATTGGCTCTTCTCTCCCTGAGGGCAGAGAAATTTCCCAAGTGACTGGATCATTTTGTCAAGGGAGACAGATAACTTTCCAGTTCCTTTGTCTCTCCACCCTCTTCCCCCCATTAGCCAATCCAATTATAGAAAATCAAATATCTTGCTAGAGCTGGCCAAATTCAATTACACAGGTACTTCTGGGTAAATTTTGGCAGTGAATAGTTTGCTGGCTTTACCTAGACTTTTCTCTTTAATAAAATGCTCCCAGTTAGTCAATAGATCTTGTTATAACATAAAACAAAACAAAAAAATACCACAAATGCATAGATAAGCAGAGATATGTTCTCCGTACACTTACTGAATACAGATTTTTCAGCTGTTTCACAGGACCTCTAAACCACCTTGCATTTTCATTGCTAAATGTTCTCCACCTTCTCATGGTTGGATGACAGAAGATGAAGTTCTGCTTTCCAAAGTTAGGACTCAGCAAGTGAACATTAATATTGCATCTGCTCAAAGTATGTTCCCCCTTTACCTGGAGAAGCATGGCATCTCATTTATAAGTACATTTAAAAAATAAGATATTTCTTCTGAAAACTGCAATTATTTATTAAAGAACGTCAGAGCAACACCTCTTGGGAGTTAGAATGACTCATACTCTCATTTTCCTCTGTAGACTCAGCTCTGTCTTCATCACCAGACATGAAGTCTATCTTGGGATCATTACCGACACAGGGAAACGGAGACCTCTGGCAAATTGTTTATAAGATTTAATGGAAGGACGAATTAATGACTGGACAAGTTAAAGGACATAATACAGTGGAAAAGTGAACTAACCAAAAACATAGTACCTCAAAAAGTAATGCCTCATGATTTTTTTATGGTTCCCTGCCATATAAACCACTAAATATATACCACTATGCCACTAAACCTTTGCACACTTTACAGATTTTATTAAATGCAAGCAGGTAACATTGCCCAAAAACAAACAAACAAACAAAAATAAATAAAAACAAAAAATAATTTAAAAAAAAAACTCAACTTTCTGGCGGTTTTATTGCCTAAAAAATTTTCTGTTGTGTCTTTTAGCCTTTGCAAAGCTTCATGAAGAAAAATACTGCCTGTATCCTCTGCTCCCTGAGCCCTGTAGTTGTGTTCTTGACCTTACACAACTCATCCAGTGAAAAGAGACACCAGCCTGGCATTTGAGGCAGAGCTGATATCTTTCCCTATTCACCTGGATAATACTTCTTCCTCTTCCTCTCAGTAAAAGCTTATATTATTCAAATGGAGTATAAAGCCAGAGACCCAGTCAAAAAACATACACTTAATATATCTAAAATACGGGGTGCTAACAATGTCCCCTGGATCACTTCCAAGTGGTTTAGTTACTAGACATGTTTCAGAGCAGAAATGGATGCTAAATGTGAAAAGTAAAACTACGTAGCGGGATATATTTCAGGCTACTTTAACGATTACAGCCAGATAACACAAAATTGTTCATCTCTGATTTCAGTGATTGAAATCCCTTATTTCTTCAAGGCCAGCCAGAGCTACTGCAAACTGTTATACTCAGTCCTGCACAAGCAAAAGCTGCAATTCAGATTTTTGAAAAATCAATGTTGTTCCTGGTGTATGAAACCAGTATTTTGATAGTTTTGCAGGAAGAGGGGAAGTGGGAGAATGGGATTAGACTTCTATTAGGTAGCAAGAACATCCAAATTTACAATTGTGGGGATTATTTAAAAAAAAAAAAAGAGAAAGCACAAAGCTTATATCAAGAGTGGATATAAGCTTCCCTGCTTCAGTGCTTAAACCAACTTCTAATTAATGGGGTTTAGGAAGACACTGTCCTTATGAGTATGTTATCTCCACAGCTGCCCACTGAAGGGTGCCCTGACTATTGCAGAGGAACAGTTGGTATTGACCACTGTCTGAGACAGGATATTGAACTAGACTGACTGTTGATCTCGTCCATTCTGTCTGCATTTGATTAATCTAATGTCATTTCTTCTAATATAATCCTAATGCATTTTTCTTCTCTCTCTCAAAAATCCGAAGCATATGCACAAAATCTTGTTTAGTAAACTCCAGTCCCATCTGAAAGTGGCCTTCCAGTTTGAGATACCTTCCCAACTTATCAATTCAGCTGTGAAATCCTCACCCCAAACAGTGATACCATCCATTAGAGGCACAATGTTCCCATTGGGAAAAACTGGCATTCCAGTGAAGGGACCAATTAGAAACACTTCAGTTTGAGAGGAAATCCTGATACAATGTGGGGACCAAAGTGGAGGGGTAGTCCAAGAAATGTGCAACACACAAGCATGTCTCAATGTTATAGGGTCAAGATGAGCTAGCTGTGACAAGCTATTTGAGGACACTGAAGACTATAGATGAGTGATCATTCCTTGGACACAAGATAGAGAGAGAGAGTGTGGCTCGTACAGCCGGGTATAAATCATGCCATGGTTTTTTTTTTTTCTTCCACTAGTCAAACAGTCAGTGTTTTAAAGAAGACTTTGTCATATTTAATAGTGCTGTCAACCTTGCAGTTTTGCTGGCCTGTTAATAAGAAATTCCAAAATGACACTATTAACCACTCTTCTCCCAGAGCTGAGCAAAGCCAATCTGTACAGAGCCTTACTAAAAGCAGCATAAAAGCCTCTGCAGTGCAGTAGTGATAACTACAGTCATGTAAGGGGTAACTGCAAGAGAACTGGGAAGACATTCTTCCACCTACCTTGACAGCAGCAGTTAGAGGAGGAGTGAATTTTAACCCCTGTGAGCTGATATGAAAGTTGAAGTAAACATAGGCTGAAGTCCTTCTTAGAGTAAATCATTTATATTCTATACGTTGCTGCTTTATTTTTTTTCCTCTGGGTGCTATCACTGTGTGAAGATACACAGAGTTGGCAGGAAATATTCTTTCGAAACAGAGCAAGAAAAGCCTTAAGGTACTGGATAGATAAAATTTTACTTGTTTTTCCCCAGTTTACTCTGCTGGGAGTTTTAGTCTTCAATAAAAAGTATGGTGGGAGCACAGACAGACAAGTCCAAGCAATGCCAAACTCCTGCCAGAGCAACTGAGTGATTTGCATGGTCAGAATTTACTTCCTATTTTGCAAGAAACAACTGCCCTAAAAGATAACTTTACTTTAATATTTGCTTTTAAAAAGCTATAACAACAAGATTACGGGCGTGTGCCCTGTGCAGACAGTTTATGCTATGTTTGCATATGCACTTTCACCCTGTTCACAATGCCATCTTGCAATAAAGGAAAAAGGAGAAAGAAAAATACATATTCCTCTACGTTCAGATGGTCCAGAAGTAACACAGACCTGGTTGGAAACAATATGATTTGGGTTGTTGCTTTCATAGAATCATAGAATGGCTTGGGTTAAAAGGGACCACAATGATCATCTATTTTCAACCCCCGTGCTATGTGCAGGGCTGCCAACCACTAGTCCAGGCTGCCCAGAGCTTTCATTAAACCCTTCTCACTCAAACATAGATCCTCTTCCTTTAGATTCCACCCAGCCATTCTTTTGATGCAGGTGATTTGATCTTATGTGAGAAAAAAAGAAAAAGATCTGCTCAGAGACAAGGGTGTTCTGTGAGTCACAAAAACCAATAACCAATGTGAGCTTTCATGGGGATGCCAGCTTTATTTTTTATTCATCACAATGTTGACCTGCTTAATTGTGCATTGAAAACAGTACCATTTGCACCATTAACATTGGGCTCATCTGTTCTATCAACAGACAAACATTGCTCAAATGGATGTAAAACGCCTTTCAGCTGAAGCTTGCCATGTGAGAGCTGGATCCAAAATAGATTATCCTTCCCATAGCTCAAAGAATAAGGTGGTGAAAAGGATAAGAATGCTCTTCCACTTCTGAAAAAAATATATATATATAAAATAAATAGAGCAGCTCATAATAATACTAACTACAAGAAAAGGAGAGAGTGAAATTTTACTCTTCTCAAAGTGTTTGATCTAGCATTCACTGAAGCCAGCAGGATTCTTTCAGTTCCCTCCCTTGCCCAATTGCAGAACTGTTAGCCATATTACTACTAACTGTTGGGCATCTACATCTAGCTTTATCCTCTCAGTTGTAGCAAATAAAAATAGAGAATTGGAGAACTCAGCTTTTCCATTTCAGCTCCTGAGGAAGAGAACTGAATGAAATTTCCACCTCACTCACCCAACTACCTTCATGCTCAGATGCACACAGTTTGGAGTACCTTTCCCTCAGTTTAGAAAGCGTTGTTTGCTGCACAGAATTTTGCCAGGTGATGCTGTGAATAGTAGACCTTCCTATGCAAGATGCATGGCATGTTGTTCCTAAAGCTGTAACCTTTGCATTTCCTGTCTTTTTACTGCTTCATATTTGCAACATTAATATTGCATTAACATAGGGATTGGGTGTTTAATATGGGTATGCGGTCGTTTGTAAATCAGTTTGCAAAGCACTTTGGGATCTTTCTGGATGAAAGATACTATAAATGTCAGTCATTATTACTATCATTATTATCATTATTATCTTTATAAGTTCACAAGGAGACAAACAACTGCATTAGAATAACACTGGGGGTAGCTTTTTTCACCCTATAGTGTTGATTTAATCTGACTACGTGTGCCATGAATACACAGTTTGTGGCTATCCTAATGTATTACACAACATGGAACCCTGTGGCCTTTTGCAAGAGAAAAATAGTTTCAGAATTAAAACTTGAGTGCTTGAACTAGATTAAGTATTTCCACATAATTCTAGTGTCCTACTTCCTTACCATGAGGCCAATTTGGGGGATGCATTGGGGGGAATGCTGCAGGAAGTGAAGGGAGGAAGATTTTGTGAAAGCCTTGGAAGGCTGCAGCTGGATTCAGAACTTTCAGAAGGTTTTAATCACGTTGTATGCTGTGCATGTTCCAGGATAGCACTAGAGAGGTTCATTTTATCCATCACTCAGAACAAATTCGTGACAGGATAAGACCTTTCCTTTGGGCAGGAAAAAAGGAAGCCAAGGTGGAGTTTGTAGCATCTTAAGAAAAAGGGCATGTATCAGGATTTACTGTCATTTGTAGGCCTCTCAGAAAGAGATTATATATATTATCATTATACATCACTAATCTTTTGTTGCCTTACTACCACTGTAGCGCAAAGGATTACTACCCTACTCATTTGTACCTTCTGAGCTCAGTTTCTTGTTTGAATGAAATTTAAATAAAATCCATTGCTCATGATATTCCTATTTAGGATGTTTTTATCTATCTATCTATCTATCTATCTATCTATCTATCTATTTATTTATTTATTTATTTGCTTTTGCATGTATTGTTTTGCCAATGATGATTTCCCAAACAGTTAAGTTTAAATCTTTTCTGATGGCTCTGGAACAACATTCCAAGTTATGCATGGAAATACAGTCTTGAATTGTGAATACTTTCATGGGTGGCACAGCTTTTGCTTTTAACATTGCAATTTCATGCCACACTCTTTCTTTCTGTTGGCAAGACCAGAAGAGTTTGGCTTAAATCAGATATGATGTTTTAGAATACAATTATAACATAATTGACTGAAACCAGAAGTTATTGTTAGGTTACATGACTGAAGTAGAAATGGCTATAAAGCTTACCTACCTACCTACCTGGATATATGTGGGTCCAGGGCTCTTTTTATGGCATAACAGTCTGTAATGATATAACAGACCTGATTTTGGTACATCTACACTTGATTTTGACAACTCCTAGCCATATGTGTTAGTATTCAGGCACCTACTTTTAAATAAAATTAACCCCCAATCTGGACTTTAGAACACCTAATTTTAATCTAGTTTCTTAAGAAACAGGATTTATGCAATTGGCCTCCTTGTGTTCCTGTCCATCTGTTCCTCCTCCTCAGGAACTGCAGAGCCACTGAAATTTGACTGATCCTTGTCATATATGGGCCTCCAGTTTGGTTCTAGATTTTTAAGTAAGGAGATAAATCAGTATGAAATTTGGCTCTTTGCATAATTTGTCCTGCTTGTTAGTCCAAAGGAGAGACAGGTCATCTTCTATTTATTCTATGTGTTACCAGAAGTGTAGATGCTACCATGATTCCGCTGTTTTGCTGAACAGGAGCATCCCAGTCAACGTTCCTCATATATATGCTAATGTGAACAATTTTAAGTGAGTAGTTCTGATGGTATTAGCCACATTGAAGTAAATCAAGATGAAGCTGAGGTCATATCCTTTTTTCTCAAGTTTATCAGGATATTCCCACCAAAATATGAGAAAATTATGGCTCCAGCAGGCTTTCACCAAAACAGAAAAGATCCACACAGCTACCATTCAGTTTTGTGATAATCCACCTGTATGGACATTCTTATAATTAGGCTACTTGAGACAGGAATTCTCTTTTCCTCTTTTTCTTTAAAGCACTGATCACAATAGGGCTTGAGTTTTTGTCTTGAGATCTATGTGTTCTTTTGATACAAATCATTAAGACTTTTTTTTTAATTAGGCTCAATTAACCTTCTGTCCCTTAGTTTTCCAGTTTGTAAAATAGAGCTAATAAATATCTCCAACTTACAGAACTACTATTCAAAATTAACATTTGCACTGCTGCTTTGCAAAAAGAAAAGCCCTTTGCAAGTGAAAGTAATTATTGAAGATGCATTTACAGATACATGATGATAGACAACTGTACATGAAAATCCAGCTGCAAATCCTAAATCCAACTATGTAGCAATAGCATACTTCTTTAGTAAGCTTTATGGATTAAGGAACCAAAAGGGATTTGGATTTGGAATGAATCAAGCCCCTCTGAGTTTCCTATTGGCCAAGAATTTCCAATATAATCCCACTATCATTACTGTATTTTTATGTTGAGCTTGAAAAACAGCATTCATTTCCCTGTCTCTTCAAAGATTCCTGGACTGCAAAGTGGTTGATTACAATTCAGATGTTAATTGAGGAACTGGAGGATAAAAGGTTTTTTTTGTTTTGTTTTTGTTTTTGTTTTTCTGCAGTGGATTTTTTTTTTTTTTTCCTAGAGAAAAGAGGTGACAAAGGATGTTTTTGACAAATAGATGCCAATTTAATGCCACTACATACCCTATTCCTACTCTCCCCTGCAGGGGCTTCCTTTTTCAGTCTCACAATGTGCTGGTTTCCAGAGGCAATGCCTCTGATTATCTCAAAGTTGACAGCATTTCAAACAGTCAGCAACCCTGTTTTAAACTAGGCTGTAGTGATTGGTTGAAAAAGACAGCCTGAAGGCCTCCTGATCCAGGAAGCCACTTACACATATGACATCTTCCCCATACACTCACTTCTTCAGATCCACTCAATACCAGTTTCTGTCATGACAGTTCCCTAGGGAAATCGGACAATTAATAATGGCTAAGGAAAATGTGAAGTTAATTGATGCTTGTTTTATTATTCAATGGTAACTGTAGTTGTCTGTGATAGATCCAATTCTTCTTCTATATCCTTGCTTTTGACACTGCAAAATCTTTGGGTTGGAGAAAATGACTCTCTTATGTCTTTGGTAAGTCTCTGGTCTAAACTAACAGCTCCTTTGAGAAACGAAGAGCTTTCTCCTTTGTGTGTTTATATATATACATATGCTTCATATCTTAAACATACCTTATAGAAAACTAAAGTTGATACAAGTTTTTAAGACTCAGAAAATTGGCTCATCATTAAAATAAACTGTACCACAATTTTAGACTTAGCTTTCTAGCATGATATTTTGTGGTGTCTTTACCTCCTAAACTAAACTTAAATGATCTCTTAAACTAAAATTCCCTCTGCCAGCAGAATTTTTCCTTCTAGTAGATAATAGTAAAGGGCAAAACTTTTCGTAAATTTTTTAGAGAAGCTACATATGTAGAATCCCCAAAATCCATCTCTAAAATGAGGATTTCAAATCTCCAAAACATTTTTTTATTATTATTCTATCAGTGGTGTTGTATGAATAAATCACATTCATTGCATTTTCTTCATTAACCTTCCCTCCTGCAACCCACAACTCTCTTAATCCAAGGGATCACAGAAAGAATTTTCCATGGTAGAACTATGCTTTGAATTCTTTGGGTGTGTTGTTGCTGTTGTGCTCTGGATATGTGTTCTTTCTTGCATTCTGCTGCGTTTGTGAGACTGCACTTGAGTAAGAGAGGGAAGGTGAATGGGGGACCTTCAGGAAGAAAGGAGCTTTTGAAGGAGCAGGATATTCCAAGCATAGCAGGGACATAAAAACAAATTTAACATCATTTTGGATGAGAAGAAAGAGAGAGAGAAGACAAAAATGTTGAGTCATTATCAAGCACTATATCAAGGAGGGGGCCTTGAAGTCAAGGGCAGTGCCTTCCATTATATCAATACAATTAATGGCATCCTTATGTTCAGTTATTTGCATTAACAGCAAAGTTAATGCCGGCAGAGATCAATGCCCAGATTAGTGATGTCCAAATCAACATGCTTTTAAGCAAATTATTTCCACTGTCTGGGTCCCTCCCCTAGTTAGTGGCATGAATCTTCAGTGGTGTCTGCAGCTCCATCAGCAGATACTTCTTAAGGGCTGCTGTCTCTTAAATGCAGTCATCCTAACATTAGTAACACTTGCACAGTAAGCAGGAATATCAAGTCAATAGAACCACTCACCATATGTGTCTTGTTCATCATCAATGACGGCCAGAAGCAAAATCTTCTTTTTGCATCAGTTATTAATATTACTAGCAAAACTGAGAATACTTGCACTTTCTTTTCTCTGCTTTCATCTGTCACAGAATTTGATCTGATCAGTTCTTCTACTAGAATGACACTGCTTTCTGGGAGCCTCAAACCTAAATAATAATTAAAAAAAAAAAAAAGCACAAAAAGTCCCACGAGCCACCTCTATTGTGTTGCAAAGGTAAAGCAGTTGGGCAGTCATGGTCAGCAGTGGCTCTGTGACAACATGCTTCCCCACAAGAAGAGGTCTGGGAGCCTAAGGCCTTAAGGAGCAACTTTGAAAAGATACCTTTGGTAGGAAGTTGGTGAGAGTAAATCTAAGTCTTCCTCAAAGTATCATAAGAACTCCTTCAGGGAAATATCCTTGACAGCAATGACCCAAAGTGTTCCATATCCAACTCTCAGTGAAAATTAATACTTAGTCCTTAGTTCCTGGCTGGGTATTGATTCTATTCCTATATATTCTACTCTGACTCTGGGCCCCCCTTATAGATCTTAGATATTCTTTTCTTCTATTCCTATAAATATTTGGACTTGACAGACATAAGTGCCTTTTGGCATTTTGAACATATGTAATCACTAATGATAGTTCTTCCTGCAGCTCTGTGGAATCCACACCCAGATTATCCCGCATAGCTGCTGGCAGCTCTAGGCTGGAAAGATCGTTGGCAAGGGCTGATAAAAGTCATTTTGACAACATTTTTCTCTTGAAAAATGATGTTTGCAAAAAGTGCATCATTTTTCAGAAAGAAGTCATCAGGGAAGTTTCTTAGATTCAAGCCTGAGTTTCTTTTGAAAATTAGTAACAGGGGGAAAGAGAGAACTTGGTAGTAATAGGCTTTCAGTAACATACCCCAAAATATTCCCTTTTGCTGATCAATCAGCTATTCTTTGGCATTTCCATCTCTATTAACTACAGGAAATCTGCACAGTTTGTGAACTATATTTTTCAATTTACCAGCGATCCTAACTTTACCAAACTGGAGATGATTCTTTAAGAAATACCAGTAATTCAGTGGAAAGATATGAAAATAAATTAGTCTGATGTGCAAATCATTGACAAAATAGCTTTCTTGAGAATGATAAAAGAAATTTTGTGTGTTATAGTAGATACACCAAAAAGAGGCCCAGAGCTCTGGGTTAGTGTTTGAATGGAGCAGCACTGATATGGGCACATTTTTGACAGTTTGTTAGGCAGATGGACTGCCTAACAATACTGCCTTCAGTATTCATGGGTATGGGGTAATGATTGGCAAGCACTTCACAAAGAAATCTCTACTGAAATTTAATACTGTGGCTTTGTCGTCAAGTATAACCAACTTGTATTCCAGTTTCTACAGACCCTATCATCTCCTTCACAACACAGCGACCTCTTCCTTCATCTCATTGTTCTTTCATAGTTCATGATGCTGAGAAATAGCATCAGATACACAGAGTTCTTTCTTGCAAACACTTTTTTTCCTGATATTCCCCCAGTACTTGTTAAACCATTAAGGAAAGTGAGATGAAGGTGAAGAGAAAGTCTTTGGGTTCTGGTTTAATTCAGAGCACCTGCTGTCTTCCTGGGTGCCAGAATTGTATAGCCTTGTTGGGAGCCAGGATGTAATAGCCTTGTGTCTGATAAATAGCAGCACTAAACGTGCTACAGCAAAGGTTTTCTGTACTATAATAATTGTAGGTGCTGACTTGGTGCAATATATCTTTGCCAGCATGTAGTGATAGAATAAATAGCTGTTTTTAACTATAGGATCAGGACAAGCTAATGCAGTGATTGAGGGAAAGTATCCAGCTAAATGTAGTCTGTCTGTGATGTGCTGTCCTTCCAGGCAGTCCTACCTGTGCTGGGAGAATGAGTGATGAACTCCAGACGTGTCAGGATCTCCTGCACCTTAGTGAGGTTGGTTCACTGCAGGGATTCATTGCAAAGGCTATGTCTGCCCCTGTAAGGCTCCTAGACAAAGAGGAAGAGGCAGAGATGCCAAGCATTCCAGGGAGCTGTTGAAGGGGAAACAAATCAAGGTTGTGAGTTCACAGTCTCTGCAATCTGGTCAGTCTTTGTTGGCCAGGACAAAATTAATGTGAGTGCATCCCAGCTCCTGGCAGGGCTTTCTTTCCACAGAAGAGTGCCAGAATGGTTGGTCACCATGTCAACAGTCCTGCACTGGCCAGGATTGAGAGGGCTCTGGTACCTGAACTAATGTCAACCATTTATTTCCTGCTCACACCTTGAGTATCTTGTCCTGCTTAGATGGGTGTAAGATAATTCATACAATTGCTTTCCTTTCCACTGATTTTTTTTTTTTTTTCTTCTTTTTCTGGGAAGACAATAAACACAACCCTAGGGAAGAGTTAACATTGGTACTGTATTTCAAGGGACAGGCACCAGGGAAAACCAGACAGCAAAGTGGTATCAGGGAAAAGACTCCCTTTTAGAGGGCCTGCTTGGAGTTGGAGAGGTAAAAGCCTTTCTTCCTGGGCTCTGGAGTTTTATGTAACTTCTTATGAAAAGTACATTCACCGTACTTCAGAATCTTCAGAGTATGAGCAAACAAATAAGATGCATCCCTGCTTCAGCTTGTGTGTCACTGTAGTTAGAGAAGGGGAACTGTGTGCCAAGGATGGTGAAGTCCTTTTCTGCCAGCCAGAACAACCCAGGACAGGGGCCACCACTATAAACACAGCCTTTTTTTTTCTCTTCCCTGCGTGGCACACTCTATTTTTCCTTTTTTCTTTATCTCTGTTGGTTCTTGGTGCTAACACTCAGAGTACACTTTGCATAATTCGTCCTTTTCTTATGGAGGCTGCAAGGGTCTCACTGCAGTTGAAGGCACTGAATTAGCTCGCCTGCAGACTGAACAGCACAGCCATCCCCTGAGTGCCTGATGCTCCTGCCAACCTCTGAGGCATGCACCCTGGTGATGTCGCCTGGTGGTCAGGAGGGCGCTCATGTGTGAGTACAAACAGGAAAGAGAATAGTCAGCTACAAATTAGGATGTTTGCAGCTGTTTCTTCTACTGCAGTGAGTGTGATCCTCTTCTGAATCTACCCAAGATGGACTTAGAAGTAAACTGCCTTCATCCAGGACTGGAAGACCTAGAGAGAAATGGCCTGATTGAACAGATCTAATAGTCTCTGTCTGTGTTCTTTCCACGCACTCACACAATGTGTTTCAGGAAAGCCAAAGAAAATAGTGCTTTGCCAGAAATTTAGTTGATTTTAGAGACCTGAAACTGCACTTCTTATCCAGTGAGCAAAAAAGTGGTAACCACAAAAACTCTCACTGTGCAGAGATAGAATTTTGGAACTTTCATTCAGAACAAACAAACAAAACACCAAAAATGCAACAAAATCCTTCTAACAGAACTTGCTTCGTAAGGCTTCAAAGCCCATGCAGGATCCTAGAACCATTTTCAAAGGTAAGAAATGACTTTGTGTCAGACCTGGGTACTTTTGCTTTACATACGAAGTCAAACTTTTATGGATTTGATCAAAAGACTGCAGGACTCACAGAAATTCTCAGGGTATTTAAAATGTGACTGCTGATTGAATTCCAGCCTTACATACTGTCTGTGGGGTGAGGAATCTCAAATGAGACACAGTTGTCATGCTCATGCTGTGCACATCAGTCTGAAGTAAATTCAGTGGTATTCTGGTGGGGTTCTTTATATGAGAACATATGTACTTCCTGTCGAGTCAGATTAAAGATTCACATGGACTAGTGTCCTGTCTCCAACTGTGGCAAGTAGCACATACTCAGGAAAAAAGTATCAAAAAAAATTGTAGCCTGCCAGTGAAGGGCCTGACTTATGAAGTGTTTGTACCTTGGCTAGTGCTTTCACACCTGGAAAGGATTCTTATTATCGCAGAATTATTGGGTAGGATGGCTTGGCTTCCTCCACAGACAGAGGAGAAAAAGTGGCATCTCAAGGAGCCATCTTGCCCTCAGATATGTGACTTTTCCAGATCAAAATCTCTTGCTTTAATTGGAACCCTTTTGCAACTTGTTTCTGAGCAAAGATCTTTACATATTCTAAGACTATTATAATTTCTTTTTTTACTGTTTTCTTTTGCACCCCCAGCAGGTACAATTTTTATAACTGTTTCTCGTGGCTCATGTTTTCTCAGTTTCTAATCCTTCATCATTTTTTCTCTGAATTCATTGATCAATACCCATATTCAGCACACACATTTCGCCAAGTACATTGCCCAAATATGGGTTCAGCTGAGGCTTTCTCAGTGCATAAGCACTGCATGAAATGTTCTCCACTTTTTGTCTCCTGTAGTCAAGTTCTAGCCACTCTAGTTAAGAGGCATAGTGAACAGTGTTAATGCACTGCCTTGTGTCAATGCCACTAGAGGATATTAAATATTTCATTGTTTGTTCTTGTTGTTGTCCTCATCACTCAGTATGATTTCAGAATGTTCTCTAGCCTAACAAATCTTTCTTTAGATAATAAAGTCTGGCTAATGCAAGACTGAAGGTCTGGATTGCTCCAGTGGTCTTTACTACAACTAGATTTCTGAATCTTTTAATGCATTTGCTTTTCTTTCTAATCCATACCTCTGTGTCATATGTACGTTGGGTGTTAACACACCTATATATTTATCCTTAAAAGGATCATTATAGGTGCTTATGTGATCGTATTTATGCATAAATCCATGTGTCCATGTGTATATGAAAGACATGCAGAAAGAGCAATTGGGAGCATCTCTACAGGGCATTTTTCCACTTCTAAGATGAGGGTCTGGCTGTGGTGAGTCTCCTTCTGTCACAGGAGCAAAGGATTGGAGCCCTTCCTTCCTGTGTAAAGGAGTCCTGAAAGTCTGATCTTTCTCTTTAGCTTAGAAGTCAGCAGGCAGAGAGCAGTGATGCAGATAAAAGGAACATCTCCCCAGCACCCCCAACATCTGCCTTGATGAAGCAGACAAGCTGAAGGGCAGACCTATTTTACTGTCCCAAGAACTTGCTCTGGGCAAGTGGGCAGGCTTATGGTTGTCACCATCCATACATATACCTGTGAGTGCTTATATCTATATCAACTGTATTTCACCACACTTTATCAATGAGAGCAACACTACAGGACAAATATGAGAAGGCAGCAGTCCCAAAATCAGTCTAAATAGCAGGAAAATGGCCAAATCCTGCTGCATACCTGCCATATGCTGAAAACATCTCTAGCTCATGATGAGAGCTTTGAGTCCACAAGCTTCATTTACTCCCATGCCCTTTGTTCATATTCATGAGTTCAGCAGCTTTCAGCACAGGTCTAGTTCTCTCTCTTCTGTTCTTCTTTCCAAGGCTAGTTAACTGCAGGTGTTTTGAATTCACAGAATTCTGTTTATTCATGAGCTTGAAAGAAAATGTTGGAAAACAAAAGCTGTTTCTGGCTGTGGATAGTCTCTCTGGTTGCTTTTTCTTTTCGGATTCCCCATCACCACCTCCACCCTGATACTATCCTCCCCACTCCCCATCCATTATTGGCAGTAAAATCTCTAAACACAGAGAAAAAACATACTGGAAATCAGAAAATGGGCATTTTCTCTCTGAATTTTACATCTTGATGCAGTTCTGAGTTAGCCAAAAATAGCAACAAAAACAACAACAAAAAGAAAAAGAAAAAAAAAATGTTTAATGCAAATCACTTGCCACTGATTCTTTTCCAAAGCAGTAGCATTTACTCTATAGTGTAGTGCAGCTGGCTGCTGGTCCCCTGTGGAGATCTCTGACTAAGGTACCATTTAGAAACAATTTGGCTGATCCATCATATATGTTCTTGGCAGATCTTTTCCCTCATTTCTTCTTTAGTAAGAAATTATGACAGATAAGCCCCAGATACTGATGCTGGTAATCATCTCCTGGAGGATTATTTTAAGCTCAGACCACCTGTAGATGTCTTGTTCACCCTTTGCATGCCTGTCCCAAGCTCAGACAACCTATGGCACTCTTATCTGTAAACTAGGATCAAATCCAGGTTGTAGTGTAATCAGTGGCAATTCTCTGGCAGCACTTTGTAATCAATGTCAAATTCTGCTTGTCCACAGAATAATTAAAAAAAAAAAAAAATCATATCCACATTATATGTTTTGTTCATGCATTCACCTGATTTCCATAGGTACTTGCTTTCCATCACACTTAAGTGTTTCTTAGTGGGGTCAATATTAGATTTACTTATAGTTGCTGCATAGAAAGTGCATTCTAAGGGGGCAATTCAGGTTTCCTGACAATTTATATCATTCTCAGAAGGTGCTGTCACTTTTTAAGACGACTACAGAGGGAATATGAATTCAGGTGCATTGCCTTCTGAAAAAATGGATTGAAATTGAAAACCTTAGGGGAGCAGGAGTCTGTCTGCAATGCCCTCTATTGCCTGTCCAGCTATTCATGGCTGTATTATCTCTATTGATGTGTTCCTGATCTAAGAGTTGAAACCCTTTCAGCGTGAGGAGCTTCTCTTCTCTTGGTATGGGTCCCCTTTCAGGCTCCTGTGTTCACTGTATCTCAACAACAGACAGATTTTTGTCAAAATCATGATCATGCTTTTAAATATTTTTATGTCACTGTGGTTCACAACACATACACAAGGGATTGTTGTTCTACCTTAAGTAGTTTGGCTAATTTTTAGAGGAAAGAATGGTGTTGCAGTTAGACCCCCTGGTTGGGTTTTGAGCAATCCAGCTCCTATTCCTACCTTTTCCATAGGAAAGATAGGTGTTTTGACCTTAAGGAAGTCTCTTGATCTTAGTGTTAGAATTCCTGTAACTTTCCATCCTTTCTTATCCATCATCTGTGCTTACCGTCTTTAGGCGGTTTAAGCTTCCAGTTAGCACTAAAGTACAGATCATAAATTATAATCAGGTCATCTACATCCTTCAATATTGCATCTAAACAAAAAACATCTATGCTTTTTCAGCTGCTTTTCATCCACCATTATCTTAGCCGCTTCAGGCTAAAATAAGAGATCTGAGTGGGTTGCAGTCAACAAACACAGCATCTGCATGAGATGCCTGAAGGTCAGGTTCTGAGGTTAGTCTGACTATCTAGAGCCTCTTTATAGTCAGTGGAGAAAAACGAGCATCACAAAAGTACATTTGTCCACCATGTCCTTGAGATATGCCTTGAAACAAAAGAAATCTCTCTTTGCAGGTGTGTGTTTTTCTTTATTTGAATGTGGAAAGAGCTGGAGTTATTAGCTCAAGCTAGACGCTTTCCTCTTAAAGTTAGGGTTGACTGAGGTGAAAAAATCATGTGCTAAATAAATATAGTTCTTATTCCATATCCATCCAATGCCCTGATTAAACATGATTGTGTCACTTTTTCTTAGGAAGAAAAAGTTATTTTTGCTGATTTGGGAGGATGCATTTTTCTATTGATATTATTCTCTTTCCTATGTAAGCAACACTATTGTTGTGTCACGGAGTTAAATATTTTTAAATGACTCTCTCCTAATACATGTTGTCATAAGAGATCCTAAGACAAAAAATGAAGCAGTAAGGATGTCATATGAGGGTGAAACTGCTGTAATTGTTCAGTCCTAAGATGTTTCTCCTCGTTCTGTGTCTTCCATACATTTCAGTTCTAGTGATAACCCCAAATTTCTGTATGCAAACACTCCTACTCAGTGAAAAATACCCACTTGTACATCTCAATTTCCCTTTCAAAGATACTTTCTTGGTGTGTTTTAAACTTTAAGACTGCATTGATCTTTCCAAAGGTTCAAAAATTAGCACTGCCGTACCAAAGTCAATGTAAGGAGATGTGCTATTTTTGCTTTATTTCCGACATTACATGGTGATTCCTGAAAGTATAGTCTATGAACAGAATGATATTATTATGCAAAGACTGCAGAATATGTTTTAGAAAAAAGATTCTTTACCAAGGCACTTGAATAGCCTTCCTTAAAAGAAAAATGGGTAATTTCTAAGATTTGTCTTTAAAATAATTGTATTTTAAAGGCAGCTATGTGTATACGTGCATGCATTTCATTCAACATTTATTTCAGTGAGCTCTAAAAAAGCCCAGGAAATGTTGTCCAAAGCCCACAGAAATTTAAAAGAAATCATTTTATTTGAAATCTGCCTGCCTGAATGGACATGAGCTCAGACTTGTGAATTCAACATTTTGCTGTTCTGTTTTCTTCCTTCTTTTCTCACGTGTACTCCTTCGGTCTTAAAAGCTGTACAGACTTACAAGATTTGCAATTTTTTTTTTTTTTTTCCTTCTTATCTTAACTTATTGGCCAGCTATAAACTCATGATAAATCTGAAATTACATAAAATGTGCCAAAGTCTACTAGCCCAGTGGATTACCACATGAGACAAATAAAAAGCAGAGCTGCTATTTATCAGTCCTTGGAAATAATTAGTAACAGTTCATGGTTTCATCATACTCTGGATACTCAGACACAAACAGAAGTTATATTACTGGGTGTCTGCTTGATTCTAACATACATCTTTCGGAAAGCTTCTCTTTTCTCCAAATTGTAAATTAAAGTGATCCAGATGTTATAAGGGTTTTTCTGTTTTCCAGACGTCTTTTATGGGAAGAGTTAACTGCGTACCTGTACAGTCTGGTGCCCACAAGCAGAGAAAACATGCATCTTTACCAGCTTAGATTGAGTTGATCTTGCCTTGGAGTGGAGGAAGTCAACCTTTGGTGTTCCCTGGAACCTTGTTTCCTCTGAGTTCCTTCAGGGAAAACGATGCTATCTGAAGCAATTCAGGGTAGGGTCTCTGGAGAATGCAATATAGATTCTGCAAAGACCAAAGCAAAGAAGAACTCATTCTTCTCAAGTTATTCAATGCTATTCCTTGCCAACATCTACTTAATTATCTTTATGCTCTCTAATGGTGATAGAGTTATGGCTTTTTCCTGGAACTTCTATATTCTTCCCTCATGGATGTCTGTGTGTGTGTGTGTACTCGTCTGTGTGTATTTGTTTTAGAGAAGAATAAATTGAGTCCAATCACTTCTGCTTTACTCAAAGCAGAATTTATGATGGCCTTGATGGAGAGAGAAGCCATCAGGCAGGACAAGACAGTACTGCTGCTATATTTTTGCCATTAAATATGCATCATAAACTGAAGGCTCCTCTCTCTGTACTTTTGAAAAGTCTGTCTCAGAGATGTTGTTGCCGCTTGTCAGGATCATGCACTGCCTGTATGTTTTGTTCATACAGACTTTTTTGCTTTTCCAGCTTACTTTAGTGCGTGTGGGCTGCATTCACTAGGACCTTGAGGGCATTGATTTGGTGTTTCAAACCCATCCCCTCACTGTGGAATAGGGTTCTCAGAAAGAAGAGTGATCCCCTGCACAGTGTATGTGTCTGGCGATGTGGAGGCATGATTTGTTCTACTGCCTACTTCCTCTTGTGTTTCCTTAGGGAAGACAGCTGGATGGGAATATTCTCATCTAATTTTAGTTCTTAAAAAGGAAGGCATAAAGTCTAAGGTTCTCAGCTCTCTCTATTCTATAGGTAGAGATAGGCATTGTTATAAGGCCTTGGATGCCACATCTCACAACGTAGGATGATTCCCTGCATGAGGTACCTGATACCCTGTAGTTTATGCAGCAAGTGTGGATGGAATAAACCTTATGTACAACTACTGGATGGTTAAATTTAAGTGAAATTAATTTATCTATCTCTCAGCTTCATGCATGCACCTGTCTACTGAAAACAAGGTTACTTTTCCAGACATGTTTCAAAGGTAGGTACACTCCAAACTGGGGCTTAGATGTTATGTAAGTGGGGCCACAGTAGATGCTCAAGAATTATATATATTTCTTTTCTCTAGGCTTCCTTCTTAGTAGTACAGGCTGCCATCAAAGTCAGTTTACCCCTCATTTTCATAGACCACACTGGTTAGTAACAAAAACACCTCTCCACCATCAATTTCAGGAAGTCCAAAAGCCTATAGAAGCTGAAAGCATTAAGTAGTAGACTAAAATAAATAAATGTTAGTTAAAGTCTTTGTTTGCAAGAGATTTTTGGCACTTAGAGCCACTGGGTACTTTATGGTTCAAAATTTAGAGGATTCTTTATTCTCTCTCTATTCACTTTGCAATCTAGTTTTCAGTTTTCATTGTAACATCTCTGCAGCACGAGGCAACCCCAGGTTGGGATCAGGGTTTCCTGTGCTGTCCTTCAGAAAGTAAAAGAGTTATGACAAACATGATGTAAGCAGAGAGAGAAAAGGTGAAGAAATGTTTTGCCCATGACTGATAGTGTGATCAGGAAAAAAAAAAAAAAAAAAAGTTTCTTAAAGAAAGACTTGACAACCCTCCTTCCAGCCCCCTGTAAATGAATAGTACCCAAGTTCCAAACTGAGTGTGACTGAGTGGAGGCCCAAGGTGCTTTGGGACTAATCCTCATGTCTTGAGGATTTTTGACTTTAGTTTTATTTGTTGTCAAGTTTTATTTCTATGAGTGAAAAAGAAAAAAAGAGGAGCTGATGAATTTTCCTCTTCCTATGGAATGAAATGCCAGCACTTGTTGAGTTGCATCTTCATCGCTGCCTTGGGGGTATTTGATTTCATGAATCTGATTAAATTATTCTGCTCTCAGTATTTCTTTAATATTGCTTTATAAAATATACTCCTAGTGGCTTCGATGGTGAGAGCACTTGCTGTACTTTCTTTAAAGCTTGCATGGTCCCTCCTGGGGCTGTGGGGAAGAGCCCTTATTAAAGAGTTCAGTGATAAAAGCTCCTTCCTCTAGGAGAATTACTTTGAAACAACTGAAACCCACATATACTTTTTCATAATGATTACGGAGCCACTCATACTAATGCCTTTGGTGTAAGATATGGACATCTCTGATTTCACTGACACAAAGCCTCTGTTTGCAGAAATTTCAGAACATTGTCATCAGAGGGTCTATCTGATTGGTGCTGATAATAACCCTTTTTTCACTCAGTGGAGTTTGCTCTATAGTTAAACTTCATGTTTTTATATAATGGAGGTTTCTGAGGCACTGACCTTAAGTAGAGTAAAAGACTGTAAGCATTCAGGGAGGGAATGTCCTTGAGGTAAAGATCTCTTAGACCTCATGAGCAGAGTGGATAAAAGTGGAGGGGAGGGAAATAAGAATTAGAGAGGAGGTTAAGTAAGGCCAAACTCAGTGCGAGCTGAGAGAAGAAGCAGCCTCAGTCTCTCTACTCCTTGTCCAGTAGTACTGCACTGTTGCTCATCAAGTCTTGTTTTAACAGGGAGTGAGCTGCCTTGCTGCTCTACCATGCCCCTTGAGCTGCCATTATGACCTCATGCTGGTCATAAGAGCTCAAGACACTGGAGTTCGAAAATCACATAAGAGTTTTAGAAGTCAAAAGTGCTAGGGAAGCTGAAACTGAAGAACCCTGCCACTTTTTATTCAGCACGTTATCCATTAAGCAAAGGTCCACGTGCTGAAAAGCAGATGCATATAGTAGAAAAAGACAGCCAGGCAGACTCTGGGACTTCTGATCAGCCTCTTTTCTCCTCAGTCTCATTATGTGTCCTTAGAAATTTCTGCTCATAAAATACTTGGATGTTTGCAGGGTTATATGCAAGGAAACTTGATTTCATCTTCTTGCTCCTCGCTAAGGATATCTTCCATATTGTTATAGCTGATGAAAGCTCTTTATCATTCTTAGATGTCTGTAAATATCTCTTAAGTTGTGTTGCTTTTCTGAGAGTGACACATAATGTATATATATGTACTTAATAATTGTTAGGAGCAACTCAGCCATCTACTGCTGGTTTGCAAGATAAATGACATTAATCAACAGGATGCCTACAAAACTTTTGGTGAATCATTTGTTATGCTAATTGAGCCACTTAAAGTAAACTGTCAATGAAAAGAGATTTTTGACAGCTGAGATGAGACGTGGGGCTAATTAGTCAGCTGCCATAAAAAACCCTGCCCAATTTTAATAATGTAATATTTAAGAGAGAAGATAATGCTAATCATCTGACCAGACCTCTCTCCCAGAGGATATAGTAGCAAAAGATATAGACCATTATGGAAATCAAGTTTCTCTAGGAAGAAAGCAAAACAAATGGCTGACTGTACAGAGATGACAACCTTTGTAAAAGAGTTGATGTGTCCCATAGGTTACAGGAAACTTTTTAATGAATACACAAAAGCCCAACTTTTGCTCTAAATTACCTCTGTCCTTTCAGATCAATCCCCCTGTTTTCACTCGAGGTATTTTGCATGCACAGTAGCAGCAATGAGATCATTGGTTCTGACTGTAGGACTTGTTCTTAACCTACAAATCAAGAGGATTGATCAGATATACACTCTGAGTGTCTAGAAGGCATGAGCAGCATTTTTGGCAAGCCCGATAGAGATGGGCTGTAGAGGATTTAACAGTCAGAAGTCCTGACTGAGATCACAAAGAAGACTTTAGGATGCTGCATCTTTCCTTTTTGATACATAAGTTACTCTGAAAGTGATGCCTTCCACTTATTTCCATGGAAACTACAGCAGATACAAGGAGCACAATAACACTGTCTGATAGAATTCTCAGGTACAAAATACTATTCGTCAACATAGACACTACCATTATCTATGTCTATTCAACAACAATGCACAGAAGCTGTCTTTTTTTAAGACAATGTAAAGCTTAGAAATACCTCAGAAGAAATAATTCTGTTTTTCCAGTATTCAGCTACTGTGTATAGCACAAGTAACTACTCCTGATTCCACTGAGGACATGCTAAAACTCCTGTTGCCTTCATTGTCATGGCTGGGACTTACAGCTGATAGTGCGTTCCACCCTGAGGTGGCTGGAATTCTGTAGTAGGTGAGCAATGACTCCAGTGTTATAGCAAGTGTCAGTAGCAATCACCAGTTACCAACTTCACTCCAAAACTCTCTCTTTTATGTTTGCTGAAAACTTCCTCAAGACAATTTCCCTTTCATTGCAAATTTCCATTCTTAGTGTCAGCCAGAAAGATTGTGTGGAATCAGACCAGCCTCATTTGTTCAGTATAAGCCTAGGGAAGAAAAAAAAAATGAACAAACCAACTACTCTCCTTAGATGTCGCCATCCAGATTTTGCTTAAAACAAAAGCATGCAGTCTTGGGTTTGGGTTTTTTTTTGTTGGTTTTTTTTTTGTTGTTGTTGTTTGTTTGTTTTTGTTTTTGTTTTGAACAAGGTTTCACAAAGGTCATTTGTAAGAAAATTGATTTTTGCAATTTTAAATTTTCAAGCCCTTAAAGCCAGCAGTGTAGTACTGTAGCTAGTATTTATCAATAATCTGGGGGAAAATGTTCAAAGCAGCCTTCTGAAGAACTAAGAGACAAGAAAGGTACTGGTTATTCTGTCACTTAAAAATGTCAGCACTGCTGGTCAATGACCTTTTCACTTTATCTCTTTGCTTCTTACTCTGTATTTGTATATGCACCTATTGCTACCATAATAGCATCTGTATTTTCACATGTTGCAACAGCACTAAAAAGATAAAATATTTATTTTTGATAATTGACTTTTACGTTTTTTCTGCCTGTCTTTGACACCTCCACAGACAAAGATATGCATGCATGTGTATGCAGCAGACTTTGAATCGAATATGTAGAACAGATTTCATTTCCAGGAATACAAGAAGAAAAAATTAGCTTTTTTAGCATCTACACAAATTAATCTAGAAAGTCCATGATGTTAATTTCATAAATGTCACAGATTAGGAGCTAGACATTCTTGTAAACTCAAAATGCTGAGGCTTATTTTTGCCACTGCCTGTAGAGGACAGTTGTCTCCTTCCTCCACTGAGGTCAAGGCAGACCAGTCATGAGGATACATGGAGCAACTCCCTTCTATAAACTGTAAATTCTACCAATACATGGTGGAGGGAGAAGGATTCAGATAGGCTGACATCCCCTTTTCTCATTGAATTCTTTCCATCAGCAGTGCAGGAAGCTCAACTTAAACAATCCAGTTTAAGTAGACATGAAGCATGATATGATAGCCTGAACACCCACAGCTGTTTAATCCAAGAGACCTGAAATAGATCAGAGTGCTGCCAACTCTAGGATGTTTTTATTCTTGCTTTCCCAGTGTCCTGGTACTTAATGTCTTGCCCTTCCTGGAGCAGCTTCTGAGTTTGTAGTGGGTGATGTACTTTCAGTTGAAGGGTTAATGAAGTCTGGAAAAGGTGAAGTGGACAGGACAAGTCTTTAGATTGAGTTAGCACACTGAACAACCTGTGTGGTAAGGAAAACAACAAAAAAAGGTAGTTTCAGAAGCACTGCAGCTTCGGTAAGCAGATAGCTATTTCTTCTCTGCATCCAAGTAGAGAAATAGAAAATTGCCATGCAATGGGGCCAAGCTGTCTGGCTCAGGAAAGCATTCAGATTCAAAATTAGACTGGGGTCCATCTTACATCTCAAGTGTGCCCCACACTGAGATTCAGAGCTCAGACATGGACTGCAATTGCTCAGGACAGTGTTTATGCTCAGAACCCAGCTGCTGTCTCCAGGACCTTTCAAATCCAATTTCACGTGAGTGCAGGAAATTTGTCTCAGACAGTGGTCAGTGACTCTTGTATCTTCCCCTTTTAATCAACAAAGAATAGAAACCTTCAAGATTTCCTCTAGCCCCTTGTCTTTGACTTTAAGAACAATTATTTGTGGCTTCTTAAATCTGCACTGTTCTTTTGTAAATTATAGCTATTGGAAGAACGATGACAAAAAATATACCTGTTTTAAGCTTTCCTTAAAGAAATGTTTCCTTTATGGTACAGTATTTTCATGCAGCATTGCCTCTTGGGCATTCTAGTGCCTTAAAGAGGCGCCAAATTTCATGCTTCTCCTTTACTATCTGAAGGAAAAAATAAAAGTAAAAAACTTTCAGTGCAGAATTTTGATTCAGCAGTATCCTTGTTTCTATTGGAGAAGAGAAATTTGTCTGATCTTTGTTCAGAAGTGCAGGCCCTATCTCCCAGTTTCTGTCTATTTACTTTCCCACTAATGCTGACCAACTTTGAAAGCCATTCCTGAGTAGAGAGTGCTGGGGAATGAGAAAAACAGGGCAAAAAGGAGAAGTATTCATGTGTGGAGTAAGAAATGAGATTTGCTTCACCTTTACCAAGCACAAGGGTTTTAAATCCAGAAAACACAGAAGAAGTTGTTGCATCTGTATTGCGTTGGGAGAATCCTAACTAAGAATATTCTCCTAAAAGACTCCATTTACTGTTTTAAGTGGACTCCAGACTGATAATGCATCCTTCTAAATTGAGCCTATGTCTTGCATTTTGGGTGTGATTAAATATGAACTCACATTTTTCCACTGGTCTTAATCTCTGTCATGACCTAAACCTTCTCAATTTTTGTCAAGAAAAAAAAAAAAGGAAAGGGTGAAGGAAAGATCCAAGTTTACAGCCTGACCTATTTCTAATCCTGTTCTGATTGCTAGTTACTGGGCTCTCTTCCAAATGTACTGTTTACTTTAGGGCTGATTTTTCTCCATTCAGATTAAAATTCCAGCAAGTTTCTTTCATTACTTTAGTCTGTAGCCCCAAATGGACCATGGTATTTTATTCAGAATATAGTAGCTGGTTAATGATGCTCTCAGCAACCCTCTAAAACCATGCAGTTTGTATATGAGGAGTTTGTATGCACACAGAAACACCCAGGAGCTCATGCATACAGTTCTGCACATTGCCTCATACACAAACATGTGCTTCATGAACATGCTTATGGCTACTTCTACGCTATGCACATATGGACTGAACAATTACACTCACCTATGAGTCTGTCATAAAGCCACAGAAATGCCAGTTGCCTTTGAAGTTTCCTGAAGAGCAAGAAAATGAGTCAACAGTGATGGCCAACATCACATCATTAATCATCTATTAGCTGAGGTTGTGTGCTCCTGTCACCTATTACTTTGTAATGCATGCAAATCACTCCAAGAGTAACATTTTCAGCCTGACATTTCCAGGGCCAGAGCTGGGATCAACCTACTCTTTGTATTCAAGATGAAAAGGAAGGAAAGAAACAAGTGGTGAGAGTGTTCAAAAGAGAGGAGAAAACTAAAAGAACAAGGAAAGTAATGAAAAATTTTGGAGTGTTGAATTTTAAAATTTAAGTTAAATTTGTATCTTTAAAGTTACAAGGAGAATTCAATAGAAAGTTGTATCTCTGCTCTCTAGAAAGACAGGAAATTATAGAGATAATTCAGTAGAAAATGGACTTTTTTTTTTTTAATTTGGAATTTAAAATTTAGAAATCTGCATCTAAATTGGTTACCATAAATTTCCTTTGTCGCCAGTAAACAGACATTAAAGAAAATTTTTTTACACAGTCCTCTGATCTCTGGTTTACATACGCACCTCAAGCAAAAATAGGTTGCTGAAGTTCACAAAAGTGTCTAGTTCTCGCTTTCTATTAACTAGACTATTTATTTCAAAGTAAATAAAGGTTAACTAGCGGAGATGTACACAGCTACCATACGTACCTATATTTAGCGAGTTGAATCTCACCCCTATTAATTTTTAACTCAGTTTGAATTCTGATGATTCAGAAGACACAGAAAGTGTGATACCAAACTAATTTCCTCCATTATTTTTGTCATGACTATTGAAAGGGTAGGCTAATATATGCTCCATATAGCCTAGATCTGGATAGCCTAAATATGCAAGATTAAATCCTTAATATCTTTATTATGCATTGTATTCATTAACCACACACATTCTTGGTAAATTAGTGTTGCATGATCAGCTTCTCCAAGAAGACCCACTTTTTTACTTACAAGCCTTTCCTGCTATATATATTTTTAAAAAGAATTTAAGGATGCATCTGTCTTATTCTTAAATAAATACCTGGAATAAATCAGTTGCAGGTGGGCTGTACAGTTCTGATGAAGATATTCATTTCATGATTGCAGTTATTCAGATAAGTAAGAGGTTCCCATCCAATGTTTCTCTCATTCATAAGATATTCATGTTAGATTTTTGTCCATCCTTGCTTTTACTGTAATCTTTCCCTTGTTTTTCTCTATTATACCTTCTTCTTCTTTTGACACATTTTGGCAAAACGTGACTGGCCTTGATTAGGTCCGTCCTTACCCAATGAAGTATTGCTTTGGTATAATTAAAGGACAACTTCTTATTAAGAAGTGGAGGCAATATGGACCCCTCTCCTGTGGCTTCCTTCTGGCACCAATAGAGTTGTTCTGTGCTACCCCATATCTCTTTACCCCAGGAAGGCAGTAAGAAATTATTCCTGTTCATATTGGAGGGAAGGGAGCACTGGGAAACCAAATTATGCCATCAGCAGCCCTCACAAGTTCTCTGTCTCTGTCTTCAGGGGAAGCTGAGTGTAGAAATTTTCTTTCCCTTTTAGAGGCTGTATTTCCCTTCTTTTCTCTGTTGAGATGAATCAGCTTTATTCTTTAATTCCTTTGCTATTTGAGAATGTGAAAGGGGTTGTATTTCTGCAGGGATCAGCAGGAAGAGATCCCCTCTGTAGAGTCTAAATTAGGGTGCAGCACTTTGGGGAAGAAGGGACAATAACCCCAGGCAGTCCATAAGAGATGTATTTGCAGAAGATTTTGAGGCTTATCTCTTTGAATAGATAGATAAACTGCAGATCATTAAGCCAATTAATCATGGACTCATAGATGAGTACATCTGGAAGGGACCTCGAGAGGTCATCTCTTCCATTCCCCACCACAGAGGCAGGATAAATGTACACAGACCAGCCCTGACAGGTGTGTGCCTGCTTCTCTCTGCTTTCACTCTGCAAGCTCTTCGCATCATTATCCATCTAGTCAAAATGCTTAATAAAAGCTATGAAAGAAGCAGAAAATATCACTTTTAAGCCTGAAGATTTCCCCCTTACTGTCTCTTTAGGCCTGAATCCAGTTTTTAGCAAGTGGAAGATCCATTCTTCACTACAAAACCTACAAAGAGAAGGTGGTGTGAGCATTCATTCATTTTGTAGCCCAGGTTCTCTTTCAGGATGTAAGACCTTTCAGATTACTTGTTCAGTAGCAGCGAAGCTTAAAATTAAATCTTAGCTAGGCATGTGCATGTATACATATACATATATGAATATATACACATCTGTATATAAATATGCATATAAAGAAAGCAAAAGATGAGGAGAAGAAATTAAGAAAATGATGAATGAAGAGTGGAAAAAGAGAAAAGGGGCAAAGATAAAATGTTTAAGGTGAAGAGGAAAGGCAGAGGCAAACAGGAGACTGATTTGAAAGGAGGAATGAAGAAACTGAAGGAACAGAAAATGTACAAAGGGAATTAAGATCATGAAGAGCTATTGTTTCTTAAGATGGCCTTTTTTAACAGCGAGATCAGAAAGACTTTCTGGTGTTGTCCTTAAGTGACTTCCCCCACTGGCTAACATCTCATTTTATGGCAGGTGAATAAGCCTGCCTAATTGGTCCCTTGTTCAAGAATAGGAATGTTGAGCTGAGCCCGCTCCTTCTGAAGTGGGATCCTTTCCAAGTTATGGTCCTAGCAGATGTGATCTCTTCAGGGTTCCACTGTAATGATAAATTGAAACATTTGAATGCTGCGTTCCCAGGTCCGGGCATCCAGCTTTGTGAGTGGGGAATGAGGATCTGATCAAGTTTCTTTCTGAAATGACAAATTGTGATTTCCAAAACATAACTTAGTCCCATTTGCAAGCCTAACAGGTGTGAAGACCTAGGGTGGGTTGGGCGAAGGAGGATGTACCAAGGTCACTTGAGTCTGAAGGACTGAGGTCTGGGAGTCAAGATCTCCTTCAGGAATGAACGTCTGGAAGTGCACCTTGACTCAGAAACACTTTAAATTAAGGTGACACTTACAAACACTTTATTAATAATTAATAAGTGATTAATGAAAATTACTTTTTAGCTGATAAATTGCTTGAAGACACATTAGAGCATGTTTCAGAAAGACGTGGATAAATATTTTTATGCATTCCCATTTATAAATGCTTAGTAATGGGCTCTCAACTTTCAGGTGTCTCGGCATCATTTATCCCCATCATCCTAGTGGCATGCTATAGAGACATCTTATAATCATTTATTTTCAGAATTCGTTCCTATTAATCATGTATTAATTATTATTAAGAAAACATTTGTGCACGCTCCTCTTAATCTGAATTCTTGCATGACTAGTTTTTTTCTAGGAGTGCAGAAGAGCATCGAGCTTACAAAGCTAATTGTGTCACTTTAGTGCCAGGCAGGTGGAGTTTTGGCTGCTGCAGAATGGTATGAGTAGCTCTTTGGGGCAATCACAAATTACTCAGGCTAAGATTTGAGCCCTCTCTGTTTTGTCCTTGGTGAATTTTGTCCTAGAGACAAAGAGAGGACCCACAAGGATTTATGTCACCGTTACCAGTGCTAAGTCTTGCTGCCATTTCAGTAGCGCCTGGGCACCACAGGACAGGTATCTGTTAATGAATCCTGTCCTCACCATGTTCCTGTGAAGCACAACAGTACCATTTTTTCCATCCCGTAGGAAGCAAAACAAGGTACAGATGTACAGGAGATCAAATCTTGGAAATTATTTAGGGAGCTGTGGAAATGAGCTTGCAATTCAGTACCATGCTGGTTCTTTACCCAGTGGGACTTTCTGCTGCAAGGTCAGGCTTGACGTGTCTGTGAAGATTATACAGAGACAGGGAGAAGGTGGGCTGCATAGATCCTTTGCACTGGGCATTGGCTGAATCAGTTCCTCCATAAAAGTCAGAGCAGCATGAAGGCTACTGTTATTTATATTAGTCTTAAGGACTGACAAGATATAGGGAACCCTGAAGAAGTTATGAGGGTGGCTGCAAAACTGGTCCTAAATCACAGAATGAATTTCCGGAGCCAGACTGATTTTTTGACTGACTGATAATAGAGCAGTAGACTTGACTGCCCGACTGGCGACTTTCAGATGAGTTTAGGCCAGAAGTTCCTAAGCTTGAGCTCGGAATCTGTTGCCTTTAAGACCCTTCAATATCAGTCTGAGCAATGGGAGATTAAAGGAGTTACTTGTAAAAAGCATGTACTAGAGACATCCCTTGCTCGATACTTAGGTCTTCAGGTCAGCAAAGAGCAGGATGACTTCTACATAAACAAGGTAAATCATGGATAGAAGCTGTCTCAGCTTAGAAATAATTTCAAATATAAATCTCAACTTATTTACTACATTTTTAGTGGTGAGAGAGGACAATATTCCAAGGCACGTGTATTCTCCAAGATATTTTTTTTCAAAAATATGCACTCACTGGTGAAAGAAAAAAAAACAACAACAACAACAGAGCCTATTTCCCCCAAAGTATTTCATCTCCTGGTTACTTTCTCTCATCTATTTCAAGCTGCAAATAAAACCTGTTGTGCCAATTGTCTGAATGATATTGACAGAAGAGGAAAAGAGTGAGAGAGATTTAAATAGACATGAAGACATTAAGAGTTATTGCAGAATACCTCATTTCTTTAGGAAAACAAATCAAAAATAATTTGAAAATCGAGTCAAAGTTTCTTATGTCTGTCTCTGGATCCTATTCGGAGCTCTGTGACAACAGACCGTTGTGTAAGACACAATAGCCCTATGACTCCCAGATTGAATTTGTTCTGCCTGTTCATGGCCAGTTTGTGCTCAATTTTTATGCTGGTTGCAGCAAATGCATTAACTAGGAGCTTTTCTCACAGACAATGATTTCTCCATGAACATCTGTGGAATACGCACAGTGTGGTGACTTGCTGAATTCGTAATTATGAATGCTTCGTGGAAACATGCAACTGCAAAAGTTATGCTCTTCCAGGCAGAGAACAGAAACAATTTATCTGCTTGCCTAAGTGCTTGTACTCCCTGTGTCAGACTGCAGAGATCCTCTCACTCATTACTTGACTTACTGCCTCAAAAACTTTGGAGAAGCAGGAAAATACTAACTCTATGGCCTAATGTTTGCAATTAGACACAGAGCAGTCAATTTGGTTGAGCTGGGAATTGAGTTCAGGTGTAAAAGTGAGCCTCCATACTTCCAGCTAAACTTAGAATTATAGAATTGTTTGTGTTGAAAGGGACCCTTAAATGTCATCTAGTTCAGCTCCCCTGCAATGAACAGGGACACTTACATCTCAGACAGGTGCTCAGAGCCCCTCCAGCCTGACTTTGAGGGTATCTAAGTATGGGGAATGTAGCAAAACATCTCTGGGCAAGCTGTTCCTGCAGATCACTGCCCAGATCATAAGAAACTGTTTAAGCAAATCCGGTCTTCTTTAAGTTTGAGACCGCTTCTTATCCTATCACTACACACCCTGTCAAAAGAATCTCTCTTGCAGCCCCCCATTAGATACAGACAGGCTGCTCTCAGGTCTCCTTCAGCCTTCTCTAAGCAGGCTGCACAGCCTCAGATCTCAGCCTGTCCTCACAGGGAGATGTTCCATTCCTTAGATCGTTTTTCTGACCCTCCTCTGGATATACTCCAAAAGGTCTATTGTCCCTTCAATCTCTCTGATTCAAATCAACTGTGAATGGGTGCTGAGGGTCTTGCCTTTCTAACACAAAGCTGCAGTCTATGTGCAGTGTAACATGTGTCTCACCCATGTGCCTTCATGAATAACTCCCCCTCTCTCTCTCAAAAAAAAAAAAAAATCGATTTGTCAATAGCATTTGTATTTTTTGGACCAAAAAAACAAATGCCTCCTACATAAACAAGGAAACTCCATCTCAAAATGCCTCCTAAATCTTTTCTCAACCTTATGGTTGCATCTGATTTTTAAAATGATACCAGCATTACAGGATCCAGTACTGCCTAAATAGCAAGGATAAATCTAAGAGAAACAAAATCAGGTTTCTGTTCCCATATTTTTTCTACTGGGCCTGTTGCATGACTTGGTTATTCATTTTCCCTCTGCCCATTCGTAAAAACAAGATTATTTGGGAAAGTTTGCTGAAAACTCCTTCCTACAGAAGGTGTGTAAGGCCTGTATGTTGTTAATCACAGTCTATTTGGAGTTATGAAATGATAAGGGAAGGGCAGGTGCAGAGAGAGCAATGACTGCACATGGAGAGCCTGTGAGGCACACAGGACTGGGCTTTGTCTCATCACAGGGTCTGAGGAGCAAATGTGAATTGTGAGGCACAATCTGGAGATTTGGAAGTTTTGTAGTCACACTGCTTGGTCAGGTCAGTGCTGCTGACCCTGTGATCCCTCCCATAGAGCCTTCATCACTATTTCTTTCTCTGGGCAAACGCTGCGAGTGCTTGATGTGACCTCTGCCCTCCTGCCTTACCAGGGCTGTTGCATGGTACAGTGCTGCATCACTCAAAAAAACCATGCTGGAAAACACTAACATTCTCCATGAGATGTACTGGGGGTGGCTAGCAGTATGCCATGTCTCTGAGGATGACAAGAGAACTAGAGATACAGGTGATGACAAACAGATTCAAAGAGATAACGTTCCATTCAATTCCATCAGCCTGCATTCTCTTTAACATTTAGCTACATCTCCATAAACTAAGACAGCAGCAGAGTCTTTCCTGCTGAATATTTAAAATACATGTGTATATGTTATATACAGATCACTCCCCAGTTCTTTCCTCCCTTATATCGTTAAACTGGTGTTGTGTCTACTGCTCTGTAAATGTGTAAATGGCAGTTTCTCTTGCTGATAGTGGAAAAGTTTGAATAGCGTGGCTTTGCTGTAGCTGAAGAGAGGGAGAGGGAAGAGGAGGACCGTCTGCATGTCTGCAGGGTGATGAATGCGTGGTTGGGGGTGTTAAAGTAGAAACTATTTCCTCAGTCTTGGGGGTATGTTCCTTGACAAACTCCTACATCCATGAAAATGTTTATGTGTTTAAACTCTTATTTAGGACTTTAATCTCACTTCCTTAAACTGGGCATAAAGCATCTAAGGAGGAGTTAAATACCTTGATGTCTTTGAAGATCACTCTAGTTTCTCCAATCCCAGTGCACTAAATTCTATGTATGGGGCCCCTGTCATAGGTTAGGGGTGCACACAAATGCACAGCAAGCTATATGATTGCCCTGCTAAGGCACATAACAAGAAAAATACAGTGCACTCCATCATCATTACTGGACAGCATGCATACAACTTGCAATATGGTGCAGCATGTCACACACACACAGCAGACATACAACAGGGTCCACATTAGGTCAGTCTGTCACAGAGCACCTGGGCAGAACAAAGCTGAAAAGGGACTGTGGCACTCAGTTCTCACGAATAATGCAACAAGAGAGCACCCACTTCAAGTCATACGTAAGAGTCATTGGGGAGGTGATGGAAAATGGACTTGTCCAACCTATGTGACTTTAGGCATGGCTCCACTTCATAAAGACTGCAGGACCTTCAGAAATCAAGGGGATATTGCACACAGATCTAGGATGCTGTAATTTTTGCACATATGGATATCAATAGGAGTGAATGTGACACAGAAATAAAAGATTCCCAAATAATTAAATCCACAATGAGATATGTATCAATACAGAGAAACATAACTGTTTAGCCTCCTTGGAAAGGACAGTTCAAGTCACATCTTTCCAAAGACCTAAGAGAGAATGCATAGAAGAAGCTTCTGAGAAACAAATGTAGCACAGAATGATGCTTGCTTGCATTAACCCACTCTTAGTTTCCAGCAATTGCTAAGCCAATGAGCTTCCAAAATCTTTTCCAACTACAGTATCCCAGAATGCCAAATGTTTACTGTGAGATCATGAAGAAACATTGCTTATACCATTTAAGCTTCATAATGAAGCTTGCAGTAAAGACAACATTTAAAATTGGGTCTGAAGTAGGTTTGATTTCATGCAAGCATATATTCAGAGTCACAACAATAAGGTGTAGAGGAAAGTAAAGATGTTCAGGTGCTGGAAAGAGGTTTTGCAGAGTAAGGTGCTCTAGAGAGAAGCGGGTGAAAGCCCTTTTGATCCAGTGCTGAATTCTGAGGCCAGAAGGACTTCTGCTTCCTCTGTATTTTGACTGCATTTCTACTTCCAGAAAGCTTCTCTAATATTCCATCTTTGCCTGATCATTATTTGTTCCTCTGGCTACAAGTAAACCCTACCTTTAATGAGATGTTAAATCCAACCTACAAGAAATGTTCACCAAGAATTTTTATGTGTATTAGGAGACATTTCCAACCACTTTGGCTCCTGCCATTTGCCATCCCCTAAATAACAAGAAGTGTCCTTCAGTAACCTTCAGCATGTTCACAGGGAGCCTTCCTGTAGCAAGATATACTTTTACCTCATGGCAGTTGGGAATTAGGAAGAGAGAAGGATCTGGGGTTGTTTCTGCTTCAGGACCTGGTGTTGGCCAGAGAAAAGCTGTGTGGCAGGTGGTGATGTGCTTTAACCCTTCCAAAATCTTTTAACTTAGCTTCTGAATCTACAAGCAGAGCTGAGGGGCAGCTATAGAAGTTTTCTAGGCATGTACTGCCTGGCTGCAGTTGGGAAGCTGTCTATGGGTGCGGAAAGACTGCAAATAGGATGACTATTAGCCCTTTCCCCTGGAAGCCAAATGCACTTGTCCTTGTGTTAGCCTTGTCCATCGAGTAGCTGGCAGTAGTGCTCCCAGAGGCTTGCATTCAAAACACCTGATCCTCAGTTGGGTACAAAAACAAACAGCAGAAAAACTTCACTGACTTCAACAGAGCTGTGCCATTTTATCCCAAACAAGCATCTACATCAAGTCACCTTAGGGTACTTTGAGAGGCTGGAAAATCACAGACTGTAAGTGTCTAAATAGTTCACTGACAGAAGAGAGAGGCTGAATGTCATTGTCTTCAGAGCCAGAATATTTACCCGTTTTCAAGGATAAGTAGCACTGTCTGTATCAGGACAAATGCGTCACATTCGAGTGACTGTCCACTGGAGAAAATCAGTCCTACTGCTTTAACCCTGGTGCATTAGGCAGTAGGCTATGCATTACTATCCCAGGCTATGTGATGGGAGTTAAATTGAATGCTTGCATGATATATATGTGCATGACCATTTTCCTGTGTGTTTTGAAGCTTCCCCAAATCCTTTCTTTTTGGAAATGGAGTACTCCTTATATCCAATAGAGAGTAGTGGGAATAAGAAAAGAGAGAAACACAGGCCCAAAATAAATTATGCTTCTAACTGCATTGCCAAATCACTGTAGGACAGGGTCTCTCACTACTTCTGAAATATTTTCCAAACCAAATTATAAGATAAACAAAATGACAGTTACAGACCTGATGTGCTTTGGATGTCTGTGATGTCTTCTTGAGTGCTTTCAAACTCCTCCAGCTGTAGTATGCCAAGCATCACATACCTCATTCCTAGAACATGAAATTCAGAATGTTTACAGGAACCACTCCTCCAGGTGCTTAGGTTTTGGATACAAACAGATTGTAAATAATCGCTGAACTTCAGTACATCACTACTTGTTCTGCATATTACAGTTTTCCCTTTCATCAGAGGAATATTAGAATACTTTAAAATATGCTGAAGGTCTGTCTTTCTGAGTATCTTCCTTTCATTGGGCAGCAACAAATGAGCTGGGAAAGTGTATCAGCACAGAGTGGAAAACAGTACTGTTGTTCCTCTGCTAGAGTCTCTTTTCTTACAGCAATCTGTGATTCTTTTCTTCTGCATTACTGTGTTTAAAAGCATTTTGTACAATGCTTTCTTAAGTTTCTTAAGGTTTTCTTAGATCTCTTAAGAGTTTTGATCATTACAAGATTCTGTGGCAAAGAATTTATTTCTGTAAAGTATGCATTGCATAAGCAAACAAAGCCACCTACTTTGACTTGAAAATTTGTCCCAGGTAGGCTTTTTTTTTTAACCCCATTAATGACCACTTAATATCCCCTCAACATTCCCTTTGATGTAACTCATGATTTTGTGCACACTGGTTTGAGTCCCACTCTGTTGTCTCATTTCCAAGCTGAGGTATTCTGCCCATTTCCTCTTTCTCACCTTATAAAAACCACTCCTTTATTCTGATCTCTACAGCCATTCCTTGCTCTGCCCTTCCTAGTTCTGCTTTAACCTTTTTCCATCTTTCTGGTCAATTCTATGAGACATCCTCAGAGACAGATGCAAATTCATTTATAGATTAGGACTTTGGAATATAATTCTATTGCCTTGTTAAATCTATTGAAGCACTGTGAGTTTGTAGTTCATCTCCTAGTGGGGGGGGAGGGAGGAAATAAAGATTTGCTTTTGAATTTTGTTTCTAATTAATTGATGAAGAAAAAGAAAACACCACCACAAAAAAATAAATAAATAAATAAAAAACAAAAAACCCTAACCCCAACTTCTTTCTTGGATAGATGGGTATTTTTGCTGTCAGGTTGAAGCTGAATGCACAGCTCCAGGGCACTGGTCCAACATTTCAGTTCTTCAGCTAGGTGATACTTCTCCAGTGTTTGCACAAGAGATGCATCACGGAGTGGGGGAAGGAGGGGTGGAGAGGGAAGAGTCTGTCAGCAAGAGGCCCCATGCTAATCTTCTCCTTCAAGATGGGCCCTTTTGGAAACCTGTTTTAATATTCATGGTCTTTAGGTAAATAGTCTCTGAGTCAGGCTGTCAGTTTCTGCAAATGTGGCTGTCTTGCTGAAGCTACTGCACATTTATCAGTGAGTAAACAGTGACAGGAGTAGGGGGATTAGAGAATTAAATTAGTGTGTAACCACTCTCCTTCTCAAGTTTTTGGCATTGCCTTGTGTGTGTTTTGTTCCAAGAAGTTTTTGCCTTTTTAAAAAAAATCTGTCTTTTTCTTCCTCTCTTTCTCGTGCACATACACATATGTCATAGGCTTACTTGAAATCTTTGAGTTTTTTCTACTTTTCCTTTTTTTCCCTAAATTGAAGGCATTTCTTAATTATTTTCCTATCAAAACACACCAAAGCAGGCTGTAAGAAAGGCTCAGGTTGTGTGCGCTGACACTGACCAACTTTGCACTCTCCTCCCAGTTTTCTGAAATTTCTCTGGCTGGGTTTCCCCATTGAATAGCTCTGCTTCAGTGAGAAGAGCTGGCACTTCCCATCTGCACCAGTCTTATTTTTCCTCCTTTCTCTCCCGTCCCTGCCCGCTCCCCACAGGGCATGACATAGACTCAGCCACCTGCCTTGCACTCATCAAGTTATAAGCCAAATATGCAGGCGCCTTGGCAGTGCCATTTTCATGACATCCTTTGTTGCAGTCCCCTGACACCAACATAGGCACGTTGTGGTCACCCCTTCCCCCATCCCATCTGTGAAAGGAGGAGACAATTTACTCTCTCCTGGCAGCCAAAACCAGACCGATTGCACAGGATGCCAATTAGGCCTTGAAGACATTAAGCAGGTCATGGCCGGCAAATTTCTGACCCACCATTGCAGGGATATGGTCCTGGCATGGATACTCGGGAGCCCCAGGGGAAAATGCACTGCTATTGTTTTAATGGTGAATCAATGTCTTAAAGCACTGGGGAGACTTCGGGGTGTCAATATCTCTTGCATCAGTCCCATAGCGCATATCCCTGTGTCATAGCACAGAGCATACGTTGTGCATCCTCTTCTGTTTGCCGTACCCAAGCCAGACTTTTGGGAGCAAGACCAACATGGCATCAACTTCCAGGCTCCCTTCCCAGCTCAGAGCAGAAAAAAGTGGGAAGGAAGGAGGAAATCAGTTGCTCCCCTGTGCATCTCCTTGCCTTGTGTTCAGCTGATCTCCACTGGCATGTGCGCTGCCACAGATGGGACAGCAGGATCATGTTGTGCATCCAACCTACAGAGTCTGACTTGAATTTGCGTCTGCTAGGTTCAGCCGGGCTCGCTGAGGTAGGTGGCGGGAAGCCAGCACTGTAGCTCTTTGCTTTTATTATTAACACCCAGCTTGAATCCATGCAGACTCCTCTTACAAACCTCACTGTAAGCTTTCTTTGGCAAAGTTTTCTTTACAAAGCAGAAATTCTACCCCATTCTTCGGAGGCTCTTACTTCCAATTTAGGGATTGATCATGCTAGGATTGCTTTTGCATGCAAGCAATTTGGATTAAGCTCTGTAAAAACCGCTGCATATGGTAGTTCGTGCATGAGCTGGCCCTTAGCTGTAAGGGCTGTCCTGTTTTATGTTCTGTTGGAGGACTGGGGTGGCAGATGGGGCAGTTAAATTTGCTGCTGATGGGCAGAGAGAGGCTGCTGCAGGTTTCCATGTGGCCTCTGAAGTCCTTTACAAGAGATAGGATGGGATGAACTCCTCCATCTGCCCCAATTTACCCTATAAATGTGAGCCTTTAAAAATTGCTGATGGACGTTTCCAAAGGGAAAGGGCATGGATGGATTGAGGAGAACAAGAGGCAAATAAATAGGGTTGATTTGGCATTTCCATCTCTGTGAACACCTACCAAAGTGTTAAGAGCTGTGTAACAAGCCCCTGAACTAGACAGAAATCCCATTTTGGCAGAATTGCTATTGGCCATGTGGACATCCCCATGAAATTTCCCACAGCTCTTCTCCATCGCCATCAATCTCCTAAAGGGCAGGTCATAACTGAGGGAGAGGGAAAGATAGCCCCACAGATGGCCTGAGTTCAGAGAGTCCGTGGGAGTGAGATGACTCTCATTTCCAGATGTCAGTGGAAGAAATAGAATAAAGTAAAATAAGATAAGACAAAGTGCAAGATGCCCATGAAACCCCCTTCCTCCACACATTTGCTAGCACGAGCATTACCCTGATAATGACATCCACCCTCGGGGGCTTTATCCATTTGGAAATCCCACAGAAGATGGAGATGCAGCTGCTGCCTCCAAGCAAGTGCCCAGACCACACAAATGTACGTACTGCTGTGATGTAAAGGCCTCCAAGCCGTGCGTGTGCTCCCTGCCCAGGATCTGCTCTTCTTCGTGACACATGGCACATCCCACTAACAGCAAGTGCACATAGACACCATCCAGCTGGGATGGGGATGTGAGCAGATGCTCCTATTAAAAAGGCTGTAAGACTCAGTGCCCCTGTGCCCTGTTCAAAGGGAAAGTCCAACGTGGCTTGTACAAATAGATGCTCTTTTCCTTCTGTCACCTTCTCCTCCTTTGGGTTCAGTGCAATAATCAGCCTTCCTCAAAAACATTTCTACTTAGTTTCACGACTTATGGGACATTATTTACTGTCACAGATCTTGGTTCTGTGTTCATAATGGCCTCTGCCAGAACTTTTCATGCCATTTGGGTGGTATTTATTTATTTATTTATTTATTTGCCAAACCTCTGCAAATGCCCTACAGAGGAAGAGGGATTTTTTAAGTGTCAGTTTTTTCTTGCTTTTGCACAAGATCAGTCATGGGTGCAATGCTGAACCTGAGTTATGTGCTAAAACGTACAACAAGGACTTTACAAGGGTATCAGAAGGAAATCCCTTATTCCTTGGTACAGAGAACTGTTCCTCTGTGAGTGTGTTGGGAGTGGGAACTGAGATCAGTTGTATGGTGCATCATCCCAGAAAACATCTGTGTTTTTCAATCACTCCCCTGGGCTTCCTAGAAGCACTGTGTCAACAAGACAGCTTTTTTTCTTTCCCTATCCACTCCCATAACGACCCTAGGGAGGCATTACAGACTCCCAAAGCTCTGCATCTCCCAAGCAAGCATGGTCCTAGGGTCCCTGCTTTCCTATTGTTAATGACCAGCCTTGCTCTGCTTGGAGGGAACAAGGATGGATGCCTTGTTAGCTAGCAGACACCTCATCAAGATTGAACTGTTCTCTCAAAAAAGGGTGAAGGTTGAGACAGCAGTTCTCTCTGAAAGATTCTTCTCTTCCTTTAGAGTGGAAGAGAAGGAGAGAGACAGAACAGTCCTTCCTGTCTTGCATACTGCATTAGCCCTTCCCCATCCCTGCTTTTGGAGCAAACAGCAAAGGGAGATGAGGAGCAAGTCTCTTCTTTGCAAATCAGTATTTCTCTTGGAGATCAGAGGGAAAAATCCCATCTACCCTCAAAATCTTCCACAGTGTTCATGGTTACCTGAAGGTTAACCAGCCACTGAAATAAAACCAGAATGAAAAAAAAAAAAAAAATCAGCAGCATTTTGTGCTGTAACCAGAAAAATAGCCTGGGACAGCGCTGTAGCCCAGGGATGGCCCTTAATGTGATGCACTTGAGAGAAAACAGACCTCTGGCATAACTAGCAATATGATTAAGGGGTTTCTTTGCTTCCAGTAATGCAATATTCCAGGCTAACACACACAGGATTAATCAGCCTCTTCCTGTACACTGGGAGCGGGACATGTGTGAGAAGTTACAGCCCTCGTTTAAACCCAACTGCAGAGGATTTTGCGGGGTTTTTGCTCATTTCTCTCATCTGCAAAATGCCACTTCAGTGGTTTATGTCAGCCATAACAGTACTGCATAATGCTTTTGGAGTCCAACTGGCCCTTATTTAGAGATCAGGTGGTAAGGAAGACGTGGTGGAATGATATTCATGCAGCTGCTGAGAAATCTCAGCTCAGGATTATAATTTAAGGTCTGAGAAGGACCCCGGGATGGCAGTAGTTGCCCCTGTTCTCCTCATCTCTCTCCCCAGCCCCCAGCCCAGACACTCAGGTACACTGATATTTGTGATGTTGCTAAAGGATGTAAGGGGCCCACTGACTTTTGGCTTTTTCCTGTTTTGCCTCATTGCACTGAAACCACGTTTCAGGAGATCGCCCTGCACCTATTGGATGCATGGGTTCTGCTCCAATTTCCTCCAACCCTAGTAACTTACTGCGATGTTTGGGAGAGCAAAATGCCCAATCTTGCAAAGAAACTTCAGCCTCTCAGGATGATTGGATTAGCAGAAGAGATTGGATTAGCTGCTAATGAGTAGTTGTCACTTGAGCTGTTGCATTACCAAGCCAACATCAACTGCCCTCTGCACACCTTTCTCCGCATAAACCCCATTTAAATCCTGATGTACAGTTTAGCTAAAGCTAGCCATTTTTGGAATGCAAGAGGGGTGGGTATAGGTGCAAAACTCAGTGAACCTTTACAGGGGAGGAAGAAAAGGGTGCAGAAGTACAGGGAGACTGAAAGCAGAGCATGCCATTGCATATTGCTGTGTATTGGACATTAATATGTTAGGAAGGAAACAATGTAATACACAGGAACTACCACATTTCCTGGAGTTCTGGGGTTTAGGGAATCCTTTGGATTTTTTTATTGGATTTTTCAAAAGCGACATGAGCTGCCTAACCTTGTCTTTCCTGTAATTCAGCTCGTTCTGACGGTGATTCAATTGAGAAAACAAAACAAAACAAAACAAACAAACAAACAAAAAAAGAAACAACAACAACAAAAAAACAACCCACAAAACAAAGAAACAAACAAACAAAAAAAACCCTTTCCTCCAGCTAAAGGGAAAAAGCAGTAGGTTGTATGTGTGAGTTGCCAGAAGCCATGCATGTGTGCTCACACACCCTCGTCTTTGCATAAGTACCAACACCTCAATCTGGTAATTAGTGTGACAGATAAGATTAGAGGGAACTCTTAGCAAGGTGAAATATATACATATGCGGTTGTTTTTTTGTTTTTTTTTTCCTAGAACTTTTTTCTCTTTACACTTTTCTCTTTCCACATTTTTTCATAGTCTCAAAGCGTTTTCCACTGCTTCACTTTTCGCTGTGCTAGTTTTTACTCTTTTACCTCCTTCCTCCACAGTCTGCTCCTTTGTTCACTGCTTCTCTTAATCAGAACATGAATTCAATATCTTTGGAGATTGATCTGAGATGTTCAAACCGATGTTGTCTTAGTGGCTTAGAAATTAAGCAAAAACAATTGCCTCCACCCCCCACCCCACTCAAGTAGATCTGGTGGATTTTGTAGCACAAAAAGGCAAAAAGCTCTTTCAGGTCAGTATTTATTGGGAAAAGGAAGGAAAAAAAAAAAATGAAAAAGGAAAAAAAAAGAAGGTTGATTAAGAAGGTTGATTTCTTAAATTTTTCTTTCTTGGCTTCCATCCACAGAGCTGAAATTTCAGTAGCCATTCCAATATCCTTTCTTCTTCATGATGACAAGAGTTGTACACAGAAAAATCTTGGATTTATAGGTTTTCAGATGCCAAGTGATCAGGAAAAGTACTAACAATGGACAGATGGAGAGAAATTCCAAAATCTACCAGAAAAAAAATCCTCTCATTTCCTCTCTGAAATGAAAGACTACAGCTATGGCAAAGTACCTCCCTGGGCAAACATTGGTCAGTCTGTTGGCTGGACCATAAAGGAGCACTGGAAGTGCTGAAAGCCTGATTATAATTATTTCTTTGCTCTTTCCTTCTTACTGTTTCACTAATGTGTGAGTTAGTTTCCCAACCCTTCCTCTACCTTCTCTGTCCTGCATTTTTACTTGGGCTTAAGATGCAGAGGGGAGAACCACACTGTGCTTCTTTCAACACAGCCCCAAGAAAGTGTGGGATCCGCTCCCTGGGGACCTGGGTGCTCAGTGACTTTGTCATCTTCTGCCACTAATCCCTCACACTACTTGTTAAACGAAAGAAACAAAGTCATATTTCAGTCATCCTTATCAAATTTGTGCATGAGCTCCAGGTTTGTATGATTGCTGTGCTGAGGAAGGGACCTTTGGTGCAAACTGATAAGGGTTTGGCCCATATTGAGAGGAGCAAGGGAGGTAAGATAAGGTCAGGAAGGGGAACTGAGCATAAACAACACCATGGTTACTGCTTCTGAAGCACTATTTGCCCAGATTAATACAATTTGTGAAATGACAATCCCTGCGGTGGCTTTGTCCCTGCAAACGTTTGCTTTTCAGATTAAGCCTCATTTGATTTTATTTTCTATTTCCTTCCCTGAGAGCCCCACGCTTGTCTCTGAGTCCTGCCAATGGACACGGGGACTCTTTGTACTGCTTCCTCCTCACTGAGGTGGAACAGGGAGAATTCATTTCTTTGCTGTCCTGGAGGAGAAAAGCAGAGGGAGGGGGTTGGGGACAGGCCTTTTCCCACACAGATGGCCTTCACAGCATTTCCCAGGCTGGGGGAATATAAATATAAAGAAGACACACTTATACCTGTTCCTTCTTTTTTTCTTTATGTATATGTACCTATGCATTACATATGCGTGTACATACACAGATATGTATTTAGATGGAGAGATAAAATATATATAAATATAAATTTCAGTTCAGTTAAGACAGATGCAAAACAACTCCTTACAAAACAGCAGCCTGCAGAATTTATTTGAAACTGTAAAAGTGTTCAAGTGCCCCACTCATTTATCACTGCCCCTATCAGAGCTCTCTTCTTTCCCCCCCTTCTCTGTACAGATTTTTAGCCTAGAAATACCTAGTCTTGTGAAATGAGTCCATCTCTCTACCTGTCTCCCATCCATCCCTGAGTGTTTTCTTTGGCTCCATCTTTTGGGCATCCTTACCTGCTTTATTCTTATCTCATTCTCCTGGTGAGTTAGATTCATGCTGGTTCAGGTCTCTTTCCATTGGGCCATCTTGCTTTTAGGCTGGAAACTGAACTGTAGATGGCCATGGTGTGACAGTCCCAGTGAGGTTGTGATGTTTGGCGTGAATCAGGAGGAGGTGATACATATCAAAGCTCCTAGGTCTTCCACAAGCAGGGTTTTGTCCTGTAGGATTCTGTTAGTCCTCACACTTATGCTTTTGGAGACTTAGGGCAAAACTGGTATGGCCCTGGGGTCTCACATAGTTACGCTGTCACCGTGACACATCCCAGCGTGTATTTGCAGGCTCTGTTTGCAGGACACCCATTTCTCTCCCCTTGGCTTCACCCACACCTGTGGGCTGATGTTGCCCTGCAGTGAGCACCGTTTTCCAAGACTGCCTCAGGGAGCACACCATGCTCCTTTGCCAACGTGTCCTGAACCTCTTCTCCAATGGAGAAGGGAGGAGCTGGCAGCTGGGTGATGGGGCTCAGAGCTGGGCAGCGATTTCTGCCGCATTAACTCCCCTCTATCCCAGCAATGACTGATGTGATCGTGGAGCACATGTGCCCACGCAGGATGGGAAGGACATCTGGAGTCCTCTGCCTCCCGAGTGATGTTGTTTTGAACAATGTAACCAGGTAAATGCCTTGATAGACTAGACCACATCGCCACGGTAGCATCACTAATTTGATTATGTTGCTGTGACATTATTAACCCACTCAACCATCCTTTGGATGCTTCGCTGCCTCCTGAACTTGCGCTACTTTTCCTCCGCAGTGACAGGCTAAGGGTTTTTTCTCCTTAATCTATTGTTCTACACGACTACTGCTTTACACAATAATTTCTCATAATACTCTGCTTTCCTAACAGCGAGCTAGCTCTCTGCCTTTTTCCCTTATATTTCTGCCTGACTCTTTCTATCTTTCTCTGCATGTCTAATCATACTGTCTTCTATAATAATTGCATAAAGCATTTTTCTTATTATTGCAACCATATACGTAGTGCATATTATTGAAGAATGGCCCAGCCTCTCTTTCTCACTTAAAAAAAATCTCTCTGAATATACTTTACATTAAATCAGCATCAGATAAAAGGCAAAGGCATGAACTTTCCTACTCCGAGGTGTGCTCTATATTCTCTGAGCTGTGGAGATGTACCCATTGCACTCCTTTCTTCTGCTCATATATTCCTTCTGTCTCTTCCGACCAGTTCCAGAGGGTTACAGGGTGGAGGGTGCAATGCTCTCCCCTCTCTGATGGTTTCACTTGTCGGCTGCCATAAAGGAGATTTTCACAAGAGAAAAGTTTGAGTTCCTCTGAGCCAAGAAAGAGGTGCCCGCATGAGGGCTGTCATCTCATCCACATAACGGCTCAGCTGTCTCAGCCTGAAGCAGATGCTGCCTTACCAAAAGGTGCATGCAGCAAAGGGATGGCCACTAAAAAAGGCAGCTTGAGCCCCCAGCCTCAGTGACTGCAGTGTGCCTCTGTCTGCTTACTTGCTGGGTGTAAGCTGGTACGTGCCCCAGTGCGATCTGAAAGCTGTGCTGTACATGCACAAGTCAGCGTCACTTGAGATAGAGAGACTCAAATGCATTTTTAAGTCTGCGCTAAATCAGGACCTCAGAGTGTTCCTGGGAGGGGATTTCTTCTCTAAGGCATTGTGCAGAGCTGTCTCTTCACATCACATGAATAGCCGTGATATTGGGCTCTTAGTGTTAGAGATGCCTTCCTCTTTTAGTTATGCCATGGAATCATTTTACTGGGATCTCAGCTCCCCAGACATCTCCTTTTTGCTCTCTTTCTCTGCTTATGTCTACATTTTAAAGCAGCAGTAGTGATACTATAGCAGTGTTAGTAGAAGTACAGGGTCTGGGATCTCACATATGGACTTGGATATTCCTGCATTAAGAAGAGGGCCACAGATGAAGGAAGCCACCCTATCTGCAGTTGTTTCCTTTGGCTCTTTGCATTCACTTCCTTCTCATCCTGTGTTGACTCGTCAGTACCTTTGGCTTGGGATCTGAGGGCTTTTTCCTCAACAGGGGCATTGGTCTGTCTGTTCCACCCTAGCCATCTAGCTTCATGATCCCTTTTAGAAACCAATGCTTTCAAAGCTGAGACTTGCTAGACTGGGTAGGAGGCTCAAAGCAGCTTAGGTCATAAAAGGAAGTGCATGGCACTCTAACATGAGCAGCACATGGGTAGATCACACTGCTTTTCTGTATGAGCTGTCACTGAAAAGAACAAACTCACTCCAAAGCGTTCACAGCTTTTGAGAGGGCAGAATTTCATGTGCTCAGTGTCCCTACGTGGTGCAGAGGCTGTGTCCCCTGGTGGTTGGTCCATGCCACATCCCTTTCCACGGCATCAGAGAGGTGGTGGAGTCACCATCTCCAGAGGTATTCAAGAAATGTGGAGATGAGGCACTGAGCAACATAATTGGTCCCCTGTCATTAGGGCAAGGTGGTGATGAGTTGATAGTTGGATTAGACAGTCTTACTAGTCTTTTCCAACGTCAATGATTCTATGATTCTATGATAATCTCTGCTGCTTATCTGGGCCAAATCAGCTGATTAAATAGATGAAAATTAACAGAACAACTAAAACAAAACAAAAAAGCAACAGTGAAAATGTGGGAACAGCTTTTTATGCAACTGATGATTGGTTGTTCAGTGCAGGCCTGCAGGGAGTGGTAGAAAGGCAGAAGAAGAAGGCTGTGGCATGGACTGGTGTAGAAAATAGCACCTGCATGCACAGTAAGCCTCACCCTTGTGTTCTCTTCTTGAGCACTCTGCCTTTAAGCTTCTGGGAGCTTTGTGTTCAAGGAAATACAGCACTGAAATGATCCCTGACTGGAGCACAATGCAAACATGAAATGATGATGAGTAATATTAAAATGAAGCTGGACAAAGCGCTGAGAAAGTAATCCAACAGGGAATAATCTCGCATCAATTCCTCGGAGCCCTAATGCGGCAAATTATTAGCACTTTTATAGCCAAAAAAAAAAAAAAAAAAAAAAAGGAAAGAAAGAAAAGAAAAGAAAAAAAAAAAAATCAAAGATTCCCTTAGCTCATTTGACTAAGAAATAATTTAATAATAGTGGTATTGTAAACATGATGGTAGGAGTAATAAAAACAACAATACAAAGCTGACTTCTAACAAAAAAAGAAGTAGTTTCTTCACACACCCCTTCAAACAGAACTGCGTATAGTGCAGCAGCATTTGTACCTGTGCATCTCTTTGTTCACTAGCAGCTACCACAAAAAGCATCTGCCCTTGCTGACCATTAGGGAAAGAGAGAAGAGGCTGGAGAGGTCTGGTGATCCCAGCTTTTATTTCAAATCGCTGATTTCTGAAGCATGTTCAGCCTGAGCTCTGTCTCGTTTTGCAGGATGCTCGAAAGAATCAGCCCTAATGCATTCCTTGGCCTAACCTGCCACAGTACATGATGTGAAATAAAGGGGACTTTATATTATTTACAGAAATAAGGCAGGCTGTGTCAGGTGTTGGTGAGCAGCTCGATTGTTTCTGGGAGTGCTGCATTCTCTGCTAAGCTGCAGGGAAAGTCAGAAATGGGGTTTTTCACCCTTATCTTTCCCCCTTAGGACAAGTGCTACGGTGTGACACAGCATGCTACTGGCCCCCCCCTTGCTCTCACTGCTGTGATGGGCTGTGACTGTCCGAAACATGAAATGATGATGACTGATACAAAAAATAAGTATATGGCTGTGCCTCTCACAAACACATGAACACCAGTGCCTTCTATGCACTCTCCTGCTTTTCATCATGGAGCCTATGAAAGCTATCAAAACTGCCAGCTAATTCATCCTATGCTTTGATCCCCACACAGTATGCACATCAGAAGTGGTGCATGCCGCACCTACAGCCATTCCCCAAAACAGATTTCCAATGGGAGCTTTGCTCCTTCACAGAGAGTCTGACACAGCACAGACATACCAGCACACCACGTATGTCTCCAGCTGGAGATAGTCATGCACTGATATCACACACATGTGCAAATCCTATACTTTCACCCTTTACCCTCTCCTTTGCTCCATCAGGCCCATGACATGCCTGCACATATTTCCAAGGTGTTTGCAGAAAAACAGTTTATATCTCATCCACACTCTTCAGTGGGCTCACGTACCACACACCTATGAGTAAGGGAAAACCAAAGAGAACAATACATTAAGAGGGAAACAGCACTAACAAAGGCTTGATGAAGAGGCATGTTCTCTCCTCTGCGTCCTGAAGGGTTTTCACCTGAAGTCTTGGAAATGTTAATAAGAGTTAACCAGATGAGACTGTCAACAGAAGGGACAGTGGATGTGTTGGAAGCCGCTCTGAAACACCTGTCCCCTCTTACAGTGAGCACAGTTCGGCTGGTCATGATTCGGACTTCACCAGCATCAGAAGAAACTCAAGTTCCAGCACAGACTTTCAGTTTAATTGCTCTATAATGCCATCTTGTGGCTTTTTTTTTTTCTCATGAAGTCAGTTGTTTCTTACGTTCATCCCCAAATGAAGCGATTGCCCTGTAAAGAAAAAGATGGAAAGGGAAACGGAAAGAAACAAGAAAAAGGAGTAGGATATGAGCCCCTATCTCTGTGACAGGAGCAAGGGGGCTATAAAATATCTTAATCTCTAGGGGCTTCAAACAATGCTCTGAAGCCACCTGCATCCAACTAAACCTTAACAGACTTCTCCAAAGCATTTTCTACATTGCTTGGAACACCAGGTGAAGTGTTAAGAATGTGTTGTTATTATTTAGCAAAAGAAGCAGCTCAGGTGACACTGTTTTCAGCTCTTTAGTGAGATGAGAGTGCAGAGGGGCCTCATCTCTGAAGAGGATGGAAGGAGTAATGTTGGTTCGGGTCTGAACCATGCAGGAGCAGTGCTGCTATGGGCTTTCAGAACAGGAACCAAGAGGGAGAGAGGCTGCACTCAAAGCAGGTCAGCTGCTGCTGCGGAAGATGAAAGGAGTGTGGGAGAGCCTGCAGGAGAGAGGAGATGCCGGACAAGCCAGGCAGCATTCAGGTGTCTTTGTTAAGGCAAGAAGTACAGAGAAGTAAGGAAAAAACACAAGGGAGGAAACACATGCAACAAGAAACTGCCTCACTCTAGTCACTGGCTTCAGGGGCCATTTGCTGGAGTGATATGACTGAGCTCTGAACAGAAGCACTCTGCTGTTGGTGCAGACCTTGTATCCTGGTGCTGTCTGTGTCTGGATCCTCTAGATGTGATTGAGGTGTGCTCTGTGAATCAAGTTAGCATAGACTTATGCTGCTTGTGCTGTTAGAGGAAGTACCTCACCAGCTAGGAGGTATGTGCTGAGCTTCAGTATAATTCCAGGTAACTTTTGTCTTATATCAAAAATTCACTCTTCACCTCCAAAATAAAAGCAAGAACCAGTGTCCTTTCTTGTCAGCCTCGACACAAGGACATCGTGAAGAGAATGTGCTTGTTGATCTTACCCTAAATAAACTCCAGTAATGTCAGAAGTGTGATTTAATGTGGCTAACGCATAGCAAAAGCAAGAAGGCAGGACTTCATCCTGGGTTGGAGGAGGCATCAATACCTGTGGGATAATGTGTGCTGGTTCCCCTTTATGGCTCAGTTAGCTTGTGTGCGTGCTGGGATGCTCTGCTGGGATACACTGCAGTCTGCAGTATAGGTCCTAAGACACACATGGGTTTTTCTAAAAACAGCCACTGTAATTTTGTTACAGAGAGGCCCTCAGAACACCAAAACCTCTCTATCTCCCTCCTCTATCACTTAAAACCATTTCTGATCAGTTTTGTTAAGTGAAACCTCACATAAGCAATGTTGGTGTTTTTTTTTGTTTTTTTTTTTTGTTTTTTTAATGAGATTCGAGGCAGTAATGATGTAACCATGTCAGATTGGACAGGGCTTTTGGCAACCTAGTCTAAATGGAAGGTGCCCATTCCCATGGCTTGGGGTTGGCTCTAAATGGTGTTTAAGACCCTAGCCATTCTATGATTCTTTGTGCTAAGTTGGCTTTGTTTAAGGGAAAGGAGTCTTGAAAGGTGAAATTTGAGATAAATTGGAGGAAAAGAATATGTGGAAAACACTCACTCCTGAATAAGTCTCGCTTCTTCCTTACTTAGGCCAAACCCTTTGTTCATCTTAATTAATTATAGGAATACTGGTATAGATTAATTAAAAAAGAAGAGAAACTCGTAATTCTCTAGGTCTTACATTCAAATTAACAGAGAAGATGCAGTACTTTACTATTTCAACAGAAAACAAGAAGTGCTTCATCTGTTTCAAAGGGAAATACATTGATTATCATAGCAGCAGTTGAGAACAGTTGAGAACAGTCAACGTAGTTTTTCATTAACTGTCCTATCCAACCTTCAGTCGATTCTTGCATCTACTGATTCAGCTATATCTATGTCAGACAACATTCATACATGTCCTATTCCATTTTAAAAGCTTCAAGAAAGGCTTTTGTTAATGTTCTGTTGTGTGGCTTTTTAAAATTGTTTTTATTATGTTTTACTGTATTCTTTTATTCATCTCACCTAGCTTTAACAGCCTACAGTGTAAATGTCTCTGTGTCAGATAGTTACCTGAGGCTTTAACAGTGAGGGGAGAAAAATAGGTGTTTCTGGACCGTGATTCATCTAGCCTATTTTAGATGCCTTGTTAGGGTGAGATGATTCATGAGTGATGCCTAATTATCTCCATTGAGTAGACAGGGCCTGTCTCAGTTATAGGCATCTGCGTTTGGTCAGATCACTCCCATTCTTTGTTCTGTTTTGTAAGGCTTTTCCGTATCTCTCTCTCTTCTTCATTTCTAGATTAAATTTAATCATGGCAGATTCATAACCATTAATTTAAATGAAGATGCCCTCACTCATTTTAGGAATGCCATGATTCTCTCAGCGTTCTACAGGTTTGGGCACCAGTCAAGATGGAATCAGGAGCAGGCCCTGGGAGAGGCAGTGGCAAAGGATAGGTGCGGTTTATCATGTGCTATACTATACATTCATATGAGAGGAGCTGATGCAATGCTTTTTTGCCCAGGTTTGGTGTTTTGATGCAACAAGACCAAAAAGGGAAGGTCAAACTATCAAACCAGGAAAAAAATTATGAGCTTCACACTAAAATGTTAACCTCAGAGTAGTGGGGTTTTTTAAATTGTTCTGTTTTCTCATTGGGTGCAAACTTGGCTTTCCCTTGCAAACTGTGAATTGCCTGTGAATTACCTATGAACGAGCCAAAAAGCCTATTTACCACCTGTACCTAAACACGTGGCAAAGAGTTTGGCATCTCTCCAGTCAGAACAAACATCAAGGACAAAATCATTTATAGGGTAGCTCTAGTCAGAGCTGTCTTGGTCTCCTGTTTGCAGCTGAGAGATTATACAGCGTTGAAACCAAACACAGGTTTGGAAGTAATAGGCCTTGTTAGCAGCAGAAGAAAGGGTTGTTGTTGCTGGGTTGGGGGTTTTTCAGTGTGTTTCTCATGGAGATCTTGGTATGAAATTTATTGGCAAACTGAACCATCCTCCAAACTAAATTAAAGATAAACCAAAATATTGCTCAAAAAGAAATAAAACACCATCCATGTCGTGGTCGGAATTCAGTTCAGTATTTCTTTTCATTCGAAACCAGGCCCAACATCACAGCTCAGCAGACTGAAGCTGTCTGGTACAGCGACAGTAACTATAAATGCTCCATTACACTGGGTTATAAATGCTCCTTTACAAGGTGGAAGATGGGGTTGTTCTCTGTGCTTTATCTAATCCTTCTCCCTGTGGTGTGACTGCCAGCAGCAATGCTGGTTATTAATAAATGTGGTAGTGACTTTGTCCTCCTAAGTACCTTGTCCGCGAGGATCGAGGGAAGGCAATCAAACTCCTATCTTTGCTATTGCAGAGTGATCAGACAGTGCAAAAACGCGGACTTTATTTTTGGCCCACTTGTGGAGGCAGAGAAGGGGGAAGTGTACAGGGACCTGGAGCTTCTGGACACATGGCTCCAGGCTCTTCTTGGCTGCCTTAGAGCTGTTGTTCCTGGTACCAGCAGGTGCACAGGTTTATGCCTAAGTTTTGATTACCTTTATGGCTGCCACAGTTTGCACAGCTACAGCATCAGCTGTCATTCGGCTCTCTCACTGTATCATCTGCTTTGGTGATCTCCCATGCAGTCATTCCACTTGTGGAAAGCAGTTCTGCTTCATAAATCTGTGTGTTATTGCACTTAAATTGCACATTTCTGTTGTCATTTTTCTTTCCTGCAACAAGCAAGGTGAAGAAGGAGGCAGTTTGCAGGTGAAAAGGATGCACACAAAGCCTTTGCTTATTTTGTAATTGTAGAATAGAAAGGGATAGAAGAGAATGCATCTCTCGGCCCTACCCTATTTTGGCATCCTGCTGCAGTCTCAGAGAGTTTGGGGCTGATACTAGTGATATAGATTAAAAGTGGAGTTTTAATTTTGCTAGTCAGCAGTACCAGGAAGCAGTTAGCTTTGAGGAATGATGGAGAACAGCACATATTTCTCATGGTCCTGGCTGAAGCAGCAGAATAGCATAGAGGTTTATACTGTAGGGTACTGGCTGGATTGCCAGATCCCAATTTGATTCATCCAGGTGAGCAAGTAAAACAGTTAAGCCCAATTTTAAGGATATATCATCTGGCATCTCTATCCCAGGATGTGTTATCTGCGGCAACCCAGGGATGGGGTAGGGCTGCTGGCTTTGCGAGATGACTAATGTTCTCAAAGACCATCTCTTTAGGGGCTTATATGAATAATAAATACATGGTCCTTGCAAAGACAGCATACTGAAGGTGTTTCCCTTTTTTGAGACTTCACTGGAAGCACAGGATGTTCTCTTTATACCCTGAAGAGCACTGACTGCTTCCCTCTTAAATTTGTCCTCCTCCCCACTTACTGCATTTAGCATCCCGTGAAGTAGGCACTCCAACACTGCCAATGAAATAAACTGCCTGCCACCTGCCTACCTATCTGCAGGTTCATCTTTTTTACCTTCTCCCTGCGGTAAATTTGTTGGCCAGAATCAGAGCTGGCCCCAGCCATCTGCATCAGGTTATATTTCAGCATTGCCCAGGCTTGTTGCAATGAGGACTTCTGACTTAAGCTGAGAAGAGCAATAACTCCGACCTCCAGGGCAGGCACAGTACTGCCTCTATGGGGAGAAGATTAGGAAGAACAAATATGAATTAGGCTATCAGCTCTTCCTTTGCATTTTTTGAACCTAGAGCATAAAGTAAAACATTTACAGGAGTCAGCTTAGCTGGGCAGGATGAGTAAGGGAACAGCTACACAGAGGCATCAAATTAGTCAGAACCTGTCCTCTTGCTCCAAGGCAAAGTGGTGCAGAACAGAGCCCAGCCATATGACTAAACTCTTTTCCTCTCAAGACAAAGTGCCCTTATAAATAAGACTTCATCTGGGACTGTTCTCAGTCTGAGCTATCCCCTGTATAGAATCATAGATTTGTTTAAGTTGAAAGGGACCATTACAGGCCATCTGGTCCAACTCCCCTGCAACGAATGGGGACACCTGCATCAGAGTACTCAGAAGTCCCGTCCTGCCTGCCTTGATTGTCAAGGCATGGATTTGGAGGGGACTAGTTGGCATCAGCTAAAACCATGACAAGGATTATGCTAACGATGAAGTTGCTTAGGTGCTTTTGTGCCTAAGACCATGCCTGTACCTCTTTAGTTTACTGTTAGAGCTGTGGGTTCAGATACCAGACACAATGGAAGAGGCTTTGTCTCAGAGCTAGCATCATCAGCTTTACTTCTGTTCTACTCCAAACTACTCAATTCTCTGTGCAAATCTAGAGTGCCAAGATAAAAAATCCTGTGAGTCTAACTTTTCCCCTTAGCTCACTGGATTGTTTTGAAATTCTTGTGTGGCTTCAGGGTAAAAGTCAAGGACCCACCAATTTGTCCAGGACTGATAGACAAAGACTGCATGGAGGGTTGATTCCATGCTTCTTTGGAGCTTAAAACTGTGGGCTTTACTCTGTCCTTTTTAGGAGAATTCAGAGGCTTGTCATGCTAAGTCAGCCTTTGCCAGTGAAATCACGCCTCCTTTCAGAGCACAACAAGGAATATCTTTAGCAAACCACGTGGGACTCACCTTCTCTCCACCTTCATTTCATATTCCAGCACTGTGATTAAATTAATTTTCCTGTGATAGACACCTCTTTGCTTCTTCTGTTCAGTATACTTATTTCATTGTGTAATAGTATTATTTGCCAGCTCAAATCACACTGGGGATGCTTATGTAAGCTGCACAAATACAGCACGAGTCAGTTGTCCCTTTGTAAGCAGCTTGACCAGTAAGAAGTCAGGTGCAGAAGTATGCACTTCTAATCTGAGATGTGGCTGCTTTATCTAAGCAAATCACCCCTGACTCCCTTTAGAGCCAGTGGGGAATTTGCCTGACTTACTTAGATGTCCATCGTAAAATAAGATGAAGCCTGAGCTAGGACTGCCTGTTTGGCTCTGCTGACTCTAAAAGAATTCTGGGCTGACCATCTCTGATGAAGAGGTCTCTGCTACAGATATCTGTTTCCGTTCAGATGAATCCCACTGTCACAGTGTAAGCTAATGAGATGCAGCTTTACAGCACAAGATGAGCCAAGGATTGGACACTATTATTTCAGTGTATGTACAAGTGGTGGTGGCAGATGCTAAGCAGCTTCCTCAGAAAATCTCACCTGGCATAGCAAACCATGAGAAAAGCAGAAGAGGAATCAAGGTAGCTTTTTTTGTTTATGTTTGTGTGTGCAGTTGATGTCCCCAGCCAGAGCTGCTCAGAACTGCTCTGTTGCTCTGGGTCAGCTTTCCAAGGGCTAGCTGCTGCTGAAGCAAATGTCTCTGTCCATGCTCCCCCATGGGGGACTTCACTCAGTAAAGCAACTGGAAGAAAAACTCTAAAGTGTGTATGGTCTGGTGAATGTGAGGAGCAGAGCAGAAAGGGACTTGGTTGCTTACAAGCCACTTGGGGAGCATAGGACTTATTGACATGTGGTACTAATGTGGTATGGAGCATCCATGAGGGATACTGAGCTATACAGGAATACTCCTGTGAACTGTCACAGTGACTTGTGGAACTGGCTGTCTTTATAGTTTCTGAAGAAGTAAGTTAAGGAGTTGGCCTCTCAGCTGCTTAGTCAAATGTCCCAAAACTTCTCTGCTGAGCATGGGGCACTACCCTTCAGATCTGACTGCACAGTCTGAATTCCCATCAGACAAAGGTTGTCAGCTGACCTGCTTCAGAAGGAAAAACAAACAAACAAACAAACAAAAAATGTTAAACCAATAAGAAACTACCTGAGACTGAGGCCCTAGCATGGATCCTAGTATTGAGTGAGATTTCCTCAGTTTCATCCATTGCAAGGTCAATTGAGATTCCACTTGCTGGGCCTTTCCAAACTGAGATGCCAGGAAATTGCATGGTCTTTGAAGAGGGCAGGAATGAAATGCAAAACACACAGATGTGGGTCTTGCCACCTCAGCTGTTCTCCTTCTGAGACACAGTTAGCAGCAGGCTTACTAGTGCTTTGCTGCATTCACCTCATTTTTTTCTTTATTTTTTTTTTCTCCCTTGTTCTACTTATTCTCCTATATTTTTCTTTTCTTCCTTCTTTTTCTCCCTTTCCATCTCTCCTTTCTCACCTCCTTTCAGTTGATTCTCTCTCTGTTTCTTCATTCATTCTTCCCTTTCTCTTCTCATTTATTTGTTTAGAGCAAATTTTCAAATCTATAAACCCATTACAGCAAAGAGACTGTGCTGAGGCAGCCTCTGAGCCTGCAGATGTGGTGGGTCCTGGATTCCAATAACAGAACTTATTTGGAAAAAAACATTATCTGTAATGTGGAAATGGTTTGGCTTGAGGGTAAAATTTATCATCATTACCCTAATATCATCTCAAGCCTCAGCTCTGGCAGCAGCTAAAGAAAACACCAAGGCTTAATTCAGTCAGTGCAAGAAAAGAGAGACAGAGGATGGAAAATATGATTTATGATGGAAATCAATGCAATCATAATACTTTATGCTTGTAAAATTGGGCTGTTCCAACAGTGCTTGTGGATTGCATAGGCAGCTTTCCACCCAAAAAATCATGGCAAGATAGAGAGTAGTAATATGATGATGCAGCTGCCACAAAGGGACCATAGTTAGTGCTTGAGGTGTTAATGGGACGGGTTTTATTTTTCTGGGCTTTATCTTTCCTTCAATTTCCAGGAATCAGGCAACATCAGACACCTGAAGTCTAGCTCCATAGGACAATAGAAAGATGTTGTCCTACTGCTCCCATAGGGACGTGAAAGAGGGTAATGGAAGGGGAGGATGACGATCTGGAATAGGAATGAAGCGCTGACTAGTTCTCCAAGTAAATGGCATGATCCTGGCAGGAGCAGTATCCCCAGTGTAAAAATGAAAGCGACAACATGACTCATTCCTCTGCAGTGCGGAGTAACTCTCAGAGACCAGCTGAAGTATATTTACAAAAATTGGAATCAGACTATTCACCTCAGCAAAAGACAGGCAAACCTAACTCTAATGTAGGAAACTAGAAAGCATCTAAACTTTATAATTTCACCAAATTGTACCTCTTTTCTTCCAATAAATAAAGTGGAATTTGCACAGATCATGGATGAACTGCTGATGCAAAGTTAAGTTCATTCATCTGCAGTGTAAAGAACATGCCTTGTCAGAATGCTACATGCAGTTTCCCTGAACAATGCTAGAAGGATGTTCTGCACTTTGGTAGTATGGGTGAAAATATACCCCAGCAGCATTGCCTGTCTCCGAGAAGCAGGATAACTTAGCATGCCCAGCAGCCAGAATGAGTAAATACAGTTGCTCTTAGGGGAAGCTAAGAAAAGAGCTTATTTATTCATAGCATTCCATGAAAGCTGGAGCTGGTATCCAGGACTTGCAATTCAGTGTGAGTAAAGGCATAGAATCATTAAGGTTGGAAAAGACCTCAATGATCATCTAGTCCAACCACCAATCTATCCTCACCATGCCCACTAACCATGTTCTGAAGTGCCACATCTACATGTTTCTTGGACACCTCCAGGGAAAGTTCAAAGGATGGTCAAAAATGAGCAACTGAAATTTTCTTCTGGATTTTTTTTTTCCCTTTAAAAAGAATATTTCTAAACAGATCTATTATTAGTAAGTTGCTTTTTAAATCTTTTTAGTATTTCCTGATTGGTAGAGAAAAGATGATATCTGAAAGTTGGAAAAGCACTTTTGAGGATTTGTCCTTACAATTAAAAAAAATTTCAAGTATCCATTCATTATCTCTTCCCTCTTCCTCTTCTGCTCAGGGACAGCAGACACAGTGACTTAGGTCTAAAGCTCACGCAAATCCAGACCTGCAATGTGACAGATTTTGTCCCTCAGATGGAGAATGATGTCCCACAGTGCTGATATCTAAAAGTAAGCAGATACACAAATGATCTCCTCTTTCTGCTCAACCCATCTTCCCTGTTTCCTGGAGAAGATACTACTGAGGGCACACAGAGGAATATGCTGTTTTTTGCAGTTCTGAGCACTACACTTTTTCAGAAAGAGAACAAAGGATGTACTGGAGCACACCTCAAAGTAGACACCACAAGCATCATTGGGATTCATGGTACAAACCCTTAGGAAGACAGGCTTCATTGGCTTCAGAGCTCACAGAGAATTTTGCCTACAAATATTTTGGTGGGCCAGAAAAGGCAAAACTCCTGAGCTGAGTTTACCAAAAAACTTTGCCTTCTACTGGCATAGACATCTCTATCTATACTGTCAAATAGTTAAACCTCTAAGCATAGCTCTTTTTGCAGTGTATAAAGACCTAAAAACTACAAGGTGGCCTTTCATCTCTACTTCTCCATGTCATCCTTCTGAGCCCTACAAGGACATTCACAGACTAGGCTCTGATGTTGCAGAGACCCTATGTCTCTCTCTGAGCTGAGGCTTTCAAATGAAATTAGTACAGGCTGATTTAGAGCATATATTTTGGCTTTATCTTCCAGACACCCATTGCATTACATGTTTCCATCCACACAATTTCCCAGAAATCCAGTTTGTATTTTCTGATGGACTGATTTCCCTGATGAATTAGCAGTTGGCTCTAGCACCTTCTGTACTTCTATCACATTGTCCCTGCATTCTTTTGTGCTTCTGGAAAAGTTTGACAGTGGTAGCAAGGGACTGGGGAGCAAAAGGTTCCCTGAACAAAACTGAAATTAAAAGTCTCAGACACCTGCGGTGTCAGTGTTGGACAGCCATCTGTCCCTCATTTGAACGTGCCATTACTGTCTGCCATCCCTAATGTTGCTTGTCCCAGACAAATATTAAAATGCTGCACGAATTAGGTTGATGCACGGATCCTTGCTTTGCAATACTGTGCTTTATTTTAAAGTCAGAGTGAGAGATATTCCACTGATTTGTCTTCCATTGCATGACTAAGATCAGAAGAGTGACTTTTTACATTAACTCCTTTTCTATCAAGGACAATTCTCACAGCTTTGGGATAGGTGACATACAAAAGAAGTTCTCTCTGCTGAAGCACTTGAGAACTCTCCTCTGTTACTCAAACAGATTTTCTGTGATGGTGTTGAAATCAAGAGATATTAAAAGGTAAAAGAAACAGTTCTAATCACCTCATCTGGAAATGCTATTACTGGAAACTGGAAAATTTGTGTTGCAAAGACACTTACTAGTAGCTCTTGTTTGCTTGTTAGTTTTTCAGAGGATTTGCTATGTTCTAAAATATGTCTAGACACAAATAAGAATCGGAGTAGGAATTAGTAAGGATGTTTTATAGTCTTTTTCATGTAAGAAGTCAAACTCTGTAGATTCAATCTGACAATCAGATCCCTTGAATCAGTGCCAGTGAGTCAAATTTTACTCCTTCTTGATAAGTTAGCACCCACACCACATGACCATTACCATTTGCTTACTCATAAGCATAGTGGTCAAGACTGAATGCTCAGAGAAGCTATAATATCTGTATGCCCTTGGAGGTTAATGTTCAGTTATGTTGGAAAGGGGAGAAACGTAGAGGTCTTGTCAGTCAACAGAAGACCGCAGATGTTGCGAGTCCAAAACCTCTCTCTGCAGAAGTCATGTAAATAGAACTGATTTAAGTAGCTAACATTTTGTTTTATATCAGTTTTTAGCTTTAAACTTAGTTTGATTTTAAAAATTATTTTGCAACAGCTCAAGAGTATCTGTAAAATCAGAGATAAACTGCCTCTTTGCTACCATCACTGCTCTCAGAGGAACCTCTTGGGGAGGAAGCAGCAGTGGTGACATGGCTGAGCAAAGTGGGGAGTGACAATGTTTGGAGGAGATTTTCTCAGGAGGGGGTGTTTGTTTTTTTGTTGGTATAGACAGGAAGCTTAAGATGTTATCTGCAGGCTACGTTGTGTGCCATTTTAAACACAGTGTTCTTAATAAATACCGACAGCAAATCAGGACAAGAACAGACGCAAGTTGTTTCAGGCGACTTCTGTCAAGTGAACAGTAATGCGCTAGGATTAGTGGCAATCCTCTCCATATTGCAGAGAGCAAGTCGCCTGCAGATGAAGTGCTCCAGGCATTGCAGTAGGTTTATCAAGGGGTCCTTGATATTCGGGAGCAGACATACAGGCTGCAACATTATCAGCAGCTTTTCAATTCAGCCATCTCCTGCTGACAACTGGGTGGCAGTGGTGATGACAGTGTGCAGGCATTGATTTTAATTCCAGAAGCATCTAAACAAGCCCGTGTCCCAGAGTTTCTCAGGCCGCTCCCTGAGCCCTTGTGACATTACTAATTCAACCGAATGGGCTGTTAATAACCAAAATGTTAATAGCACAGTATTGGCAGAGCAACAGTTTGAGCCAGTGAACCATTAACTTCCATTCCATCAAATGCAATCAAAGTCAAGGTGCAATTACGATCAAAAAGGCAATGACAAGTGTCCCCAGTATTAACATCCTCTCTCATATTGGGTGTTCCTTGAAAATGCCAACTCAGGAAAAGTCTTTCCAGAACCATTTTGTTACACTGGTGCTAATCAGGCACCATCCTTCTCTCCATCCTAAGAAAGGGAGTTGGTGCGTTACTGAGTATGGGTTAGCTCTTCATATATCAAGATAACAACTCTTGCATATTCCCAGATATTAAACTATTTGGATCAACAATGCTGAAATGCTACTAGACCCATTCTTCTTTTATCTTTCAGCAACTTTATGCCATACTACCAGCTTAAGACCACCTGAAAGCTAGAATTAACAAGCATTATTGAGTTACCAACTTCAGGGAACCCTCACAGCAGAACAACTGCTGTGTATTTGTCTAATAGCTCCATCAACAGTGGTTGCCACCAGAACCTATCTGGTCACTGGCATCTGGTTTGAATTTGCACATCGGCACTGGGAGGTGATTCAGTCCCTGAGAACTTCAAAGGTTTCTTCCAGGCACAGATTGTCTATAGCAAAGCATCTCAATTTGTATTCACAATTAAATTTAAAGGAAACATCTTGAACGATGCCTGTCCCTGTAAGACTTGTAGAATGGGAAATAGTGAAATCCCAGAAAATGAAGTTAAAAGCAGTACCTGATCTTCCATGGATGCCATTTCTGAAAAACTACCACCACTTTTGCAGTTAGCTGTGCAGCACTTATTGCAAAGAGGTCTAAAAGAGTTGTCTGACATAAGTAATGAGATACATATTGTGGTCTCTTTGAAACTGCACGGTGGGGTCTTGCTCTGATAACTTTCACCGTGGAGCTCCCTTCTTGCCCCACTTCCTTCTCAGATAACATAAGTAAAGGGAAGCCAATGTAGAAGTCCTCATTAAGCGAGTTTCTAGCACAGCAAGAGGGTTTGTGTGGTCTTGTAAGTTTTTCCCCTGATCATTCTGCTTTTATGCCTTACAGGAATTTTTCTTGATTTTTTACACCTCTCTTTTTCCCTTTTTACCCTGTGAGCAAAAATGCTGCATTACTCATGATCTTGCAACAGTCTGTATCTTTCATACAGTTTTCATACAGTAAATAAAATAATGTGATCAGACACACACCAAAATGAGGCATACACATAGAAAGTGAGAAAGCAGGCACACCTGAGACAGAAGTGCATCCTGTTCATAAAGAGAGATATAGTGCTGATGGCATTTCACACTGAGGTATCCAGGGACCATCACATGGCTTGATGAGACCAAGGAAGCTCAATAGACTTTCCAAACCTAATTAGTACTTAATGATCTGGAGAGACATGGATGTCCATCACCTCTGCTTCAGCCCCTCTGTTCTTCCTCAAATTCTTAATTAACCTTTAAGGAGATGATGTGCTGATGAGTTTCCTAGGATATTGCATTGATTTTTGTCACACATGCACACATACACACTCATGCATATGCTCACACACCACACACTCTGGCACACATATAAAAGAAGCTGCGGTACAAATTCTCAGCTTCAACGCGTTCCACACAAGGGCTCTGCTGATCAATGTTTATTAATGAAGTGCTGCTTCGAAAATTGTTAATTGATGGCAGTGTACAGAACGTTGTCTGGAATTTAACCTTATTCATCATTTAAGTATGTTGGAAGCTAGAGCGTGGTGTTAATTAATAGCACAAGAACAAAGTTGGATCGTTCTGCTGTGGATTTGAAAAACAAAATCATATGCGTAAAGAGGGGAAGAAAAAAGCTGTGATTAAATATAAAACTAGAGCAAAAGAGTGAGAGAAAATTGAGCCAAAGCCAGTGTCATACTCAAGATGACTCACTTTGTGAAGATAATGAAGTAAAAATTTTCTCGTGCACTTATGTAATATTTTACTGTTGTGTCATATTTAATCAGCTCTGGTTTTAACAAGCTAAGTAGAAGGTGGGGGAAAGCTGCTACCAATGGAGTGAAAACAGATTAATAAAGTTTTGAAAAGTTAATAGCCAAGTTTTCAGATTTGGAAAAAAAAAAAAGAAAGAAAGAAAAGAAAGAAAGAGAGAAAGAAGAAGAAAAAGAAATCAGTGTAGGTAGCTGAATTCACCAGGAAGAAAATGAAAATTAAGAATACCTTACTTAAAGTTCATTTAATAACAAGCTAAATATGTGGCGATAATATAGTATGCAATGCTAACAGCTGCACTCTTCCAGGCTTGTCTAGATGTTTTCAATGACTATTTGTTCAAGCCATTTGTTTGATTAATGAAAACCTATATGCCTGGATATTCATTTAACTGACTTACTACTACTGGGTCAACCCACTGCCATTTGAGCACATTTGACTCCTTAGCAATATTGTCTCACTTGAGCAGAATCTGATCACCCCATTTTGGGCACAATTCCTCACTGCACAGTCTCATGCCAATTGTATTCAGCTAAACTAACCACTGTTGTGGACCAGTCACCTAGTCTTATTTGGGAAGACTTGCCCAGTTCTGGCATAGGTACCTGGTAGAGGTAACATGCAGACAGTTCTGGACGTGCTGAAGTGCCAAAAAATTGTGACACTATAGACTGAAGGTCTAGTTTTGCCTATGGTCATGCAAAATATATGTGCACAGTAAGGACTGAAGCCACGTGTCTTGCTGTTTTGGTCTTTCTGTGCAATTTCTGCTGCAATTTGCAGCAGCTCAAGGTCTCACTCCTGAGCAAGGGTTTTTATCACTATGAGGTCCTAGTGTGCTGAGCATGGTAGGAACAAGAGGTGTGGTCTCTTCTACAGAAAGCCTGTCACCTAGAGAAACAATGATATGGGGAAATAGAGAAAATAAGAAACAGAAACCTTTTATTTTCCAAAACAAAGAAACAAGCAAATGAAACATACCGATAGAGAAGAACAGGTAGAAAGTCTGCTAAGTTTTCCTGAAATTCAATCAAATACTCTTTCTAGGTCAGTCTAATCCTCTCCTTTCAGTGTAATAGAAAAAAAAATACCATTTTGAAACAGGCAAAAAATGCCAACAATTTTCTGTATTTCAATAGCACTTTTCTCTCTTATTTTTGCAGAAGGTATGCTAGATGTTGGCCACATTTCTGACTTATTCAGATTCACTCACAACTTCTTTTTCAGTTGACTTTTCTCTTTATTGGGACCATATTCCCTTATTTCTGTTTGGGATGCTAAGACATGAAATCATAAAACATGGAGACAGCCAGAGTTTGTCTAAGGTATCTTCAGGCCCCAAGCAGGATTTGTTCTGCTTCTGTTATCCCTTGAGCTTGTAACCTTTGAGTCACTCAGTTATTGACATGCTGGGGCTGGTTAAACACAAAGAATTAAAAATGGACAGCTTTTCCAAGCAGCATGAGAGGACAATTCAGAGCATAACATCAGGGATCACTGAGAATGTCAGTGACTCCCGCATGCAGTGAGAAGGCAGATACTGTCTTGCCTAGATCTCTGAAGATAGGACTTGGCATTGAATGTGCAATTTGAATTAAACTGATTTCCTGTGATGCTATTAGTGACTGCTTGTGTGCAGCACACCCTAATGGTTGGTTGGGAGAAGGTATCCAAAGGGCTCTGAAGTTTTCTGAGGAATCTGGACTGTGTCAGAAGCAGGATGGTGCTTTGTAGAGAGTACGCAAGAACATTTCCTGTTCTGTACTTCATAATCTGTAGCTGAGGTCTGGTTTACTGACACTGCTGCACTGTGTGGTTTCTCCCAAACCTGATTCATGCTTTATACCCTCTTCATCATGTGCTTAGAAGTGAAAAGAAGGTGTAAAGCAAGCAGCACTGATGATGAAAACTAGCACAAAAATCATATGTAAGGAAACCTGAATCTAAGTCAATAAGTGATTAATTAAAGAGAACAGTAGTCTTCTGTGTGGGAAGACTACTCAGTGACAGAACAGAGCATCTTTCAGATCTGGAAAATGAAATAAAAGAAAACATAAGGGATAGAAAGCTTCCTCCTCACCCTCCAAAAGCTTAAGATTGTTATAGAGTCAAGGTTGGCCATCTAGATGACCAAAGGCAACCCAGAGCTGGCAGCTCAGTGATTGTGTTCTTAGCAATGCTTACACCCAGTCCTGGACATTAGAATCTGCTTAACTGAGCAAAATAAACATGTTAATCATGATCCTAGGGATTAGCCTGTAGTCTGTTGAATATCACTGCAGCATTTTTGGCCACTTTATCAGAGCTGGTTTCATGCAGAGATTAGGCTTTCTGAAGTGTACCCAGCATACTCCCAAGGGCTCTTGGGTCAGTGGTGAAGTATCTTGCAAACAAACTCCTGGCATGGATCTCTCAAAGAGACCCATAATAATCTAGCAGTGATAGTGTTAACTTGGGGATTGGTGTCCTTAGTTCAGTTCCTTTTTTTACCCCCAGTGAGTAACAAAACTATGAAGGGGTCTATTGCATTCCCCATGCTTCGGTTCCTTCTCCCACCCATTTTCTATGTATGCTGGGGCCTATTTTCCTCAGTGTTTGTCCTGTGAGATATTTGACACACAAGCCTTGGCATGGAAAAAGCACTGTCTTGATGGGAGTTTGTTCCTGGGGACATGCCACTTTCTTACCTCCAGCATGGATAAGCCTCTCCAGAAAGTCTGGACAGAAAACAGCATTTAGCATCTACCAGGAGCCAGAGAGCTATAGACTAGCACAAATGGATACTCTTTGTCTTCTTAACAGGGGAGAGACAGAAATTCTTTTTGATTCGAGTGTGTGGCAACTCTGCTGATTATAGTGGGGTTGGAGCTAGATGATTTTTGAGGTCCCCTTCAACTGAAGCCATTCTATGATTATATGATTCTAAAATCACTTGAACTAGCAATGATGATGTCAACATTCAGACTACACTTCCTTGACTAGGGACCATGACATCACACAGTGAGCATCCATTCCCAAGTGATTTCAAGTAAGCATTTAGTCTTGGAAAAACAGGGAACTGAAGACTTTCTTTGCCTCCTAAACCTAGGAATGTTGTGCACTGAGAGGGGATCAGAGTGCAGTCATGAAGAAGCCTATTGCAGTTCCTGTTCTGTTTTACTGACAAACACACTTTCATCAGGTAGCAGCATGGTGGTGAGCCTGGCACTAGCTGTTCCTTGCACACTGTAATACACTCAGCTTAATGGGAGACATTTACATACTAGTCTGAGTAGCTCACTTCTTAACTAGGAGATGCTTGTTTGAAAATATGGCTTATTTCACACGTTTAGCAAGCTTTGTGAGAATACCATCACGCACAAAAGACATTCACTCCTTCCATTTCTGCTCCTTTGTGTCCTCCTCCAGTGACTAAACATCTTTGCCCATTAGCAAACAGCATATTCATCACGTTGTGCTACTTGAATGACACTTATGCAAAAAAAAAAAAAAAAAAAGGAAAATGGAGGAAAAAAAAACAAAAAAACACCTCTGTCTGGGGAATCTGTCTCTTCAGGAAACTTTTCTTAGTCCTTATACCTCAATGTGTAATGCATTGATTTCATTCCTTTTTTCCTCCTGCCGTTTACATGCTTGCTTCTCTCCTTTTCCCTCCCTCCCTCCCCACTCATCCCTACAGGTATAAATAACCAAAAAAACATGTAGCTAACCATGCTGTGTCAGTCCCTGCTGTGCCAATTTCCCATCTGCTGCCTCCTTGCCCCATGCTGCAGGTTGAGCACAAGCTCCTGTCATGCTGAGTTGAAAAGGTTGTATGCCTATGTTTAAAATTAAGCATGTGCTTAAGCTCTCTGCTGAACTAGGACCTAGGCTGTGATGTTGCTTCTCTACAGCCAATTTCCCCTCTACAAGTTGGGACTAGGCTCTATTTCACAATGCAAATGAGTAGTATTAATGAGACTAATAGACATAGGTGTGAAAGTTGTTGAAATAGCAGTATCAAGAGCTGGCTAGCAATTATGTAGATAGAAGTTTCTGTTTGATCTTCCTATGACCAAGGTAAAGGTTGCTGGCTTATACAAGTCCAAAAGGTATGTTGATTCAATTCTCTATCCTTATTATTGATCTTCACTGGAAATGGAGAATTTGCTGAAATGGAATAAAACAGTAATTACAAACACTAGTTTTTAACATCTGAACCTTCATATTCACCTGCCAAGACTTTGGTAGTGTTCCAGCAACGTCATTTCCTAAGCTCTGGAAGTTGGGTTTTAATGGCATTGTTCCGTTAGAGCTGTTCACGTCAACTATTTTAGAGTTGTCTGGCTGCTGTAGTCAAAGAAATAATAATCTGACCTTGACTTCCTTGGCCATCTCTTTGTCTTAGTCCTCTTTGGAAAGAATTATTCATTGAGTATACATGCTTTAGTCTGCTACTCTTCCTTCAGCAGTTCTTGTGGGATCAGTGTAACCTTTTTGAGTTACGAGTTTCTTTATGCTACACTGAATAGTAGCTTTACTCATCATCTAAATACTGCTATGGTAATGGATGCTTTGTAAATGGTTATGTGCTGTGTGGTTCCTTCTTTGTGTCTACACCTATGAGCACAGGATCATTGTGAGCATTACCTACTTCATGCCTTGTCATTTGACTATGTCTTAAGTAGCATGTGACAGAAAACATCTGAAATCTACCTGCTCGCATATCTATTACCTTGTAGTTCTGTCTCCTAGCTGTCAAACATAATGACCTTCAGAAATGTCAGTATTAGTCTAACAGAACTATGTAGCTCCCCTGTTATCAGAGCTGTTAAAGATCTGCTTTACTCTCTCTTTTCTCCTATTGAAATGCAAATGGACAGCTCTTTATAAGTCAGAAGACGAGTTCATGATGGTCTCTTATTTCAGATCTTCCTGAGAAATTATTATCTTCATCTTGGTTGACCCTTTTCTTGATAGTTAATGACAGTTTCAAAGTTTAGAAAATGAAGAGTTGAGTGAACAAACCCCTATGCACAAGAAGGCTGTTTTGTAAGTAAGGGACAATTCTAACATCAGTTTTCCAGCCTGCTGCAACAGAGAATTGAGCTGATGGAAAGAAACAGCTTATTCTAACGTTCTCTCTAACCAAGGGTTTAAATGCCACTTTAGGTGCCACATAAGTAGAGAGAAATTAGGTCTGTAGGAGAAAAGTAAGCAATCCCATTTAAAACTGACATGAAAATGTTCCTTTTCCCTATTAAAAAAAAAAAAAAAAAAAAAAAAGTTTACAAAAATAATTATATGAGGTCCTTAAAATTGTCCATGGAATATTCTGATTCCATGGATAAATAGTAAGTTAATTAGTAAATACATAGTTATCTTTGAAAAGGCCACCATGCTGTGAATAGAAATTTAGTTAGCTCATGCTCAGGTCTTCTTCCATAGACCATATTCCTATAATTACATGTATGGTACATGTTATAAACTTTGGTCTCAGTAGAAAATGTTCATCAAGTGTTTGCCTACTAAGTGTTACAGGAAATTGGGGAAGTTTAGGGAAGCCATCTCACAGCAGAAAATGCTGGCCTATAGGAAATTTAAGCACTTCCTTCAGCAGCATTTTCAGACTGAAATCTTTGGGGCATTCAGGATGTACAGAAAACAATAATAATAAATCCATACTCATAAATTTATTTCACGAAAAAAAAATAATAGAATTCAAATCCTATGTTTCTGTGAAAATACCTCCTGATTTCATACAAAATGGTGTCTTTGGCCAAAGAAATGCTATGAGAAAGAAAATTGTCCCAACACTGTGGAGGAGTTTTAATGGTATCTTTCTGTTGGTTTCCAAGTCATGTCCTGAAGCAATCTTCCCAGTTTCTTGTAAAATTAATCTCTTCCTCCATTTCCCCAGCCATACTCCTCAAACTGTCAGTGAGACCACAAGGAAAGTGGTCATTTTGTGCAACTTCTTCTGATGCTCAGCATTCACATTCACACCTGGCATCTACTTGTCACCAGAAAGGTGGTCCATTTTTTCAATCATTACCAACTTGAATTTAATTCTTGGCATTTTCCTAGGGAAAAAAAAATAAAAAAGGCTTTTTCTCTCCCATCACTGTCTTTTCAGTTATCCTGTCCCCAGCTGCAGCAAGAGACCTGCCACTAGCAAATTTCCAAACCATCTATTTATTTCCACGGCTGTGCTGTGAAACCTCATTGTTCAAACATAACAAATCCAGCAACTTCATGAGTTGAGCTATTGCGGATTTTTCCCCGTGACTGCAAATGGGAATGGTCTGTACAAATGAAAGCCTAGACCTCTGCTATTGCAAGTAAAAGAGTTTGGGTGAAATATCTACTGAGGAATATATTTTATGTGTTTTCTGTAACTGTCCATCCAAAGAAGTGCTGAGAGATAGTCAGGTGCTGTTAGGAGGCACTGATAACAGCCTTACATTAATATAGTACCTTCCATCCAGATGGACCCCCAAAGTACTTTATAAACTTTACTGACTGATTGTTCCAGCTCCATACATCACCTTATATCTATCCATCTGTTTACAACTATAGCCATATAAAGAACATTTCTCTCGTCACTAAATGATGGCTATTTCAGATTTGGGATGTAACAGACATTTAAGAGCTCACATCAATATGGAGTAACATCTTCATGGCTTAGCTCTGCTTCTTTCCTACAGCTCTGTTGCAACAAAGAAAGCTGCTTAAGGGAACACTGAATAAAACTACTAAGGAACCATGTTAGAAAAAAGGAGGTGATTTTAATGTAGCAAACGGTGGAGTTAAGGATTTCATTGCCACCTGCTGCTGTGAACATTAGAAGTATACTTGGATATGTGGGGTGACTCACAAGTTGGGGTTTCTATAGAGATAAAATCCACATCAATACAAGGAAATCCCTTGAATTAATAATAATTGTATTCTGAGGTGATCTTAAGGAAGCATCAAGAATTTATTCTACTTTTATCTTTCTTTTGATGGGCCCTGAAAGAGGTAATCACAGTATCACAGAATCATAGAATCAACAAGGTCGGAAAAGACCTCTAAGATCATCCAGTCCAATCATTCACCTAACACCATAATGCCCCAAACCTAACCATTTTTTCTGAGAAGAAATTCTTCCTAATATCCTAATTGGGACCTTCCCTGGCACTAGTTGAGGCTATTCCTTCTCATCCTGTTGCAAGTTACTCAGAAGAGGCATACTCTCACCTCACTACACCCAGCTCCTTGAAAGAAGCTGTGGAGGGCTTTATGTTCTCCCCCGAGCCTCCTTTTCTCCAGATTGAAAAATTCCAGTTTCCTTAGCTGCTCCCCATAAGACTTATGTTCCAGACCTTTCACAGCTTTGTTGCCTTTCTCTGGACAGACTCTAGGGCCTTAATGTCTTTCTTGTAGTGAGAGGTCCCATATTGAACAGAGTAATGCTGACCTGTAAGGGCTACTCCTGTCATCTTAAAACTGCCCAATAACACTGTGAGACCTACATCATCCTGCCTACAGTGGCTATGATGGGACAGATGTGCCTATGTTGTCAGTCTGTCAGTTTAGCACTTGTACAATCTTGGTTCCACATCTAGCTTTACCATATGGATTTGTAATTGGAAATTGAGGAAATTATTTTTGGCAGGCCTAGTTCCCTTACATCACAGATTTTGGGGTGTCTGTGGATGTCCAGAGAGATGACAACCACTGTCCACTGTCCACAGAGAGAACTATAGAATGGCTTCTTGGTTGGGCAGTGGCATGCCACTGGATATTAGAGGTTGTGAGCTCTCACTAGCATTTTATTAGGCTAATTTGCCCATTTTTTATTCTTCCTTATTACTTCTATCAATATAAAAGTCCCAGTGTAGAACTACTACTTCAATTATTGCACTGGCACAGAACAAGGAGATAGTATTTGGGCTGATCAGGTTGCAGTTTAGATAACTGCAGGGCGAGAGAAGATAAAGTAACAAAAGGACAACCCAGGCATTGCTGGATGGGCTGAGAGCCCAAGGGGGCAGATATGCTGTTTCTATCTGCAAATGAAATGGTAAAGGTTTAATCAGTCCAGCCTCATCCCAGGAAGATGTTAAGCAAGTATTGTGTGTGTCATTTCAAACAGTCATTTGTCAGTTTAGTTCACATTTGTTTTGGATTTAGATTAAAATTAGACTCTATGAAGTTCCAGCTTGTATTTTGCTTGTAGGAGGCATTTAAATTAGACAGCCTCTCCTAAAATACACCCAAAAATCTGATGTGACTGTGTGTGGTCAGACTGTGATTTTTTTTTCCTTCTTTTTGTCCAGCGGATATGTCCTGACAGCAATCCATATTTGTGTGAAATTAGGATCCATCCAGCACTGGTTAAAAAATCTAAACTAAAAGATTAATTGCTAACCATGATTACTGTATTATTTATTATTGTTGTGTGATGTTGAGACCATGTTTGGAACAGATGGGAATCCAATTAGCTTAGTTCTGCCTTTGTCCGTTGGATGAGACATTAATTTCAGGGCCACTCTCCACCTTGTCTGAGTAGCTACAAGAAAAGAAATATGCCCATGGAACTTGGTGTTTTTTAGAAGGTTTGTTGCATATATTTTGTTTTCTCATGAAAGGGCACTACAGGCTGCTAAGCAACAGAATAGCTGTGTTTACATACACACATATATAGAGAGAAAGAGGCACGTATGCATACATATGCAGGCACACAGACTATTCAAGGACAAGAGTTCTCCTCATCAGGTTGGCTTTCAAGTGAGAGTAATTCTATTAATTAGGACTGCAGTTACTGTCCCCCTTCAGCTTCCCCCACCTTACACCTCCTTTTTTTTCTCTGTTGCAGCTATTACTTTTTTTAATTAACGTGCCAAAATGTTCACTTCTGATTATAACAAGAAAAGAGAAAGACAAAAGGGAAAAAGCGGGGAGAGGAGCTCTGGCAAGAAAGACAATTTGTTTGGCTAACCCTTTTAGAAGAAGGCAGGCTTGTCAATGATTTCTCTACAGGATGGTGTCCCATAGCCATGGGAGGGAGCAGAAATGGTTTTTAATGGGGCTTTTCTCTCAGACAGGAATAATCATGCCTACAGAGAAGTCTTAGAGCAGCTGCTCTAAGCTGCTTGGAGACAGTTCTGTCACACATCTCGTTGATATTTCTTTTTTTCTCTGTTAATGTCTCCTCCCTTTTTCCTTTTAATGTGGGGTGTTACTAGGCCCTAAACTGAGAATAATCACTCCATCTGTATTTTTTAATACTATATTGATCACAATGTTACTTCACCACACAAAATTTCTATGCCTGGATTTTAGATGTTATTTACCACTTTTGGAGCAATCCTGGCACTTTAAATTTGATATCTGGACCCCAGCATTAATAGGTATAAGGATTTTGGGTTCAGAATTGCCCTTCTGTTCGTCGTCTCTAAAGCAGTTAAAAAATAATTAATTGATCCAGTCCTTACAAAGCTTTGAAGGGGAACGATAGTTAAGATGTTCATTGTATAGAATTGGAGGTATAAAAGACAATATTGGGGCTGCAATATAAGCACAGAAGATATACTGGCAAAAAGGTTGATTGAAATTGTGCATGTTTCTGTACAAAATGTGGCTTTTCAACAACCACAATAATCACTATAAAATGCATCCTTTTGTGGTTGCTGTTTTATTTAAGTTCAAGCTGCCTGAATGTTGAAATACAAGGGAGAGGAGTTCAGGAAAGAAAATAAGCTTTCAGGAAAAAAAAGGAAAAATGGGTTTGCATTTTCAATTGTTATCATTCTTTATGGAAAATAGTAAACAAAATGTTTGCCAGAAAATAGGGGAAAAAAAAATAGTTTGCACATTTTAGTTTTAGTTGAATTCACCTCCTCACCTTCCTTCTGTCCCTTCGAAAAATCTGTGAAAGAAAATAAAAACATCAGAAACTCATGTGATGAGCTCTGTCCTCTCTGGCTCTGAAGATTAAAGCCTCCAACTAGCATCTGCTCGCTTTTCAAGGCAAACTGTGGAGCTCGAGCCCACTGTTCCAGAGATCCTTGCTCCAAACTGGGTGTCTTTGTCAGGAGGGCAGTAACTACTTCTGCACACACACAAACTGGCAGCTTTCTGAGCCACTCTGCAGAGAAATCCTTGATTCTTGTTCACATACATCAGGCAGCAGCTCTCGTTTCAAATGACATCAGCTTATTTGACTTTCAAATGAGAAAACTAAGTATCACGAACAGATGAAGAGATAATCAAAACATCTTTATCCAGGTTTTTGGAAACTGATTTTGAAAACTTCAACTCCTGAGCAGTTCTGCCAGTTCTCACAATATTTTTATCATTAAAAACAACAACAACAACATTTGCTAATCTGTTTCCTAAGATTTCTGCCTGTAGTGTCAAATGAATTGGTGCAGGTTGGCCTAAATAACAATTAAATATAACTTAAGTTATATGCTTGTAGAAAAGGTTTTCATATGAAGAAACATTCAAAATCTGATCAGTTTGTAAGCTAAGCCTCAGACTTTCATGCATTGACTGATGATATTCTTGGAGAAGGTACACTTGCTCTGGTATAAAATCAAAAATAAAATCAAAATAGAAAACTCATGAGAATGAAAAATTTCCCTATATTGGCACTGTTGATTCCTTGTCAGTGCATGAACTTCTCAAGCTCCATCTTGAGCTTGTTCATATACTTGCTCCCCATCTTTCTAGCTGGTCCATAACTTCACTATTGATGGTAGATAATCCTTTTCCTGATTTCTAGGCTAAACAGATTCATGGCTGGTTGATGTATTCCTCATCCCAAAGACTTTATATTAATGACTGGCTAATTGTTAATTTACCCTTTGTAATTATTCGTAACTATAAGTTGCTTTTTCTCCCTCTTTTTGCATATTTGGATTGTTATCTATGCATATTCACTCTTCAGGCTGTGTTTGTAAGCTGTGATTGATCAGCAAATTCATACAGTGTTGTTTCATATTCCTGATTGAATAAGATTGAAAAATCTTTGTGGAAATGGAGCATTCAACTTCCTTTAATATTTGTACACATGCCTTGGAAACTTTGCCTTTTTTGAATATTCATCACTGTCAAACATATGTGTTTGAATGGTTTTAGAATTGCACATAATAGGTAAAAGAAAAATTATAAACAGTTTGTTCCTGTCCTTTGAGCAGGGGAATTTACCTTCTCCCATCACATTTACTGTCTCACTCACTTGAGTGCAGCATGGTTAAATAGCATCAGTGTTACCTCCCAGAAATGGCTGTGCTTCAGCAAGGCCATGCAGGAATTTCTGGGTGAATTCAGTGTCCTGTAAGACACCCCACAACTCCAGGGGATGTGATTGTGAGTGTATACATTAGTCTGGTTGTATTGAGATTAGCATGTTCTAAACAGATACTTGGGAGCAGAACAAGAAAACGCCATTTTTTAAGGATGAATGAATTATGTGGAAAGGAGATGCCGCAGCAGAATTTCAGAGGAGATTTCAGGAACTTTGCCAGGTGATTCCAGAAATTCAGCCCTTGTTTGTTTATATTTTTGGTTTAATTATCGGGAGTAAAAGGACATCTTTGCTTTGTATTTAAACAGCACCTCATCACCTGCCCTCCCTAACCTCAGCTAACAGCATTATCCCCCGAGGTCAAGTGAGAAAGGCCAGTGCTCTTGTTACTGTAGGTGACAGGTTCAAACCCTCATAATCATCCATGACAGCACTCATTATACTTCTTTTTTATAAGATTTTTTCAACTTCCACTTTCAGCTCCTTTATACAGCAGGTCTTCCGTTTCTACCCATCACCACTTCCCTCCCTTCACCAGTAGTTTGTGCTTTTGTCTTTATTTCCTGCGTTAAGCTCTGCTCATTAGGTCCTTAATTGACATTCATTGTCTAAATTTCAAATTCACGGTGTTAATCTCCATTTTAAATAAAGTCAGAAACATGGTCCATTTGAGCGCAGGAACACACAGGTCTCTCCAGCCTGGGAGACACTGTAGGCACAGCTTCCTTCAGCTCAATATTTATTTTCAGGGCTATCAAATTAACAAGGATCCACCTTAATATAACTCCAGCAATGCAAAGACATCTTCCTTATTGAGGGTCGGGAGTTGCTGGCCTCTTATCTTAGAGCGGATGTAAAGAAAAAGAAGGAGTAGGGGACAAAAAAGGCACACTTCCACTCTTGCATAGTCTGTGTACTAACTTTCTTGTTATTGATATGTGGCTTGAAGCATCATCTGGCAATGAAAAAGTCATGATGCTAACAAGATAAACTGGCTCTGATGGTTCCTGACAACTTCATTACTATGCTTGTTTCTATGTGTTGGACTGGGAAGTGTTTAGGAAACTGAGCAGCAACACCAAGAGATACGCTATGTCATTCATACCATACAGCAGGCATCAAACCATGCTCAAGCCTTGTTTTTATGATGCAGAAATGCCATCATGACTTCATTGTCTTGTCCCAAACCACCTGACTCTTGGAAACATCTCTGATGTTTGGTAAAGCAACAGATACTCACTATCTTAGGATAGGGTGACATGGCTGTTCCTCTTGGGGTATGTGTGATCCAACTTTTTTGTGGGATGAGAAGCGTGACCATGTCTCCATCATTTTTTGATGGGATGATATTTGTTGCCTGTGCCACAACTTGTTTTTCTCAGGAGGTGGTTTGTTTCACTGTTGTTGTTTCTGCTGCTGTTGTTTTAATCTTTCACAGGAGATTATATAAAACAGCCTCTCTGTGAACCAGAACACATCTCTGGGGAATATGATGACAGCATCCATATCTTAAAAACTATAAAATAGAGAGAAGTTGTTCCCAGTAATAAGTGCAGTACTACACCAAGGAGAAAGACCCTACTGTGCTGAGCTTGTGCACTTGTGCAACTGTAAAGAAAGCCAAGCATGAAGAAAAGTATATTTTAAACCCTATAAGTTGCCATGAATGTTCTTTTAGTACAATTTCCTTCCCCTAATTACTTCTACAGCCTGAAGAAAGACCTTTAACCCTTTTCATACTGTAGCCAGCTGCAGGTGCTCCCCAGATGATAATCTTACACAGATTTCTCTTGAAGCCTCCCCCACAACAGCAGCCCTCTTGCATTCTACAGAATTCAATCTTGGCATATATCAATCCAAGTGGACCCTGACCTGGGTGTGTGAGTGCTGCTAAGGGGTTTTCTTCCTTCCTGACTTCACTCAGAGAATACTATCTGAACCGCATATAATAGATGAAAGACTTTTTTTGTGGTCTTACAGGAGCTGAGGCAGGAAAAGCTGCCTGCCAGAGCTCTGTGATTCTCACACAGTCACAGAAGCAGCCTCTGACTGCATATTTGCAAATCGTGATATAGCATGGAGAAGGATGCTCATTAGGAATACCTGTATTTGCACGTGGAGAACTGAGCATCATCGTATTGCATCACTCATTCTGCAGTCTGGGGAATGGAGTGGGAGAGTTTTCTCTCACTGTCCCTCCACTAATCTGCTATGAGAGTTCAGGTCATTGAGCTGTAACTTGGGCCATGCTTCATGAGCCAAAATGGTACCAACATCCCTGCAGCTGGCTGGCAGAACAAGAGGTGCAATAGAGAGTGTCTAAGCAAGGTGATGGGGAATTCCTTTTTAGAGCCAGTGCACTGAAATCACTGGACGTGGTGCAGGTCAGGCAGATATTTCACTTCATGCCAAATATTTCCCTGAATGCCTCAGTTTCTCCACTCCAGTCAATGAACAAATGGCACAGGTACCTGTGCCCCCAGATTGCTTTTATTAATGAACCCCAGGACCATTAAGTCAATAGATCCTGGAGAAGTGTCACTATTACAACCATCCATGGCAAGGGAAAGCACATTCCCAAGCAGGGAGAGTGTGGAAGGCCCTAATGAACATTGAGCAGAGTACTTGCTCTGCACTCACTTTGTCACTGCTGGGCAGCTGTGCCCTGACAGAGCTCCTGTCCAACCAGGGACGTACATCCATTCATCATTCGTCCTAATGCAAGCCGAGGAGTTTTAAAGCCAGGGCTAAATCAGACCATCTTAATTTGCAGGCTTAATGCATTGCATATTATCCATATCCTTCCTATGGGATTTATCTTGATTAAGTGCTAATTTGTAACTGGTGGTATACCTAGTGAAGTGACCGATGAGAAGGGTACCTGGGCAGAGAGGCCATGTTTTGGCAGTGGTGTGGGATGGAGATGGAAAGTGCTGCTCCCACCACAGGCACATAGGCAGGCAGCACGTTCTATGCACATCCCCAGCAGCCTAACCTGCAAGCTGTCCAGAAGGGTTTAACTTTGGTTACTCTTCAGCTGTGGTGGAAGCCAGAGGTCTGCTGTGAGAGAGAAGAACAAATTTGTAAAGGTTTTCATCTGTATGTGAAGAGTCTGTCCTCAGGCTGTTGCACAGCCCTGTCTGTACAGGATAGTGTGGTTTAGAAAACATGCAGCTGCTGCAGGTATCTGAGTGTACGGCAACTACTTGCACATCTTCCCTTGATCAGCTTCGGTTGTCTGTTGAAAACTTAGACATGACTGCAATCCCTATTTCACTTCAAAACAGCTGGGAAAGGCTTTTCCAAGGAGCTGGGAAGCTGTATTTCAAGCTGCCCTCACTCTGCTGACCTTCACTCTGGGATGCGAAACAAACCTGCCACCTCCACAAGGCACACTGAGTCTCGGATCAATCTGTATCACCATGTAGATTTTAAAGAAGCGACCTTTAAGTGGAAATGGGTTCTTAACTTTTGCTATTGCAGCTCTGGCATTTCACTAAAGTAAAAGCCTTTATTTCAGCAGCTGCTTTGATATCTGGGACCGTATCTGGTTTTGTAGCCACCTCTCCCCCTCAGATTAAAAAAAACCATGCTGAATACATGCATTAAACAGACCAGAAACCTGCACACCTACAAGTCAGGTCAAGCTATTCACAATCCCATTTTTAAAGGAAGGTAAAATAAAACTTTACACAAATTTCCCTAGTAGGACAAGACATCCAAAAGTCTTGATTTCTTTCCTTTGCCATACAGAACTGCTCAGCACTCGCAGCATTTCTCCTTTTGGCTGTTTTTTGTAACACTGAAAGCAGTGGACAGTTTCTCAGCTGATGGGTACTGCTTCCTTTTACTTGGGTAACTTATGACAGCAGTTGAAGAGGAAGGGGGGTGTTGAGTAGAGGGAAGTTAATTAATTTCGGGGTTTTTAATCTCTTTTCTTTTGTACCAAACCATAAAACAAAAATTCTTCGGGAGCCAGAACATGTACCTCCAGTAATCGAGAGGCAAGGATCTGACTAATAGATATTACGTTCCATTATATGGTCTTGAAGTCAATAAACATTAGGTTACCTTCATGCAGTGAAAAAAGACCAGATTTATTAAAAAATCTTATCTGGAGGGTTTGCATTTCAATAGGATGTGAATTTGCATATTTTAACAATAACCTCCCATCATTCTGTCTGATCTGTGCTCAGTTGGCCATACAGATCACTTTATCTTGAATAGATTATCACCGGTTTAATAAACCCTTCATAATATGCAGGTATAACAATGGTACTTCATTGGATAAAGGAGGTATTAAAGTTCTTTTTCTGGAAATAGGGGTGGCCCAGCTAGTGATTAACTTTATACCTCTGTACATCCCTGTGCTGAATACACGATTGAAGGAGAGTATTCCCATTATTCACATTCAAAACGGACCAGCTCTTCAGAGCTCCCGTTAACTCCTCATCACCCATGGCAGCTCTGCAGATGCAGGAGTCAACAAAGCCAAGGCTGTCAGGGATGTTACCTGCAGCAGTGGCCACTGCCTCAGACATCAGGAAAGGTGATGCTTTTCCCCAAGCTGAGTTTCTCTCTTTACACAGCTGTTGTCGGTGCTGCTCTCTTCATAGAGGAGGCAGGTGGAAGTAGTGTCAACACACTGCTCAAAAAAAGAGCCTTCCAGGCAGATAGTGTAGTTACCCAATTTTCTACAGAAACACAGAATTACTCTTCTTTGTGTCCCCTCCTTGTCTTTGACAGATGCTTTGCTTCCCCTTCCCAGACAGAAGCTCATTTTCCGCTGCTTGCCCTTCACAAGTGATGAGTTCATCCCACAGATCCAGTGCCCTATCTTGTTGTCCCAAAAAATTTGGTTGGGAGCAGCACACTCATTTCCATGCTCTGCAATTTTTTATTTTTACATTTTTGTTTCTTCATTAATATTTGAACAAAGCTGATACTCATCTCCTCTTGTGAACCCGATACAGAGCAGATAACTGTGACTATTAACTGTCCATGCACAAATTCCTACACAGCCCCCAGGCTACTGTGGCATTAAGCCCAAGCTTGTAGGCCTTAATGAAAGGCAGTGGTAACTCAAGATCAGTTCTGTGGTTATGCAGCCCTGGGATCTGGGCTCCTTCACATCTGACCACATGAGATCCAGGAATAAAGCTGGGGCTGACTGTGCATGCAAGCATGAGAAAGATAGAGTATGTCACAAATGTTCCCTGAGACGCTCCTGTGAGCAACTAAGACTTTTCACACTTTCCCTCTTCTCTGTTTTCTCTTCCTCTGCTCAAGCTGTGTTCGTGCTTGCTTTTCCAAAGCTCACATCACGAGCTTTTTGCTTCTCGAGAGCCGACATGCTGGTGTGCTGCCTGACAGTGGGAGCACAGCAAGGCTAGTGAATAATTGAAAGTTATTGACCTATAATAACCTGGCATTATTGACCATAAATGATTTAGTTAAAACACACACACGCACACACACACACCATCTCACGTGGAGGAGCTGAATCTTGAATTCTCTTTGTCTAGTACTGGTTCAAGTGAGCTTGTCACAGGGGAAGAGGGGCATTTTGGCCCAGCATGATATTACTGTTAATCGAAGTCACATTTCTGACGATTCTTTAGTAAGATTCCTGTGGGGAATGAGCACAGCACCTGGAGCAGCAAAATAATTGTCCTGAGCCTTTTTTCAAAGCTCCACAACAAGCTGAACTTCAGTAAAGTTCACAGTTTTTCATAGAGAAGAGGATGATTTTCATCAAGCAGACTTACCCCACCATAAGTCAGATTAGAGACTAACAAGTATGAGTGCCAATAATCTGTTGTCCAGCACATTTAGAGAGAAAGAAAATCATCCAGTTTTGATGTCATACTTCTCACTCTCCTAATATTTGTTTGTTCTGCTGAGCCAGCTCTCCCCCCACAAAGTGCAAACAATGTTGGCTCCTTTGCAGACACAAAAATACTGCTCTTCCTGCCCAGGGCAGGGCTTAGCCTGAGACTCTCAGCCTCCAGCTGAATCTGCAAGGCCAAGCATTCCCATGTCCACATGGGACCTCACCAGCTTTCCATATCTGAATGGAGCCCTGCAGAAATGCAGATGTCCATGCTGGTGAGCTTGGCTGGGTCAGATAAAGATGTCAGTGAGTAACTGTTTAATTGAGCCAGATTTCTGAATGAGATATGAGCCCAACCTACACCACAACTGCCAAATGTCCTCCTAAGCTGGCTGTGCTTGATCAGGATCTGAATTTTGTGGCTGGCCTTTAGCTTGGAAAGTTTGTGCCCGACTTTTGACAGATGAAACTTTGCGGTTTGGACCTGCTCTTGATTATCTATCAGTGCTCAGCAAATAGCTGTGAAAACCTCTCATTAGCTTTGTGGGTGCTGCTCTTTATACATGAAATAGCCATGCTAGCTGTGCCTTTGTTCTCTGGGGTCAGAGGGATATAGGATACAAAAGAAAGGATCACTGTGAATTTATATAAGCCTAAGTTGGAGCTCTTGAGAGATGATACAAGAACAAAAAATTTAACTCACAGTGGTGCTGGTGCAGATGTAGCTATGAATTGGTATTTACAGCACATGAAAGTACCAAGATGGAGGAATTAATTCCCTTATTCCCTAAAGTTCACATTAGACTTTCCCTACCAGCTCCAGGAGACAGAAGAAGCCACCGCAGTTATTCCAAGTGTCCAAAATTCCTGTGGCCAGGCATTTGCTGGAGGCAAAGGTATAATGCAGCCTTTGTGTTATAGCAACTAACTTCTTTGTAACTGACTAACAAAGCAGGCTTTCTGGAGTAAATCCTTAATTCTCCATCTAGGAAATTGGGTCTGTCTGGTTTAGATATCTAAGTTCAGGCAGCCAAGAGCTCCCTCTGGAGGTCGCCAAGCAGTGCATTTCTCTGCATGGTCAAGGCTGGATATTTACTTCAGGAAGGCAATTTCATGAGACGTCTGTGATTTAAGTGAAAGAAAAGTTATCTCATAAGTAAACTTTTCCCTATATTTCCTGCTCTCCTTGTGGCATTACAGCTAAACCTGTGTATGTGTGTGTCCGTGTGTGTGCAAGTCCAGATGGAAAGAAGCAGTTCAGTTCTCTCTACAGTCATGATAGCTGCAGTAGAGCTTCCCTGAAGGAAGGAAGGAAGGAAGGAGGAGGGAGGCGGGAGAAGCGCATTGTCTGATTTGTATTTGCACCCCTTCACTTACTGGCATGTACTCCTGAGACCAGCCTAAAATATCTGACTACAGCAGTACATGACACTGATGTTCAAGATGGCTTCCAGCTCTGTCCTTCCTTCCTCCCTTTATAATTGACTATTATACAGGCATTATCTGTGCCTTGATACTGTGGATTCATGGAGCCTCTAACAAATATAAATTCCCCTTTGCACACACACCATTTAATCAAAACTTTGCTGGTTTAAGCAGTCTGTTTTATTAAATTACCAACCTATGAAGCCATTAACTCAATTAGAAGCAGCAGTTCTGTAGTCTTGAACAACCAAGGGGTAATATTGCAAAGGTATACGTTATGCAGAGTATGGCACGTTATAATAACACTGAGAGCTTATATAGCATTTTAGAACTTCACAATTTTGTAGAAATAATATCTAATTAATCCTCACAATGGGCCCTGAAGGTAAAGATTACTGTCTAAACCCCTTTTCCACAGAGGAAACTAAGTGGGGAAGAAGATGATAGATAATAGACTTGAAAAAGGAGTTCAAGGCTGAATCTTTTCACACTTTGCATTCACAGCAAGCAGGGTTCAGACTTTCCAAATTGCTCCTTTCCCTCTGAGAAAACATCAAGTGACCATTTACTCCCTTTCTGGTCTCTGTATTGTAGTGTGCAGTGGGCTGAGTTTATTTTAAATCACCTCTTCTTTGGGGTAGGGAGGGAGCCCCAGAAAGACATAGAAATTGTACCTGAGTAGGGTGCACCCATTACATTGAATCACCTTTGATAACAGCCTGTTTTACTAGCAGGGACTGATATCTTGTTCTTCTGGATGCTTTCAGGAATCTAATGGCATGACTTAAAAAGCCAGCACCAGCTTATGCCTCTTTGCCCATGGAAGTCTTAACCCAGGAAATTTTACCTTATGTTATCAGATTAGAAACACTCACCAGTTCTACTTTGTCACATAACTTATGTTGTCTAATAGCAAATAACAAGGATGGTCATCTAACTTGACCTACAGTTCCCTCATTCAGTAACTACATTCTTTCATGCAGAGATTAGAAGAATAAAGGTGTTTAGATGGCAAACGTCATTTGTATGAAAGACTCAAGAATTATGGTTAAAAAGATCTTGGTAACAAAGCAAATATTGGAAAACAATATTAAACACTAAAAACAGACCTCGATCACAAATGATCATAACTGTTACGAAGAATTATCTTTCCTTGGTAAGTAGCCTAGCTAAAGTGCTAGATCCATCACAGAAAAACAACAATGGGCTGCTGGTAGTAAAAGCAGATGCTAAGTTTAAGGATTAGTCTAAAGATATGCATATGTATATAAATTTTCTTTCTATTAAATTTAATCAAAGGTGGTTTTGGGGTTTTGGGACAGCTTTACATATTTTTATTCGTTTAGAAAAGTAAATAATGCAGAAGGAAAGAAAATGCAGAGAATCGGGAACTGGACTTGATTTGAATTTGAAAAAGAAAGTGACAGATTTAGAGTCAGTATCCTCTTTGAGCAAAGCACAGATAGGAGAGAAACAGCCTGAAATAGTAAAAATCAAATAATGCTTCTAATAATTAATACTGCCTGTAAAGATATATCAATCATAAATTATCTCAAGCAATTATATATGATATGGTAATATAAATAAGAGATTTTATTTCTGTGTATTCATTTTCCTTTAGCTCTGTTTTGAGCACTAAGAATTTTCTTTTATTCTGGGTATTAAAATTTGTGTTAAAAAGTTGCAAGGATCCAGAAGCTGGGGATTTAGGGAAAGCACCATATGTCAGGAGACCAATGTTAAAGCCTCAAAAGCTTTAACAGGGGCTAGATTTAAGGCTAGAATCATAGAATTAATCATAGAATGGCCTGGGTTGAAAAGGACCACAATGATCATCAAGTTTCAAACCCTCACTACATGCTTGACCAAGGTTACTTTAAGTACAGAGAGGTTTGCATCACACCCCAGTTCAAAGAATCAATGAGTAGTTTATTTAAAATAGATGATATTAAAAAACAAAACACTACTCATTCTTTATGGTCATGGTTCTGACTTCTCTCATTTTGCACTTACACCATCTAGCACCTAATTCAACTGCAGGCAGAGACAGTGCAGTCTGGCCCAAATTTTCAAATATACTCAACACCCACCCAGTGCATGAAAATCTTTTAATTATCTGTCTGGATATTTGAGAACATCCTGTGTTTGAAACAGAAGGTTCCTAAGTAGCATGATTTCTTGCTTGATTTCTCTCGCTGTGCTTTTTTTTCATTCTATGTGTCACATTTTGAGAGTATTTCTTTACTGTGATTTTGAAGGACGCTGCTAGAAAGCAGCAAGCCTAGCTCTCCTCTACGTTGGTTCAAACATGTCAGCATTGTGTAGACTTGTCCTTATCCACGCAGAAGAATCAGACCCTGGGAGTTCAGACACATACTGTAAAAAGGTTAATGGCTAATACTGCTGGAAAGTTTATGGCTGAACTTCTAGTGGCTCTGATCAACGCTGTCTTTAATCAAATGCCACAGCACAAGGAGAGGAGGGGGGAGGAAAGGCCAGTCGCCCGAGTTGTCTCTTCTCAGTGAGGTCTCTCCAGTTTGCCTCTTCCAACCTTACCCCAGCAGAATACACAATGCAAGAAAGTTGGGGGGTTGAGCTTGCAGACAAGTGAAAAGTCGATGGGGGTGAGGAAGGAGAGAGTAAATAACCCGGAGCTATCAGCTGTGATGCCAGAGGTGGCTTGCTGATTCTGGCCACTAACAGATGTGGACAGGTGAACCTTTACACCAAATCAATCATCATATTTATTCTAATTGTATCGTAATAGTCCCTCAGGAGCTCAGTTCAAATGAGCTTGACATTATTAAAATTTTAATGCCCAGTTTTCATAGCTGAATGAATATTTAAAGGGTATGTCCCAGGCTTAAGTTATGATGATGAAGAAATTAATGGAATGTCTTGTTTAATGCTTTGGTACATGTTGATGCAAAAGAAAAAAAAAAAAAAAAAAAAAAAAAAAGAAGATGAAGTAGTTGTTCAGGGAGAAAAAGAAAGAAAGGCAATGTTTGAGCATAATTAGAGGAAGAAAGCATCAGTGATGCATTAGTATCAAACATTGCTCTTGTTGGATAGCTCTCAACAAAGAGGAAATATTTATCATTTGGGAGGGGGAAACCAGGGTGTGGTTGAAAACCAGAGCGGAAGCAGCGCTGCAAGTCTCCAACCACATCCCTGCCTGGTGGGATGAAATTACTAGCCTTTGCTGGCTGGAACAGGCACAGAAAATCACCTTTGTTGCCCAACCAGGATGTTTGTTTATTGTAAGTACTCAGATCAACTTTGAAGGGTGGCATAATTAATCAGCAATACTCATCAGTCTTGTAATTATGTTATAGATAATTGTCAAAACATAGGACCAGATGATACCAGTTATACGTAGGTGGGGGTGAGGGGCAGCTCCTCTCAAGTCAGAGATCCTGATTCTGCATTGGCTGAAATGTACACGGAGACTCGGAGGACTGAGAATCTAGAAAAAAAAGGTAGTTTTGTGTCAGGCAGAGAATTTTTTTTCCAAATCTTTATATGCTTTTCCTAATTCAGGAAGTGTTTAGGGAGCTAAGAATTTTTGCTTTCTCTTCTTTTTGATAGCTGTACTAATACTACAAGGTTTCTGTTTGCATTTATTCATTCATTCACTGCTAGGAAAAACTAGAGGGCTAATTGGGTGGCTGGATGGGTTTAAAATTTCCTTCCAGAAAGCATTTCCTAGCTGTGAAAGAGTACTGAAGCAAAATTTAACTCTCTAAGCCCCTTCACAGAAGATTTTCTTTAAAGGAGTACTATCAAGATAAAGATATCCTTTTAGTGAGTCTTTTCTTGTTTGCTGTTATTATTATTATTATTATTAGTGTTTTTTCTTTTGCATGCTCCTTGAGGAACTGCAGCCCTGATCCAGCACACAGCTAAGACATTTATCTTTAGGAAAGGTTTTCATACATCTAATGTGAGGTGTGGTTTAGACAAACCAGTAGATAAAGTGGCATGGCTACTGTTTTTTTGTTTGTGGGTTGTTTTTTTTTTGGGGGGGGGGAAGGTGGAGGCTGTTGTTTTCATTTTTTTCCTTGTATTTGAACAGGGCTTATTTCAGGTTATCATAAAATAATGATTTTTGCAAATTGATAAAACTGAGTGCTGTACCACCTGAATCTTGATGGAGACCTACAAAAGAAGCTCCTGTGCTTCAGAAATGCCTCAGAGACCTACATGACATGGATTTAGGTTTAGCGTTCCTAGAGTACAGAACTAAAGTAACAGACAGCTACCTGCTTTCCTATGGCAAGCTTTGCCATGTTTGAGATTAACCCTTGGGACAGGGGAAATTAGTATATCCGGAAGGGCATGAACGCTCTTGAAAGTAGGATCTATGCTGGGGGAAGATAGGTTCCTGGCTCAGACCAGAGCCAGTCCAGTATGAAGGAAAACACTGCTTGCAGCCTTAACCCAGTTATGCCCTCTTTCATTTCCTGGGCACGCTGTGCTTGAATACAGGCCTTGAGGCTACCTGTACAACTACATCTGTGAGAATGCCTTCATTTCATGAATCTGGCAATGGGTGAAAGCAGATAGTTAATTTGCACTGCTTACTCAGTTTGTTAAATGGCACTGCTATGGAAAAAAATTTCTCCATGGGCAAGAGGGCTGGCTGTGGTTCTTATCTCTGTGGCCAGGCATACAAAGACACAAGCACAGAAGGCCTAATCTACTTGGATGGATGGTGGCCAAGCTCCTTTTGAACCCAAAGCACTGAAGTCAATGGGAGCTTGGCCTTGCCTAAAATCTGAAAAGGCAAGCCAAGCAACCATTATTGGCAAAGTCAGCATTTGGGTCTTGCTTCAGAAGAAGAGATAAAGCTTAGAGAATGAAGAGCACAGCAGGGAAGTGCCAACAGCCAGAGGTCATGAGCTTGGAATAAAGAAAAGAGGAGAACAGATGTTCATCTCTAAGTGAGAGGGCAGGGGTTATGTCCATAATGCCTTGAGTAGTACATCTGTCTCTCTGGCTTGATTGCCGGTTCCATGTGCCCCATATGTGGCAAACACCCTATCTTTTCCCCCATATCTATGCTTCTTCACCCAGGCAGCCCCTGAGCTTCCTCCTGGCTTTGCCTCTGCCTGACTGAGCACCAGCTGCAGGCAGTGCAGGGAATCTTTAGAGCAGACCAACACCAAGAGCATCTGTGAGACAATTTACAGAAAAGGTCTGAGAGCAAACTTTAAACTAGGCAGTTTAGGCACAGACTGCAAATACCTGAATTGAGCACACACAGCAAAACTGATCAAGGACCCCTGGCATTTATTTAAGTTTTATGCCACCATCTATATATTGTTATTTCTTAGCCATGCTGTCTGGTTTAAGGTTATCTTGGTCATATCTTTGTGGGTTACTTTCGTATAGGTGGATTAAGCTGCTGCTTTGCCACAAAACAGCTGGGATCACAATATCTAGGCTAAAAGACAATGTGATTTCTCTACTAAATGCATGCAGAGATATCTAATAGTAAATGCCCCTGATAGAGAATATCATTTTAGATAAAAGTTCGTTTGGGCACATTTTAAAATTGGATATAAATTATCTTGAAATAAACTCAAGTGAGAAATTAGAGGAGAGATGACAGTATGGAAAGCTTATTCCCATTAGTATTTGGGAAGATGTGAGGAAAGGGCAGCAAAAGACTTAGTTTTGTATCAGAATTTGATGTGTTTATTAACCGATTTTCAATTCTGATTGCTTGTGGTAGCAGCAGGAAAGATTTTATGAAAAGAGCTCCCCTTCCAGATTTACACCTTAGTTCTCAGGATCGTCAGAGGCCCCTACCTATTTGCTTAGCATCACCTGGTATATGCTTGAGTATGCTCACTCCACATGGAATGACCTCATGGATATGAGGGATCTTGGAGAGCAGACACATTTTCCCAAACCAAAAATGATTTCAAGTTCCTACAAGTCATTGTGCATGTGACTATAAGTCAACATCATTCAGGTCCCTTTCTTTCCAGGCCTGTTTAACTGTGTAGCTACCTAGAGCTCTAAGGAGACCTCCTGCTTGCCTCTTTCACATGCGGTTTTGCATATGAAACACTGCTCAAAAAACAAGCCTGCTGCCTCTCTTGCTTTGGATAATGGCTTTGTTGTTCCAAGCATCCTGTTTTGTTCCTCTTACTGTCCTCAAGCCTGCAGAGCAGTGGGTGGCTGGACAAAGTGCGGAGATCCATAAATCCTCTAGGCTTCCTCACTTCTTTCAAAACCAGAGATACTTACAGTGTCACCACGTGCTCAGCTTCCCCAGGAACAAATCAACACATCTGTGGAATTGGAAAGTCATTATTTTGTTATTAACAAGATTAGCTGTTTCTTCAAAATCAAGCCCAAACGGTTTTGCGGTGAGGAAAGTTTTGGATTCAAAGCTATAGGCTCTGCATGTGAATGTGAACTTAAGCCCCCTCTAGGTTCATCTATATACACAAGACAAGTGGAAAGATGGATCGATAGTTAGATGGATGGATTGTAATGTGTTTTATATGATATATAGAAAATACTCTGAGTGCAGGGATGGCCAGTAGCAATCATTCTCGGGGGTAGGCATCAGAGCCTGATGACTGACTGATTTGTAAAGGTCAGACCCTTCAAGATATTTTTTTCATACCTCATACATGCCTATTTCAGGTCTTCTCATCTGTTTATGTACATGTCTATGACACAAATCTGGTCAGGCAGAGAAGAACGTCATGGGAAGGAATTGAAAGTCTACTAGCTATATAAGGTCTGGAATGGTCAGTAGAATCATAGAATCATAGACTCGTAGAATGGTCTGGATTGAAAAGGACCATAATAATTATCTAGTTTCAACCCCCTTGCCATGTACAGGGTCGCCAACAACCAGACCAGGCTGCCCAGAGCCACATCCAGTCTGGCCTTGAATGCCTCTAGGGATGGGGCATCCACAACCTCCTTGGGCAACTTGTTCCAGTGCCTCACCACCCTCTGTGTGAAAAACTTCCTCCTTATATCTAACATAAATCTCCCCTGTCTCAGTTTAAAACCATTCTCCCTTATCCTATTGCTATCTACCATCTTAAACAGCCATTTCCCCCTCCTGTTTATATGCTCTCTTCAAGTACTGGAAAGCCATAATGAGGTCTCCCTGGAGTCTTCTCTTTTCCAAGCTAAACAAGCCCAGTTCCCTCAACCTTTTCTCATGGGAGAGGCTCTCCAGCCCTCTGATCATCTTGGTGGCCCTGGCCCTCCTCTGGACCCATTCTTTCTTATCTTTCTTATGCTGAGTGCCCCAGGTCTGGATACAGTACTCCAGATGGGGCCTCACAAAATGGGGCCTCTGTATTCCAGATTTAGTTCATTACTACAATTCATTAAGTCACTGTGAATTTTTTGCCAAACTTTCTTAAAGGTTTATTCTCCCTACTCCGCCATTAATCCAGCATTGTATCAGTTTGTGCTGCCCACACAGAAGTATACTGAAGGTGTACTCACATGGCATTTCATGCAACCATAGCAGTAACCTTTGTTCTCATGGGAGCAGGCATTTTCTTTATGCGTTATAGATGAAATGCAGAAATATAGAAGGCTGGCTGTATAGTTGACCTATGCTGAAGCAGCTTTTCTGATTCTGTAACACTTGTGGAAATTTCCCTGATCAGAGGACCTGGGCCATGAGTTTATTTTTTCTTCAGAGAGGAGATTGCTTTGGATTCAGTCTTATAGCAATTTAGTTTAGATCACTGTAATTCAATTATGTCACTCAGAATAAGGTACAGAGTGATTTACTTGAACTTTGCAATTACACACACACAATCCAATTGTAGGTGATTTTCTTGGCCTTTCCAACTTTGACACTAATATACTTTATATTTCCTTAGGGCCTTCAATCACAGCAGATTTTGCTCAGTGCTCTAAAAGTTATGACCCACTCTTAAAATACATTCATGACAATACCTTTACTCGCAAGAGTAACTGTGTAGACTTCAGTGGGATTACTGTTGTGTACATGGTACACAACTCAAAAACTAAGAAGAAATGGTAAAATGAAATTCCTTTTGGTATTTTTGGTGGCATTTTTTGAACAGAAAGACTTTTCCACCGAAATGATAAGGAGTAGCCATATTTTCAGGAAATTTCAGGGCAGTTACTAACAAATTAATGCCTGCAATTAACATCTGACCTATATCATGGAATCATCAAGAAATGCATGACATCTTTAGCAATCAAAGTACTTTAGAATGGAATTGTCATCCATGAAACTAGCCAGTGTCTACTGAATACACAGACACATTAATGCCCAATAAGCATTTGCTAAGAACTGACAGCTTCCATCAACATCACATCCTTTGCCGTCAGACCAAAGGAGTGTTCCATCATAATTTAGAGGACTGATGTCTAAACAATACCCAGCACAACAGAATATGGTTGAGCAGGAAGAGTTATTTATTCACCATAATGCCTGCTCACATCATTCAGACATAAATTACAGAACTTTTGTTTAACACCAGCATTTAGATAGATTTTTTCCACCAACAACCTTCATGATACATTGGGGTATTCTTACCTTCATTTGACAAAAGAGAAAGCTGAGAAGGACACAGATATAGTAGTATGAAATTCATCCAGAAGGCCAGTATACAGCTGGAAGCTAACCTTGTCAGATGTTGAACTCTCTACTTTCTAGACTGTACCAGCCTGATTCTTTGGGAACATGAGTAAACATGGGCAACAGATTACCTTTCCTTGCAGTATTTGATGCAAAGCCTAATCATGCACCCAATCTGTTATACATCCAAACTGTAGTCTGTTATTCAAATTTCTTAAGGCCTGTAAGGAGGGGGAGGAAACACTATTATTACGTAAATGATCAGTGTGGTCATCTTCTATGGTTTCAAGCATCCTACAACCTCTGGAATAACTTTTTTGCCTGCTGAAGAGTCTTATTCCTTTAGCACAGCCAGCCAATCATCTCCAACATTGCTCTCTTCTGCACAGGATATAATTTTCCTAATGATTAGTGGTATTTCTTAGTGGTATACCAGTGATCTTCAGCAGCTCCTTCCTCAGTTTTCCTTCCTATTTCTGATCTCATTTGAATCTGTTCAAGGCAAGTCTCCACCCTTAATTCTCCACCTTCATTCTTACTGTTTTCAGTTCTGTTTGTCCATCGTCATGCTTGATTGAGCCTTAGTCCTAGCTAGAAACCCTGTGTAATTTAATGAATAATGAAAAAGTGAGACAAGAAAGGGAAAGGTAGTAGGAATAGCTAGAGGAAGAAAGATGGAGACAGTGAGAAATCAGCTGTCTCTGTTTCCTACTCTTCTTTCCCAGGTGATCCTTCTACCTGCTCTAAATTAATATCAAAGCCAGGGGGAGCAGGAAAAGGTTGGTGGGGGAGAAAATGACAACCTTAGGGGAAAAAAATCACGATACAGAAAAGCGTCTGTCCCCTGTCTAATTCCTGCAGAGGCCTGTAGCTGATGGTGCTGAGAAAAATACAGTAGCAAGCTCTGACATTTCATTTCTGCAGAGAATTGAAAAAGGGCTTGCTGTAATTCATCGCTTCTTGTAACTCAAACCCTTTTTGACAGGAGTACCTGCGCTGTCTTTTAACAGTGGCACCATGGTGGCTGTAATTGGACATGAAAAATGATGTCGTGTTTCCACTTGCAGGGAGGATTGGGGTGGGCGTAGGTGGGGCAAATGGCAAGTTGATATGGGAAGATGAATTTGGCATTATTTGAATGAGTTGGTTTTAGGCAAAGGGAAGGAAAAGACAAAATGAAGGTTATGAAGTGTAATGAGTAGAGTAATTTTGTCCAAGGTGAACAAAAACAACAGCAAGGATGGTTTTCAGCAGAGATGAAGGTGCAAAGAATGAAAGGAAAGTGAGCAGTATAGTGCAGCTGAAGTTTTAACTCCCCAATTAAGCCAATCATTTACAGCTTTTGTGGAAGAAAGGCCCATAGCACCCTATTCTGCAATAGCATGGATTCACATTTTTGCAGTTACACAGCACCCATGGTATCTGATACTGTGGGAGTCTGAGACACAGAGGTTGCATGATGCCACATGAGTTACATAAATGTGAATAAAACTCTGGTTCTTCATTGCTGTTTGCCACCTCTTTGAAAACTGGGTCTTTTGTGTGTAACCAGAAATTCAAGTTACATTTTCTGGCGCTTTTTCCAGGACCTCAGCAGTGATGTTGAGTAAGACGCTTTCAAATCATTACTGTGGTCAAATTGGCCTTTGCATCATGAATGGGGCATTCTGGGACCATAAAGTTGGGAATCTTATAAGCACTTCAAATAGATAGATGCTCATGTTTCACACAGAGCATGAACATTTTCAGTCATGTCTTAAAAGGAAGGAGAAAGGCTACAGATAAACTCATGCCAGATTAATAGATACTAAAACAGTATGTCCCTCAACAGGGATAATCTAGAATGAGAATTCATGATCATATTTCAAAGGAGACCGCAGAGAACATCTGTGGGCAGAGGAAAGGAGGACCACTGCAGCAAAGAGAAGAGTAACAATTCCTGGAGGATGACCTTCCAGATTTTGTCCAGTCCATCTGTCAGTTAAATACTGGATTAGCCTACCTAGTTCTTTTTCCCCGAAATGCCAAATCTCTCTAAAAGTCTTTTTAGTGATATGAATCACTAAAAGTTCACAGCCAATCTCTAGTTCCTATGATCCCTTGTGGCTGCCCAAACATTAATCGGATTTGTTGATTGGCATTGGTATTAGCACCTTTCTGTTTTCCTCAAATCTGAGGTTTCTTCCTCTTCTTTGCCTGGTTGGGGTTATTCTGATGAAAACTACAGATTCCTGTAGGAAGGCTTGTGTGAAATATGTAATTCTTGACTGTATTGGCAGCTACTGGCACATATATTTCATGACACGGGAGGCATTTAAAGATGTAGAAGAGAAGTTTCATTGGTGCACAGTAGTAGCTGCCTTGGATTTCCTGAGCTTTAGGGCACCATGACAAGTTTTTAAGGCTTCATGTGCTGACTCTCTCAAAAGCAATTCTAGGTTCAAATTCTCCTCACAATTCCAGGAAGGGGTATCCACCTCTAGTGTACTGACCTGAGTTCTTCCCTCATAAGGGAACTGAAAACAGTAATTTGAGGTCACTGACTTTTCTTGTTCAAGGCAAAGATGACGTTATACAATCCCATTTACTCCAATATTTCCCTCCTGTTGTGAGCCCAGTTGAGTGCCATAGGACTGTTCTTCCACCTGACACACTCCCATGGTCCACCAAGACAAGACATTAGAGGTATCCATAACATTATTCCTGAAAACACTTTTCAGAGAACTGTAGTTAGGGGTAAAAAAAAAATATTTCTTTGCACAATGACTGTTCACAGCTCAAGAATAAGCAGAGAGCTTGAACCTCTGAATTCCTTTCTAAGCATGTGCTTCCCAGACTGGGGAAAGTACATTTTTCTTTCTCCACATAGTCTTTCTCTGTTCCCCATGCCATCTGCCTTCTCCCACAGTATCTGTGTAAGGAAAGAAAAAAGAAAAGAGGGAGAAGAAAGTTTTATCGATGGAGGGAGGAAACTTAATTATTTTCCTCTCAGTGTTTCTCCCTATAATGGGTATCTTTCATGTCAAGATGATCTCAATTTGTATTATGGGCTCTGTGCATACTGCACTTTCTCTTTGGTCTATAAAGAAATTGTCAAGTGTATAAATCAGAGTGCACATTAAATGACACTAGCTTTTTATTTATTAATTTACCTAAATATTTCTTTCTCTCGTTTTGCTAAAAAACTTGATGTTCTCATCTGACTTTTGTGAACTGACCACATCCAGTTCTTCACAAGCAGGAAGAATTGTTCCAAAGGCTGATCACTTGAATTCAGTGGGGATTTTTGTGGCTGTTAGCACACCTCCTACAAATTCCTACCTTATGTGACCACTTCTCTTTCCAACTGTCTGGAATGCAAGTTCTCACTGTCTTTGAATGAGCAGCAGGGACCACATATGTTTAATAGATCTTTAAGTGCCTCCAACAGCTAGGTGCTCAAGTGTGGTTACAGGAGCACTATGGCAGGATGTCCATCCTGCTGACAACAAATACATTGCTTCTGGCTCTGCTAATATTTGTGATAGTTGTGTGTGAGGGACAGACCTTTATATTTGCAGAATCAGGGGCTGATGTGAGGTTTACCCAGTACTTTGTAGTTTTTAGCACTTAAACTGCCTGGATTTTCTAGATGATGCTGGCATATAGAAGAGTAGAATTTGCTCAGTGATGTCTGAAGCCACTGATCCATCTTTTTCCAAGTGTGATTCTAACTGTAGTCAGTTTATGGCTAAGTACATTTTCCTCTCGAGACAACAATGCAGAAGGATCTGCGAAGCTCTCCATCATCTTAACCTACTTGTCAGCCAGTTTGATGACTTTTTATTACCAAATATGTGTTCAGAGCAATTAGAATAAATCTAAATGATTACAAACTACTTTCAAGGAAAAAAAAAAAAAAAAAAAAAAAGAAAGAAAGAAAAAAGAAAAAAGAAGGAAATGAGGGGAAAAAAAATATCAAAGAAGAAAAGGAAACAGATTTGTTGGCCAGCTGCATTTAGCCACAAAGAAGAGAGGGGCAAAATCACCTCTACTGCATTCCTAGGTAGTAGAAAGTCTAGAAGAGAAGCATAGAGATGCTAGAATAATAAGATATTTTGCATGTTACATAGTAGTACTGCCTACATATGGACATCACAACTAAAAAGATTGCAAGACTTCTGTTGCAGTGATAGCTGGTACAAAATTGGAGTTTCCAGTGTTTTCCAGAGAAAAGAGAATAATTCAGATCTATGCCTACCTCAGACTGAGAAGAATTAGGAAGGGAAATTGTCATCCCTGCATTTTCAGACTCCCCCACAAAGCTCCATCAAGACCCTTCCTCTTACCCCTACTCAGAGAGCACAGAGGTGGCTATGGTTAATGTATTTTGCAGTCACGACATAGTACACTTCTGAGTACCTCTGCCCTCTGCCTGGAAGCCAGGACAGCTTTACTGGGCCTGCTGCAACTAACATGGGATCCCAGTGAGATTCCATTCTGTTTAACCCCCATCTGCCTCTTTTTTTTTTTTTTTTTTTTTTTTTTTCTTTTTCTTTTTTTTCTGTTTGTTTTGTTTTGTGGTATGAGAAGGCATCCTGACACTTAGCCAATTTTTGGTCTGACTTTATTGGGAAGCAGTGTGTTGGCAGATTCCTATTGCCATGTTTCAATGCCGTGAAGGAAGAATCAGGAAAAGGCTTTCAGACGGAAATCTTGGCTGTTTCTGATCCAGTCTGCATCCCCAGCTATTAATAGCTATTAATATCCTCATCTCTTGTATCAGACATTGAGATAGACACTAGCAGTAAGGATTCTTATAAACATCCACTGCCACTTATCCTGAGACTGTGTAGCTCTGGGTGTCAGGGAACTCCTTTATGGACCTTTTTCAATGTGGAAAAAGATAATAAGAGTGGCAGTGATGGGAACCAAACCTGGCCAGTCACACTAACCGTGTGCCTGCACCAGTGACCTTCTGTCCCCAGCACCATAAAGGAAGAAGGGGACTCGACCATCTGTGTCTGTGTTTACATGATCCCTGTGAGCAAGCAAGGCTGAAGGCAGCACTTGGCTAGCAGCTGGTGTGACTGACCATGTCAGTGTCCTGTCTGTCTGTTCTGCTCATGTGTCTCTCAGAATATGCTAAGCCTTGCTACGGACTGGACCTGCAGAGGGGAAAGAGGCAGCTGTGTTTCCCAGCCTGGGCTGAGACCCCAACTCCCAGGCAGCATGATAGGTCCCAGTGGCCAGGCAGAAGCTGGGTCAGAGTGATTGAGAAGTCTGCTGTGCTCTGCACCTCACTGAACACTGGAGACAGTGCTGGTTGTCAGTGTTTTTCTTACAGGGATAAATTAGAGAACAAAAATCATATTTTCAGCACAATGGCAAGATTTATATATGTGCATATGTTCTGATGTAAGAAAGGAAAAACACATTTGAAAAAGCAAAAGAGGGAGAGGGAGGTTTTGACTAACTTACTGTGCCCGTCCTCAGAAGAAAGTATCAATGGCCAGCACTTCCATGACATGGGCAAACTAAATTCAAGTACCATTCCCCCATACTGCTGATAGTCATAGCCAAACCTCCTCCTGAGCCAACGGTTGAGGTGAAATTTACTTTGCAATTATCTTTTCACCATGACCATCTCGAGAAACCTTTGCAATTAAAATTTTACTGAACCCGTTGTTCTGACAAAGCACTTCTGTTCTGACACAGTAGCTTTTTCAGAAGAAACCATTAGAAATTTAAAAAGTTACATTTAAAATTTCACAACCCAAGTGAAATGAGTCAGACCTCTCTCCTGGTGTGATTCAGCAGAGCGCCTGTCAGGTAAATGGGGTGGCACTGAATTACCTCAGACCAAGAAGCTGCCCAAGCAGCCTGTGCTCTGTGGTCACTTCTTTGCTTACTAATTGCTTTTTTCCCTCCTCAGGGAGCATATTCCTGTGCTTACTATGATGCATGACTCTATATATGAATACTCGATTCCATTGTTAAATATCTGTCTCTCTTCGTTTTCTCTTACAGATGAATAGACCGATCCAGGTGAAACCAGCGGACAGCGAAAGCCGAGGAGGTAGTTGACTGCATTGCTTTCAGCCACAGTGCTAAGTATAATTGTTGTCTCTGGCTTCTCTCAGGCAATGTGCTGATCAATTAGTAACGTAATCACTGCCAAAGAAATTCCCTCTGCAGCAAAGATTCTCTTTATTAAATCTCCTTTACTTCGTCTCGCTTTCCTCATATTCAATTATTATTTGATTTTAAAAGGCAGGCAGGTGCCAGAGATTGCCTGGGAAACAAATAACTGCCTTGTTAAGAAGTGAAGCATCAGGCACTGACTTAACAAAGTTTAACAGCAATGACGGCAACATAGGTTTTTCAGACCTATGTTCTGCTGAGCTGCAGAGGTGTTTAATGTGGTTAGGATAAAGCAGACATTTTACGATTTATCTGACCATGTTGTTTCTCCTTGAACTGAAACAACTCTGGTCTTGGACAAGGTAAATTGTTAAGAGTTTTCTACACCTGCATCAGCTTATGTGGATAAACATGTTGTGGAAGCTGAAGACTTCTATCAGAAAGAGGGAGTTATTCGGGATTTGTATAGGGGTAGCTGGAGTCAGGAGCTGGTCTTTCTCTTTTCTATCCTGCATGGTGGATTTGGAAGGCTTTGCTAAGTGACCATTCAATTGATCACTGGTGATAAGGTGTTTCCTCTGACAGGTTTTCTTTCTGACAGGTTTCTGTTTCTTTCTGTTTCTTTCTGACAGGTTTTCTCTCACAACTGATTTTGTGGCACTACAGCATACTTGTTCAGTAGGGGTCTGTTTGTCAGATAAAATGCAGGGCTCACTAAGAATGGGTAACATCATCAGTTATGTGGGACAAGTTTACACTCTATTTTCTTAAATTTGCGTATTTATGTATATATATAAACATAAATATATAATATTATTTATATATATATATATATAATGGCATTCATTCTTCTTTGTACCGATCTGCTTGGCTGAAAAAAACCAACACAAACTAGATGCTTTTGTCAACATATGCAGTTAAAGCAGTGGTGCTTAGGTATCATAGAAACATGGGAATAGATTTTGTCATCTAGTGATGATCTGGCCCTGAGTTGTATGAAAACTCTTTAATTTTCAACATGGACATAAACTTTTCTTCATTTATGTGACTACTATCTTTGTGTTGGCATTAGTGGAAATTCTCCAGCATGAGCTGCTTAAAAGGAGCAAAATGTCCTGCAGACAAAAGGTCCTGAAATTGTGGGGTTTTTTTTCAGTTGAAAGCTTTGGATTCTAGAGGCTTTGACTGCATCAGTGTGATGCTGAAAACTCTCCAGTGACTCAAGTCATTGGAAGATTTTGTACACAGCTCATAGGTAAAGGGCTGGTGTCACGGAGTGGTGAAACCAGCAAGTTGACAGAGGCTCTGTGAGGAAGAGTTGTGGTGCCGTGTAATTACAGAGCAGGGCAAGAGCTGAATACTGGAAAAGTGCTCGAAAGTCCAGGGATAAATATGGCACTTATGGAGTCCCCATAAAGTAAATTCAGGGGAGTTTGGCTAGCCGTGTGCAGAAAGCATTCAACAGGTTCTGCAGTGGCGAGTTCTTCTATCAAGGGACACAGCACTTTTCTAATCTGCAACAGAGCATGTCACACAAGGCAGCATCTTCTGGTGGTTTTTAACAGAACAGAGTCAATTTGCCCCCTTTTCCTTCCCCACTGAAGATCTGGCTCAGTGTTTAGTAGGTGTGGGTAAGCCATGGGTAGTTGTCACTGCAGATCTCCTAGGGGAAAAGGGAAAGGCTCAGCTGCCTGGGCAAATGAGGGGACATTATGCACATTCCAGTGGAGCTCATGCCGACAACAGGAGTGAAGGGAGAGCCTTTTGTCTATTTAATTAGATATACCAAAAAATAATAATTAGGCTGGCCAATTTGCTCAGTGTGCCTACAGGGTATGTAGCTCCCAATCACTTTTTTTTTTTTTTTTTTAATGCAAATCCCTAATAGAGAACACATGCCTGGTTTTCTGGGGAAGGTTTTCAAACTCTTGCTAAGAGCAGCTGCTTTCAGGAGGAGTGGATTGAACCGCAAAGGGCTCGGGTGGCAGTTTGATTCCATATTATCTGTCACACCAGTAGTTCCCTCTCCATTGTATTTTATCTAATTATCTCCCCAACACACACAAGCCTCATCTCTTTCTACCCACTCCGCTTCCGTATTTCTCCTGTCGGTGGTGATCATAATGTAGGGCCAACCATGTGTGCTCATCATTGGTGTGAAAGACACGCTGTCCTAATTTCCCACTGTCAGGCTGCTTGTGGGCTGGTGATGTTTCAGAACGGCATGACTCAAGGGCAACTATGGGAGAAAAGAACAATTGGCACCCAAGGGAGGCATTGTATGAAAACTTACGTTCTCTGTGAGTCCACCGGTTAAAGGAGGCAAAGCAAACAGAATGCTAAAAAGGAAGCTGTGTATCTTAGGAGCACATCAAAAGACTTCATTAGGGCTGCAAGATAAAGGTCAACTTCAACAACAAAGTTGTTAAGTTGTAGCTTATTATACCCAACCCATGTATCAGAATGGGACATGAGGAAAGGGGAAGGGCCTTGGAAGATTAAACATCTCTTCTGTACCGCACAGTCTGCTCAAAACCCACACTCTAAATACAACCCTGTCTTCTGACACATAGGGAATTTTGGTGCCAGGTCAAGGTATTAAAGAGAGGATGTGATGCTGTTTGAATCTGTAGTTCAGAAGTAGGCTGTAACTGGAAATGGTGAACAGTGTTCTTGAGGCAATGAGACTGTGTTTTACACAAGGACAAATACCCACATTTTCTTGAAGCATGAGCCCTTGACTTTCCCAGTAAGACCTCCCAAAACCCAAAGGTGATAGGAATCTGGAATTTACTCCAGCAATAGCAACAAAAGCAGAATCTGCTGGACAATTTTTTCCCTTGTTTTACAGTCTGGAATTCATTGGTCTTTAATCCATTCTGATTCTTGATTCTCAGTTGAAAACAAAAGTGGGTTTGTTGGCATTTGGTGTATGTGAGTGTGAATTTAGACTATCAGACCGTCTAGATTTGGGGAGGAATGCAAAATATTGCTTGGCACAAACTTCACTCATCCCAGCAAAATGGAAATGCTGACTGCCCCTTATTAGTTTTGCTGTTTTTATTATTTTGTCTGTTAATCCCCATATTGGACTAGGAGCAAGACAAAGAATGCAATTCTTTTCAATAAAAACTGGCATTATTTACATTTGCCTAATCTCTCAAGACTTAGAAATGAATGCATTTTCAATACATTTCTCTTGGGAAACAGTCTAAATTAATGGGAAAATTGTGCATCTTGCATTCCTCCCTATTTCTGTGTGCAAATGCTCACGCTGCAGAATGTTACATGGGAGTATTTCTTCTATTAAATGCTTCATGAGAATCCAGGTATCTCATAGGAAGGTCAGAATCCTTTGACATTTTATACAGACCTCAACAGTGATCGGATTGATAGAATGTGACAAAAAGGCAAAAATTCTGTATTTCTTTCAGAAAAATCAGTGTATAATTAGCTACATTAAGGATATCTTAAAATCTTTGTCTGACATTTATGCTGCCCAAAATTTGATTCCGCAGAAGTTATTTTGCCATGTGTTATGTTGTTTGATACCTTTTAGGCGTGTAAACTACAACTCCATGTTATATTCTGAGTAAGACAAATCCCAATTAAACAGACAGAATTTTCTATTACATTCATCCTGTTGATGACTTGACTTTAGTTCTTTGTCTTCTATTCAGCTCTAAAATTAGTTTTGTAGATATCAATGAATTAAAGTTTTGCAAACTTAGGGAAAGTCTGTTTTGTGGTTTGAGGCAAAAGTTTGGAGCCATTTCTTATTTTATTCACGGTATCTCTAGCCCTCACTAGACAACTCCTGATGTAGCTGGCAGGGTTAACCTGTGATAAACGCAGCCCTGAGGTCCCACTAGCTTGTTCTGGGAGTAACATTTTTTAAAAGGAAAGGACTCTCCTGCTACTCTAGTTACACTCTATTAGTGATGCTTAGATGCGCCATTGCCTCCACATTCCTCTCAAAGGACAGGAGAAGGTCCATAAAGGAAGGCATGCAAAGACACACACAGTGTGCTACCCAGGCTGAGTGTTAACCTCTCTACCCAGAAACAATTCACAGTGGTTTCTGGTCCTTCTGTATTTTATGAAGAAATTACAGAAGGTTCCTGGACTAAAGAAAATTAAAAAAAAAAAAAAAAAGCCAAAGTCTGAAGTTGTTCAGTTGAAAGGTAGCAGTGTCCTGCAGAGAGGGAGTAGAGGGATTTATAGGAGACCCTGCAGTTTGTCACATTGCAGCGCTTTCTGCATGCAAGACTTCACAAATCTACAAAAGCCTCTGTGTCTGTTTGTGCTTGTAAGAAAATTTGTTTGTGTATGTTTTGCAGAAGGCATGTGCAGTGTCTTTTTTGTCTGCTGTTTAGGGAACGTGATAGCAGCTGCTGGAAGATTTGGACTGTCATTTTTCAACTGACTTGCATCATTTCTCAAGCTGTTATTCTGTATGCAGGCTCTGAAATTATCTGTTTGGTTATGGTTTATTCCAGCTTCAGAACAAAATGTCCAAGCGCTCACAATATGCAGCAATACTGTGGTGCTTTGCTCATGCACCATGATCTGTTTCTTTTTATTCTCTTCCATCAACTCAGCAATTACGACAGCGCCAGAATGACCTCTCTACAGTTTATAGGGCCTATTGTCTTTGGGGACAAAAGTCTGGATCTATTTCTTATTTCATCTGTGGCATTTCTAACTCTCACTAGCCCTCTGCCGCAGCTGGCAGGGGTTGTTTGTGATGAACATAGCCCCACTCACTATCTGCTATTTAGCTATTTTTCATTTAAATATTTAGAATTCAATGGCTCATGCTGTTGGCCAAAATGTCTCAGGAATCTTCCTGTCCAGATACTAGCCAGATTCAGGCTAGGTTAACTGCTGCAATCAAACATGACTAGTTGTCTTCAGATTGGTTCGGCTTTACTCTGCTATAACAAAGCCATGTGGAATTATTTCCTTCTTCTCTGGAAGTGAAAAGGTCTATACACTGACCAGGAAGATGTGAAGAAGAGAGCTAAGGGTAAATAAGGAAGTGGCAATCTTGGCAGAGCTCAGCATCTCCTCTCACGCACTTCTCAAACTTAGGCTCTACTCATGTGCCAGAAATCCAAGTCTGAAATTATGCATACATCAGACTTGTACCATCTCGTTCTTTTCTTTGAATCACATGTCTTGCCTAGAATGCCAGATTCCATGGAAGCCATTTTACTAGCATTTCTCTGGCTTTTATCTTTGTTGAACTTCCTTAATTACTTCCCACCTCAAAAGCTGGAAAGCAGGATGATAAAATGTCTTGTTTTCCAAATGGTGATCCATTCATCCCACTTTTACTTGGCCTGCCTGGATTTTTCTTCTCCTCAGTTCCTCTTTAACAGTCCCAGAGACATTCAGCAGGACCAGGCAGTCAGCACTGGCAAACAAACTATAGAATCATAGAATCGCAAGGTTGGAAATGACCTGCAAGATCATGTAGTCCAACTGTAACCTAGGGAGATAATGTTCTCTCTCTCATGACTAGACAGAAATATCTAAGCTGATCTGACCTGAACACATCTTTGGGGGCCATCATTAACTCTACCAAAATCATCATAAGCCCTGTAGTATTCACCCATATCTTTTATAGTTCAAGTTGTGGGTGGTACAAGGAGGTGCTTGTGAAGATCACACAGAACATGTGTGTCACACTTGGCTGTGACCAGTACACTTTTCAGGACAGAAATACTGGCCGGATAGTAGCAGCTCTGTCTTCACATTTTTTTGAGGTCTCAACTCAAGACCTCTGGACAAGTAATTTGCCACACCCTTATCACATTCCACCTTTTTTTTCCTTCAGTGCCCACAAATTTAGAAACTACATCTCTACTTCTTTATCTTCCCTTGCAGTTTGAAAGGAGATTTTCAACTCTGTACTTCTAAATCTCACAGTGTCGTATATATGCTCTTACTTAAATTTGCCCAAAATGTGATTGGTCAACTGTTTTCCTTTCTAACAGGAGAATTTTTTTTTTTTTTTTTTTTTTTTTTTTTTTGCAGAAAACACAGCCCACACCTAAATCCATGTATCTTCTCTCTGTTAATTGCATATTCAGTATTAAATAGCTCACTGCAATTCTCTGGATGAAGGAAAAAGAAAAGTAATGGTTGTTTTAAAGTAATCTAGTATTATCTTAAAAAAATCCTTGGGGAAGGGAGATGAGCTTAGGAGTCAGAAGGGAAAAGAACCTTGATATCATTCTGGGAGTCAGCCTTTTTGCCTTAGAGTTTGGAGAAGTATCAGAACCCACAGAAAGCATTAGCAAAGCCCCATTGGCAGGGTGGGTACTGAGGAACAGCTGTTGGAGATACAGTCAATTTATGAAGTCAGTTTGTCTCTCTGCCTACTTGGTCATGGCTGGGGAAGAATTTGAACCGGAGCCACAAGGACCATCTTATATTGCATAGGCTTGAGCATCTCTCTGGCCATTTCTGGACCATGTTTGCTGGTTTCCTTCCGGTGAAAACATGGATTCTCTGAGTCCAGGGCAGAATCAAGAAACTCACCCATACCTGGGCTTCTTTTCACTCAGTCCATCTTAGAGAGGAAACAGTCTTCCAGAGGCACAGCTGAACTTTAGACCCCAGTGCATGTGATGGAGGCTGCTACAGCAATGCCACTAGGTTTGAAGGAAATCTGTCTCTGGTTTTCATTCCAGAACAGAACATCTGTTAAAAAACTTTCAAAAAGTGGTGTTTTTTTCCTTAAATCTCAGGATAAGGTTGATCTAGAAACAGGATTTTAGTAGTCATGGAGATCTTCTTTTTCTAGTTGTGTCTTGTCATAGGGCCAATCAGAGACTATGAGAAATGAAAAATCTCCTTGTGTTGTAGAAATTCACGACTGCACTGCCATATTGAGAGCTGATTCCCTGTTGTATTCACAGGGTCCTGTTTTCAAGCAGGCAGAAGGTGCCATCAGTGCTGCATGCAAATATATCAGTTAATTCAAAGTAGCCTTGGATGACCCTGTTTGTGCTCTCTTCTGTCTGGTAAAACTTAATTCTGGGGGAGAAAAAGGGCTCCAGCAAATCCTTATGTGTAGTGTTTTATATTCGATGACACTACTGAAGGCTGATGTGCTCCACTTCGTACTCACCTACTGAAATTGTATAAGGGAAATCAAACTTTTGTTCACGTCTGCCCTTTCCATTGTGATTGAAATCGATGGAAGGGTGCCCATCAGTAGAAACTGGAAAAATTCCAGGGGACATTGTGTTCTAGCACATGTCCTCAGGACAACCTTTTAAAATAGAGCATTAAGGAAATAAAAAGGGGGGGAAAATAACCCAAAACTAACCATACTGCATATTTTTCATATAGCGTCTGTAACCTAGTAGTTTACTGACAAGAAGAGCCTAGAGCAGAGCCTATGGAGAGGCTGGGGAGCTCACTGCCTTGAGGTTCTGATATCAGTTCTTCTCTCTGCTGCTGAGGTACCACACAACTTTTGATCAATTATGTAACTTTGACTCCTTTCTTCTCAGTCTTTCTGCATTGCCTGTGTAAGTTATGATATGCTTTTATTTGCTTATTTCTTGTGGCTAGTGCCTTGGGCATTTAAGAAAGATGGGCTGTCAGTGTCATAGGGTTAAGACACTGGTGAAAGCTTTTAGTTGTGCCCAAAATGATGTGTACAGGACCAAAAATCCAGTATGGTATGTAACTGGATTCTGTGTAACAGAATAAAGATGGAAGAAGTGGCGAAGGGAGTGGAGGAAATAAAAAATAAAATTCTGTAAAAAAAAAAAATCTGCCTTTGTAAATACAGTCCAACCTCCTAGGTGAACTTAGGGACGCATTACAGTCCTGCTATCTTTTTTTAATGTAAAGGTTGTTTGTCAATGGGTTTTTATACAGCATTAATAATACATTTATAGATACACTCCACAATTAATTGCAAAGCATTTATGGCACTGAACAGTTAGAATGCATTATGATAATTACTCCTCATGCATTGACTTTATTGTAAAGGTTTTGCTGATCATTATAATTGGCTTGTTATTACACAGGGATATAATAACACCTCTCTGTATAGTAGTTCATAGCACATCAATAGCAAATGCATTCGCTTTACTGGAAGCAATGCACATTTTATTAGAATATAGCTGAATAAGTGCAATCCATGTAGACAAATGAAGTTTCTAATTAACTGTCTCACAAAAGAGTTGAAATAACAGCCATTTATTATGTATTTTTCTATTGACTAACTTGTAGTTATGGTTACATGGACATCTCTTTAAAAAATGGTAGGCATGTTTTGCTATTCTTGCAGAGAAGCGTTTGGGAGAAATGGAAAGTATAGACTATTCTTCCACCTAGTGTTGAAGAAAATAAGAGTGACTAATGCTCACACCTTACAGATTTAATTTACTTGTTCAGATTTTCCAGGCTTTTTCCCTGTGACTTTGGTCTGATAATCACAGGGGATCCAAATTTCATCACATCAAATCCCAGCCTAGCTCCTAGAGGGGAGCATGCCTCCTGAGTGATGTACGAGCTTCCACCACAGAGTCAACAATGAGTTAGGTGTGAGCTGTCTGGTGCTGTGCCTTCTCCCATTGGGTATTGTTTGCTGTTTTTTGTTTAGTTGATTGGTTGCTTTTTTTTTCCCCTTATATTTTACCAAATGATATTTTAATGAAAATGCACAAGCCATCTTCCTCCCCATGACAAAATCCCAGTATTGGATGTTCCTATAAAAAATTTCAGAAGGAAGAGCCCTTAGGAGAGACCTGATGCAAAATGTGAAGTAAAGAAGAATGACAAAGGGAAGAATTACTATTAAAAACAAAAACAAAAACAAACAAACAAAAACAACAACTAGTAAAAAAGAAATTAGTATAGAAGTAGCATATATCAGAAAACTCAGTTTTTGCAGATCACCTAGAATTGTGGTAAAAAGAATAATATTTTATAACTAATAAAAAAAAAAGAATACTACAAGGTCTCCAGATTTTCTCTCCTCCTCCTCATCATTACTCAACTGAAACATTGAGTTTCAGTTCTTTCTGGCAATGTAGAGCTGAATGCATCTGCCACAGACGTGTAATTCATGTGTATTTATTTCTCCATCTAACTCAAAATGTTAGCACTGTCAACCTGATCACTTTTAAAATCCTGGTCCTAGATAAATAAGTTTGTTTGTTCTAGATCTGTTAAGCTCAAACAACTAAAGTGCTGCTAAAGTATTACCAGAGTATAAACTGAGCCCAGCATCCAGCATGTAATGCTGTGTACCTGTTTGTTCATGACTGCCACTTGTTTACTGCATGCTTGCAAAGCCCTTTGACTCTTATGTAATCCAGGGTCTTTCTGGGAAGTAGGTGTTATTGTGATGTGGGAGCTACGAAATGCCTGGACTACAATCAATATCCTCAAGTCATAGACACAGCAAGTTTGCAGTTGAGCAATTTAAGCATAAAAATGCCTCAGCCTCTCTTGGTGAGGTCTGAACCCCCTCAATCTACTGAGTGTTTCACTAGATCAGTTTTCCTCTTTGCCTGCTCAGATCCCATATGACAGTGCCACAGCTCTCAAGAAGCTTTGAGACTCAGGAGATACTGGAGGTCAAGCAAACTTTTCTCCATGACATATACAGCTTTTTTTCAATTGCAGCATGTATGTGAAATCAATCTGGGAGGTGGAAAATCAGTATGTAAATAATTCAGTGCTTTGAGTAAACTAGCGTCTAGTGCTTTTACCTAGAAGTTGAGCTTCTTAGCTAGGATCGTTGGATTAAGGGCCAGAAGAAATTTTAAGCCAGGATTTCATGCCACTCTACTTAAAATGTTGTTTCTGGCAGCATTCACTTCATCTGGGCTTAGTGCTTAAATATTGAGCGTATGGTGGAAGCTAATTACCTTGGCTTCTGCTATGGAAAGTGGAGAGGAAGAAGTACCTCTAGAAGGTGATTCAGCCTATCCTGAAACAGCTGGGATAAAAGCTGCTCTGAAGTTTCCCCTCTCTCTCTCTCCACTGAATATGGAGTGAATTTATGGCAACTAACAGCTTTAGGTGTCCTGCTTTTAGGCATCTGAAGAGAGGTAGGATGGATCACAACTTTTACCTTTATGGGCTCCAGTTTTCCATTTGTATCATAAGAATGGAAACAATTGAATTTTCTGAATTCAATTATTCTGAAAAAAATTCTGAATTTTTTGGTTTTTGTCCTAAAACGGAAAAAGATCTCTCTCCATTAATGTGATTATTTCACAGTGTTGTGAGAAGAATAAGACGGGTAGCATCCCAATCAGCCTGAGCAATAGAGATAATCTGATCAATTTTAATTCTTCCTTAAAAGCAATTTGCATTTTTATATTTGGGATTTTTACCACTCCCATCCTCATGTCAGGAAGTGAACTCAAAATACTAATAAGGAAAGATTTCAAATTGAAAGCAGTGTCTAACATCTGTGTCTTTAAAATGTGAAAATGTGTTTTCATAATTAACAAAAATATTTTTATCTTTAAAACCAGCCTGTTTCGGAATCTGTGGTGGAAAATGAATATGACCCCTTGTAATATCATTTGTAGAGAGGTAATTTTCAGGGCAGCACTGCACTGAAACATTTTCCCCCAGGGAAGATAAACAGTTGGCTTCAATTAGTGAGGGACAGTTTCCTTTCTTTTCAATTTTAAGGGCAGTGTTGCAGCATGATACTGCACAGAGGAAGCAAAAGCTGTAGAGTGGGCAATAGATTGCAGCTTGAAAGACTGAGGCATCAATTCTTGCATTGCTTCAGATTTCCTAGTGGACCTTAAAGAGATTATTTAGGACCAGGCTATTATTCTCACTCTTTTTGAAGTGTTGACTAATATTTACCTTTAACTGTCTGAATATATACATACATATGAAATTGCCCCAGTATCTTGCTGTAATTCCAGCTTTCACCTATAAAGTAGTGCTGCTGCTACAAGACTATAAGTGTTAATGATTATTAGGTGTCCAAGTTCTCTAATCATTAGTTCCACAGAAGTAGTTTGGCTAGATAAATAGAGATGTTCAGAAGTATCAAACGTGTTATGCTTCTCAAATCTCACACAGTCAATGGGGCTTGGGCATCTAAATATTCCCTTTGAAAATCTCCCCAAATAATGATGTTTAAATATTTCAAGCCAGCTTTATAGGACTGGTTCCTTTGCTTTTTGTGGAATCAGGTCAGGCTTAGTCCTCTAGGAGATGCTGCCTACTCGTACGTGGGAACTGCAGTGGGACACATCCCAACTAAAAGGGCAGAGCAGGTTTGTTTCATAACACAAGCTGAGATTTCCCAGTGATCAGTACTGTACTACAAGAGAGTTCAAAATAAGGGATAAGTAAGTCAAGTGTATTAGGATTGGAATTAATCGTGAGATGCTTTCTTGCAGCAGCCTAGTTGTAGGAATTCTGATAGCAGAATACTTCTTACCCATGAACTGCAATATGAATGGTAATTAATTGCCCCAAATCTTTAATTTATCCATCTCTTGAGTCGTTGATGAATGGCCAGATGCACTGATTATAAACCACAAAATACTGACACTTCCAAGTAGCCATCCAATTAACATAAAATTATGCCACAGTATAAGTTATATTGGATGAATTGCTTTCTTGGATATTTTTATTCCAAGATGAGTATGACTATTATTATTATGAGTAGCTAATGAAGAAGAGGTGTGGGAGAATGGGCCAGAACCTCAGGCAAGCAGGATTGAAGATAGAGTGAGCTTAATGACTTTAGAGATTGGACTGAACCAAAGCGGTCTCTCCACACTCAACATCAGAAATCTAATTATTTACTATCTATCTTGCTGCAGTGCTTAGGAGACCAGTTATGAACTACGACACCAGGTGTGTTGTAGAGTGCAGAACAGACGGAGGATCTTAAGAGCTTAGCCTCTAAGTATAGGACCAGATACAGAGTAGGATGCAGACCTCTCATATAATGTTGTCCCAGATGTGAGCAAAAGTGCTGTGCTGCGTTGTACAGCTGGGATTGAAACCAATACATCAGGCCAGATGCTGTGGAATTAGGCTCTTCCTGGGGAAAGGAAACATTAAGGACAACCATCAAGCAAAGCTTTTTCTGGGGACGTGTCCTGTCGTAAAACACAGGTGACATCCTGAATAACACACACATGATTTTAAGTTACTAGCATGACCTCATTGCTGAGAAGGACTCTCCTGTGCACTCACACTACATACTTATGGTTGGCACACTTCGTCACAGATGAGTGGAAAAGAAACTGAGGTTCAGCTGATATTTGAGGGGCACACTACAGTGACAGGGAGCAGGTTCTGCCACTGTGCCACCCGCTGCCACAGAGGCAGGTCCGTGGGAGAAACAAGGATGCAGAAAGAAATTGGAATATAGCGATCTCTGAACACCAACTGCCTCTTTAATGGGGAACTCTCCAAAGGGACTGGAGCCACCTAAAACAAAACAGGGGTCAAATACCACGAGAAGTTCAAATCCTGATGCAAGTATATTTCCAGTGCATGCAATGAGCTGAATTTATCCCCGTGTCTCCTTGATCTCAGCGTGTGATCCAGCACTCTTCCCTGCTATTACAGACAATGTTTTTTTATTAGAGCCTGTAGTGTTCCCTGATTGAAGTTTGGACTTTGAGTGGAAAGGCCAAAGCATGGTAGCAGTAGCTGTTCTTCTGCTGTTCTATGCTGGATTAAAGGAAAATTAATAGTTTTTAGATCTATAAGGAATCATTAGATCTCATTTAACCTCTTGCATAAACTGAGTGTAAAATTTCACCCATATGTTCTGTGCTGAGACTTCTGCCTTGCATTTGACTGAAGAATAAAGAAATTTAACCAGAGAATGACACTTCTGAGGCTTCAGCACTTCCTTGATATCAGACAGGTTGCAATTGCAGAGATGAACTTTCTGAGAAGCTTTTAATCATTAGTAATGTAACATCTTTGTGATCAGTTGCATGCAACAGACTAGAGAAAGCAGGGTATGTTTTCTAATAACAACATTTTGGATAGCAACTTGATGTGGGACATAAATGCACATGCCTCAATGCACACAAAGACACCTGGGGCAATGTTTTCCTGGGGCAAAGTTTTCCAGATTTTTCTAAAGAGACCCTAAGAAAAGGCACAGCAGGAAGATCCATAATCTTGAAGCTGAACAGGTGAAAATCTTCATTGTGTCTATGGACACAATGGAGTTCATTCAGAGCCCTGAAAGGGAGGCTTCCCAGAAAGTGGATATTCACATGCAAAGGAAGCAATTTGCATGTCTACTTCTGCATGATCCCAGATGAGCAGTGTTGTTATTTCCCCCACAGCACATTTCCATACCAACACAAATGGTTTTTTCTCCTCGAGTTTCTGGCTCCCTAGTCTCAAAGTGTGCTGAGCAGATGAGATATTTTCACTAAATAACTTGTATGAAAGTTACGCTGTCCCTAGCTCAGTAGAAGTATGTTACCTGCCTCAGCAAGTGCACACAGAAATGGGTCTTATTGCACGTTGGCAGACATTGTAGAGTAGCAGAATTTCCATGGGCAAATAATCAGGGGAAAAAAAACACCTCCATTTTACAGACATTAGGAACATGCTGACCTTTAACAACATCACAAGCCTTCACTCTCTCTTTAAAGCATTATATCAATCCTTAGGGGAAAAAAACTTGAAGCGAAGGATTGAAATCAGCAGTGGATCATAATGCTGGCTGTGCTATTCAATTGCCCTGCTGTATTTAGGAACCATTTAATTCTAGCTATTTTTTTTTTTGTTCTTGAATCTAAAAAAAGAAGTGACCAGGCTGGCAGTGACATGTGATTAATAGATTGCACCTTTAGAAAAGAGTTAGCAGAAGGAGATTAGCATTGCAGCCTATTATTTATTAATTAAATGCAGACACCCTATTTATACCAATGCTGATGACATTAGTTCATGTCCATGCTTTGGGACTGCATTATCCATCCAGTCTCCTAGCATAGTAATGATTGTTATTAAACCAGTGGTTGCTTCTGGGCTCCTTCTGTTTCTCTCGTGAGTAGAAAAAGACAGCCTCAAAAACTGAAGTGCCCACCTGAACTTTTCATTCAAATGCCTGCACTGTCACCAAGAGCCTGGGTTACTTTGCCGTGTCTCTTGGGCTCCTTGGGACATCACTGTCTGTTCCGAGCAAAGGAGATCAGTATTTCCCTGTAGCTTATGGTTCAGGGAAGATGAAGTATGCAAGGCAGTAAGCTGTGTAAGACCTTTTCTGTTGTTTAGAGGAGACGGGATTGCATTAGTGAGCAGATATGTACCTGCAGCTGCTATTTAAATCAGCAGAATGGAAAAGAATGATCACCAGTGTCATCATTTAGCTGTGCCAGGATAGAATATTACACTTTATATGGCTCTTGTTTTGATAAGCTGATCCTCCCACCTGCAAAGTGTTCAAAGGATATTCTGAGACCAGTCTCATGCTGAGGTTTCCATTATTCCTTGTATCTAGGCCCAGCTCCAACTTTTCTCTGTTTTCAAGATCCTGATGTTGCATGTGGGAGAACCAGCAAACAGACTGAAGGACTCTCATTCCACTTCTTTACCAGATATGAGTCTTGGGACAGGCAGATTTCTGTAAGACTGTTTTCACTTGCATCACTGAAATAAAATCACTTCTAGAGAAAGAAATGCTGATCCAGAAGATAGTTCTGGTGTTTTGATTTGAGGAAGTAGTGCTGCACCAGCTCCAGTTGGACCACACATGAATATCTGTCACTTGATCAAGTCTACTGTCATCACATGCCAGCAGAGTTTATAGACCATGCAGGTTTTGCCCTCAGAGTAAAGATGGAAATCTGTGCATTCATTGTCTGACTTCCTTGAATGATTAGTTTGAGTATCCACAACCCAAATACAGAAGCATATCATAAGTACTTATGCTTGAGAAGTTCTCTTGACTGGTTGTAGTGTGCACTTAATGGTATCTTCTCCATATAAGCAAATTACTTTCTACAGCCAGGACAGGCATGCTGGTCCTGAACAGGGGTAAGGTTTTATCTTCACTCTGTGAAAATGTGTCTCTAGTGGTACAGTGATGAGATCAGATACCAGTGTGTACTCAAGAAATTATTTACCATTTGGACCAAAACCTACTCAGATTTCAGTGGCCTTTGAACCAGGGCCTCCATAGAAGATCTGATGAGATCTGTCCAAGTAACTGACCCTCAAACATTCTCCTTCCATTAGCTATTTTCTTATTCAGATTTTCTTCACTAGTAATGTTCCCTCTCTGAAAACCAAACACTGTAACAGCCAACAATTAAAAGAATATTGAAGAGTCTTTCAACATTATCTACACCATGATGCAATCTGAACACATGCAAAAGACATTCAAAAGATGAATGAAGAAAGTGAATGGGCTGATTTGTCCTGGACTGTTTCTGGTAGTGTGAAGTCTGCCTTTCACAGCCTGATAAAGTGCAGACACAGTTAGTGGATTTGCTTCCAGGAAGGGCACACATTTTGTTTCCGTTCCTGCAAATGTATTTGGAGCTGAGATGTGAGCACAGGAAAAATCCCAGCCAAAAATTCAACCACTGAAGACATAAAATGTAGTTTATTTTGTAAAGACAGTGTTAAAAACAATAGGTTGGGGATGGTAGAAACTTGCATCAGAATTTTTCAGAAGGGTTTCTCCCTGTTTGTATAGGCATTTGATTTTTTTTAAAATTCTTTTTCTGCCCTCCAGTTCTTGTAGCTTTCTACAGCCTCAAATACTAAGCCAGCTGTGGACACATCAATTTCTGACCACAGAACTGCACAGAATAGGGTGGAAAATTGGACCTGCTGGGTCTTTCTGTCCTCACCCCTGAAACAGCAATGTAAAGTTCCTCACTGTTATCCACAAAGAGAAGACAGGTAGAAGGATGGTATAAAAATGCATTCTGCTCTGTTGGGTGATGTACATTATACTTTCCCTTCTGCAGATTTGTCAGGAACTCTCAAAACTTGTTTCATGCAAAATCAGCCTCATTGCTTTGCTCAGCATATGGATGAGAAAACTGAGGTCCAGTGAATCACTGTGGATTGAGAGCGGAACCTCATTACACACCTTGAAGCAGAAGCCATGTAGTCATGTCCTCTCAATCCTACTCAATGTTCTACTTAAAACTGGCCTTTTTACTTAATCATTTCTTCCTCTTTTCCCAACTGAGATTGATTTGAATCTTCTCTAAGTGTTATAGAGACTGAATCACTGGGTACAGGGGTAAATCTGAGGGTAATTTGGAGAGGAGTCCACTCTAGGCACAGCCACTTGGCACCCACCCACATGCACCTTTTCTGTGGATGGGGAACATCTTGCTGCTGACATTGCAGGTAAATAGGAAATGATGGTGCTATCATACTGGAGAGGACTTAGTACCACTCCTGACCTCTCTGCATCCTCTGTGCTGTAGGAATCTGTCATCACTAGGCTGTCAGTTATATTATCTCCTGCGTGCAGCCGTGCAAACATGCAGTAAAACACGTACAAATGTCTGGTCACAAAAGGCTCAGCAACAGCTCTGTCCAAATAAAATCCCCTAAACAGTCAGAGAGTCGGGTTATTGTCCTTTTAAAGCTCCTTTAAAGGTTTGATTTTTTTTTCCTCTTTTTACATAAAGCTGTTCTACCTACACCATCCAAATGCCAGTAAATACCCCTGCAGCACAAACAAAATTGTGCTTCAGAGAAATTGTCTGGCTTCTCAAAGCCACGGCCTTGCCCTTTAAAATGAAGGGCATGCTTCAGAAAAGCTCCCCTTTTCTTCCAGACCTTTGCTTTCAATGCACTCACAGCTCTTCCACCTTCACTGGTGAAGGTATCCTATCTTCTCAAGCCCAGCAAGGACACTTGTCCCTGGGAGGTATTAACAGAACATCTTCAAAATCCAGAAGTTGCTTTGGCATTAAGTTCTCATTGAAGCACCATCTTAAGAAGGCAGTAGGAGGCACTTCACTATAAGTTATCCTATCTATTGGTTGGGACCAATAGAACTCCTGCTCCTTCTTTCCAAAGGAAATCGGGCTTGTATAATCAAGCTGTTTGTTAGTGTGTGCCTGGGCCCATCTATCAGTCAATCTGTCAAGGGCTCCTCCTTTGAGCTTTGAACCCACTGGGTAATTTAACCTATCGTTGATGGGGTGGAAGAGGTCCCAAAGCTATTGTGTTTCTATAAATTTCATGAAAATAGGCAGCCAAGCAGAGCAAAGAGTTCTCATTAGTGCTCATAAGCCCATCTTTTATTAGACATCAATGAACTCATGGGGTTAGGGACATTGGAAGAGGGTTTACACATTTGGCTGCCCATGAAGGAACTTGTTTCAGTGTGTGCACTCTGATACCCTGTCAAGAGGCCTCCTGTAGTAACAGCTTCTTGGTTTTAACAGGATGTCAGACAGATCTCTTAGCTCCTTTCTGCTGATTTCAACAGTGCTTCACACAGCAAAAAAGTCAGCCTGCTTGTTGTGTTTCCCTTCTTTTCCCAGCCAAAACCATTGGGGAGAGTTCCTAAACACTGCTTAACAGCCACCACAACATCAGAGGTGGCTGCTTTGCAGTGAAAACCAGCAGAGACTTGTGTAATGGTGTTGGTACCGCAGCATAAAAAGTACTATCCAAGCATAAGCTACTTACTGTAAAATCAGTCACATCAGATTGTCTAGACAGACTGCAGGGTTAAGAAAGGTGGGTGAGCAAATCTTGTTTTTGTTAAGATGATCCAGCTTGTATCAGTTTTTCTCCCAGACTCTTTTGCATTAGTAGTGTTGTATTTTGTCTGTTCATTATGTGGAATAAACAAATCTGAGCTGTTACTCAAAGTATTTCTCTCCATCTCAAAGTGCAGGAAAGTGCAGTCTGAAGCAGATTTCCAAAGCCCAAATGTGTGGCAGTATGTCTAGCTACAAGAAAGACAGTGTTTCAGCTTTAGATCTGGAATCTCTGTGCTTTTCAGGATGGAAGTTAAATCTCTGGGCACTACTCAAGCATAATTCTGGACAGAGGTGTGCAGATGGAGATGTTCACAGCATATGGTTTAATGTGCTGAGGGCAACCTATGAGTGAAGTTTCTATCGAAGATTTTTGATGTAACACTTATGTATTGTAACTAAAAAGCTGCAGGAATCAGTGGAATTTAAAAGCACATATGTATAAAACAAATTTTTATTTCAAGGAGAACAAGGAACAACATCTGGAATGCACCCTCCAGCTTGCACCAGTGATATTGCAACCTGTATTTCAAAGGGCTACTTGAAATCAAGGTCATGCCAGACTTACTGCTTTTTGTGTGTATCAGAAAATGCTGGCATGCTTTAGTTCTTTTGGTCATGATTTTTCTTTAAAGTGCATACTTATTTGTTCTCATTGTAGCAATCTAGGTAGAAGAGAAGCTAGTTTAATTCTTACTTTCAAAGAAAATCTCACTTATCTGAATATTTGGATTTGCACATGATTATGTGGGCTGTGTGTGCACATCCATTGTTCAGATTGTGTTTCCTTCTATATTTTTAAAAGCCAGTGGCAATTTTACAGAAAAAAAGGCTTTATTTTCAATTTGACAAATTATTGTTCTTGTTATTTAGAATTCATTGCTGAATTCTTTTTATTGGAAAAGGAATGTCTTCTTCCTTCCTTCCTTCCTTCCTTCCTTCCTTCCTTCCTTCCTTCCTTCCTTCCTTCCTTCCTTCCTTCCTTCCTTCCTTCCTTCCTTCCTTCCTTCCTTCCTTCCTTCCTTCCTTCCTTCCTTCCTTCTTTTCTTTTCTGTCTCTCTGTCTCTCTGTCTCTCTGTCTATCTTTCCTTATGCTATCTGCCTGACTGCCTGCGTTCCTCTCTTAGACAATATCATCATAATTTCTAGAAGCTATAACAAGCAGGTGAAACAGTAGAACAAGGTTTTCTCCTTTTTAAATGGTAGTGACTAAGCAGTATGTCCACAGAAGTTCTTAAAAGTCAGTTTGATTTACTGTGGGGGTACATTAGAGCAGGCTTTGGCATACATTACCCTGACAGAGTTTGTGTGTACAGAGGACCAACAGGATGAAACTGCAAAAAAGCTGGTTGCCTCCAATTCTTGATGAATGAAAACAGAAAAGAAGGAGAGAAGAGAGACAAAGGAAGCAAGTGGTGGTAAGGTTCCTGCACAGTGTTCTTGCACACTGTGGACTACCCTCTTGGTAGCTGGATATCTACATATGATGGATGATGGACCAGACAAGAGAAGGCAGCTTAGCAGTGGAAAGTGTTGCCAACATGGTCTTTTGCAGAAGCTGAGGTTTATTTGCTGAAAATAAACCCCTTTATCTGACAATCTCTATGAGTGGTATGGCACTAATTAGCCAAATCAAACCAGGCAGCAGCTCTCTTTAAGTAAACAGAATATCTTGCCCTGGGATTAGGATCCAGAGAACCTCTCAGCTGCAAGCAGGAGATCTGAAAGAAGAGAAGGCATGAGCAAGATACCTGTTGCCAAAGTCACCAAGAGAGGAGAAGTTTTATCTATTAATTTTATTGCTGCTTTTTCCAAAGCTGACTTTGTATTATATTACTCCATCTGTATACTTCTCCTGTTTGTGTACAGATTCTGTGTTTCAGATATAAAAATATTGACTTATGAGGTCCCCAGCTGGTGATGTATGTCTTTTCCCAAATTTCTGGATGAGAGGGGAAAGAACAGGTATAAGTTTGTTTCAAAAATCAAGTACTGGAAGCTGGCCATTGCAGCTGCTGTGTGCACCCTGAAAGGCAACTGCAAAGGCAGCTTAAATTAAAAAAAAGGGAAGAAATCTATTTTTGTGTTCAGTTTAGTGAACGTGAATGAGGAATAGATGTGGAGAAGTTTCTAAAAGTCACTGTGGTTTATCACAGGATTGAAGTGAGAATCAAGTATGCAAAGCATAGCCAGAGGTCATCTTCCAGCTTTGAGTGATGGCACATGGGTACTCAGTACAAGCTGAGACTGCCAAGTATGGAAGAGTATAAAAGCTCACCTCAGGTAATTCCCCTCACAGACATGCAATACCCACCCAATTTTTGGTCCAGATAGCCTCATTGTCTTTACCTGAAGCATCAAGCTGGGGATGACATGAGGCATACATGTCTCAGGTCTCTCTAGTGCTTTCTGAATCCATGTGAAGAAGCAACTCAGGAAGAGGAGAAAGCTTTTCAAAGTTACCTGCAATTACCTAAATCTTAGCATCATTTCCCTTAGCACAGTTTCATTTGAGAGAAAACGACCTCCGAGCAAAATCCCAGTCAAGCAGGTCAAGATTATAACCTTTGCCATCTAGCAGCACAGCCAACACAATGGAAAATCACCTTTGCCCTCAGCAGATGTTAAAACAGTGATATTACTTGTCTCAGTCTTTGATATACTATAAGGATAATGTCTACCAACCCCTGTGAGATGGTCTTTGCTTAAGAGGCAGAATTGTAAAGGCATCTGAAGCCCTATAGGAAATAATTAAATTTCTGTGCTGGTTAGTATGTGATAGTGTTCTCTGAAATAGTAGGGAAAAAAATGGCTGGTGTTTTGCAGGGTTTGTAGAGGTTCTTTTCACATTTAATGCAAGTGTGAGAGCCTGTGATTCTGCAAGCCCCTTCCTTCCAGTTCCCGATTATACAGTGAATCTTTGAACATACCACTGAACTGGAACATCACAGAGATACCCCAGTGACCAGTTTCTTTCAGGCCATGCTTGGCTATGCCCATTTTGGCAATGGATTGAGCACCACTAGAGTTTAGTGGGAATTCATCCTTCCCAAGCCTGATTGACCCATAGTCTTTGAAACCAAATTTCCTCAGGTCAGCCTAACTCAGACTGTCTGTTGTCTCAGTCTCTGTGAAATACCGCTGACATGCCTTAAAGTACTTCCCATAGTAAATATCTTTCAGTAGTGGCAGTGGTGCTGCAGAAGTAGTTTGTTCCTTAATGCAAGTGATGGAACTCCCAGCTTGAACTCCCACAGCTTCCAAGAGAACTCTTCCATGGTGACTTACAACAGGCATTTAAAAGTTATGCCCATCTCCAAGTCTCTTGCTTCATGAAGAGTGAAACCAATCTGGGAGTTGGAAGCCACTCTTCCTTGTCTGCTTTGTTGGGTCTGTTCAGGCTTACTGTTAAGTTCTGGAAACAGTGGGTGTTTTTGAGTTTGCATTGGGTAACATTTCATAGTTAGGGTACTTCATTTGACTTTTACCTTCTGGAGATTTAAGGCAGGAGTTGAACAGAAACAGAAATTTCTAGTGTGGTGTATCGTAATAATGAACTTTGATTCTTTATTTTTGAATGTACAAAGCATACTTCCCTCCCTTCTCCAAAAGTGAACAATTTCTATAACTCACTAAAAAAAAAAATGTCTGTGGGCTGAGAATTTTTCCCACTTGCCAGAATCAGGCTTCAACACATTATATATATATGTTTAATTTTATTCATGACTGAGAATGGAAAAAAAAACTAAAGATCTCACCCAGCACAGTTCATGTTAACACCACTGCTGCTATCAGAGAGCTCTGTGTCAAACCCAAATTTTTGCAAAATGTCTGGGTGCCCACATGTCTGTTGGAGCAGAAGGGATACTCCTGGGTAACTTTGATCCTTTTGCTGATAGAATACAATAAATTATTGTTACTGAAGTGGAACCATCAGCTGTCAGTGAAGCTGTTAGTAAAGAGACTGCTAAGAGTGTGTATGTGTGCATGTGAGGGTGTATCAAGGCAAATAATAACAACTTTTGTCAGGTGCTTTTTTCAGTCCTTTTCTTTATATCAGCTGTTCTGTAAGTTTTAATATTTTTTTTTTCCTTTAGGCAGTATTTAAGCGTGAGGCACTGTTACCTAAAAAAAAAAAAAGAAAAACAAATGCAAAAAATAAATATGTCTTGAAAATGACATTTGCTCCCAATAGGTTGTGATGCTAGGAATTTACCTAGCTGTTCTGAATATCTTCAATTATTATGATTTTGTAGAATTAAAGAGACTTTCACTGCAAGAAAAAATAGCAACAAAGATGATCCTCTGACTCAGCTGTTCATAGGAATTATCTTAATCCTTGTTTTCTGCAAGATAGAGTAAGGACCTGAGAGCCACTGAGTCTGGATGATCTGGAGTAACACACATAATCCTTTTTCCTTCCATTTTCCTTTGCTCCTTTCCGTTCTTCCCTTCTCATACACACTAATTGCCACAGTCCGTACAAAGGGACATTGCAAGTTTGACTCTGTCTGGCTTTTGGCCACGCTCAGCCCTGAATCCAGCTTAATCTCCCTGAGGGAATATCATCAGGATTGTGTATTTCCATACTCTGTGTACTCCTCCCCCCAGAATTCATTTCTTTTTTGTAAACAAAACAGCTACAAGTGGACTGTTTTTTCAAAAGTGGGAGTCCTGGTTTTGTTTCTCTTGCTCATGAGAAGTTTCATTCCCAATATGGAAGTCTTGTTCAGACACAAAGCATGCCTCCTGGGCAAAATACAGGCTGCCTGTCAACATATGATGAATCTGATGAATGCTCTACAAGGGGAACCTCTCAGACTCACCTATCCCCAAAATAAATTTTATTCTATTATGTATGGAAGGTAATTGGTCTGAGAGACGGGCATTAGTCAATGAAACAGCTTTTTAAAAGAATCTTCATTGTGCAAGCCATTTGAAAATTGGCTGGACAATGAACTGCAAGAATATAGGAATTCATTTCACCCTGGCCAAGGAGAAGAGATGTAGGACAGATGAACTAATGTCTTTTCTGTTGCTAATTGCTGTAATTCAGAAAAAGAAAATGGGATGAGACCACTGCAGCAGGAGAGCCGGGAGACCCCCAGACCAGAGGGGTTAACACTTGTCATTCTTAATCATACAGTTAGGATCTCGTGTCATGAAGACTGCACAGGGTACAGATACAGACAGCTCAGGCAGCTCCATTTTCCCCACTGGCACCATCTCTTTATGACTTATTGTGTTAATTAGCTCGTCTGCTCCGTTCCACAGCTGAGCAAAATGTATGGTGATCATCACCAGAGGAAGAGAGGGGAGACTGTGCCCAGCTCCAGCGACTTTGCTCTTCTGCACCAGAGTGGCTTTCAAGGAGGCCTCTTTCTGTTCATCCCCAGGGGAACAGAGTCTGTCTAGCTCAAAGACAGAATGGCTCTTCCTTTCTGATGGTCTTCTGGGTCTCTTTTTTGGGTTTATTGGGCTCCACAGAAGTCTAGGGATCTGCAGCCCAGTCTGGGAGCTCATCCCTGCATACACAAAGAAGTACTATGGTACATCTAGTACACAAATACTGTGGACCTGGAGGGTGGGGATTTTTTCCTTTTTTAGTTTTGACATCAAGACAGTTTCATGAAAATTGGTGTTCCCTCATTAAAATAGAAATTTCTACTTTTTTTTTTTAATTTTCTTTTTCTTTTCCTTAAGAAAAAAAGAAAGAAAAAAAAAACAAGAAAAAAACAAAACACCCAAACACCTCTGAGACTCAACCAAACTGAATCCTATCCAAAGGAGAGAGGATGTGTCAGTCTAGTACAGGAATAAGTGTGGCTCAGGGGAAGGAGTGTCCCGGGCAGAGGATTGAAGGTTGTTATACAAATTAATGTGGTAATTACAGTATCATCTGGAGAAAGCAACTGTGACTGTGTCCCTGTTCTGCTAAGTACTGTATGCACTGTAATAAAAGAGAAGTCCTGGCATGGTTATAATCTCAGCAGACAATTCAGAAAAAAAGGTCCATTATTACTGTGTCAAAGATGAGGAGCGAAGGCCCAGAGACATTTTAAAGGTGCAGTAGTGACCATCACCCCTGTTGTTGTTTGGTCATGCTATATGCAAGAGTTAATTGAAACTCATGTATGAGGAAAGGGTCACCTACAAACGCTTTCAGTCAAAGCCAGAGAATTCTTATAACTGCAAATTTCTTTCAAATTGTTTTTTCTTTTTTTCCTCATTTTTTGAAACTTTCAAATAAGCATTGAAAAGAGAAGAAAAAGGAAAACTGCCTTCTCTGTTTATCCTTTGTTGCAGAGATGTGAAAGGGATTTGTTGTAATTTTAAAGAGGAGTAAGGCTGGATAGGAAGAATGCTTTCTGAAAACAAACAAAAATTATAATGGAAAAAAAAAAGGTATAAGAAAAGGCAAAAAAAAGTTCCCATTTTTTTAGTTAATGGTTTGTGTGTTCATCTGCTCCAAACATGCCCTCCCAAAATGTCTTCTTAAAAGTAACTGTAAGAAGGACACATAAAGAAGGTTTTATAGAATGGTCCTATTTAAGTTCTGCCTTAATAAAGCAGTATTTATATGCTATCAAATGAGCAGCCATTCAAAAAGTTTAAGGAAGAAGATGAAAAAAAGTGTACAAGTGTGGGGAAGAGGAGAACCAAAAGCAACTTCCACCTATGACAAAATAACCCTATTACAAGGGAAGAGGATGTTAGGCAGAGATTATTAAAAAATAATCCATTGTTCGGTAATGGCAAACATTTCACACCTCACGTAGCAGAAGCAATAAATCCCATTGATTCCTCCAAGGCAATTTACAATTAAACACTGATTTGCAAATAAATAAATAAATAAATAACGTCAGAATTCATTGTGCCACCTTACGCCGCCAAATCAAAGCAATTGGAGTGGAATTGAGAATAATTACCAGATGTGTTGCTTTGTGCTCAAAACGGCATCCGTTATTTACAACTACCAATGATGTTTCTTATTTATTTCTCCTGCTGGTCTAATGACTATTGCCATTCAGATCTCTTTTATTTAATCATCAACATCCAAAAAAAGAAGTATCTTTTTTCCTTCTTTTTTTTTCTGTTGGCAGCAGCAGGGAGGGAGAAATTTTCTAAACCCCAACAATAGCAAATTGCTCTGGAGGAATGCATCATGTTTTCAGCCTGGCCTACAATGTAATTATGAGCATTGCCTTCAATTTATTGGCCTTTTACAGATGTGCAATCCAAATGGATACTACTTTAACTCCTGGAGTAATGAATATTTGTTTTCTTCTTGCCTATTGCATGTCTTTACTATGCAGGATATTTTGGGATAGAAATTGACTGGCGGTCATAAGCATTAAGAGAGTTGGAAGCTCCCATGGGAATTCAGTACAGTCATAAAGTTGCAGCACATGTAGCCATGCACACACACAAAGAAAAGTGTTTGCAGGTGAAGAGACTCTGGGGACACCATCTTTTTTTCTTTATTTTGCTGTTTGTTTCAATCCCATTTGCAGGCATGCTGCTCTCCTCACTCATTCTAAGTAAAGATAAAGGGGAAAATATTCCTTGAGGAATGAAGAAATGAAAAGGTAGATATTAGTAGAAGGGAAATATATGTAGGTTATGCTGGAAGTAATGCCTAGTTTTCCATGGAAACTAGAATGGATACAAAGACCACAATAACATTATTTGATAGAGTTACAAAACACTATTTGTCAACATAGTCACCATCATTAGCTCTGCATTTTCACCAGAGATGAACAAGAGCCTGTATGTCATGTTTGTAAACCCCTGCACCAGCAGAGATGACCCAGTGACCCAGTGCCATTGCTGCTGAAACAAATCACCCACCACCTCGCTGTGCTCACATCCACTGTTTGGTCTCCATAAATGTTCAGCAAGCACTAATGAATGCCAATAGGTGCTGCTTTTCCCTCACATAGAAATACAGTGACACACCTTTGCTGCACATGCACTTCCATGTCAAAGGCCATGCTGCCAGACTGCCCCTCTGCTGCCATCTGTTGCACAGCAACAAAATGTAGTGGAATATTGGTGAGAAGGTTCAAACTCTACTGCCAGAACACCAACATCTGCCTCTGATGCAGTGGGACAAAAGAATAAAACAAGAGGTGTTACTTTTGGAGCAACCCTTGTACAGTATGCCATGAATGGGCCATTTCATGGGTGTCCCTATGCTTGCTCCAGGATTTCTGTAGGTGGATCTCTCTTCTGACAACTTTTAACTCTTTATCTGAAGGAACTGATATAGCTGTGCTGCATCATGCCAGCTGCAGGATGTCCTGTAAAACATGCATATTCTATTGGCATTCCAGCATTTCTAGAGGAAAAAACTTTTGGGATACCCTCCATCCCTCCCATTTATTTGTTGCATATTAATTCTTCATGTACACTTCCCTATTTTAGACTATTTAGAATGGATCCTGAATGATATAGGGCTTGGCACACATACTGGCCCCTGTGTGCATTTAGATCAAAACATCTTAAATGGCAGTGCAGCTGAGAGGCAGTGAGGGAGCTTTTATTTTCGTTAGTTTCCCCCCAGGGAGCTCACCAAGAAAAACAAGTCCAAGAAGGTCTGACTCAAAAAGGGACAGTGAATGAATGACATATGACACAAGGACGTGCAAGGAAATCCTTTTGTCCTTTATTTCAGGTGGAATAAACCCAGCCAAACCCAAATCTGGTATGTTCTCCCCTGTTCACCTATCCTTAGAGTCAGCCACTGCACCCCACTTCCCCAAGCAGTTGCTGCCCACCAGCCAAGTCCCCTCAGTTTTATAGTTTTGCTTCATATCATATAGTGTGGAAAATCCCTTTGGTCACTTTGGGTTGGCTGTCTTGGTTCTGTCCATTCCCAGCTCCTCGTGCACTCACTGGCAGGACAGTGCAAGAAGCTAAAACATCCTTGGCTCTGTGCAGCACTGCTCAGCAACAACTAAAACATCAATGTGCTATCAACACTTTTTCTCCTAAAGCCAAAACCTGAGACTATGAAGGAAATCTGCTCTGTTCCAGCTGATACCAGGAAACTAGTATAGGGTTATCGGGAAATGTGACAGTACTGACTGTCACACACACACACAAAAAAAAAAACAGATTATTGAAACTGATAGTACTTCTGCTTCTTCCAAATTTGTGCCAGGAGCAGTGGGAAGTGAAAGGTGTTTTGTAGATATTTGAGGATACAAGGCAACTAAGGAGGGCCACAGGGGGGCACACACTTGAATAGCTCTGACTCGTCCCTGTTAGTGTCCAAATGCAGCATGATGGGCTCTTCTAAGAGCTCAGGATGTGAAACATAAGATTTGTGCCCTTTGTTGGTCTATTGCTTGTGTAAAAGGTGATGGAAGCAGGGGAGTGATGTCTAAAAAATGTATAGCAAGTTTCATTGTACAACCATATGCCATGCACATTCCTGAATGGCTCGAAATTTCCTTTCAAATGGGTACTCTCAGTGAAGACAGACATCTCTACTCCCTTTTCTATGCCTTTAATCTTCTGTTTTGCTCATTCTACTCTTTAATCATCAGACAACTCATGACAGTAATTGTGGATGTCCCTAGATAGCTCAGTAATAAATGTATCCTGAACAAACATGCCTGTCAGACTCTATTTAGCCTACAGCATCAAGTTTATGACCTCATGAAAGAGAATCATTCTTAAGTTCTCTGAACAATCTCAAAGTTAATCTCTACTTGTTATGAACATTAACTATCTTAGCCTAATTTCTTCAAGAATTCAAGATAGGGCCCTGAAAATTACCCAGATGCCAAACTCTTTGGGTCTGAATTCAGCTTTGATAACTAAACAGCACATTTGGATCCAGATGTGTGAATCTAAATGTCTGGACCACTGCATTCTGCCTCTTCAAATCTTGCTTTTGGGCAGAGCAATAGCAGCAGAACAGTACTGCAGAACACTGTTAATAAAAGTGCACTTCTCCACACAAAGACTGCTGCAGTGGTGTGGAGGACAAGCTCTATTTCTTTATTCAGCTTTGAACACAGTACATTTGCTATGAGAATTTCTTGGACTAAAGAAGTGAGAGAGGGGCTTCTTTCCTTCTTAATTATTTGTGCTTCTGGTCCAGTGATCCAAGTTATATTTAGCTCCCCATCAAAACCAAAACCTGAAAATTAAATGGACTGGAATGGAAAGGTGGTCTCTGTGTCACTCTCCGGATTCTGTTTCACAAGATGCAATCTTCCTCGATTTCCAAAACCAATTTTCTCCCATCATCTTATGAAAGTAGAGGTCGTCCTGTGAAATGTGATATCTCACCAGTTTTTATAAAGGAATGTGCCCTTCCCCACGAAAGGAGGGTTCATTAAATCATGCAGCTGATCAGATTGCTGAAGCCTTGATTGGCTGACAGCCAGAGCAAAGAAATCCATGGGGAAGAGGCACATGGAACCATCAAAATAGGCTGGGCCTGAACTAGGGTATTTTAATCACACTATTATAGAGAGAAGAGGGGAATCTCAAAGAAGGGTAGTATGGGAGCTTTATTGACTTTTAGGGTCAACAGAAGATGGGAAATAATCAGCCAGCCACATCTGAATTCCGCAGTTTAGCATTTATTCCCAGGCACCACTTTACTGCTAATCAGAGTTCAAAAATAATTTGTGACCCACCTTTGCCCTTGCAGCGTGCCTTCTCTCCAGTGTCCTTACAGAACTTGGCAGACTGCTGTTTGTAGCCGGCATGAAAAGGCAACTACTTCTGGAGCAGATACAGCAATAGTGCAAAACATTTGCAGTAGAATGGGAAATGCAGTGAGTTCTGGTCTGCGGCCTGAATCAAGGAAAAATGATGGTCTGGTAGATAAGACAAAAAAGCTGTGTGTCCTAGGCAGAACATGAAAAAGTAAGCAAGCATAAGTGCAATTAGCAAGTTACAGTTTGTGTTCAAGCTAAACATCAGGCATTTTTAGAGCTGAAGCAAGTGTTGTCTTGAGTTATGGGATTCATTTGTTCCCCAGGATCCACACAGAATGAAAATGGATCACATTCAAGCAATTGCCTCTTTCCCTTCAAAAGGTAATCAAATTCTCCTGACAATCTTGCTTAAAAGGATCACGAATCTTCAGGTTCTGCAAATGTAGGTGGCACTTTAAGAAGGCAAACACTTCACTGGAGACAGGGAAGCTGTCTCTTACAGTAAAAAATGATCAGTTTATACTTAAGTTGGTAAGTCAGTGCATGTCCACCTCAAACCCTTAGTTTTGCATATTTGGCTAAGTCAGCATTTGTATTAGTATAACATCTAGGGAGGTGGGTGTACTTCTGGAAGATAGCCTTCCCTCACTATGCGGTAAAAAATGAAGAGCTGTAGCGGGTCACTGAAAGAACAGCTGGACCTCATTTGATAGCAATGAGCCTGACTGCTATTTTGGATTTGCAAGGGGTAGATAACCTGGATCTAGGAAAGCATAGGAGAGCATAAAATAATGTCACAGTATTCATCGCAACTGCCTAGGGCTCTGAGAAGGGGTGTGCTGGGGACTTTATCCACTGAGAAAAGGGCGGACAAAGCCTTCATCCTCAGCCTTGAGAGTCTCACATAGTTCAGATGAGCAACGTCACTTCACAGAATCGCAGAATCCAAAATGGCCTGGGTTGGAAGGGAGCTCAAGGATCACGAATCTCCAACCCCCCTGCCACAGGCAGGGCTACTAACCTCCCCATTTAATACTAGACCAGGCTGCCCAGGGCCACATCCAACCTGGCCTTGAACACCTCTAAAGACGGAGCATCCACAACCTCTCTGGGCAGCCTGTGCCAGCACCTCACCACTCTCATAGTAAAGAACCTAACTTCTGGCTTTGATCTGAGTCAAACCTTTTGATTTGAACAAATTCCCCACTAGCCAGGCTGACCTGCATGCTTTTGCTTCCTTCAGCATTGTTAGAAGCTGTTCCAAACTGAGTGGGTTTGCAGGTCCCTTCCTGCTTATCCTGTAGGACTAAGGAGGGTGTAGTCCCCTTCACCTAACTGGCAAGTAAGAATTTGGAGATGAACAGTTGCTTTGAATCTCAGTCACATCAAAATTATCAGAAAGTCTTTCTTGAAGCATTTCTATATGCTTCAATGATTCCTAGAGGATCTGCATACTTTTAATCAACCCCATAATGTAGCAGCAAGGGTTTTCATTGATGATGGCTCTATGTCAGAGAAACAGAGAAACCTGCATTGCCACAAGTAGCTCCCCTGGCTGAAGTGTTGCTCTGGTGCTGAACAATTCGATACTAACCCAATACTAAATCTTATGAGGAAGCTGGTCATGGTTTGAGTTTTTGCCATTGCTAGAAGGCACTTCAATTCTTTGGGAAAACTGAATAGACAGCATCTCTGAAGATCAAACAATTCATACTGAGACTTAGAATTTGAGAAGCTAATGTGAAAACATATAATTTAATCAATTAATAGGTGTAACCAAGCACTACATTGCTTTGTATTTTATCCTTTTTCACAGGGAAATTAAGGTGCAAAAATCACAAGGCCTGGCTAAGATGCCTATAATAACATCTTTAGTAGGAACAAAAAATAGATGCTATCAAAATTGACCATGATTTTCTTCTCATGTTGCTGTGGACTGCCAAGCTCTGTCAAGAAAGGGGTGAAATACATCTTTTCCCAATGGAAACACTGAGTGAAGGGATATTGCCTGCTCATCCTTAATCCTTCCAGTACTTTAAGGGTACCTATAGGAAAGCTGGGGAAGGGCTTTTTATAAGGCCGTGTAGCAACAGGATGAGGGGAAATGGTTTTAAACTGTAAGAGGGTGGATTTAGATCAGATATAGTGAAGATATTCTTTATTGTGAGGGTGGTGACACAATGGAACAGGTTGCCCAGCAAGGCTGTGGATGCCCCCTCCCAGAAGGCATTCAAGGCCAGGCTGAATGGTGCCGTGAGCAACCTGGCCTAGTGGGAGGAGGTGACCCTGCATACAGCAAGAGGTTGGGACTAGGTGGTCTTAGAGGTCCCCTCCATCTCAAACCATTTTATGAATCTATGATTTTACAGCTGCTGGCAGGAACAGAGGTAATAAACACAAGGACTGGGGAGACCAAGAAGCTGGGCTAGGAGACAAAATAATCTGAATTTGCAGACGGAAAGGTCTTTTCACGAGAGGGGTATCCTATGATATCCCAGATACTGCCTACTTGCTGGTAAAAGCTAATTCTGTCAACTGGTCCAGTTCATCTAAGCAATGTAAGAGCTGTAAATTCAGTGCATGAGTAGCTGCCCCTTCCTTCATGGGAATCACACACCTTTACCCCAAGATGAGGCATTCAAAAGTCACATGGCTTCTGTGCAGTTTTTCAACTCTTTGGAGAATATTGATATTGATTCTGGAAAATAAGAGTTAATCTGGAGAGACAGACAAACACACACAAATAAAATGTATTTGAGTTTAAAGAAAAAAGTTAGCATCATGCCATTGAACTATTGACAAGGCTGTCACAAATATCATCTTGTCTCAGTGTAAATAAACAAGCTTAGTGCTGTTATTTTAGAATAAAAGGCCAGAATAGGTTTTGTATTGACTTTCTAATACCCACTCAAGAGTTGGAAGAAGAAAATTAAAGATAATAAAGTAAAAGTGCAAACCATAAAAGAGGAGGCAGGCAGTGCATAGTAAACTGTGAATCCAAGCACTGGCTGTTGCAGGGAGCCAATTGTGTGACTCAGTAAAGGTCAGCAGCAAAGATAAGAAGTTGAGGTTGTCAGTGAATCCCCTTCTATATTTGGAAAGATGATGGCTGCAGAGTGATACAATCTTGGTCTACAGTGATTCAAAGTCTGGTGCTTATGTCCTACCCTTCCTGAGCACACTTGAGCTAGATAGTGTTTCTAAGTCTTGTCACATTCCATTGAAGTTGGTCTGCTCCTGAGTAGCTTATCCAAACTTCTGGGCTTTGCATGTCTCCACCTGAATATACACCTCAAGCAGTAATAGTAAGAAAGCTGGTGATCACTGCTGAACTGTGATCGGTGACAGGAATATTTGTAACTGCCCACAATAGGCTCAGGTATCACCTCTATTTCTGCATTTGACTTTCTTACAAAAAATAAAATAAAATAAAATAAAATTTGATGTCCTAATGCTATAGAAATTGCTTGGTAGCATTTCTGGGTCTGGTCCCCCAGTGTCTTGGCCAAATGTAACCCTAATTTTGATAGTTTCCTAGACTACCCCATTGTCCTTATCAGCCTCTTTGAATTCCTTTCCTCAGGAACATTTAAACTTTTGTGGACTTTCTCTGCTTGTCATTTTAAGTGAAAAAGAATGAAAGCATTAGAAATGTTGGCAAAGGACTGGAAAGGACAATGTGTTCCCCACGGAACAGTGGCCCTCTCACAAAGGACAATTAGTTTACCCTTAGTCACTCACTGCATCGTGCAAAGAGTGAACTAGATGTTAGATCTGCAAACCCAGGATGCCTCCCTTTGTGGATAGTAAATAATGTGATGACAAGGCTCATCAAATCCCGTTTAGCAGGTATTGCACTGGTAAAGGAGCTTTGATGCTTATAGGAGTGGGTGCTAGCAAATGTATCACCTGGTTCAGAAACTCTTGTAAAATAAAAATAATAACAATATGTATGTGCTCTAGAGTAAGCAGCTGCAGGTGAGAGGGAAAATGTCTCATGAACAGATGAAGGAAGTTTTTGAGGGTAGAGGTAAAACATGGACAAAGATGAAGAGCTAAAGGAAAGTTTCCAGCTGAGACGGAGCTCACTGATAGTAAAATTAAGGAGTTGTTCTTGGAGAAAAGACTCCAGGAGGGACTGACAGTCTGATGGAGGGTTTGGGCATGAGGTCTAAAGGCAGGACAGAGGGGAGAGCCAAAGAAGAGATTTGCTCTGATCTTTTACAAGCAGCAGATTGGGAAGACCTTAATGACTGGAGACTCTTACTCCAAAGACACACACAAGTCATCTCTGCCTGAGCATCCCTTCATCCATGCAAGGGATGAACAAGGCATTCCCTGAATCTCACCAGTATGCATGAATTTCGGACAAACCAAAACATCCTCTAGATATGAAGTGCTTCAGACTTCAGGTTCTGCCTTGTTCAGCTCCATGAGTTTTCAATGATGTAGCCTCATAAAATCCAGCACACCAAATTCATGCAATTAGAGGATGTAATGGTCCGTGAGTTGTTGGATACATGCAAAGTGTTCATGCAGTCATTTAATTTTAATCACATTGGTTACTATGTCCAAATAATGCTATTTAAATAAGTTTCTTTGACAGTCCTTTGTGAATTCCTTTGAGATGGAGAGTCGAGGCAGGCAGAATGGAGTTATTAATTTTTTATTTTAAGAGAGAAACTCTGGATTCAAAACTCTAAAGTTTCAGTCTTACATAGAAAATGCAAGTCTTAGGTAGAGAAGAGATGGATCTGCAGTTCTGTGGACAAACTGTGGGCACTTAGACTGGGAATATAAAACAATGGACTGGTAGAAATAACTATATTCAACCTTTGCACTTTTTCCAACTTTTTGCACAAGCTGGAGGTTTCAGGGTCAGGATTAACCTTTGACATCTCTGTCTGTCCTCACACAGTGAGGATTTCAGGCAGTGATTTCTGCATCCATCCCACCATTTCTGGCCCAGCCAGAGATATCTAAGTGCACTGAAAAGTTTGAGAGCAATGCAGCGGTTGCTACACCTCTAATCTCTGTGGTGCTCACAGATTCAGTTAGAACAAGATGATGGTGTTTCTTGGTTTTGTTTTTCTTTTTTTTTTTTTTTTTTAACCTAGTGACTTTATTTTCCTGAGCCTTAGTTTTAACCTTGCTAAAATGAGAGTAACAAATGAAGAATCAGATAATCTTCTGATGCAAATTAACACCACTGAGGACAAAATCTCCTTTCTTACCTTCTTCTGAACAGCCTTTGCAGAGTGAATTTATCTGTCTTCCTTGGGGCTTCCAACTCCCCCTTAAATCTATGTATTTGATCTGAGGTTAGACTTCTTTAAAAATCACTGCCTGTGTCCCTCTGTATTCTTCATAGTTGGGATGTAAAAGTCCTGAACATGACATTGCTTGTGAAATGATGCAAGCCCACAATCTCTGCAGCATTGTTCTTATAAGCATGTATCATATCAATAAAAGATTATCCTAGTGCAAGAATGGAAAAATAAAAATTGAAGGAGAAAAGGATTGGGAATCATTCACAGCAGGTCATTTTGCTTGGGCTGCAATCAGCATGCGAGGCTTGATAAGGCAGGTATTTGAGAGAGTATTGATCTCAGGTCTTTTTCTTTTTAATTTCATTTTTGTATTTGTTTATAGTTAATAAGCTTCTTGCTTCTTACTCGCTTGTTAACACAGCCTCTGGCTCGTGTTTTTATCAGTCCTTGTGAGTTGTGTAAAATTTCTGTATCTACCAAGCCAACTTTGATTCCCACTAGGAAGGCCAGGACTCAGATCTTCTAAATACCTCTTTTGCCCTCTCCGGTTTGTTTTTGCCCCTCTTTGATGGAATAAACCCTGGTGTTATTTAATTCCCTAACTGCATTGTCTTTCTGGAATCATTTTGCATTGTGAAACACGCCTTGGCACAGCCCTTTCTCTGCCTATATATGTAGATGTGGGATCAGCATTGCCATTTACCTTCTGCTAGCATCTCAGGGTTCTCTCTGTGCATGGTTTGAGGTTCAACAGTGATGCATTTACACTTAATAGCATGCAGATGCAGATCTTGACCTGCAGGTTTTGACACACCACATAGAGAGGTAAGAGAGGAAACAAAGACACAGAGATGAAAAGTGACTTTTCCAAGGTCATATTGTTGTCCATGTCAGAGCACGTTAAGATCCCAGCTCTCATGGTCTTTCTTTGGTGAGTTATCCCCCAGACCAGAAAAGCTCTCCAGGATGATTTAAAAGGGTGTGATTTTAACCAAGCTCAAGGCCCAGTGGTTTAATGAATCTTCTCCAAACAACTGGCATGCACATAACTCATTTCGTTCTTCAGGCTTTTGTGACTAATACAAGAACATTCACCCTAACCTGCCTGTGTGATTCATCTATGTTCTGTGCAGCTCTTGTTACTCGAACTGTAAGTAGCAAGTGCAAGGGGTAAAAACAAAGTGGAAGTGTGGTATCTGACAGCAGATGGGGATTTAATAATATCAAGAGGAAATGTTCAAAAATTTCATCCTGAGTTGTGCCAGTATTTCGAGCAGTTAGACTTTTAGGCCAAAAATAGCCAAAAATTTTGAAATGTGAACTTTTTTGCTGGGTTTTATCCAAGGTTTCTTTCCAAGATGAGATAAACTGATTTTTACACAACCACACAGGGTCAATCGCTGGTGGGGCAGTATCGTACCAAGATAGGAGGAGTTCATTTACACTGTGAGCTAAACCTGTTTGTTTGAAAATTTGATTCCTATCCATGAGCTATGAGTGAGCTGGGAGCCACGTGGTTCAAAGGAAAGGCTTTTTAAAAGGCATTTAGAGCTGTACTTCCTTGTCTACCTGACTTCTGCTTTAGTATGTGGCACCTCATCTGATCTTTGAATGCATTCAGAGTTTCCCTGTCACCTTCTTCACTCAATCTAATAAATCTCCACTTTCTCTGTTTATTTAATCAACTTGATAGGATGATTAAAAGTTAAAATATATGACAAGGCTGTTCTGCTTTAATGTTTTGGTTTTTCATTTATAGGCTGCTTCAGAATGTGTTAGCTTAGTGGAAGGTAATAGCTTCTGCATGAAATTGAGTGCTTCCTTTTGTTAAGGAGATGGCCGTGAATGCTTTTTTTTTCTTTTCTCATTGTTATTACTATTAACCAAAGAAGGTCAGTTTGGTTTTGAATCAGCTGTTTCTCTATAGAGAAGAGTCAAACTCTGATTAGACTTCATGCTAAGAAGAGGTGTGGGAAACCAGAGTATAAGTACCCGGTGACTTTTTATTATTATTATTAAGTACAAAGCTGTCCTTTCCAAATAGCAGCACTGAGCTTCGCTTTGCTATCCTCCACCAGCTGCCCTTTCCGGTAATGATTCCATGACTGGTAGTTATCAGGAGGAATTTTACTTAGGACTCATGTTTTGATAACATTTAAGGCTATTAAAAAGAAGAAAATCCCAAATGACAAGTGCTGCTAAATAGGTGGTTAACCAATTGCAAAGCACAGATCTAAAGCAGCACAAATTTCAGAGAAACTGCACAACGTAAGCCCTTGGGAGACAGGCTTGGGTAGAATGAAATGGGGTTTGCAAATTCACTGAAATTAGGCAAAGCATTTGAGAGCCATCACCACTTAAAGAAATTGATGAGCCCTTGTCTGTACGTGCAAGACCACAGCATTAATCATTCACACAGGCAAGAATGGACTGTAGTTTTCAAACACGATTTGCTGTGGGTTGTTGTGGAACATAGAAGATGCAGCTGTTATAGGAGAGTTAGGAAAAAGTACACGTATTTACTTCTTGAGCTCTCCATATACTCACTTACTGCAATAGAACCATCTCATCCCTGTACCATTTTTGGCTGACAACAGGCAGCTGTTGAGACCTCAGTCAGTTCATCTAGCCTCTTCTGAGCCAGCCTGAATTCAAATTGTCCAGAGTTTATCATGTCTTGTAGGGTTGTAACAAGAGAGAGGGACAAAGAAACATTTTGGAAAGATCAAAGTCCCACTGGATTTCATTTACTATTGGATTTGGGGGAAGTTCAGACTAGCTGCTATTTTTGTTGCTTTCAACTCAAGCTCCTTCCTCTCCCACCATTATGGTCTGATCTTGCCACCTTTTATTGCCAGGACTAAGCACAACCCTTGGAAACAGCATCATTGATTGCCATGTCAAAAACTCACATTACAGAGGGTATTGGGAGTGAATAAATATTTCAAGCCCAAATTTGCAAAGGCTGCAGTAAACATAACTCAGTGAGAGGTGTCTGTTCCCATTCCTCAACCCTAAGCTGCCCTAGACTACAGGGCTGCATGCTCAGGACCAGTGTCCTTCAGAGAAGTCTTTCACCCGAGCTCTCTTGTCCTGCCCATCTCTAGTGGCTGCTGTCCAAAAAGAGCTTAAAAAGTGCCCAGTGTAACTTTTGCAGAAGAGATGTCACCTCGATGTCTTTGCCAATGTTTCCATCTCCCTGTAACACAAGGCCTGTGTGTGAGCTGAGTGCATGATAGGGTTTAACTATGCCAAGCCAGCTTGCGTCCTTGCTTGCTTGACAGGCTCTGCAGAGAGAGTACTCCTCACTGCCATGACCACCACTCCAAGAGGTGCACCATGCTGCCCACTGGGGTGAAGCCCACCCTCACACCAGGCTCTCCTGCTACCCAATGTTGAAAATCTGCACTAAATTAGCACTGACATATCACCTGGCCCCAAAGTTTAGAAAACAAAACAAAGTGGCTTGCATGTAATCCAGTGGTTTGGATTGTGCTGATCTTGTTCCAGCCTGAATTTCTCATGGATTCAGCTCCTCCTCAGCATGAGTGAGCTCTGCAGAGAAAGCAAAGATGTGGGAGAGCCCACGCTTGCCTCTCTTCTTCACCACACATCACTGCTATAGCCTACCAATCCTGGAGGTTGGCTATTACATTTGCAGATCTATAGCTCTGCTTTGAGCTATAGAGCAAATCCTAATGCTGTTAAAAACTAAAAGAACATCCTAGAGATATTCACCAATTCCCCTTATTCTTCCCCAAATCATAAGAAACTCTCCCTCTTCCTTCCTCATTCAAGGGGAAAACAGTCTCCGCAACTGCAGCAGTTGGCTGTTCATTCACAGACTAACTGCTCCAGCTCTCTGCCTTATTGCTATTTGGATTCATTTCCCCATCCCATCAGGCACTAATCCAGCAAAAGATGTCATCTGGTTAGCAGAATCATGTGGGAAAAGTTAGGAGACCCTTAACAGACTTCCTTTGCCCAATGCCAGCCCCCTGCTACTAATCCAAATTGTCCCTGAAGCACTGGGTGAATTATTTTAGTTTTCTTTTCTTTGTTTTCATTCTTTCTTTGTCTATTGCCTTGTGGGTTTTTTTGTTTTGTTTTGTTTTGTTTCTTTTTGCTTCTTTTTTATTTTATTTTATTTTTCTTCCGGACCCAGCTGCATCTTTGCAAATTCCATCTCCAAAATGGAAGCTTGGCTGAGCTGGAAGCTATCAGTGCTGGTGGTTAGTGGCTGGCTGTGGCCACTTGCCAGGGAAGGGGGGTGACAAGTCCTGAGGCATCGAGGCAGCATGAAAAGTGACTACATCTAAATACTTCAGCACATGATTTCTTTCCCATTACTTTGATTCAAATCTCCTTTAATCCTCAGCTGCAGTTAGTAGGTTATGAGTGCCGCATGTGGATGCCACTGGATTTGATTCCTTCACACAATTGGTTGGTAAATAATTTAGCACCAGTTTGGCCTGGAATGGGACCTGAAAATAGCCAGGCTGCTTATAGTTTATAGCTTCTGCTTTCTCTCTTGTTGGATTTTTCCTGCTTACCAGCACCGAGGAGTTGTTTGCGCAAGGACGACCTGGCAGGGACTGCCATTTCATATGTCACAGCAGCATCCTCTCCCTGATCATCAGAATCTTCATTTATTTCCTCTACAAGATGGGAGGGGAGGCATGGGTGAGACCTATTGCTGGGGACACCAACAAGAATGTTCGTGATTCTGCAGACACTACAAATTTGCTCCAAATTCTTCCACCAAATTCAGTTCTTCGTTTACACCTCATGCTTTCAAAATAAGAATGTATTAATTTGTTTGAGATTTCTGTACTTCTTTATCTCAATGTAAGCCATACATAAGGAAGGTAGAAAATGGTAATAGCAAGGAAGGAATTTGAGTGTGAGAAAAAGTCTGGTTTGAGCAAAGAAACAAGAATTCCAGCAGAATGCCAGGCTGGTCTGGGCTGGATCAAATGTGAGGTGCTGTGATGTTTCTTTAGGTTGAAGCGTAAGCATGACAATATCCCCAAGTAATATCCCTTGTCCCTTTTTGTTTCTTGCCACAAAGTGGTCTGTTCCTATCCTCCCCAGCTGCTGTCAGCTAATGACCATGCAATATTTCCCACCTTCCTACTCGGTACAGACCTCCTCCTCTGTGCAGAACTGAGTTTGTCTCACCAAAGACTTGCTGTAGAGCAGACTCTGAATTCCTACATCTCAGCATTGCTTCTGTTCATCCGTCCTCAGCTAGGGGATGTTTTCCCTCTCGAGCCCTATGAAATGCTTATTTTGTGCGACTCACCTAACTAATCTATGAAAGCATGGGAGAGAAAAGCAGCCATAGACAAAAGCAGCTGTTACATGTTCTAGAGAGAGGCTGTAGTTCAAACAGGCTGCACATAGAAGCTAATGGGTAAAATATCTCAGTTTGGGGTATTTGGAGTCTCCCCAAACTTCATCAGTGCTTGGCAACTCCCCTTCCCTCCCTGCCCCCATCACCACCACTCATGGCTTTCCAGCCATGAATAGAAATAGGGGTTGTCATAGGACCTTGCATATAAAGTTAGCAGGGCTTTGTCTGTGAGGTGTCATTTATTAATATGAGGATTTCATTATATGGCACAGCTGCAGGAAAATGAAAGCTGCTCATGCTGCCCAATGCTATATCATTGTGTCAGGGCTTTTCCTTGCTTTTATCTGCTTTGTCCCTTGCTTTGTTCCTTCTGTTCTTGTTATTTCTTTCACCCAAGCAGTTCAAGCAGTGTTGCAGGAGCAATCCACATGCTCAGCAAAGTTCAACAACCACTGCATAGAAGGAAACACCAAGGTATGGGGAAATTAAGGTTAGGAAGCTCACTCTCAGGTGCCTGAATGCAGCCACTTTCTTCAGCACTGAAAGGTGGGGTGAACCCTGGCTGGTCAGCAATGGCACCACAGACTGCTTGCTGTCCCGCTCTCTCCTGTGCTAGACACGGTTGCTTAGCAACTTTGAGATGAAGGCCAACTATTTTGACTGAATGAAGGTGCAGGCATTTAATTTCAGGGACCCATGTTTGAAAATGCTAGCACAGGAGAGGAGATGAAGGTCACATGCAGAGATTGCAAACCAGCATCAGGGACAGAACCAAGCGTGTCTCTGGGTGCCCATTCAAACCAACAGCGATTGCTCGCTCCTTCTCTAGAGAGGTCTTGGGCTCCTGGAGTTAGAAATCACCCATTTTGTCCAGGCTGTTTCTAAGAACAGTTTCTGCGGAAGGGAACAGTGCTTTCAATAGTGAGTGTTCGGTTGCAACCAAAGTTTCTGTCCCACTGTGCCCAGAGATACCTCTGGTGAAGTGGATGGCCTGTGGTGGTGGAATACGGAGCTGGGCATCATGAGGGTTCTCCTGGTGTGCTCCCATGCCCCTCCTGATGGTTCCTCTGTTACCTGCTCTGCAGAATGGGGACAGTGATGCTTTGGCCTCTGAGAATCTTGTTACCTCCTACAAACGCTCCTCAAGATCTAAATAGCAGTGTTATTTCTAGCGTGTTATCCTGATAGCGTGAGAGGCATAAACAAGATCCGCATTTGCTGATGGTGACTCACTGTGAGCCTTTGAGGGTTGTGTGGAAGGGCTTGCTCTGATGTTTTTGCTGTTCTGAGATAGATTATTGATTCTCTTTATCTGGTGTTCGTCTTACAAACCCAAGGTGATGAGCATCCTGTTAGTTTCAAGAGCACTGGTGCTATTTTTCTACTGCTTCAAGGGACACAGAATATGATCCAAGTACCCTCAAATGAGCAAGAAAAAAAAACAACGGTCAACCTGGTTCATATCAATTAAACTGCCAAGTCCAGGGGAAGGTTTAAAAGTAAGATTGGATAACAAAAGCAGCCATTGTCCAATGTGGGGGTTGGGAATTTTCCAATAAATTGTATTTTGCTTGACTTGGATGGCTTCCTTTGTTGTGAAGCTTATTAGGAAATACCAGATCACTGCAGAATATATTTCACTTAAAAATAAATAAATTAATAATAATAATAATCCAGAGAGAAATTTCAGGAAATTGAAATTGTCAAAATGTTGTATATTGACATTCTTGCCAAGGGAAAAAAAAAAAAAAATTATGTTCTTTTTAGTTACAAAAGCACTTGTTATTTTAGAAATGTAAGCTTATTCCCAGGCAATTAACTCAAGAAAATTTTTGGAGTCTAACAGATAGATATATATATAGCCATCAAGATATAAAAATAAGTATCTGGCTTTAACAGAATAGGGATTTCACTATTCTTTTCTATTTGTGACAGAGAAAGGTCTCTCCAGCAGCAGCTGCATTACCAACATCCCTTTCTTTGTAGTAAACTCTACCGCCAAAGAACGCTATCGATAAAATTTACCACACCTCCTTACAAAAAGCCTGGCTCGGCTCTCACTCTCACACTATCTCCGCCTGTCTTGAAAGCCATAAATATGAAGAGGCCAGCTAAGTTAACTGCAAAATATCCACTTGCAAACAGGTGTAACAAAAGAGCGAGACTGAAATGAGCGCTTTGCAGAATAGAGAGAGGAGGTGGGGAGCGGAGTGGGAAGGGGGGAAAGGGAAAAAAAAAAAACAACACATGATTGAAGGCCTTATAAATGTAAATGGCTTGGCAGAAAGGGTTTAGCAGCCCTGGGTAGAAGATTGCATTTGGTGTTACAAGGCCCTTATTTTCAGAATCGCAGTACTGGAGCCTTTTTGAATCTGTCCCTGTGTTTGCTTCAGTGAATATCAGGTTGTCTTTTATATTTTTCTTCCTTCTTCTTCTTCTTCTTTTTTTTTTTTTTTTTAATTTTTATTTTTTTTATTATTATCTCTGCCCTTGGGTGTGCCAGGCTTAAATGAAACCTCAGAGAGAGACAGAGAACATGAGCTGTTCTTCGGACCTTTGAAAGAGCAGTTATTGCCACTTCTTTGTGAACCTCCGCCTCCCCATCCACCTCCCTCACCGATCCCCGCTGCTTGTTTTCCTGTAGCAAATCCCTCCCTCCCTTTTGGATGTTTTTTATTTACTATTTCCCTCTGCATTTATCTATATGCTTTACATCGAGTAAGTCAATCAGTTTCAAATTATTGGTCCCTGAGACAGATGTTTGGTGAGTCATTTAGCTACGCGAACTTCTTCAGACAGTTTGCTCTTGCACCTCCTGTTCGTTTAAAGCATCTTTTGAGGCTGATTTTTCCTTTTCAAAATGTCTTTAACTGTCGAACGTTTGCTCCCACCGGGCAGTCTAATGATGTTGGACACAATATGTGTGAACATCTCTTTAGAGGCCATCTCCCCTAGGCTACATTCTTGCCTATAAAATCACTGTTTATTTAGTCCTTAGGCCTAGGAACCATCTGCAGTCCCCATGGCTCCTGTTGTTTTTAAAGTCCTATTAAGTTTCTGTACTTCTCCTCAGAGCATTATTTTATTTCCAAACAACCACAGACAACATCCTGTCAACGTGGCTTCTGCCAGGCAAATTAGAGATGACAGTTTCATTCTTCTGACTATAGTGAGCTCTCATTTGATGTTATTTAATGTGAAAAACAACTGTTACGTGGAGAGTGATTTAAAAGTAATGATAATAATAATAGTAATGATAATAATAATAATAATTTTTAAATAGAAGATAGGGGTGGGTAGCCCACAGACACTCAGTTAAGATGCTCAGACTGCTCCTGCCAGTCAGGAAAACATAAGGGATTGGAAGGCTCTATATAATGGTCATAAGAAAAGAGAATCAGTGAGTGTTGACTTGATGTCATTTTCAATCTTTCTTTTCCTGACAGGAGCTGAAAACATTTTGGTTTGGTGTGGTAGGGCTTATTTGTGCTTTCACGACTCTCTCTCTTCCCCTACCTCCCCTCCCCCTGTTCTGCTGAGTAAGCATGCAGAGCCAGGCAGAGTGGTTGGCCCTTGAGACTTTGGCCTCTGCACCTGGAGGCCATAAGCTGATGCTAAGAACACCAAAACTGACTCACTGTCTTGCCCAGCATCTCTGAAAGAGGAGTTCCCAGAAGCCAAAGGCAACCTCCCCTTTGAAAAGCATTTTGTGTAGTAATTCTTAGTGTCTTTGTTATGGTGCCTCACTTGAATGGTTCTGGGTAAGAAATGGGTAAGAAATGAAATCATGATGTGAATGTTATTGCTGGGAGAGGGATATCTGAGCAGCTTCATCTGCTCCAGCCCCATGCTGTCCCTCACTCTGAAGGAAAGTAGAGGATGTTTATGCCACCCCCCAAACCATGCCCAAGTTTTTCTTGTGAGAGTGTTATCTAGCCAAGGCTAGCACCAGCCAGTCTGTAAGCTATTAGCAAAACAACAGGGATAGCCAGAGCATAGCACCAGTGAGCAAGCCTCCTTCTAGACAATAACATGGCTGTGGCATTTTGACCTTCCCCAGCTGCTAGGACCATGCCTAAGAACCATAAGCTTCTGGTTATGTCTTCATGCTGACTGCTGCCACTAAGAGTGTAATGAGGGAGAAAGTGAAAAATCAGTAAGAATAAGAGGAAGCTTGTGTGACCTCAGTGAACCAGTCAACCTCCTCCTGCATCGGGTTTGCTGCCTGCAGATTGGCTGCAATAGTTGGCTATGAAGGTGCATTCAGTTGCTTTCACAAAGCTCTTCAAGATGTGGAGGGGATGGCTATAATTAAATGGAAGTGGTTAGACTGGCTGATGTGTTTTGGGAGAATCTTTACAGCTGTAACACTCTGGTTCCACAGTCAAGCACTCAGATGTCAAGAAAGAAGGTTGAGGTTGCCTCCATTAATCTTAACTCTGTCTTCTGTATGTGTATCATAATAAGGTTGTCAACAAAGCCCTCACTTTGTGGAAGTATATGTAACTCCACTGAAGTTTAAAAAGTATGAAATTATATTGCATTATATTAGCAAAGAAACAGCACGTTACACTACCAGGAAAAAAGGCTGACATCAATAGAGCTGTGATGATTGACACCAGACAAAGAACTGCATTTTCCAGCAATCACATGTTGGCTTCCAGATAGTATAGTATCGCTACAGGTGACTATTTCCTCAGCCTTAGATGTAACATTGCCATATTTCCACAACCTGTTTGTCTCCTTGAATGCTCATACTGTTTTCGCTCTGTCAGAGTAGTCCATGCTATCCTTATCAAGTTAGACAGTTTATCTTCTCCCTATGGCTTGTATTCTAATAGTCCAGGCTCCTAGCATCTAGTCTGAATTTGCTTTTCAAACAGCAGGGTAGCCTTACTGGGGTACAATTCAGGGAGATATGGCAATTCCATTACTATGAAGCTCATTTAGCGGCACACTTGGGTGGTCTATATACTCCAGTAAATTTTCACTGTTTATGCTGTGGCTGTGAATAATCTCTTGAGTGCTGTTCTGTTTCAAAAAGGTTTTCATCCTATCCTCAGTACCAGCATAGTGGAGCGCCTTCCAGTCACGCATTAAGCAAGATGAGCAGTTTCTTTTCAGTGCAGCCCCTTCTCTCATTTACTTCTCAGGGGGGCAAATTTAGGTACATGACCACTTTGGTTTTGTTGGTTTTGTTTTTGAAGCCGGTCTTGGTGTCTACACTTCAGGCCTGTATTACAGGAGGGAAGCTCAGGAAACGTCCCTAGTTCTAGAACCAAAAGCTGTCTGAGGTCTGCAATAGCTGTTGTTTCAGCAAGAGCTGCTTCTACAGAGCCCTTGAAAAATCACTGACTGTGTTGTGAGCATTTGGCTAAAGAGCACAATTACAGGGCTCTTCTCCACTGCTGCTTATAGGAGCTGCAAAACTTCTGGCCTGAAGGGATGAGCTCAGAAGGTTGATAATTTCCACAGTAAGAGAGATAGCAGAGTAGAGGGGATTTGCAGAACTAACTGTCTGTCTACACATCATGTTCCTCCATTCTGAATGTGCAGAAGCCCTTTCCATATGCAGAGTGGGCTCAGTAGCATTAGTTTCAGTCCCTGAGGTGTGCCAATATTCAGTCAATCTCTCTGCAAAAGCCTCTTCAAGTGACCATGGCATAGGGTGGGATTCATCTTCTTTAATTTAGGTATCAAGGAAGATTATCTGACTGAGCTAGTGACCCATGGCTCCTTTTATAGCCAACAGAGAGAAAAACGTAATTCCAGATGATGATTCATGATTCATATATATATTAAAAAAAAAAAAAAAAAAAAAAAGAGCAGTTGGCTTCTGGATGACCCTGTTTCTTCCACAGAACCATGGGATCCCAGCTCTGACCTGTGGATGGAGGGCTGAATCCCAGCCACTGCCCTTCTCATGAGACCTGGAGAGCAAATCGCACATGCTTTACATGGGGTTAAAGTTTTGGAAAGAAAAGGGTATGTTCCCATCCTGCAAGGAGCTGTGGAGGGCGCATTTTTGTGCTTAAGAGAGATGAGGTATGTTTTGAGGGTAGGGTCAGAATGGTGGATCAGTAGTTGTGTGGATCTGTTCCAGTAGGGTGGCAAATAAAGGGTTTGTCCTCCAACAAGATTCTCTGGTCAGTGATATCTTCGTACATGACATCCAGTTTTTCCCTTTATACAGGGGAGAGAAGGGAGGGAAAGAAGGAAAGAAATGAGGGGATGAAAATTACTTTGAACCGTTACAATTGAACTGAGACAGTATTTGGATGTGACTGCAATTAAAGCAGAAGGTCTTTCAGATGTAGGAAAGAAATCTGGGCTCATAGAGTCCGTGGAGAATGCAGTATTCAGTAACCACCGAGGCAGGCATACATTATAAATACATCTGTAACTACCGGGATAGGTGTGAAAATGTAATTAACTGGAAACCTACTGAGTTTAAATGGACTTTTAGTTGTTTCAGGTTTTTTTTTCTTCTTCTTTAGCCCTCCCTCCTCCCATTCTTAAGTTAAGTTTAGACTTGTGGGTCCTCTAACTCCCACTGGCACAGTGTAATTTAGCAAAGGTTGTTCCAGCCGAATTTGAAATTAATAATTTCAAATAGGCAAATCAATGATATTTAAAAGCTCCCTCCTGTGTGTTTGTACAATCTGCACAGGTATAAAAGCTAATCACATCTTGCAGGGGAAGAACATTTGTTATCGGTTTTAAGTAGTGCTTGGCAGTTTGGGGGGATCAAACACCATGTTTCTTTCCAAAGTGTGTGTGTGCCTCTGTAATTTAATATTTCTCATTAACTTAGTGCTTGGGAAAGTTGTCAGTGCCGACAGGGAGGAGCTGGCCAACCCCCTGAGAAATCATCCATTTTGCGTCACTGTGAGACTTACAAATAGAAGGAAGAGGGTTCCCGAAAGAACTGGATTGAGTTAAAAGTGAAGTTTCTGAGGGTTGATGGGGCAGTGAAGAGTGAAGGGCTAGGTTTGGCTTGCCCAATAGCCATCCAGGAGGGTGCAAAACACATTCTTCTTTCATAATATCATAGAATCATAGAATCACAGAATCATAGAATGGTTTGGGTTGGAAGGGACCTCAAACATCAAGAAGCTTCAACCCACCCCACCTTAGGCAGGGCTGCCAACCTCCACATTCAATACTAGACCAGGCTGCAGGGCCCCATCCAATCCGGCTTTGAATACTTCCAGGGATGGGGCATCCACATTATCCCCGCAAATGCTGTACTAGCTCAGGTCCAGCAGCCTTTGTTATCCTTTGTCCTGATCTTACCACTTTCAAATATCACATATCTCATGAAAAAGCATAGGAAACATTGTGGACTCCACATTTTTCATAATATAGTTTCTTTCTAACGCTGTTAATTTATCTTTAGAATACACCTGGAACTATGATAATGCATATCCGCTATCCACATTTGTTCTTTTTAATATAATTGTGGGTAGTATTACTATCTGAATATGCTAACTCCGCTCTAAGTCCTTGTAGATTTCAGCTGTAATAATTTCTTGCAGCAAGAAGTTCCATAGGTCAACTCTGCAGGAGGCAAAATATATTCTCTTTCTATGCCAACTCCAATGTATAATTTATTTTCTGGATTAGTATTTTGCCTGTGCTTCTACATGAAAAGATCCCATTCAGCCCAGTGCTGTCTCATATGGAGAAGAAAAGCCAGCTGGCTGTGCTGAAACACTCTTTCAAAAAGTTCCAAGAAGGAGGAAGACTCTTACATTTGTATTCTCCTTGCAACATCTCTTAATAATTTAATTCCCATTAGAAGTGCCTGTGTTGTAGGGGCGGGGGGGTGGGGGGAAGAAGGGGGGAAGATTTATAGAGAGATTTCACTCCAGGTTGGGTTTTTGTCTTTCTGTGTTTTCTTGGCATTTATCATGCATGTTTTAATTTGGATCTGAGTCTTGCTACCATCTGGTCATTATTGCAAAGAAATATTCATTTTCTCTGAGTGACATGGGCTTCATTCATCATGGAACTAGCTGATTGCCCCTCAGTTTTTTTTCCTATGACTTGGAATGAAGTCGGAAGATACTTAGCACCAGACATAACAGCAGTCAATAAAGTTTGCAAAGTTAGTGGCAGCTGGTAACTGGGCAGAGAAAAAAATTAGAAGATGCTTTGCAGTCATTGATACTTCCACTATTTTCTGTATCATGCATGGGAAGTGCAGTGTTGGAGTCCAACCACAATTGCAAAGGATGGGAGGTGAGGTAATGACTCAATTCTTCTTCTGCTATCTAGCCTTGAAGTGCTGTCACCAGCTGAGTGAAATTTAGAGATTTTCCCTCTCACCTAAACAAAGGGAAGACAAAAGGGAAACAATTTTCTCCAGAGGAATTTTGCAACAGCTATGCTTTGTTTCTCTTGCAAAAGGAAAGACCTCTAAGCAAGCCAGCTTCAAAAGCAGTAGGAATTCTTCATGAAGAGGTCTCTAAAGCCATACTAGAGGCTTTGGGGAGAAATTAAGAACAGTCACTTTTAGCTTCCCATCATGCAAGAGCCTTCCCTGGATGCTTGTTATTACTGACAATGGCCACAGGGCAGAGGGGACTAAACAGAGGGATTCATAAGGACTCTTAGGAATATTCAGAGTGTGCAATGACTCACAAGCACATCTTCACATGCTTTGCAAATATATTGCTTGCGACTATTCTTCTCCATCCCTGGTACTTCCCAGGAACTTTTATGTGGCTTCCTGGACATACACCAGCTTGGATTCCTTTTGTTTGCAAACTATCCTTTGTAGCACTAACAACTGTGTGTATATGCGTGTGTGTGAGTTGGGAGGGAGCAACAAAGGGGATGTTCTTCAGTCTCTCAGTGTTGTGAAACTGTGTCAGTCACAGGCACAAACTAGACAGTCGGAAGGGATTACACCTCTGTGCATCAACGTTTATGAACCTCTCCAAATGGGGGGTAGCTACAGAAAGGCAGCTGGCACCTCTGGATCTGTCAGGAGAATGGACAGATGGCAAAGTGCGACTGGTGGAGGACAAATTATTGCATGAGAGCACGAGATTAGCTGGGACTGGATAGGAATTGTAAAATGAGAGTGTTTGGAATGTAAGTGTCTGCAGTCATTTGTAAAGTGCTGAAAATTAGATGACGTTCTAGCTCCCTTGGTAGCCTTGGACTTACCTACTTTTCCAGAAGAGAAGCAGTGCAAAACCACATAGATCTACAGAAAGCAAAGTGACCTCACAGGAAAAAGAGCTGGCCAACATATCTCAATACATCCTCTGGATTTGGTCCTAGATGTTGGCTTCTTTTTTAGAGAGTACGAGATGACTGATAGTGAGCATTGCCATTTAGTGTTCATCAACAATTGTCACTGTGCCCAAGGAAATATGTTTAACAGTTTTTGGACACACAGTGCATTCTGTTGCACCATGTCTAGAATGGTTTCAAATGGAGCAGCCAACAAGTGAAAGAGATGATGGAACAGCTTGCTTTAATTTGGAGCATCTGTGCCAATGAGATTTTGGAGTTATGAATACCCAGTTTTCTTCCAGCCTAGTGAAGGCATAGAGCAAGAGGGAGAGAGAAAGGGAGAGAACATCTGTGAATTCACTGGAGGGTAAAACTAAGCCCCATATTGGGTAGAGCAGACTCAAAATACTGCAGGTACTGTAGGAATTTGTTCTGGATCAAAATTAATTTCCCATCTTCCTAATAGGTGGCTTATTTGGAGGCTTTGCTCATGCTCAAAGTGATTTGAAGTTAGTCAGATCCCATTACTCCCATTAAATCATTTGTGATAAATTCAAACACAAGCAGGAGGTGAACCAGAGTATTTATTTATTTATTTGCCGCTGAAGATGAAGAGCAACAGAATCATCCCATGGTAACGGTTGGTGGAAAGGAGAGAACCGGAGGCAAGGGGGGCAATAAAAATAGGGGGTAGTCCAGATGTTGACTGAAAACTAAAATACTGCCTTTCCTCTCTACTGATAGCACCGAATGTTATTTTGTTTCTTTGGAATTCATTTTCTGAAAGTGTCTGCATGAGGAACATCTGCTCCCTCAAACCCAGACCTACAATTTGAATAAATTATCAATATCTGGCAGCAGCCCATTATTAATGGCTAGAGTTTTATAAGATTTTCCAGTATAATAATAGCAGAGCTAGCGGCTGGCATTTCTCCCAGAGAGATTCGTATTTGTCCCATTTTATTCTGCTCCGTTTTCTCTTCTGTTCTGTTTTTCTCTCTGAATCTGAGCATCATCAGTTGATTTTTACCATGGTTCTTGGCTCAAAAAGAAAAAAAAAGAAAAAAAAAATAGAAAAGAAGAAAGAAAAGAAAAGCCATTAGTATCCTATAAATCAAAAAGAAAAATGACATCCTCAAACATAAAAGACTCCCTTGAGTGTTTCGCTATTATTACCTGTACAAGGTTGCACATGTGGCTTCAGAAACATCTTCTTCCATCAGGAATCATCAGGTACTAAGATTTCTCACTTCCATGCAAGAGACAAGTTTTATTAACTTCCTCTGCAGCATATACCCTGGTAATTAATGATGCAGTGCACCTTTGAGGTGTCCTAATGTAGGCCGTTTATCAAAAACTGCAACTGCGTAGAAAGAGGACTATGTTCTTTCAATATGATAAATCCAAGTGTGCGCTGGGCTGCATCTCTCTTTTAAGTACAGACGCTCTCTCTAATTGCAGGCTTTGACTTTCTTTGTAAGTTCTGACAAATCACCTTCTGGTGGAGAGTCCCTCCCATGCCTGTGTGGATGGCCATGCACAGAAAAAAAACCTCAGCATCCCCCATAATCAGCAGAGCATACATCTAAACCTGCACGAACATTGTGCAGACTGATTTTTGGTGCTGCACTAGAGATCTTGTGCTAAAAATCATTTCTCCCTGAGCTTTCTACGGAGTAAGGAGAAAGAGGCCAGGTATTTGTGTGGGCCTTCTGACCAGAATTTACTTTTCAAATCATCTTTTGCTGTTTTGCTCTACTTATTCCCCAGAGCTACATCTTGGGAATCCCCACTATGATCTCCAGTGCAGGGTCACTGGGCCACTGAATTTATGATTCTATGCCTGACCTTTTGACGAGACTAAAAGAACTCTTCCAAGGTGGTTACAAATAAGGCAGATGTGACGAAAACACTGGGGGAAAAAAAAATATATAGTTTCTTCAAGGTGCTTTGGATTTTGAATGCAAACTTTCCGTTATTTCATTGGCACAAGAAATAAAGAAAATAACAAAATCTTGGCAGCAAATACAATTGCTGAGCAAGGAGCCACAAGCCAAGTCTGCTGCATGCCCTTTGTCACTGCTGTTACTTGCTTAGAAATGCTGGTATCGTTGTAAAGATGAGGAAAGGCAGATTTTACAGATTTCCTCGCGTACAGGTTCTGCTAACAGACCTGTTCTATGTACACTGTGCCCACCAGATCTCGCTGAAGGCAGCCCTGAGTGGATATGTAGGTATGTAGGTAAGGGGACACTGATGGGACCAACTCTTGGTGGGTGCCCCATCCCTGGAGACACTGAAGGTAAAGCTGGGCCAGGTTCTGAATACCTGATGGAGCTGTAGGTGTCCCTCTTCACTGCAGGGGAGTTGGACTAAGCGGCCTTTAAAAGTCCCTTCCAACTCAAGTGATTCTATGATTCTGTGATTCTATCCCCCATGTCCTCCAGGTACCCACAGGGACAAGGAGCCACCAGGACTTGGGGACAGGCTTAATGAGAGGGGTCACTGGAACAGGCTCTGCACAGAATCCCTCTCTGCACAGGTGTAGAGCTTTGGGGGATAACTTCCGGGGAACCACATGCTAACATTTCCAAAGTAAACACTCTTTTACTACATAGACACATAGAATGTCCTAAGGCAGCCTTGTCCTGGCACAGGTCAGCTGTTTTTCACCAGAAACAGTCCCATCTGCATAGCCTGGTTGCTCTTCTAACAGTGTGGGTCCTGAATGCACAAGCTCCTGGGCTGGCTCAGTGCAGAGCTCTATCTCATGCAGAGATGGTAAGATGAATTACTTAATTATGTAAAGTGCTTTGGAGATGAAAAGTGACATCTGAGCACCCAATATTACTATTAATAACAAAACATATACCACCCACCAGGTATTATTCCTTTCTTTTTCCCCTAAAAATTGTAATTCTAAAGTTCAGATAACACCAGCACAAGTTAGTAGGAAAGCATAAAGTCTCCAGCACGTAGATAGAAAAAGATGTATTTTGATCTAAGCAATCAAAAATTACAGAAGAGCCTGTTCTCCCTGTGTCTGCCTGCATTTTACCACCTCCATACCACTACCAGCATGCCAGTACCAATATCAACTCCTAACAGATTGCAAGTCTTGCATAAAAATCTACCCTTCCTCCTTCTGGTCTTTTGTATAGACAACTGAAGCGTCTCTGTTCAAAGTCAAAGAAGACATCTCCTTAAGGTTATGCATATGCTTGATTCCTGTTCAGCAAATCACTTAAGCATGTACTTGAAATAAAGCACATGCTTTAGGCTTAGTTTTGGTGAGGCTTGAGGAAGCCGTGTGCCAAATGCTCAATGGAGCCTCAATTTTACTAAAAGACAGAAGGGAGAGAAGGAAAAAGGAGAGGAAAAAAATTCTCGAAGAATTCAAGCTCACATAAAATGCCGGATTGTGGCATACGAAATGATAGCATGTAAACTACGTTTAGGCTGTGTTGATGTTTAAGCTATGTATGTTCTTGCTGTGTTATATCAAAACTTGATCGCAGTGGTTAAAACAGCTTCTTCATTTTGGTCTATAAATTCCTCAACAGAAAGACTCCAAGCATGGTTTGTGAGAAAACAGATGAGTTCTAATTCCTGCTGTAGCAACATATCTTATTAAAAAAGGATGCAGATAATCCAGTCATATATGGCAATCAAGACAAACATTAATTAAACAACTCCAAACAATGTATCATACAGGGGGAGAGGAGCCTGCACGATCCATACAGCAAGCCAAATTTAATATATTTTTAGAGTGAAGTAATTTGTCGAACACACATCTGTACACATCTTTGTCCTCTTCTCGTTCCATCTCCCCCCACACACACACTTTTTCTTTTCATTGTACAGAATTTGAAGGCATTCGTGTAAAATGGCTCTTAGGGATATTACACAAAGTTTTATTTATGGTAAATTTATTATAATAAGGATGTTCTCTGTCACTGTCTGAGAGATTTATTTATTGTATCACACTTCTGAAACTGCTGATATTGATTGTTTCAAGAAGTTGCCTTAAAGGGAGAGGGGAGAAAAACAACAACAACAAAAAAGCCTTACAAATGAAAAGAAATGACCATGTTGCTATCAATTATTTCATAATGAGATATGAGGGGAGAATTTTAAACATTATCTCTAGCATTACAGTTGAATAAACAATATATTTACTGGAAATTATACTGCAATGATGAATGGCTTGTTTTAAAATAGAGGCTTCTCTAATGGGGGCCTTTCTGAGCAGCAGTGACATGCAGTCCAACTCACAATTATTATTGCATTTTAATCAAAGCTGAATTCCGTATTTCTGCCAAGGAGTGAGAAGAGTGAATCCCATTTGCAAATATCTCTATCCTGATGATCCCCAAACAAAAATAAATTCTGAGCTGTCCAAAAATATTCAAGCAATAAGCCATTTGCTAGTAATTTGTCCCTTCCACCCTCCCTAGAACCCTTTCTTTTGCTTTATTTCTCAGTGTACAGGTACATTTTCAATCACAAAGATTCAATAAAAAGGAATCTAACACTAGCTTCTCCCACCACCACTAAATGAGTGCACCCCTCCCTACACACACACCTCATTTTACGTAGAATAGGGAATTGGATATTAGTCACTGCAGTTTCTAGCTATGACAGACAGTAATTTACCATTTTATTGTGATTCAGTGCCTTGGACAGAGGCACACATTGCCTGTCATGCTGTGTTCATCACCGACTGTAGAGACAAGCGTTGCTTGTCAAATAGTAGAGCCCTTATAATGAGGACACCTAGGTGTAACATAAAAGATTCACAGGCAAAAGGACTTCTTATGGAGAGCTTAAAACCTCTAAAGCAGTGTGAGCTAGTTAGATAATACACAAACTTTAGAAGTGATACAGACAGGTATTTCCCCTTTACATCTATTAGGCATACCAAAAGCGTTATCAACAGAACAATATGTAAACCTTTGTGCAAAGCAGGCAGAGCAATTTATTTGCATTACCTCACTGCAATGGAAGAATGGAAGAAGGGGAAAGTGTGCGTTGAGGGAGATGACACATGTAACAAACCCCAAAACATAAAGCAGGTGTGTGCATGGGAAAGCAAAAACCTAGCTTTCAGGAAAGCTGTTGGATGGTCACTAATGAGATTTCTGATGATTTTCATTTGTCTTCATTTCTATCAAGCTTGACTCTGCATGGCATTTTTTCATAAAGGGAAAGGTGAGATGGGCCAGCAGGTTATAGCATGCACGTCATGCCATAAGCAGCTGTCAGTGGGCAGAAAACTGACACCTGAGATTGGATTAATCCTCCATCAAACCTAATTGGAAATAATGGACTGGATCCTCAGCTGGAGTAAACGGACGCAAAACAGGTGTTTTCAATGAGACTGTCCCCTTTTTTCTCTGTTAAGAAGCTGCCTGCCCCTGCAGCAGACCAACACTTTGGAGGTGTCTTCGTCTTCCTGCACTTGCTCCCATCATTAGAGCTCCTCCTGCAGCATGACATACCTTCAGGTGCCGGTGTCCTCTATGGCAGTTAGGAAAGGATCTAGATGAAAAGTAGGGAAGGTTTTGGAGTGGGAAGGCATCTCGTCTTGTTGGTACCAAAGCACATGGGCAGCTCTATGGATGGGACATCCTAAGGGGCTTGGGAAGTTAAGCACAGAGCCAAAGTTACTTAGCACCAGGAGGTGCCCAAAACAACCAGAAGCACAGAGGTTTGCAGGCTCTTGGCCTTTGCAGACACAGTTCCCTCGTGCTTTTTATGCCTTTCCCTCCCTAGCCTAACCAGGGTTTGTTAATGTGACACTGCAAATCTAAAGATGAGTACAGTCGTATGTGCGCACAGTCCCTGCTTGTAGACTGTACACCTGCTTTTGTGGGAGCAGACAGAGCGAGCAGGCTATGAACCAGCACTTCTTTTTCAACTGGGATTTCCCTAGCAAATCTCACAGCTAGAAACCATGTGAAGAGTGCCATGCGAGCTTTTCACTGGCCAAAGAGAAAAGACCCTGCGTATGCCATCTTTCCTTGGCATTTCCTGCCCTGTCCATGCCCAAGCAGCACAGGGATGCACCACAGCAGTGGAGGAGGAAGTTTTCTTTCACAGAATCACAGAATCACAGGATGGCCAGGGTTGGAAGGGAATCAAAGATCATGAATCTCCAACCCCCCTGCCATATGCACGGCCACCAACCTCCCCATTTAATATTAGACCAAGCTGCCCAGGGCTCCAATCTGGCCTTGAACACCTCCAGGGATGGGGCAGCCTCTCCTCTCCTCTCCTCTCCTCTCCTCTCCTCTCCTCTCCTCTCCTCTCCTCTCCTCTCCTCTCCTCTCCTCTCCTCTCCTCTCCTCTCCTCTCCTCTCCTCTCCTCTCCTCTCCTCTCCTCTCCTCTCCTCTCCTCTCCTCTCTTTTTCTATGGGTGCAAAGGATTAAGCTGTGTGAAAGTGCTGCTAAACTGGAGTTATACCAGTTTTTTCTTATAGTTGCTTATCTGCACAATGATGTAAGCATACACATGATTATCCATGTATTATAATATCCATATTTTCAGTCTGAGGATACAGAAATCTGTCTCCTCACACCATTTGGCATCTCATTTGCAAACAAAGTTATCTTTTCCTTTAGGTAGAGTTAGAAACACAACCAATTTTAGGTACTAATACAAATTTAGGGAAGTGTGTGTTCTAATAAAATGGCTTAAATGTGTTTAAAAGCCATGGAATACTTGAACTTTTATATTGCTGGTATCAAATATACATTTGAATATTAGTGAAGCTAAACTGATTGACTGAATTACTTTAGGGAAAGGTGTGACACAAATGCAACATTTTAGTTAGTTTTATTACATTTTCATTTACCTTACGGGAAATCATAACTGCTTGAACACTGGGTATTAAAAATGTCCAGGTACATCTTTGCAAGATTTTGTTTTATCACTGTGTGCATATGTTACAGGCTGACATTCATTTGCTAATCCTCTTTCCCATCTCTTGTCCTGCCTCTCCTAAAAAAGAAAACAATATGTGAAATTGAAAAATGGTGCTCACTGAGGGGTTTAAAGACATTTGAAATTTGGAATATATTTTAAAGGTCAATTTCAGCAGTAATTATGTTATAATGGTGAAGCTTTTAGAGAATGAGAAACACAAGATTAATATGTTGCCAGATAGAAAGTGGCAGAAGACTCTATCTTGTGTGTGTCTGTGTGAGCAAGTACGTGTGCATGCGCATGTTGCATGTGCTGAAGTTTACAGGCAGCCAGCAATACATCAGGACAGCTTTCACAAATGTGGAGAATACTAGAACACTTTGTACATACATAAAACTTCCACTCATGTCAAGGACACTCACACTGAACACAGCTTTGTGCTTCTAGTCCAGGAATCATAGAATCATAGAATGGCCTGGGTTGAAAAAGACCTCAAAGGTCATTTAGTTTCAACCCTCCTCATGAGCAGGGTTGCCAACCACTAGAGCCACATTAGTTTCCTTATTTACAAATTTGTCATTGCAGTTAACAGCTGCAATGGTATCACCAACTGCTCCACATTGGAACCAGCAGATCACTGTGCAAGGTGCTGTATGGTCAGACAGTAAATCCACTCAAGCACTTTTACTCAGTCAAAACAAAGCACACCTTGTCCAATTAAGAAAAGAGAACCATCAGCCACAATGATGGCAAACCCCATATGAGTTTTGAGCCCTACCATAGTAAATTGTACAAGATGTTTCAGATCTTCTGATGGAAAACACTGCATAAAGTATGGTGAGAACTCACTCAAAGTAGCTAGCAAAGTTTTCTCATAAAAAAACCTCACTGTTGGAGGCAATCCTACTGTTCTGTGAATGGCATTATTTTGAAAACTCAGTCTAGGCACTTCACTGAGGCTTGCTAGAGAAGAGCACTTTCATCCCATCAAAATTTCTCACTCCTCTGACTTCTTTTTGGAAATCTAAACCTGACAGCACATTTCTAAGATGGAAATGAAGCAGCCACAGGGATGGATCAGAGCCCAGGCACAAGAGGGGAGTGTTAATACTGTCTACCCTAAGGCATCCAAAGAAAAACTTGTGAAATCTGGAGGCTCCTTGTATCTCTGTTCATTATGTAGGGGTGAGATTCATCTTTGTTGTTTTTAGTATTTAGAAGTATTGGAAGTCTGAGGTGTTTTTATTTTAGAGCCAGTGGACTGAAAATGTGTCGGTGAAGGGCACAGATCATGCAGCCAGCCCTAGGCAGGCATCTAGGTTGCTGCTACTTTCCCCTGACTACACTGGGAGGAACCTGATTTTTAGACACTATATCCTTAGACGAGTCTCATCTGTATGCTCCTCACTCCATATGCTCCCATCTGCATTTAAGTTAGATGCCTAAAGACTCCAAGAAGATGGTAAACTCCCTTCTCCCCAGTGAATGAGTGAATATGAAGGCAGAGTCCCTGTAGCACTGGCTGTGATTGCTTGGGAACATGTAAGGCACCTGGCTACTTCACCGAGTCAAAGAAAAACAATAAACCAAAATATGATGTATACTGAGAGAAATAGTAATTTCCCACAGCACATCACAAATAGCATATAATAACATCAATTAAATGTCTGCAACAAAAATTATTTGTAATAGGGATGGGAGAACTATTAGTGAAGGCAGCTTGCTTCATTCCAGAAGAACTGGGAAAAGACTTATTACACTGTTTATGAAAGTTTTGAACTGTTGTTGTTTTTTTGTTTGTTTGTTTGTTTGTTTGTTTGTTTTTCCAGGATGTCCGTATAACATGAACAAACATGTTATGTAGTATAGGTCACTAGAGAAAACCTAGTTTGTCTTGACTCCTCTCTGACATATTTCCCATATAAATGAGAAGAAAGACCCTTATTTGTATCCTAATAAAATAATAATACACAAGGTTAAAGACAGCTACAGAAAACCGACATCTTAGCATTTTGGAGGTTGGTTTTCTCAACAAAGTATAAAGAGTAAAGAACAACTGCAGGGCTGGTGATGCAGGACAAGTGGATGCTTTTATGGGCAACATCACCACCAACAGTCCTGTGCATAAATATACTGGTCTAGAGTGATCCTTGACCTACAGCCCCACACTCTGCTGAATTGTTGGCACATCCCCTGGCAGTGTTGTCCTGTGCCCAAAGTGTTCTCCCACCCCCTAGGTGAAAGCACGTCATTCCAGGGACCATTCTCAGGAGTAGTGTAGCAGTTCCTACCATATACTTTGCACGATCATGGGCCCTGGTACATCCTTGTGCCACTCCTGATGGTATTAGCACATCCCCTCACTTTCATGCTTGGAAAACCCTGTTCTGACACACAGAGTTCTCTCCCACTGCTCTGAAAAGAGTCCATCCAGTATAGGAGACACATTGTGAGTGTGGTCAGATCACATCATTGCACCCCACAGCTCCCAAACCTTGTTTTGTTTAGCCATACAGAGGTTTCCAGTATTTCTCAGTTCTCTGAAATTGAGGGGAAAATTGCAGCAGCTGAAAATCTGTATCTTTAAGCACTGGAAAGCTTTCTTGTTTCTTCTTCAGCTGTGATCTTCAACCTGAAGTCTCACTAGCTGGTTATCCAGAGTTGGTTCGATCGTTCTTATTTTGTCCAGCAACCTTTTACTCACAGGACACTCAGCTGGACCAGCCAACAAATGTCTGGGGAGGAGAAAGAGGAGGTGGGAAAAACAGCTATTATTATCTGTTGTTTTCGTGATTTGGATCCCATTTTTGGAGGCTAAGTACACCCACCAGCCAGCCAAAACTAAAAATATAGCAGGTCACAGCCAAACTCCATTGTTATTCTGTTTAATTTAGCTTTTCTTTTCCTCTTATTTTACTCTCCTTTCAGAGTTTTCTTGGAGATGACCTTGCACAACTCTTGTTGCTTCTTTGTCCTCAAAGCCACGCCTCATGAAGATTTCTTTTCATCCAGTAGACTGAAGGGTAAATAAATCACAAAAAAATCAAGGCCCTCCACTGCCTGTGGGCAAGGAATCTGCCTCCTGCAACTTCTCCTGGTCCTCTCAGTAGTTGTTGTCCATTTAATAACAATCATAGCATGGCAGTATCTCTTTGTCATCTCCCTTCAGATTCCAAGACTCTGTGTTGTGCATTAAAGGTTTGGAGCCACAGGGTGTGCCAAAAGCTGGGTCATATGTTTTGCTATGATGTTCCTACTATTTCAGCTTTGTCTATAAAGGGCAAATGGTAAATCATCTTCCTGAGAGTTAATGGAGCATTTCTGCAACAGGAGGAAAAAGTGAAAAAGTTTCAGAAGAGTGGCTTATTATCTCAGTCAGCCGAAATTTGCCTTGCCCATCACCTGCCTAGGAGTCTTCATTTTCCTTTCTTTATTTTTCTAGTTATTTTTTTTCCTAGATTTCCTTCTTTTTATAAGCTTTGCTCTGCAATTCTGTTGCTTCAGTCTCAGATCCACACCCCTTTTCAACTCTCCAATTATATTATTTTGAACTTTAACATTAAAGCCAGGATACCTGTCTAGCATCTTTCTCATGTAGGTTTCTAAGCTCTTTGCAGGCAGTAATTAACTGACACTGACAACAGTCCTTTAAGTTTAGGTTAGTGAAGGCACAGAGTGCCTAAATGGTCACATATTTAATTAGTGGCAGAGCTAGAAAGAGAGCCCAGGCATCCTGACTCCTCATTCCTTCATCTGGCCATCTGATATTGTTTCACATAAAGAACAGAAAAATATGGATCAGGCTATCATTCTCTCTATTTTCTCCTCCTCTAATTGTAATTATCCATCCATATTTATTCTACTTCATCAATGCCAGATACCCCACTGATTTATTCCCTTTTATGTTTTGTGATACTACGTGCCAGCTCTGCAATACTTCCAGTTATATCCTTTTCTTTAGATATGAAACCTTGCTTTCTGTGGCATGGTGAAAAATACAAGGGCTGCTCTGAAAGTTATGCCTTTTATTTTATGATGTTGACCCACAACATCAGAGGCAGATGTTGGTAGTATGGTAGTAGAGACTGAACCTTCCCATCACTATTCCATTGTGTTCTGTTGCTGTGGGACAGATGGCAGTAGAGGGGCAGCCTGACAAAATGGCAACTCATGTGGAAGTGTGTATGAAGAAAAGGTTGCCACTGAATTCCTCCATGAAGGAAAAATGGGACCTATGTCAATTCATTGATGACAGTATATGTGAGCACAGTGAGGCAGTGGATGGTGCATTTCAGTAGGGCAAAACTGACACGAGAGAAGCTACATTCTGGACAGCCATGTGCAGCTGACACCACAAAATGAAGAGCGTCTTGATTAGCTCATACAAAGAAATTGGATTATGGTGATGATTATGTTCAAAAATAGTGGTTTTAGCTGAGAATTTGCTCTATCAAATACTGTTACTGTGCTCTTTATAACCACTGTGGAAATAAATGGGAGGCATTACATTCAGAGCAAACTACATAGGAGTGGGTTATTGATGATTATTAAGGGATAACTCAGCTACCCCAACTAGCTGTGCTAGCCAGCTATTTTTCCTTCTCCGTCTTTGAACTTATTAATCAACATGGTCATCTTTGCCTGGGAAGTGACCTGTTAGGCATCCACTTGTGGTGAGGTTTACAAGCACCTCTGAACTGATTTTCCTTTCAAAACATGCCCAAAGTTTAAACATTTCCCAAATCACTGACAAGCAAACTTCTCTTGAAAACATCCTGACAAGCTTAAATCCTTATGACTTTAAGTAGGGATAATGTCTTTTGAGAGAGAAAATATTCATCCCTTCTCTGTCTGTCCCAGGTACTTCTATGGCTTCTGATGTGTTGGTAACTAGATTCTGCTCCTGTGCTCCCTTTTATGTGCTCTAGATGGGCTATGATTGGATTGATAGCTCTGGCAGCAATGGGAAGAGCAAGGATTGGGACACCCGCCCATGTTCTTTACCTCTTCACATTGAGATGTTGCAATTACTCTGCCCACAGTTGCAAAGGAGGATGTGGCAGATCCCATGACTGCTTCATGCAATGTGTCATTAACGATGGGGGCAACCTTCCCCAGCCTCAAGCAGGTGTCTGCTGGGGAAATGAATCCCCCACATATTGGATCTGCCTATCTCAGTTTTTATGCTGTTTCTAGTGCTCATCTTCCTTCTCTGTACTGCCATCTCCATGACTCATTAATAAGTGAATCATTTTCTCCCTTGGCCTCAGAACGTGTTCAAACTGTCAGCGGGGCATTTATTTATTTATTTAGATGTGTTTAAAGGCCTACTCTTCTAAACAATGAAAGGATAAATAAGATCAGCTCAGACAAGTGTATTTCACATTCCTAATTTCCAACACTTTTTTTTTTTTAACTAAAGCCTCATGATGCTTGTTCATGTTCTCCCCCCTTCTTATCCCACCCACTAACAAAAAAACAAAATACATTTTCGAATCAAGATAAAGCCATCAAAGAACTAACTAAACATGATTAGAAAGGACCTCTCCTTAATGGGAAAAAAATCATGATTTAGACCTGGCTGCTTTCCAAATATCCCTGTGCAATCAACCAAAGAAACACATTTTAGAAAACAGAATTGTAAAAGTAACTTTGAAGAATCGGTTGCCATAGAAACAGATCTGTAAATACTTAACTGCAAACATTAAGTGACACAGTGATATTCCAGAGCCCAGGATGCCTTAAAAGGATGGCAAATTTCACCCAGCTCTTTAAATAATCAACTCGGCTGTGCTTTGATTTTTCTTCTTTTTTTCCCCCCTTTCCTTTCTTTTTTTCACACTATTCAGTGCAATCGCATCCCTGTTCTCAGGCATGTGTGATAATAGAAATGCCAGAACTATTTTATAAAAGAGAGTCCTGATCTTTTATAACACAGAGGCAGAGAAGGAAGGGGGGCACTAAATACGGGCTCTAAGCAACCTGTGGAGTCTGAAAATACAGCCCAGAGCCATTCTGTTTTCCTCTAACTGCAGGGTCAAAAGAAAGCATGATTGATTGTGGCTTTTCACTGCAAGAAAAAAATGTTAATGACCAGCAATTTCTTGTCATCTGCCAAAGAAGAATCAGATGCAAGGAAATAAAAGGGTTATGGGCAATTTTAATTTAAACAAGTGGATGCATTTATGTTGTGCCCTAGCCTTAAGTCTAGCCTCAAAGTTAACTCACTCCTGGGTTCTCTGACACATTGCATGACTGTGTCCCATTACCCCTCTCTCCCAGAGCATCTAGGCTCCTCTCCTTCCTTATTCTGGAGTGTTGTGCACCTTGGGCCTCTCTGTTTCAGTACAGAGATGGCTTCAGCTGAAAGCCTCAGGAGTTTGGGCGTTTGGGAGCCAACACCTCTTTCCTCCTACTAATTCTAGAGAAGTCAACAGCTCTGATGCATCCTTGTGGGATGGCAGTGAGGGTTAACTGCTGATAAACCTTTCCCTGGAAGCAGATACCGATTACACATGACTTTTGCAGGCTTGCTTTGCCAAGATTTTGAGCATGTTGACTTTTCAGACCAACTTCAGGAGATCCACATGTTCTCCCTTGACTAAAGGGAGGAGAGATGGGTCTTCAGTTCAATAGCATAAAGGATAACGTAAGGGACAGCCATGATCTGACATGTGAGAAAACAGCATACTGTGAGCAAATATCCACTCCCATCAGATGCTTCTTAATGTCTTTCCTTTTCTATATGAAGTTTTGGCAATATAGGTTTTACTGTAGTTTTAAGCATAACATGAACAATGACTTGTCAGAAGCTTTTGGAACAAGGTGATTCCTCTTTATATTCTGATAGATTAAGTTCAAGGTGTATCAGTATCCCCATACTGCTAAAATAATGTGGCTTTTCTGGAGAAAAGGGCTGAGAGGAAAGAGAGGATTTTTCCCTACTACAGCTCTGCTGTTGGCAAGTACTCAGATTTGAACCAGAGATCCTCACTGCTGAGCAACAGCCTGTGAGTCTCTGCAAACATGAGTTTAGCTGTCGTTTTAGGAGGACCTTTTATAACCTGCTTGTTTTCATCGTTCTGGTTGGGTTTGAGGTTTGCTCTTCCCTGTGGGCTGGCTATGTTATCCCACTGAAAGCTGAGCAGTATTATCCTTTAAGCTGATTTTTCTGCCCAGCTTAGAAAAAGAGGGGGTAGGGAGAGAAAGGAAAAAATATAGAGGCCAAAGATGCAAGAAAAAACAGGAGAGACATAGAAATACAGTTTGATAGGAGCTCTGATCTCTAGAATTATTACCTTTTACTTCCGCTTTTTGTTTGCTAGAAGTCTGTATAGCTGTAAGAGATTTGACTATCCTCTGTATAGTCTTGGGCATTACTGGAATGAACGACAAAACACAGACAGAGGGATAAACATAGATATCGATAAGTTTGCAATCGATTTATACATATCTATATACAGGTATATTTAAGATATGTCCTCATCTAGGAGAGCTGAAAAGTTCCTACCTGGATCTCTCTTCTCCTTGCCCCAGCCTGCCTATCTCAGTCTCTCACATACAGACCATCTCTCTGGGAACCTCTGAGAGAGATTTGTGTGATCTCTGTGGAAGGAAAATGAGGAAAAGCAAATTTTCTTTTGCCGTCCTCCACTGCCTCCTTCTCCTTCCTCTGGGTGCGTGCCTCACAGAGATGCACTTGTGGCAGGCATAGCCCAGTAAGGGGCAGGGAGAGGAGAGAAGAGGTAGCTCTCATTTGCAAAATCCACAATGTTTTCATCCTTGGCATGGTAGTGATGGGGTGGGGGAGAGAAAGGGGCTGTGGCATGTCACTTCACTTTATCACTGCCTGGGCTCTCGCCTTGTCATTCGGCACTTGCCATGAATCTAAAAAGAGTTTGGCCTTAATAGCTTCACACAAGTACTGCATTGCCAGTGACTTTGGAGACGGATGACAGCAAGCAAGGAATTATAATGAATTGCTGCAAATGCCTTCTTCACACAAATTACAGTTATTTTCCTGTGAGCCTGTATGCCTTCTAACATTAGGATTTTGGTTCAGAGGATGGAGTTGGGAGTTTATGTGTCTCAGGAAATACTTACAATTTACCATCATACTTGGATCTCATTGCCCCATTCTGTCCCCAGTGCATTCTGAGATTTTGGAGGTTTGTTTTCTTTTTGCTTGTTTATTTGGACTTTTCTCTTATATGTAGTCAGCAAAATGTTTTTTCTATTCAAAGCAATACACAAGCTTAGAGAGAAAGGAAGTTCGTCCCCTGTTGGAACTCCAACACTTTAACTTGTGATTAACATCCTTCTCTGTTACCACACTACCCAGACTTATGAAGGTTCCACTTCTCCACAGAGGACCATGGTGTACAGCTCCTGGCCATCCTGCCAGCTGTGCCCTGATGACCACTGCTAAGCACCCAGAGACCATATTAGGGGTGTCCAGGAAAGCAGGTTCAGGTTTCTTGTCACAGTTAGCTGCAGGCTGATTCAGCTCAGTCAACCTGTTGTGTGTTTAGCTTCTAGTTTTGCTGGCAGGAGGATATTTAAAGAACTTGCAAACACAGCATGCCTTCCTTAAGCCTGGTTCTCATGGCCACAGCCATTTCTCTTCTCCATTGGAGTCTCTGTTGCTTTATTTACCAGATATTATTATATGTAGTGAGGCTAAGCCTTTTGTGTCATTTACCTATCTCCAGATAGGCAAAAATCCCCTTGCTGCTGACACACAGCCAAGCTCCCCACTTTAAAGTTCATCCTGCATCAGAATATTTATCTGTACTCAGATTCAGTGTATGGCTGTCCTTGGGGTGAAATGCCTTGCAATGTGGGTGTCTTGCTTTGTCCCTTTCCACTCCAAACAACAGATGGGAAGTGGTACTGTATGGGGGTCTTCTGCCCTGTCTATATCTACAGGAGATTTCCTTGGTGGTCTGCAGACATCAGAGGAGACACAATACATGAAATTGAGAATTACCTTCAGTGACATGTGAAAGGAAAATGGTTAGGCAGTCATTCTGCACAGTTCTGCAAAGGTCACTTCTTTCTAAGCATCTTACAAAAGCACTGGAGTAAATGGGGAGATTTATTTTGGCTACCCTGTTTTTTGTTGCATTTTGTGAACATAAGCTGGTTTCTCTGCATGACTCAGAAGTATAATTCTAAGTGCATATTCCTCTCATCAACTTCAAGTACTCAAAAGAACTCCTGAAGAGTTTTAATTGAGATCACAGGTCAACTTAACTTTGGGACGATTTAGGCAGCTTCTACCTGATTCTTTATGCCTCAGTTTAATCACACGTATGCAAGATCACGCTTCAACTGTTCAGTTCCTACATCAGTTCGAACAGCCATTGTTTGTGTTATCGCTCATATTACCTGTTTAGTTAACAGCTGTCATACGTCAGGACCAACCAAGCAATGATAATGTATGGCAGAATTATTTAAGTTATGTATGGGGTTATTCTTAAATCGTTTCAAAAAAAAAAACCCACTACCTGTCATTCAGGCCCTCATTATCCTGGAGGTGCACACCTGCTGCTGTGGGGTCTCAGGTGCATTCAGGACAGGCATTTGATCTCCCACTTTCATTCCTTCAAATAGAGATGTAGTTCATCACAATGAGGGCTGTTGTTTGACCAGAAAAAGTCTGGTTACAAAGTGCCCTGAAAAACAGAGAATTAGAGAGGCATATGATTAAAGGGTGAGCAGTTTCAGTAAGGTACTGGAAGCAGCAGGCTCGTAGCTCCGTGTGTCTGAAACCTGACTTCACTGCTGGTGGGGAGAATCCATCACTGCCTCTGCTGCAGTGTCAACACGGCTAAAGAGACGCAGCCAACACGTGCTACCTTCTCTGGAACAAAATGTGCATTGCAGGTAGATTCAGGTGCTGTGTTTGCCCTTGAGTATCCCTTACTGATTCCTGTTGTCTCACAAATATGTTGTAAAACTCGTTTTCTCCCTGTGCTGCACTGTGTAAGCCCAACATCAGTCCTGAATGAGGGCTGCAAACCCACCACAAGTGGAAAAGTAGTAGCTTTGGTGGTCTCCCCTAAAGAAAGTGCACAGTGGATCTGTTGTACATCATGAGCCATGCCAACAGATATATCAATTAATTTCCAAGGCGGAGAAGACATCTTCAAGCAGCATCAGTACTTCCTCTTGCAGTTCTCCCACACATTCATTCCTGGTTATTGTCAGAGATAGGATGTGCTAACTTGAGTCTGCGGTCTCCCTCTGCAGCCATTTGCTGGTTATGAAGTATAGCACCTTTCTTTCTTTATGTTTGTGTCAAAAGCTGAGCTAGGTACTTTAGCGTTCAGATCACAACAGGATTAGGTATGGCTTAGCAGTTGAGAAAATCTGTATTTAAGTTTAAGGTGTTCAAACATTACTGGTAACATCTCACAGACATATGAAATGGTCATTACTTTTGTCCATGGTTCCAAAATCAGGAGTGAACCATGATTTTCAGCCACAGAAGTCCTGCACTAGAATAATTACAATGGATTGGAGGATGGTAATGTGCTCTGCAGTTATCAAACTAGTGATGTTTATCTCACCTCTGTTTTTCATGTGTTGGTGGTTTTGTTGTTGATTTTAGGACAGATGGATGACAGATCTAAGGACACACCTTGTGAGTTATATCAAGTCAGCTGACAGAGGGCAATTCATTAGATATGGCTCCAAAATCTCTCAGGCAGGAGCTGAGCATTGTGCACCATGGTGCTAATTTATTTGGTACAGGCGTGAGCGCTCAGCCACATTTTCAGCAGTGAGCTAGTCACCATTCCTAAAACCTTCAAGTTTTAATGTTGGTTTTTCTGCAGTGGGGCTTTAATCTCAGTTTCTGTCTGAACCTGAGGTTCTGCCTGAGAGTTTTTAAAACACAGTTAAGGCATCAAAAACCTCAAAGACATTTGAACAAGCAGTGTAAGATCAGCGCTTTGCTCCATGTGCAGCACGTTTCTGTAATTCTATAGCAGGTGCCATATATCTGAATCACTGTTTGACCAGGGCTTAACTATTTAAAACAAACACCTTTGTTCCTTTAAGAGGGCAGCTGATTCCTCTCTACTTTAAAGCTATTCCTAAATGATCTGTGTAGAAGTAGAAATGTCCTCACAGCTTTTCGTCTTGCTCTAAAAGAATGGACCTAAATAGGAAAGCTGACTTAAGCAATTACAATTTTGTCAACATTTGGTTTTGTCCTGAATTGGAATGAAAAGGCAGGATATCAAATCCTGCCTTGGCACTAGGAGTTCCAGAAAGCACTGTAACTTTTTAGTCTGACATCTTTGATTGAAGAAGAACATTTAGACTTTTCTCAAATTGAAATTCAATTTCCAAGAGGCCAAACCTGAGCTGTCGCAGTGCTTCAGGCAAATGCTGTGGATGGGGGGCACCATGGGATTTGTAGCTTGGCAGGGGATCTCAGCCCTGTGAAGGATGGGGACGTGAGACAGCTAAACTATGGCTCTCACAAGAAATGGCTCTCAGCACTATTATTTGAATTATGGGAAGTTTCCACTTTCATCAAGCGTCCTTCAATGATTTCTTTTACAAATGACAGAAAATTATCCACATTTAAAGGAGAAAATAGTCTGCGAGCTTAGTAGAGAAATGGGAACACTTGACCTAAAACACATTCTAGATAGATAGAATTGTTTTGTACATAATATAAAGCAATTAACAATAACAATAATTTTTGCTGTATTTGATATGGTACTTGTATTTTCAGTCAGTTTGACTAGCACTTTTCCACAAAGCATCTTGGCTGTTAGATTCTGAGACGTGAATGGTAAGGAACAGAACTTATTTTCTGTTGCATAATTTATGATGATGTGTTATTACTAATTATATCAATAATAATAATGAATGCAGTCCTCAGGCTGAAATGAACTCAGGGACTTGAGCAATTCCAATTGCTTCATATGGACATCCTGTGTAAGTATTTGTCTTAAAATAAAAATAAATTGAAGCACTGACATTTCACCCATTTCACCAGTGCTTTATTCTAAAGTGTTTTGAGTTACCTCTCACACGTAAAGTGGTCAGCAAGAGTCTAGGAAAGAGAAGTGATGAGTCAGTATTCTTTACAAACTGAGAAGCTGCATAGTAGATATACATCACACACAGATGTACTGAATGCATTTGTTTGGCCGAGGGAAAGGAGCTGTATTTCATCTCTGTGAGGTTCTTGAATCTAGGAAAAGAGCAGTAATTGAGAGCAGGTGACATCATCTATCTAGACAAATGCTCTTCATCTTTACAGGAGAACCTTTCTTTTTGCCTTCTTTTAATTTCTTCTCTGTATTTTCTTCATTTGCTCTTTCCAAGGTTGGGAGCAAATGGCAAAGCACCAGCAACCCCACAACTTCCACAGTGACTCTGAGTTGTGCATTGACCTCTGCTAGTTTCTGCATGCCATGCTGGCTCAGCCAAGACCTGAGCACCAAGCAGCCAGATTGGTGGTAATGGTGGTGGCAGGACTACTGGGGAATATGATAAGAAGGAAGAAAAAGAATTGAATGTGTAATTTGGTGAATTCAGCTTCATTCCTTCAGTCAGCCCTGCAGCAAGTGAGGGGGAAAAAAAAGAAAAAAGAAAAAAAAAAAGACTGTATAAAAGAGGGGAAAAAATCTAGGTTGGTCAGAAAAAAAGTTGGAATATCTGCAGGCACTCATTGGCAAATGAAAGAGAGACTGATATAGCATGGTGCATATGGATTTTGAGAAAAGAACTAAAGGATATTGTTGGCTTTCCCTCCATCCATTCTTTCCACTGTTTTGCTGAAGTCCCACAGCTGAGAAGAATGGGAATAGATGTGTAGGGAGGGCAGAGCAGGGACACACGACACACCAGCCTGAATGGAAATAAGATAGAGGGAATCCTTGATCAGCTCAGCTCAGAATGATAAAGAAGCTAGGAGGCAGAGAAAGGTGGTGAGATAGGATAAAAAAGAATCTTGGGTATTTTGTTAATTTACAAGTGCAGTAACACTGCAGACCTTGTACTTAATGTCACCATATGAATTTCAGGCCTTTCCTTCTCAGAAAGCAACAGGGAGTAAACAAGAAAGGCAGAGGTGGCATTTAACCTTTCCCTCCCTAAAGAGCAGAGGGAAAGGGCTGTCAAATGCAAGGAGGTCAAAGATGCTCTGACCGTTACCACCCACCACTGAGAGAAGGGCTCATCCCTGCTTGTATTTTGATCAAGACAAAGAGATCTTGATGGAAAGAAAACCCATTACATTCTCCTTATAATGGATTTTAAACGCCTTTATTTACCAGCAGTGGCAATAACTTCCTGTTGGTTTCAAGGCATCACTTGCAAAAGATAAAGGAGTCTCTCAGCTGATGGTGCATGGGGTCAGGAAATAATTCTTCTGCTCTCTGTGTCTAACATTGCATAATTGACCCAGTGAATTATGTGGGTGAAATGGGGAGATCACCATCTTCCAAGGCACTCTGGGCAAAAGACATCAAGGACCAACGCTGTACAGCTCAGTACAACAAATTCAGTTCTCTTTTTGTGTTTGCCACAGTTAAGCTGCAGAGACATCAACTAAAAAGCAGAATGTTTAACTCTATCATAGATAAGTCCATGGCTCTTTGTCAGGCTTTATCTCATCCTTGATAAGGTTAAATTCTGATCAGTAGCATAAATTGACTCTCTGGCTTGAGAATGCTTGCTGACAAATTGGAGAAGAAATTGACTTAATTGATAAGTTATTCTTCTAGCCACATCTACATGCTATGAAATATAGCTATCATGGTCAGTTCTGCCTTCCCCTTCCCTTTAGTTTATAAGCAAAGTTCAGCTACTTTTGGTTTATCACAGAACAGTTGAGATCAGAAGGGATCTCCAGAGATCAGCCTTGGTTAGCAGAGTTGGTTTCCTTAATACATTTCCCACATTCTGCTTAGAAAAGAAGAATCCTGGTTTTGCCAAAATTAAGTGACTGCCTTCCTATTTCTGTTAAATCGAGGATCCTAAAATTCAGTCACAGACAGCCACGGTATGATTGCTTTGGATATTGGGGTGCTGCATTTCCAAGAAGGGGTTTCTTGAGAAAGGTTAGGTGTGAGTTGAGGGAGCTCATCTGAATATACAGGGTTCATTTTGACTCTGCTTAACCCAGACATTGACTGAGATATGAAAAGATGCATTTACTAGCACTTATCCAAATCTCATTCCAGAGATGATGTCCTGAGTTTCTCAAAAACTTTCCCAGTTCTATGAACGTAAGCAGGTCCTTCACTTGAAGTAGCTATTCCCACAGTCACATCTTTGGTGCTCATATGACCTTTCCTGAGTTCCTCTGGGGCACAAAGGGAGCCCGTGTTTCCTTCTTCCTTCCTCAGTTGAGCAGGAAGAAGTCCCCTGGGCCCTCCTCACATGGAGCTTTTGCCCTTGACCTCTGAGCATCCTGGGAAGCTCTACCATCGGTTTTATTTTAATAGAAATGTAAATTTCTTAACTAATCTATGGCTGACAAGAGGAAATGACCCAAAATGTGGTATTTTGCATGAAAAAGCTCTACAGCTTTTTGCAGTAACACGAGTGTGCCAACCTGTTCAAAAGTGATGAATAAGAACCCCTAAAAATCACAACAATAATTAACTTAAAACTCATTATTATTATTTTTTCTTAGTAATTAAACTTGTGGCTTCTTTTCACTTCTCATGGGTTTTGAGCCCTCAGTGCTCAGGACCTTGGGTCACATTTTCAAACTTTTGTTGTTCACAGCAATAAATGTCTAGAAAGATATTTATTTTTTAATGGAAAGCTGTGGTTTGCACACATAACTGCAGAACTCTGCAAGGGGTCATGGGTGAACACAATATATCATGACACTCACAGCAGTTGATGGCATTGGTAATATAGATTCATTACTGCTGTTCTAGCAGCTTCTTTGAAATGAGTAAGCATATTTTTAAGGATGTTAGAAATTCAGACCCCCCAAAAAATTAATCCCCCAAAAAGAAACCAGTAGCAAATAACTTGCCTTCTATGACAAGGATGGATCTTAAACTGTGTAAAGATCTGTAGGAATTTATTTCTTGTGAAATATGTGCTAGAAATCTCTTTGGTGCTTGCATCCCTGAGGAGTGTATGTATTTCCTTTAAAGTGAACCTGGAGATATTTGCTGTGAATTCGTGCAAGAATTCACAAAGTTTAGCATCAGTTTTCTTCAGCTCTAAGCAAGCTCTCAGATGTATTTCACTTGCATTATAAGAAGTGCAAAAGGCAGTGGCCACTCGGAAGGCTGGAGTTTGGGTGGCGTGGATATTTATTTTTTCCCACTGCTAAAAACAAAGGATTCTTCATTTAAATGATCTGAAGAAAAAAAAAGCTGAAGGAAGGAAAAAGCCTATGGGACATGCAGCAAAGAGTCCTCTGAGAGGACCCAGTTGTTTAAGAAAGACCCTTTGAATGATCAATTCCCTTATGTTGTTCATTGATTTTCTCCTGGTTTTCCCTTATCTTTCCTTTCCTGTTGATATCTCTTTAATTGATTCCTGATTACAGATTACACCAGTTACAAACTGTTATTTGTCAGACAATGGAACCAGGCATCTCTCTGTGGCTCAGAGGAAAGCATGCATCTCTTGATAATTTTGGGAGGTTCAAGCTGAGCAAGCTGTAGAGAACGTAAGATGATCTGGTGGTAATTGGTAAAGAAGGAGTCTGTATAGACTCCTCTCCAAGCAACTATCTTGTTTACACTCCCTAGCTTTTATACTGCTAGGAAATCCTGTATCCTGCAGGAATTACAATGCAGTAGAATCTGCAACTGAGTTCAAAATGTGCTTCTCGGACTCATTATCAACTCCAGTTCTGTTTGCAATGCTTAGCATATAAATTATTTAAATTAAACTAACTACATAAATTATTCAAGTTTTTTCCCCCTTATCTTTAACAGACACTGCAGAAAGTTCAGTACTGGTCGTGTTACACTTCACTGCTAATCAGATAGGAGTGCCAAAGGTATCTTAAAATACTGGCAGTGCCCAAATGACCATGAGACTCAGGATGCAGCTACCAGAAGCTGACACAGTGACACTGGAACATCTCATCACCAGTGAAGGGCTATTTTCTGCTCATCAGGGTAAATAAAGAGGGAGTTACAAGGCAAATTACAAGCAGGATGTTTGTTCTGGAATGGGTACAAGCTAATCCTGTTAAATGCTTTCTGTTAAGTGTTGGATGCAACCAGGACTTGCTGTTCATGTCATGTAGAAACCAAGATGCTCAACAGCCCCATTGTGAGTGAGCCTAGTGCAGTATCAAGGGATTTTCTCCTTGCAAAGAATCATCCTGACCTTCGTTTCCTCTGCCCTGGTGAGGTACTTGTGAAGGTAGGCAGGCATGAAGTATTGACCTTTACTGTCTTCTTTCCTGCTACCTGCTGTATCAGCTTTGAAGCCAAGTACTGAATGGCAGGACTGAAGCTCTGACTTGAAGGCATATGCAAGAAAATTGTTTCTTTACAGCCAGACATCTGATTTAGTTGCTTGGAGTAGGCAAGTATAGTTCACAACTCCAAGAGAGCAGTGAACTTGTAGTGAGCCTGTTTTGCAGGCAGAGACTTGTTCCAAGACAGTCGTTCAAGAGAGCCAGCAATGAAGTGTAATTCTAATAGTAAATCTGAACAGAGCTCTTTGTTTCAGTGGGACCTGTCTGAATTGTTATTTATACACAGATCTTTTCTTTCATGTTTTCTTCTTTCTGTTCTGTTAATTTCATATTTCAAATGTGATTTAAGAAAACAATTTCCAGCAGACCTCCTGATTTTGCTCTGATTGATTTGTGAACCTGTGAGGACATGGTTGATCTAGATTTCTGACTGTGCCCAGACGTCATGATGCACTGCCTCTGTGAGGTTTTGAGGGGCTGTATTTCAGCTGTAAGGAAACAAATTCTTTCGTTCTTCACATTCACCATTGACAATGCATGTGGTGGTCCAATACTTGCCTGAACAACAGAAGACAAAAACCAAGATACTGTTGGCCACCTGTTTAGTCTTGAGCTAATATAGCTATCAAAGGTTGATATCAATCCAGGATACAGTGTAGTAAGATATAAAAATATAGAATGAATGAATGAACTCATTCAAAGAATATGTGATGGCCATGGCATGATCATAATTGAAGGGAGACAGGAATATATCTCACATGACAAAAGGACATGACATTGAGACCTTCCAAGACAAGTCATGACATATAAGAACAGCATCTCCTTCATCAGTTGGCTCAGAGCATCCTCCAGCTACCACAAGGAAGGACTACAGTCTATTTAGCCACTATAATTAATTTGAATCTGCGAGAAAAGCAGGTCCAAAACTCAAATGGTTTGAATCTAATGGAGGGAGAAGACTGAAACCCATATGGTTTCACAGTAAGTTTTGTTGTATTTGGTGTTTTCCAGTTACCCTCAGCCTTTAGAAGTATTTTCATTTATAAAAGACAGCTCTTCTTTCCTTCAAAAAGGAATAAACGGGTATATGCTGATCACAGAGTTGTCAAGAAAAGCTGGCAAACTTGAACCCTCAAAGCACAGAAGAGCAGAAGGAAAAGAAAATTACCCAAAGTAATTCTTATAAAAAAAAACAAAGCAGAACAAAGAAAAACATTTTAATCCATTATCATGATTCATGGCAAACAGGGAGAATAGACATTCGTATCTCATTTTTCAGCAGTTTGGGGCCGCTGAAAATACAAGCAGGTGAGAGATATGTCATATTCATTAAAGATGGATGTGGCATGATTCTTTTCAGGCCACCATGAGATGACATTCTGGATGTGCTGATAACTAAGAAGATAAGGCTATGTTTCTCTTGGTTTCACGCTTGCCTGTATTGGACTAGATAGACATAATCACCCTGGAGATATTGTATTTACTTCCCTTCCTTATTTACTTTGTTTCTTTTATTTCACTTTAGGGGACTGGGCTGGAATTGACATTTCTTCTCTTCAGCAGCCGCCTTCTCTCTCAATGCTGGGTCTCTGGGCACTGAGTTAAGCCAGACAGTGGAATGGACCTGCTGTAAATAGTGTTGATAAATTGAGTAGATAACACAGTGTGGCCTGGTTTACCCCAGTGCACAGAGTAATAGAAAGGAGCTTCCGCCTCTGAAAGGTCATCGTATTGACAGGAGGAACGATTGTGGGAATGGCAGTTGTGAGATGCTTGTCACTAAAACCACTTTTCCACAAGAGATGCTGAATGCTGAAGGGGTTATACCTAGGCCTTTCCTCCCTGTTTTTGCCCCTGAGGTCATCTGATTTAACTAGTGCTCAGCATGACCAAGGAGGTCCTTGATGCAAATGAGCTCTAAGTGTTCCCAAAAACTGTTGTGAACTGACTAAGCTTCAGAGGCTAAGAGCGTGGGGAGCTTGTCCTGTTTGGGCAGAGCAACCCCCTAGGACACAGTTCTCTGAATAGTTCAATGGTTTAATGTGATAATGAAAAAAAAAAAAAAAGGACTTTTTTTGTTTTATGTTTCTGTAATCTGAATTCACGTGGGATGCAGAGGACTGTAATATTCATCAGACAATCCATCCAGTAGATATCCCTGAAACACCATTTACAAATTATCGTAACACACATGGGGCATAACACAGAGAGCTATTTCCCACAGATAATTAGGAAAGTACCCAAGTCTCAGAACCTTTTGAGGAAACTTAACCGCAGAAAGTTGGTCCTGAGAAACCATACTTGCCCCTTTGATCAGTCATAGAAAACACTGCATGTTCATAACCACCAAATCATAGAATGGGTTAGGTTGGTGGAGACACTAATAATCATCGAGTTCCAGCTCCAATACTGTGAGTATGGTTGCCATCCACTAAGTTATGCACTAGATCAAACTGCCCAGAGCCTCAGCCAAACTGAGCTTGAGCACCTCCAGGGATGAAACATATCCACAGTTTCTCTGGACAGCCTGTGGTAGGGCCTCACCACTCTCTGAGTAAAGAATTTCTTCCTGGCATCTAACCCATTCTAGTTTAAAACCACTCCCTCTTGTCCTATCAGACCGTGTATAAATTCAGTCTCCTTCCTGTTTATAAGCTCCCTTCAAGTACTAGAAGGCCACAACGAGATCTCCCAGAACCTTTTCTTCTCCAGACTGAACATGCCCACCTCCTTCAGACTTTCTTCATAGGAGAGGAGTTGCATCCTTCTAAAGGGCTAAAGGGAGAGCACAGTGGGGTTGACAAGTTCCACAAATAGCAACAGATGAAAAAATCTCTGAGGCTTTGCTAGATTTGCAATTTTCATGTCATGATGCCTGTAAACAGCCTTCCAGTTAACATACCTTTTATGTGAACTGAACATCCAGGACTGAAAAGGTTCCTATGAGAAACAAGAAGTATAGTCCACCAACAGTATCACATGTCAACTGGCAATAGGATGTGATCTGATTTTGTAAGAACTGCCATTTTGTGTCAAATCAAGGGTCCATCTCATCCAATAGCCTTCCCTGACAATAGCTAGCAGAGCATGCTTAGGTAAAACTACTAGAAAAAAATGCCTATACAGTGATTTTTTTCCCCAGTTGCTCCTCCAGCATCCAGCACTCCAGAGCCTATGGGATTCCTAACAGAACTTGTACATAAAGCACTTTGAACATTAATGAGAAAGTATCCATAAAGTGAAGGCACTGCTACTTGGTGGGGAAAAACATTTGTTCTCCCCAAACAAGTATGACAAAGTATTGATTATGTAATTTTATTTTGAGAGTGATGCCCATGGTGTATTAGAAAAGGGAGTATTTCTACAACATAGTGAGTTTCTTAGTTCTGCAATTTATTGTGCTGCCCTAATGATATTATATTATACCAGAGGTGATTTTCTGAACAGGGGGAGCAGTGTTTTTTCTCACTTTCGCTGTCTTTTGACTGCTTACTTGGCTACTGTATTGGTTTAATAGTAGTTTCCAGCAGCAATCATGGCCAGCTCCCAGATAAATGTTGAACTCTCTGCTTTTTTTATAAATCAGAATGAGGTTTTGGGGACATTGCTATTTTATATTAAAAATTGGCCCATACAAGAGGACTGGAGTTTGATGGGTTTGTGTCATTTCTTACAATTTCAAATACAAAGTGACAGAAATTTGGAAACCTCAGCTAAATGGGGAATTGTGGGGAAGGTGCAGACCCGTCAGAGTGTGAAATCAGAATGCCTTGGGAAAGCGACAGCAAACTGGCTAGGGGAAGTCCAAACAAGCCCCGGAACATTCCCTTTGAGAAGGCAATCTAGTGATTTAATACCCCTGTTCCTGGGAAGTGGTTTCATGAAGCATGATCTGGCAGTCCTTACTTTGGCTGTACACCAGTCTTCCAGGAATCCAAGACCAGCTCATTAGATGGCAAGATTTGTGCTCCTTGCAAGAAGCTGGTCCCCATCCAGTTCTGACAGTCACAGCCAGCCTGTGCCATCTGGCTGGGACCTATCCCCAAACACACAGCAAAGCCTTTCTAGGAGCCCAGAGGGTTGGAAATGCTGGTCACTGTAAAGTGCAGGAGCTTTTAGCTCCAATGCAGACCACATTGGCACATATGTTGCTGAGGTCCATTGTGATTTCTAGGCACTGCCTGGCAAGTAAAAAAATGATTCAGCAATCAGAAAATAAGACAAAAAGCAGAAAAGCAGAATAACTAACTACCCCACTAATGACTAATATTCTGTCCCTGTCCCTGGAAGCAAAATACTCTCCTGGAACAGAATGACCTGGGCCTGAGTTCCTCTGCGGTGAAGTTACTTTGCAGTAGACTTGCAGGAGGTTCTGGGCTCTGACTGATGATGGGAAGTGAGATAGCAGGGCCTTCAGCAGCTCCCCATCACCTTAGCCTCATCCACTGGGCAGGTACGGACTAACACAGCCAGCTCCTATTGCTAAGCAAGTTGGGGTTATAAACATGATTTTCATAATTGGATTTTAACACACACAGAAACCACCCAGCAGCGATAATAGCTTTGCACCAGAAGAGCCTTAAGACGGAGGAGAACAGCTCCTCTGAAGTGTTAAGAATCCCAGCACATTTATCTTAATAAGTTTTATTACAGCCTGCCAGTTTAAACCTAATGACTAATTTATCGTATAAAATACCAGCAATATATTTTTTGATTTTGCTAATTAATTATCTCAAACAAAGGTGATATTTATAAAACTGTCCAGAAATGGTATGTGCATTAAAATTGCCTTGCAGCAGGAGATAAAATTATTACTAATATGGGATCAAATTATTACTGTATTGACTTAGTTACTTTATTACCTCATAATGGATTTCTTCATTATTTTCCCCGGGATTGTAGCATTCATGATTGCATTAAAGTCTGTTAATCTATGCAAATATCATTAGGAGCTACTAATAACCACAGCAACTTTCTTCAATTTCAAGGAATGTGGTAAGTACTCTCAACACATTGTTATGTTCTGTTAGTGTGATGGGATTAACTCAGCCCCTGAGACCTTGGGACAGTGGGTGGGCAGCAGATCTTTTTGAGCCTTTTCTTCTTTAAAGATAGAGGAGGTGGAAGTTGGGGATTTGCTTTTTTACTTAGGAGGTGGACAGACAACACCATGTTGAACATTGCCACTCTGCCTTATGCCAATCAAGTCACTTTAGCTGACAGGCTGTGTCATAGTCCTTCTTCCGTGTTGTCCAGTGCTTCTGTTTGTTTTTAAAACCAAAAACCCAGGCACGAGCACGAGGTGTTTTCAAAATGTGGTGGGAAGCAGTGGTTTTCTGGAGGCCAAAGTGTGGGGTGATGGCTTTTGTATACACAAGATAAGGCAAAAGCAAATCAAGTAGGTATATTTTCAGCACTGGGCATGGTTTTTGAGCATTCTATGGGTGATGTAATGCCCTCATGCTGATATTTCAGAGGTGTTCAACAAACCATTTTCATGAGGTCTTTTTGCTGCAGAGCTGAGTGTGTGTGTACCTGTGTGTGTCTGTGTATTGACTGCTTTAAAAAATGCAGACAAATATTAAGTCTTGAAAGTTACCCTTTCCAATGGCACTAAAAGCTAAAAGATGAATGCTTAAGTAGAAAAAATAAGCAAGGGGAGACATACCTCTGTTGGATGGTATAAGTTTATCTCTCTTAGACATTAGCCCAATTTCACATTTTCTTTTCTTAGGTAATGAGCTTATAGGCACCTTTGCAGTAGGGCACACAGATTGAACAGAAGGAAATCAGGTGAGATTGGATTGCTAAGTGACAGGGACAGAATCTCACCTGTATCTGTCTGTCTGTCTGCTTGTCTGTCTAAATGGTGTGGCTCCACAGCTGACTCTCAGGCAAGACAATCCTGACGGAAACTTTCCAGACATGATTTCTAACTGATCAGTGCTATATGATTCTGCAATACTGGGGCTTACGCTGAGTTCCGCTGTCATTTCTGAATGGCACCTGAAGGCTCCTCTTCAAACTGACCTTAGTTGGAAATCAGTTTACGTCCAATTATAAGAGCTACTGAACTCTGGGTGCCCTTGTTTGGCTCCATCAGCACGTGTGCCACAGATGAGAGGTAGACAGTCTTTGAAAATGTTAAAGGCTTCAGTTTTTGACACAAAAGCTACATTCTGAACTATAAACAAGCAAAAGAGGGATGAGATGGTGGTGAGTGTTCCTGCAGCCTCAGGGGCTCCTAGAATCCCTCTCTTCGCTAAACAGTAATTGGAGTATTCCTTCCAGAATATCTGTTAAAAAATATACATATTAAAAAAAAAAAAAAAAAAAAAAAAAAAAAAAAAAAAAGGTAGAAAGCCCTACAACATTACAGTGGTGTCAGAGCAAACCGGTATTGAATTAGGCATTTGCACCTCTGTAAATGGATTAACAAAATGTGATTGTTTGGTGTTTGGCTGTCAATCTGCATTTGGCTCAGAGGGGATAATTTTAACTCAGAATGTGTTAAAAAGTAATTCCGTAGATGGAAGCAGTCTTGGACCCTGTGAAATTTTCAGCTTTTGTGCTGATGAGCTGACCTTGTTTTGTTAAATAAAAGAGTCCCCAAACAGCACTCAGTAAAGGAAAAAGCAGAGTGAATCCAGAAAATAGCATTATTTCTTGTGTTTTCTTTCTTTCTTTCTTTCTTTCTTTCTTTCTTTCTTTCTTTCTTTCTTTCTTTCTTTCTTTCTTTCTTTCTTTCTTTCTTTCTTTCTTTCTTTCTTTCTTCTTTCTTTCTTCTCTCTCTCTCTCTCTCTCTTTTCTTTCTTTCTTTCTTTCTTTCTTTCTTTCTTTCTTTTTAAAATTTATTTATTTTTTGAGATAAGTGGCTATCCTTCATGGGGAGTGGGAAAAATGAAAGAGGAAGGAAACCCAGGAGAAATGCGAGTAGTAAATTAGATGGATTGGTCGAAGCTGTTATGCATTAATTGTGTTTCAGGATCACCTGGCCCCCTCTCCTCCTAACAGCAGAACCCCTGACTGCTGGGCACTCTACAAGCGCTGAACAAAGGATGGCAACAAAGCAGCGTTAGCAGTCCTATCAAGGGTCTCTCCATCTGGATTCTTTTTCCCAGCCCATTGCAGAATACAAGCTCATTAATTTTCTGAGTTCAGACATTCTGTCAGTCAAGACCTTTTCACAAAACAACTGAGCAAACCTCCCAGCTAGAACTAGTTGGCAGTTTTGAGACTAGAAACAAAGGGTTTTTGTTTTCCTGTATTTCGATGGACAGAGGTCTTTATTTGGCGAAAAAAACATAAGTCAGCCCTGCTTAGAGGATAAAGCAGATTCAGACATGAGGAGCCAGACATGGTAGTAGGGCATCTGTACTTGAAGTATTACTTTGGAAGGGGATGGGTTCCAGCAGAGAGTAGTTTGGCTCTCTTGGGCCTATATTCCCTATATACTAGGAAGACATTGAACCAGGTAAAATTTATTTAAAATGGGTTATGAAACCATCTGCATTGGACTGCTGGGAAAGCAAAAGGCAAGACTTTCTCCTTGATGCTTAAATCAAGCTTATTTGGAGTGTCTGACGGTTCTGAATAGCTTGATGCCAGCTAACAGAAGTCTTGCTTGGGTTTCTAGCTTTCAGTCTAGCTAGGTGGCTTTAATGCAGTTTAGTGCTTAGGAAGTAAGTATGTATTCTAGTGATGATCTCAACACCGTCATCTTGAGTCCATCTCAAACAGCAGTAGGGAGACATAATAATTCAGTGTAAATCAGAGTATTTCCATTGGCAGTGCTGATTTACACCATCTAAGGACCTGGCTTAGCTGTATTATGGCTGTGATCTGCACCGCCTAACCTCCTTGAATCCCTTGCATGGATTGCACACATTGGTTAACTTCAGGAAAGACTTTCTCACATTGTCTGAATGCTGATTGCAGTGCTATGCTGCAACTTATATTAAAATTAATATATAATTCCCCCCAAAATTGAGATAATTGAACTGACCCAAAATATAACCCTTTTCCTTATTTCTTAAGCACTTGAGTTTTAGCACAAATCTCTTTTACTGCAGGGGCTTATGTTGTGCCATCAGCAAATGCAAAGAGCAATTAAACATTTAACATGATCACAAGGAGAAGAGAAAAGCTGCTGTTTAAATGCATCAGGAAAAAAAAAAAAAAACAACAAAAACTGGAAAACAAATCCATTGGATCTAGTGTAGAATGGAAAAAAAAAAGTGCTACAGTAAATTCAGTTTGATAGCTATGTACACTGAAAATCTAGTGTAATTCTTTAAAAGCAAAATATCTACTTTGCTGAGCTCCTTAGAAAGAATTTCAAAGAACCCCAATGCCACAAAGATGCCAGGCAGATGCTAAAGTTTTCTGGAGAGTGAGCACTATGATTTTCACCTTCTCTTTGTTGTCCTTACTTGGGAGGGCTACCTGTGACTTGGGAATGTCTGCCTCTGGAAAGGACTGTACCACAGTTCTCTGAAAGGAAGACAGAAACAACAGACTTCTTCAAAGCTTAGCATCCCTACGACAAATTCTTCTTTTTTCTGTTTAACTCATTTCCCCATTCTGCTAAAAGCACGTAATCTACCCCATGAGCCATCTCATTGGTTAGCATCATTGCTTTTAGTCAAAGTATTAATAAGAGGAATTAATCCTGTTTGTCAGTCTGTCTGTGAATGGAAGGCATGGGATTAAGTAACTAGATATTTATTTTGCATAGCTTATAGAGCATGTTTATTCAGTTGTCATAAGGACATCAGGGTCATGCAGATTGGTACAAAGTTTGAGCAGATAACTGCTTTACACAATCCCGCTCATGGGGGCATACCATCAAGTACCTTAAAGATAATGAAATGCCTGTTTTAATGCTCTGCCATGGGAGCCTGCCTTAAAATGCCCTGAGAGGGCATTTCTCCAGCAGAAAGACACAGACAGCAACACAGGACATGTTGCTGCCTAATAAAAGTGGTTGGAGAGATCAGTTCAGGGTGGGACCCTTTACTCCGGGGCTGATGTCAAACCGACAAAGTCTTAAGAAAGTTACAGAGAAATTTTTGGAACCTGAATATAATAGTTTTTTTTCAGATCTTTTCATAGGACCTTATTGTTTTCAATCAGGCTTCCATGAAGACATTCCTCACAATTCCTCACAACAGAAAAGTAGATAGCCATGCAGTTGGGTCATTCGCTGACATTGTTGGGTATTGAGGAACAAACTGCTCTGGTGATCTGTTTGGTAGCATTCAATATGGGAGCTCTGTGAGGGGATGTTTGTCACCCTGGGTCCATGGCGAAGATGTTCTCCAGGATGAGACACGATGAGACAGCAGGGATCTGAGCTCAATTCTCTATTCTGTGAGGGTGCCTGAATGCTGTAAAAGCAACTTTCTCCTTCTGCTCTGAGGTTCATGGAGGCTGAGGTTTCAGAAGGCTGAGGAAATTTAATGTTTTGATGCAAAAGCCTAGAAAAGCTCTCAAGTCTAAATCAGAGAATGTAGGAAAGCTTCTCAAATATCAACCACTTTCTTATTGCAGGACGATTTTCTCCTTAGCTCCTGCAGGTGCACCTAGACTCCAGTCTGCCTGTGACAGGGAAGTTCTCTCTGTGCCATCTCAATTTTTTCTTGGATTGCAATATCAGACACAAAGCAACATTTTCTCTAGTAGATTGTGCCACTAATACAATAAGGGTCTAATGTATTAATGAATAAGGTTCTATAATATGCTAATATTTCTGCATCACATTAATATTCTATTAGACTAATGCATTATTATGCTAATAAGTCTATTAAAAATGCAAAATATAATTATACGTTCTGTATAGCTCCACTGCTGAAATCTGATTCCTGTCCTAGACATACTCATGTGTATTTCTAGAAATGGTAGTACCTGCTATGAAAAATTAACTTGATCGATACATCCAATGTATGTCATTGCACACACCCAGCTGCCCAGCCAGGGCTACACTACCTCCAACACCATTAACACCTGAAATGGATTAAGTACTTTACCGGGTCTGCCTTTCTGCTGTGAGAGGCACAGACTTACATCTATGCTTTGCACATGCTCTTTCTTTATCATCTGGTGTTTTCCTTTCCCTTTACTGAGCAGCTAGTGGAGAGGGGGCCTGATAAGCATAGGTGCTGTACAGGAAGCACTTCAAGCACCCAAGACCTAGCAAGAGACCCCTAACAATGGGCAGCAACTGAGTCCCATTGAGGGATGGCATTTACGAGATGCTTCTCTCTGTATTGTGTTGTTTTGGCAAGTCAAGGCAACACCCTGTGGAGTTTATTCTTTAATGTCTAATTTCCCCCAACACCATTTAGGGAACCTATACCAGAGGTGTGGGTTTCTGGGACTTGTGACTGGCAGCGAGTCCCTGGTGCTGGAGCTCTGTTGTGCCCACATCCCTCTTTTATCCAAGCATCGTTCTGCTCCTCCGTTGCTGCTGAGAGAGTATTTGCAAAGTGCCTCCCACTCTCCATAAACATATCCACACTCCTGTGCACTCCTGAATAATGGCATTTGGAGGAGAGGTCTCCTGCAGTTCTTTCTACCACAGCTAAATGTTCACTTGATTGCTTTTAGATGGGCCAATTAAGAATGAAAAGGGAAAGTGAACAGCATGGTTTTGTTTTGTTTTAAAAATGTCAGGTTTGCCAAGTTTATTAAGCAGGAGCTCAGAATGAATATTGAATTTTCAAAGATTGGCTTCGATAAAGTTGGGAGAGAGAAAGCAGAAGGACGTGTCCTTCCTCTCATCCCTGTCAGAGTAACTCACTGCCCTGTATCTATGTCTAGATCTCATGGAACCAGTCATTTAACCGATGTTACAGCTGACATCTTTAATGAGAGAGTGGGGTTTCTGTTGTTTGTCTGAAGGTCTATTCACTTCCTTATTGCCACTGGCAAGAGGCATGAAACTGGACGGAGAAAGATTCAGGCTAAAAAAAAAAAGTAAATCCTTTCTAATGGTGAGGAGAGAAAAGCTATAGAGCCGATTGTCTAGGGAGGCTGAGGCTGCATCACTAGAGGTAGATTAAAAATGGGGAAAAAAGCAACTGTCTGAAACAGCATAGTCAGAGCTGGTCCTGCATCTGTCCAGATGAGAGAGGCAGATCCTCCAGGATCCTTAAAACCCTTGTGCTGTGGCTGTGGTCTTCCTGTCATGAGGAACAGACCTAAAGCTTTGTGAAGAGTTTCTTCATTTTACAGTCTCCACATTTTGGTAACTAAAGAGCAAAGAAGTTGGAATGGCATGAAATTGTCCTCAAAGTAGGCGGTGAGTAGGCAAAAAGAAATGGTTTACAAGTACTCTGTAAGACCAGGAAGTGCACTTACTTTCGATAGATGTAAGGTCATACCATTGTCATCTATATGCTTCCTGCAAGCCATCTGTATTGCACTGCCCCTTGTGAGAGTAAACTTGCTGTATGGTGACTATTATTCCTTTGCAAGAAAGACTCTGCTGATATTTGCATGACCAGACTTCCCTTTTAGTACAAGGGGAAGAAATGCAAATCTAGAGAAGCTGAAGTCCAACCATTTCAGCACCTTGCTCTATAGGTATTCAATATGATACAGGAGCATGAGCGTTATACTGCACATGTGACTCCCCAGCTTGAATTTCTTATAGCAGGCTGAGATGAATGAGTTTGGGACTTGTTTGCACAAAAAGCAAAATACTTTTATTTTTACTCAATTGTCTAATTCGTCTTACTTCTAGATTTTGCTGTTTCAAAACAGCAGTGAAATTATTATTTACTCAACACTTTTTTTTACAAAAAAAAAAAAACAAAACACAACTATTTACTCAAAACTTATTTACAAAATTTTGAGTTCACAAGTTTATTCTACAGAACAGGAAGCTCATATTCAAGCATTTATACAGCCCATATTTTCAGGCTGCTTTTGTTTTTCCAGAGGCCCATTGCAAATTGCAATTATTGCTTGTATTAATAATGACAATTCCCACTGTCACTATTACTGTTATAGTTTTAATACATATGCTGTGTGCCAGCATCTCCTGTGGATTCTCCAAAACAAACTTCAGGTGTTTTCAAGCTGCTTCATCAACTTGAGGTTCAGTGGAGCTACACTGATTTACATCAGCTGAGGATTTAGCCCAAAGTCCCTATTGAAAGTGACAGAAAGCTCTTTGCTGGGCTGTCTCTTCCTTGGAAAGATAATGCTTTTCACAGGAAAGCTGTTATTCGGTGTGTTCCCTTATGTAACAGCACTGTTAGCAAAGTGCAGAAACCAAAAAAGATGAGGATGCTAATAAGCATGGAAAGGTTCAGGCTGCTGAAGTGAGCAACCTCTCTGCAGTGTGATGTTGTGCTGTTATTGAACAAGTCCACATAAATAATGGGTTTTAGAGAAATTTGTTCTTCAGTTTCTAGAGATATCTTCAATCTCAATTTGCTTGGAATGAATGTTTACATATAAATACGATTCTAGCCTTTGACTATGCCTGCGCTAATCTGCCTAGCAAAAATCTCTCTGTCCTGTCCTCCATATCTCTGTTTCAATACATATCCGAAATACTCCTCTTGCTTCACTAATCACACTCAAATTTAGCTAGCTAAGCGGAATATCTTCCTCTTGAAGTAGCATGTTGTAGGTTTTATACCTTTCCTTGGCCTCTAGTCAACCCATCCACAAGTTTACATGCGGATTTTCCCCAGATATTGGCAATTAATTCCACTGGCATGAGCATGACTGGAGACTGAGAGCTCAGCTTTCCCTCAGACGTTAAGACATGATTGTGGAGCACATGCTCAGCAGTGTTCCCGAGGAACTGCCTCAGTGCAGACAATGACTCTTACTAGCTTCCATTTAGCAATGATGTGCCCCTTCTTCACCCAATCTACCATGTAAAATATCATGACCTTCCTGCTGCCCTAGGGTCTGGGTATATGCTCATGCTGCCTTGTCACAGTGCACATGCAGGGGAAGACAGAAGTACATACCCCTGTGTGCATATTCTACAACCATTCTTTCATTTGTTTCGTTTCTTAGAGCTGTTTCAGTTGTTGAACCATCACCATGATCAAGAGGTACGTGGGCTCTTTGGGGCAGGAGTATGGGGAGGAATTGTATTCCCCAGCTCTGTCTTAGAGCCCAGCCCAGATATACCTGCAGACCCTTGCAAAAAGAGTTTGCTGCAAGAATCCTGATCTGGAGCCCAGCAGCTCACCATTAATCTGTGAGTGGTTTTATCCTTGTGGGCTTGCCTCATACCAGGATTAATAAGCAAAGATTGGCCTGTAAAATTCACACAGATTGCAATTCCCTCTCCATAAAACGTTTTTCCTTTAGATGGAGAAGCTTTTTTTTTTTTTTTTTTTTTGCCTTCTAACTTTCTCAGTTTTTCTCTCTCTAGATCTAACTCTTCTGTAGTCTGAATGCAGGCATGTGTAAAAAATCAGGGTGAGAGGATTTGCTCTCTAGGCAAAGAAAACACCGGAGGTTAATTAAAAACAAAAGGAAGCGTAACAAACAACCCTCACGCTCTCCCCCTCTCTACCCACATGGACCCTTCAAACCCAGGGGTTCATGCAGGCACGGAGTTAGCCAGGACCGGGATGAAGGCAAGAGCCCTGGAGGAGAAAAAGGGTTTGTAATCTTTGAATGAAAAAAGGGTGGGGGGAGACCATCCCACCAGTGCAATCCCAGTGGCAATTTCATCTAGGCCTGTTGTTTCTTAATGAGTTTTTATCCATCTTTAATTTGACGGGTCTTCTTTCCCAAATGAGGGCTAAGATGGCAAGGGGGAGGGGAAGCAGAATAGTAGGGCAGAGAGCCAGCCCTCTGACAATACTTTTTTTTTTTCTTTATTTCTTTCACTCTTAACCGGTTGCTAAGATCTGTTTCTTACATTTTTCTCCTTTTGTTAGTATGTTTTTGTTTCAAAATACATATTCTATTGAACATGGGAAAATAACAAGAGACACGTCAAGCCAGACTTTATAATACAGTACCTCCTAACCACGGAAGCAAGAAGCAGGTAGGAGTACAACAATAAGAAAAAGGTACTGCACTACTTTCCCTGTGATACCACCTCAAACAGCCAGACTCAGGGTTTCTTTGAATCTATTATTCCTGGGTGGATTTTCCACTCATAAATACCTCTGTCAACTACTTGTCCCCATGTAAACTGTTAACATTCATGATTCCCAGCAGCAAGGAGTTCCGTGGATCAGTTGTACTTCTGTTGAACGATGTTTGGCAGGTGGTCATTAGTATATCCAAATGCCTCAAGCCATCTGGAGCTGATTTGGTTCTAACCATGGTTAGACAGGAGTGAGCAATCATGGATATGCTGTGAGCATGAACAGCTGAATTTATGACTTTTTTTCTACCCTGTCACTTTTTCTTCTTTTTTCTTTGTGAAGAAACTTGGGATTTTTTCATATATTTATGTTTTTTTCTTTCTTCATTTTTTTGTTTTCTGCTGTTCAGTGATATCTCCTCTGTTTGTTTCTGACCTTTGTTTTCTGTGGGTTGCTCAGACATGGAAGCTGCAAACTTGGATCTTGAATGGGAAAAGACAGCTTGGCTGAAGTCTTCAAGCACTAAAAGGGATTAGGAAAGCAGATTACTTAAATTTGATACCTTGCCCAAAGTCATCATTTGAGTTTGAGGGAGGCAGGAAGCCCATCAGTGGCCAATTTCACCTAGGTAGCATGCAACATCAAAATACTTGTGTAAGTGAAAAGATTAAGAGCCATAATAGTATTTTAAGGCAAAATTCAGAGTTACTGTGTTGAGAAACAAATGTATTAAGGGAAGGATGAGCTTGGGGAATATCTCATTTTAAGAGCATGCCTTATGTGGTAAAATACAGATCCATCTCTCCACCAAGGCATTCATCACAGTTTGAAGCCCAGGTCAAACTCAAGAGCAGAGTTGTATTACTATTATTATTATTATTATTATTATTATTATTATTATTATCATCATTTTTGCTGGGGCTCACACCTCTCCTCTACTTCCCCTTTCAACCATACACCTGCCTCCCATTAGAGGAGTAAACTTTGAATTAAATATTTTGCACATCTCTACCTCTGCATTACATCCCGCTGGCCATGTCTTGACGGGCTGCATCAGTCAATAACGATGCAATATTAAAGGGTAATGACACAGCCATGCAGAGTAATGAGAGAAAGCAATTTCTCTCACTATTTAGCCATTTACCAATCGATTGGATTCAAAACCATCAAGTCAGAAACACAGGGAGTGGACTAAGTCCAAAAGAGGTCGACATGCGTCCCTGTAATGTAGTGGTTCTGCTCTGCTAGCAGACAAAAAATGCCTAAGTAAATACACTGAGTCAAGTTCTGCTCAGACTCTGATAACAGAGAAGAGCAAAGGGAATATACATGGATGTGGCCTTGTTGGGTGAAAGATATAATGAGTAAAGGGAAAGGAGACAGGTTCACACAGGGAGCAAAAGTGGAGAGGTGTGTTTGTTGCTTCAAGAGCCTAAAAAATATGTATGCATCTATTTCTATAAGCTTGGTCTCAGAAGTGCTCCACACTCCACAGAAGAGGCATGAGCTCCCTTCTCTAAGCAACTCAGTGGGCTTAAAGAACAGTTGTGGTTCTTATGAGCTGCCCCCTGAGAAGATTAGGATGGGCTAACTGTTTTCAGTCAGACAAAATGTGAAACCCAAGTAAATCTTGAGATTTAGCAGTAGATTGAGAACAGGAACCCACCCGTAGTGCCTTTGGGCAGGGGAAGGGCTTGGGTCTGCAGCAAGGAAAGCCTGAAAATGTACATCCTGAAGAAAAGGCGTTTGGAAAAGGTTGGAGACAGATTTAATGCACTCTTTTTTAAACTGAAAACTAGTGTGAAATCTCTGAAGTGCTACTTATAAAGCACATAACAGTAGTGATAAGGACTTTTCAGGTTGGGAAGAGAAGAGGGTTCCAACAGTGATATTCCTATTTTGGCCTCTTCCATGGAGAATCTGCAGGAGGATGAGGAAGGACCTTCCTCATCTTCATTGCTTCATATTTCCAATTGAAGTATCAATATTCCCTCCTTTAAAAAGCAGTGAGGATGTTGCTTGCTAAAAGAGATCTTCAGATTCTGCAATTTTGCAAAGGTATTTGGAAAAAGTAGAGCAGCCCTTCACAAAGAAAGGTGACAAACTCTGTATCTGACTGCCACACCGTAAAATGTTTGTCTTTACCAGCCACAGGCATCCTGTACAAGCCACATCCCGGAGGGAAAAGGCATACACACAGTGTTTCACAAGAGAAGTTCTCTGTGAGATGGTTCTCTAACAAACTGTGCACCCAGCAGCTGAGCAAGGCTGCAAAGGGACAGGGAGAGAGGAGAGAGGAAGGCTGCTGGGACTCCAGAGATTAGTGAACAGTGGTCATGAGCCAGGGAGGAACGGAAAGCAGCCCCCTTCTGTTCTGATCATTCAAACCCCAGTAAAACCTCAAACTTCATATGTATGTGTAAATGTATTTATACATATTTTTTTTTAATTTTCCTTTTTTTTTCTTTCTTTTCACTGAGACCAATTTATGACAGAATAGGGCATCAATCTGTCTCTTCATCTTGGAGTTCAGAGAACCCAAAAACTCAATGAAACTTGGGCACCTTTGGCTGCTCTCAGAAGAGGCATGGGATATGTGAGCAAAAAGAGGACATTTTCAGCTGCTGTAGTATGATGATCTCATCAAGCACCACAAATGGAGAACACAAAAGCAATCTTCTGCCAGCATTGTTGCATGCAGGGCACAGTTTTGCCAGTGGAGCAATGATGGCTCAGAAAGAAGGGGATATGAACACATCCCCACAGTCCTCTTAGCTAAACAGGCTGCTCATGCCTTGGGATGCATCTGTGCAGCACCTAACCCAACAGGGCTTCTAACTGTGACCATAATAGAAATAACATACAGTAATAAAGTAAATAGACAGTAAAACTGTCTTCTATAATGTTATTCTCCAGGCTAAATGAGATGCCAAAAATGAACAAACAGCCTCCAAGTGATATTAAAATGTCTTTCACTTTTAATAATTTAAGGGACATACTAGTGAGAAAGATAAGGAAACTTAAAAATACATTATTTTTCAGCATGATGGTCTCTTCCTCAGACTCTCTCTTGTCTGATCCACTGAGGACTCATTGATATATCCTAGGCTGAAGCAGAGCATTTTAATAAGTCATTAGGACAAAAAGTTGCTCTCTATTTTATTGTACTTGGTTAGTTTGCCTTAGGAAAACAGTGTTGGACTTTTTTCTGTAAATGGATTTACTCCTCTTTCTTCTACCCTCCTTTTCTCTCCCTCCTTTCCTTCCTCTGTCCTTCCTTCTCTCCCTTCTTCCCTTTTTTATTCCTTCCCCCCTCCCTTCTTGCCCTCCTTCCATCTCTCTCTCTATTTCTCTTTTTCTTTCTCTCATTCTTTTTCCTGGCTTGAAAAGCCCTAGACTGTCTCCTTGAGTGCTAAGGACAAACTGGCAATAATTTATGTTATAGCGTGATATGAAAAAAAATACATTACACTATAAATTATAATATGAAGGGTGAAATGCCAGGAAGGATGCCAAATGCTGGTAGAAGTCCCATTAGACAACAGAGTTCTATTGCCTACCATTCCCCACAGAAATCTTAGAAGGTTTGCATGAAACTGTTTGCTGCGAGGGGGGAGAGGCTGGAGGATGGAGGGAAGAAGAAATATAACAGATAAAATACATAATCAGTCAAGTGGAGATAGGAAATTTTTACTAATGTCTAAAAGAAAGGTGACTTCCATATACAGCAATAGCAATTTTGTATTTGGCCACTTGGGATATTGTAATGCTGGCTCAGGTTTGAATAGGGGCTATGGGGAAGAGGCTGTGCTGTTTGTATGTACTCCTGCATCATTATTAGGAGGGGTCTTGGATTTTGTTCTCACAGAGACGTCCTGTTTCTCAGGGTTTCAGGTAGCCCCACTCAATACTGCAGACTCAGGAGTCTGTCTTGAGGCCAAGCACTGCCCCAGTGGGTTACCTCTGGGAACAGAAGTGGGAATTAAAAAGGATTCTTTGAGGGGAATGGCTCCAAGTGGTAGATCTGGGGTCTGTCTTTGACACTGCAGTACGGACTATTGATTGTGAAGTCAGATGGATAGAGAGACACTGAAGGGCCATTTCATGTGCACTGTCTCACACTTTCCCAGGCACTCCCCAGCAGCTCATCCTAAGAAGATCCTAGTGATTGGTGGACTGTGAAGCAGATCTGTGCAGTCATCCTCATGTAGGTGTAGGGCCTGAGACAAGTGAGTCTCCTGTCCTCTGGCTGTTATTCATTTCACACTGTCACAAAGTTTTTGAGTGCTGTCCCTTCCATGCAGCTTAAGCCCAACTGCCAATACTCTGAAAACAAAATGTATGATAACATGCTTGGAGCTTCCCAGCCACAGAAAAGGCATGAGCTCCCTTGCAGTTTAACAGAGGCAATTGCTTCATCTCTTCTCAGCTGTCCCACCACCACCACCATCCCAGTGTGCAACTCCTGCATGTGTGTCATCTGGCACAGTATTGATCTGAGGCATATACATATACATATACAATTTGGCAGAATTATTAATGATGACATTAAAAATTAAATTTGGGGCCACTGAATTTTTTTACAGAATAAGCGGTGGGTTGTTGATACAGAGAGGGTCAATTTACCCTGGAGCTGACATGGCTGGTGAGGTTACTGCTTCATACCTACCTCACACCTGGTGAAACAACTCTTCGAATTCAAACCTTTGAGCCAAATTTTATGATATGCAATGTTCATGGGGAAGCATGAGTCCTTTCTGGACATCAAATAATGAAATGGGATGAGTTCATTTTAAGAAAAAGAAAATTTTTATGACGGACTAAGAATGAGACTATGTCTGTTCTCCTTTAAAGATGCAAAAAATCAAAAAATGAAAAAAAAAAAAAGAGTATTATTTTACTTTAAAGAAAAAAAGAAAAAGTAGCAACACAGAAAACCCAAAACCATACCCAACATCCCAATCAATGAAGAGAAAAGCAGCTTTGAGTGCCTTATTGAATTGACCTACAGAAAAGGCTTCAGAGCTTCAAGCCCAAACAAGTCCCTGATAAGATGTGAAATGCAATGGAAAAATCATTTAGAGAGAACAACAGAGAAGCTGATTTTGCTCTAGTTTTACAGGTCGGTTCAATAAAGGTTCCTGAACTCTCTTTTCTGCGTAATTCTAAAGAAGGGTCATTTAATTAATATATTTATCTGGAGGAAGGGAAAAGAGGAGCAAGGAGGGGGGAAGAGAACTAAAAACAAATTATTTCATACTGAGCATTTAAAGTTTTGCTCATACCATTTGAACTACCACATGAACTCTCTGGGTACCCATAACCTTTCTTTCCACACTGTTGCTGTTTTAGCCTCATCCTTTCTTTTGGTGTATAAATTAGGATGAAAATTATGGAATCCAAAGAAGAAAGACGCAACCATGCACATTTCTTACTCTTTTTTCTCTTCCCTCTTTGTGATTTATTTCCTATATTTCCAACTAGCTCCCATGGTTTTATGAGAAATCGAAAGTGCAAATTTTTATATTGTCTCCCTGCCAGCCTCCAAAAGAGTATCTGGTGGTGTTAGGGTACTTCTTGCTGTGAAATTCACAGATATAAAACCATGAAGCTCAGTCCTCAGGTCTGCAACATCACTCTGCTCCTGCTCTTTGCTTTTGCACAGCACAGCTCTGCAAACCTCATTGTGACACAGGCTGCAGAACACCTAAAGCATCTTCACCAGCTAGTTCTGCCTCACAGAGACAAAAGCTTTTGCAGCCCCAAGAAACCTGAGGGAGTTGCCTGGACAATTCCCTGTGAAATTCCTGTTTAGAAACTGCATTAATAATTGCAGAGATCAGTTTTTGTGTGCAAAAGTAGGGTAAAATCACTTAAAATAGTGTGTGGGCCCTCTGGTGGTGTTCCCCATTTAAAAGCCATGCTGATGAATGTAGCAGTATGTCTAGAGCTGAGCCTGGCATGTTTGCGTGCATGTGTCATAAATAGAGTTATCTGATGCCATCTGTGTTCCTACAGTTCCTCCACATTATTTTTTATTGCCAAAAATGGAGATCGTTTCCCCATGCCCCCTTCCTGACAACACATTTATAAAAAGGGTGCTTTGCATTCAGGGGGGAGAAGGGTTAACAGAAAAACTTCTTCAAGTGAGAGGGGGAACTGAGCCTTTGTGCTCTCTGGGAAACTGAATGTAGAGAAGTGGGGAAAAGGCTTTCTCCCCCTCCCCACAACAATGCAGTCTGTCTCAAAAAAAAAAAAAAAAAAACCCTGAAAGATAATTTTTTTTTTCATGTTCTTCCAAATATCACTTCTGCTTGTCACAATATTTATAAAAACTCTCTTGCTATCTCAAGCTGCACAGCCTTTGGCTCAGGTTCCTGCTTATGCAAAACAGGGTCATAAACATGTCACTGTGTATTTGATAAATCCATCTTCCTCTTGTCATTGTCACCAAGAAGCTGAGATGACGGGAGATTACTCCGTCAAATCGCCGTGGAAACGCCTGCAGAGTTTATGAATTTTCATAGGATGTAAGTCCTTTTTAATGGGAAGTGGGGCCCAGTGAAAGCTCACTATTTTTAAGGAAAAGTGCGTGCATCTGTGTGTCTTCATCTATGCGTGAGTACACACTGCATGGCTGGGTTTTTACCTTCCATGCGTTGGGAGATATGCCAGTGGATCCCAGTTGAGAGTTTCCATCTGAGTTAGTGCCCATTTCCTTATATCTATTCCTCTCTGTATGATCCCAATTCGCATTTATATTAAGGCTCACTTCAGCCATCCAAATAAGTGCAAATGCCATTAAAGTGTATTTACTGATCTAACACATTTCCTGTGAGCATTTTCATTACTACGTTTTGAAATGCTTGTCTCTGCCTCTACCCCTCATTTTTCTGCAGTCTACTAAAGACACCAACCCAACTCCAGTGAGAATTGCCTCTGTGTTGGGGCTCAAAGGCCATCTGGGTTTCTCTTTCTGTAGTGTATCTTAAAAGTAAACATGTTTTGTTTTTCTCCAGTGGGAAGAGTTACCTTTTCTTGCTCCTTTCTGGAGAATATCAGTGCAGCACAGTGAACAACCAAGTCATGGAGGCAAACCAGACCTGCCCTCCACTTTGCAGGACAAGGAGATAACAGCTAAAATTCCGTAGAGGAATCACCAATGTGTTGGTGGGAAGATGTCTCTGATGGAGTTTGGTCCAACCTCTCCTTCACAGCAAGGCTGTCCTCCACATATGGTCAGGTTGGTGGTGGCTTGGCCTAGCTGTGTCTCAACAATACCTGGATGGGATTTCAGGCTGGTATTAGGAAAAATTTCTTCTCAGAAAGAGTTGTGAGGTACTGGAATGGGCTGCCCAAGGAAGTGGTAGAGTCACTGTCCCCGGTGGTGATCGAGAAAAGGGTAGATGTGACACTGAGGTCATCGTCTAGAGAGGTCACAGGCATGGTGGCTGGACTGGATGATCTTATTGGTCCTTCCAAATTTAGAGATTCTGTGATTCTATGATTTAGAATCAGAGTTCCCTGATGTCTGACTAATTCAGTAAAGTCAGGTACATCCTCAGGCCTCCCAGAGGCAAGCTGGAGAAGGGGAGTCCACAGGATCCCAAGAGTTAGCATTCCTCATTGAAGTCATGCACAAACCACGCAGAGCACAGGTGAGCTGAGCTGTTACCTCCACTGCTCAGAAGCTTTGGGCACAGCTGAGCCATTCTTCCTGTGCTGCCCAATACATTTCTGCAGCTGCACTGAGCTCAGGACAGCTAATGACACCTGCTGGTGACATCTTCAGCACTTCCATGGTATTTTTTTCCACTGCCATTCATGCTGCTGCAATTGTACAGCTAACACCCAGACTGGGGAGATTAGGAATAGCTCTGCTCCTTACACTCACCTTTTGGAGTTTAATTTTTATTTATGATCTGTGGGAATGTGTTCCTCTGACCTCAGAACTTTCTCTTTACACTGAAGTTGTCTTGCTTTCACTTTCCAGCACATTCAAGTGGTGCAACCTCCTGCTAAGGCAAGAGGACAAAAAGCTTTTAAGCCATTATTTCTGTGTTTTTCTGCGGTCACTGCACTGCATACAAAACCAGAACCCTCCCCAGATCTCTGTCCAATATGGTGCTGCAAAATGGGATGCCATAGCTATTTCTTTTAATCACAAGACTTAAAGGGAACTAACTACGTACCTTCGACCCTTACTTTGGCAGTCTCTGTGGTACGTACAGCTCCGTGCGTTTACCCAGAGAGATAAGCAGAAACCAGCTCAGTCTTAAGCAAAGCAACCACAGTTGCTATTTATAACCCGTCTGCCCTGTGTGTCTGTGGATGTGTGTAAACCAATGCTGGACTTCAGTAGAATTTTTAACTAAGAGATCGCTCAAGGGTCATTTTCATCTCTCTGAAAGACATGATAAAGGCAGTCTTTGTCTCTCGTCAAGCATAGCAGGAATTCCTGGTTCCTTGCTTTCCCTCTGGTTCTGCGGTGAGTTTATCTGTATGTTCTCAACTATTTGGAGCAAGTGAAAACAAATTTGGATGCAGTTCATGTTCATATCATCAGGTCAGGTATTGAAAATACCTCTCAGTGATGCTTGCAGACTGGCCCAGATATGTAGCAGAGTTGATGGTGTGTGATTATCCACAGGACTTTCAGTGACCGTTTTCCCCATGTGGTGATAATAGGTGATGGTGTTACCTGTGCTAGGCCTTGTATTACCACTGTCTGGTCTTCTGTTACTAACGCATTTTTGTTTTCAGCCCCTGCAAATTAATACTCCCATTGCTTCATCTCCACAAATTCCCTGCCAAAACTAAGAGGTTTAATCATTAAACATCAAGCCTGCTGCACATGCAGTGGATGGGATCCCTCCCTCAGTATCTTAAGACAGTAATCAGGTATTGCAAAAATTGTACAAACTAAACCGCTGCTAATGAACAACTTCATTTGGAAGTAGAGTAAGACTGAAAGGAAAAGAAAGAAAATCTGGCAAACCTTTATTGACCATTACAATTCCATGCATTTCCTAGAAGCTGCTGACAGTTTCATGTTATCCATGTGGGGAAGTATAAGGAAGTTTAATAAAAGCAAGAGTATAGTCTGGATGTGGTACTCCAAAAAATTCTGCCTGCAGTGAAGACAGGGATTCTGTCCCTCTGTTTTGCAAGCAAACAACAGCTTATCCTTCTCAAGCTTAACATTCTTACTTTTGGAAAATGGAAGTAATTCTCAGAGTTTCTAAGAGAAACTTATTCATTAACTTATAAGTTAAAATTAATTAAAAATTGGATTCTTTAAGAAATGTAGCATCTGTGCTCACATTCTCTTCATCCAAATGATGTCAATAAGAGAATTGCTCAGACTTCAAACTTTCCTTATAGTTGCAGTTAATTGAATTCTTATGCTTGGGGTATTCTTGAAGAAATTAGGAAGTAATTAGGCTATGCTATTAACAATTGTATCTGTCTGCTCTGATGCTATAGACAGCAAACAGGCCAAGGTCAACAGCTTATTCAGCTCTTAGGCTTGATATGATCTCAGAGATGATGCAATGGACCCCTTCCCTTTCTCTGTCATGAATTTGGTTGCTGGAGTTCTGCCAGATATGCAGGGAGTTACTTCACTTTATTTGGACCCAATCCATCTTCTATTGTACAAAGTCCACCACTATGCCAGTCGGGGCATTGGTGCTTGAAGGATTTTGTATGGCCCTGAAGCTCAAACCACTAAGTAACACAATGGCAGATCCTAAGTTTTGTCCACAGCAGGGTTTCTAAAAGCACTCTTCGGAGGCTTAGAACCAGGCTCCCCATTCACAGAACCGCTGAACTGTAGAATCATAGAATATGCAAAATTGGAAGGGGCCCACCTGAACCCCTGGATCCACACAGGACCACGCAAAAATAGAAACTTAAGTCTGAGAGAGTTTGCCAAGTGCTCCTTGAACTTTGGCAGGTTAGGGCTGTGACCACTGCACTGGGGAACCCATTCTGGGGCAACCACTCTCTGGAAAAGAACCTTTTCATAAAACCCAGCTTGAACTACAGTCACAGGGCTAGACCAAGTGGGCAACTCTAAATGCACAAACCAACTGCATGAGTGGAAAGGTCTGTCCCAGACCTTTGTTTGCTGCTAACCCAGATTACCCAATTACAAACAAACAAAAAAAAAAAACAAAAAAAAACAGTCAAAAAGTAAAGACAAAGTTCAGCAGCATGGTTCGGCTGCTTGCATAGCTGTAGCTCTGAGCAGCAGTTACAAATCCAGTTTAACAGGCCAGCGCTCAGACTCGTTGCATTGATCCAGCACACCAGTGGATTTGTTCTTAAAGAATGAAGTCAAAACTCCCTTTGGCTTTGCCAGGGTCTGGTTTTCACCCTGCAGAGCTACAAATCAATAGAAGCAGTGGAAGGCAGAATTCACTGTAAATGCCTCTGAAAGAGGAGGTATGGAAAATGCAATTATCCAGAGAGGGAAATAACAAGACAAGCTTTTCTTTTTTCATTTCTTTTTCTTTCTCCTTTTCCCTTTCTTTTTCTTTTTCTTTTTCTTTTTTTTTTTTTTTCTTTTTCTTTTTCTTTTTTTTTTCTTTTTTCTTTTTCTTTTTCTTTTTCTTTTTCTTTTTCTTTTTCTTTTTTTCTTTTTCTTTTTCTTTTTCTTTTTCTTTTTCTTTTTCTTTTTTTTTCTTTTATTTTTTTTTCTTTTTCTTTTATTTTTTTTCTTTATGTGGGATTAAAAGAATATTACTGAATTATTTTGTGGTGCCACTGATAACCAAACATGAGAGTTAGTAATGTTAGTTGCAGGCATGGTGCAATAGTTGTCTTCCAGTACTTTAACAGTGAATTTCTATTAGTAATGTGACAGAGTCTATTTAAGAATGGTAAGATTCTGTATGCATTATTAGCCTTTAACATCTTTTTACAAGAGAGCTTAATTTCTTGGATGTAGTCTGTTTTGTCTTTGCACATACTCTGCAGTGAGCTGATTTGGCATTAATGTTGCTCATCCAGAGGTAGCTCGACTTTGGTCCCTCTGAGCAGGGAAAGACAGCACAGGACATAATTTTCTGTACATACATGGATCAGTTCTTTTCCTGTTAATGCAACTCTGAGATAGAACATGGCAGTCTTTTAACAACTTTCAGTAATAAAGTATATCTCCTTCAAGTCAAACTGATTGAGGGCTATCTGACAAGGGGAAGGGGAAGAAAACACCATGAATTATAGATGGCAATCTATCTATTTTGCTATTACGTATCCACAGTTGGAGCAGATTCATTCTTCTTGCACCTCTCATTGTGCAGTTGTTCCCATTCTATCCCATTGTTTCCCCCTCCATGTATTGTACATTCAGATCCTGTCTCAACTGTACATTCAGGCTCCATTTGCAGGAGATCCATCCATGGGCTCAGCTGTTTCACAAACAGATCTAATAGCTGTAGTGTGCTCAGATGAGCATGATGGGTAATAGCAGAGCAGATTGAACTATATTGTCCCAGGAGTTCATATATTTTTATACACTCGTAGGGTACACATCATCTTGCTATGACAATGAGGCTAAGTCAAGCATCTCGGGAATGCAATAAAGCAGATTACAATACCGTTCTTTCACTCATTTTCAGTACACTTCCCCTCCCACTTTCTTTTAACCACGTTAATCAATGCCAGGCTACTTTACACCCAACTCCCAAATGGTGGCTTTCTCAATGCTCTTCCCCCACCCCCTCCACACACACATTTAGATTTTTTCCCTCCTGAAACAAGCTTCCATGGAGATAAAACTATGAATTTGTTAAATATCAGAGAAAGTTGAGGACCTGAATTTCAGCAGAAAAACTCCCAGCAATTCAGGCTTAAAAATGGCAAGGTTAATCATTTTTTTGCTCTCCAAGCCATGTCACATTATTAAGTGAAATAAAGCTGACAAAGGATGTCATATTCAAATAGCCAGCTTTCTCATCTGCTGTATTATTATTATTGTACACCTTTCTCGTACAGCTGTGCTAGGCAATTAAGAGCCTAGTTCTCCCCTCAGACACAGTTGAGAGGCTCTTCAGCATCTTGGTTCTAAGTACAGGTGTTCTTCAGAAACTGATGTCACCCTGGATAGGTGAATAACAGACATCATCCAAACGTTCTTGTGTCCTCTTCTCAATCTGTGCCCTCTTAAACAAGTGATGGCTGTATGCATCTCTTGTTGTGTGATGCTGTGTGCAGCTTATCTGCTTCCAGTTTGGGCAGAGTAATGTTTCTCATGTGAGTTGAGCAGGTAAACTGGCCCATGCATTTCTTTACTGGTTCCCACTCTAGTAGTAGTCCCTATTACAAACATTTAAACTTGGTCAAACCTTACAGAAGCATGAAAGCTGCTTTAAAATCTTGGGTAGGGTTGGGTTTTTTTTTTTTGCTTGCTTGTTTCTTCTTGTTCTTGTTTTTGTGGGAAGTGTTTATTTGCTGTTGTTTTAAATGAATGCCCACAGGATTCTTTGAGTTTGCATCACATTTTGGTTTATTTGTTCTTTTTTTTTTTTTTGTTCCTCCAACAGCTGAAAAGTGGGGGAGGGAGAGGGGTCCAGTAATTATGTAACTTCAAAACGTACTGTAATAATATGCCTATAATGCTTACTTCATTCTGGGCTTGCAGGTGCTAGTTTTAAAATGTTTCAATAAAAATGATAAAATTTATGTTAAGGAAAACTACTACTAAAATTGGCACACTGTACAATGGCGAAATCTGTTATTCACACAGAGCAGAGATTCTCCAAAACTCCAGATCTACAAGAGTAGAATAGACAAATTTTTATCCAGAGCAACACAGATAGAGGATCCTGTCATTTCATAAGAAAAATGAGTTCCTTCTAGGTGCCTTCCAGCTCAACAGTTGTGACAGTCCATGCATTCAATTGCACTTTGCATTCAGATAGTCTATCCCACCTTGAAAGATCCCACTGAGTGCAGCAAACCATATATAAGGAAACACATCTTCTCCACACTGACATCCGCCTGTCCCAAGGTACCCGCAAGCATCTGTCTTAATGACCCGCAACACCACCTGACCACAAATATCAAAGAGAGTCTGAGATGATCGGCTGGTGTAAAATGAGCTCGAGAGGGCTCTGTATAGATTTACACTAGTGGAAAGTCAGGACCAGGGACAGAAAATCGTTAGTATGTGCAATGGAAAGTAAATGTGTACCTTGGAAGGCCAAATACTGGCTTAGAATTGGAGATTAATTGTAACATAGATGGAGCTTTAGAAAATGTATCATAATGTACAATCATCCCTAATGATATTGACTCCTCTCACAAAGGTGATGTGAAGCTTCATGTCTCATACCAGTGAGGTACTCTGAGACGCTCCACTAGCAGGAGCTGTGGGAGTGCAGCTCAGAGAGGACACCACCTTCACGTTAATGTCCCTAGTAATAAAGAAAAAGAGGGAGAAAGATGCGAATGATGGAGAAATAGGCTAGTTTGACAAATTGGTTGTGATTTCCTGACCTTCTTTCCTACCCTCTCTCTATTTCATCACTCATCTTCACCCAACAGGACAAACACTGAAGTATCAATTCCCCTGTTATATCTGCCTTTGCCTTGCTTTATTTAAAAGAGGTTGCTGTGTTTAGGGCAAAACACATGTAAAGTAGACACCAGCTAGGACATACCTAGATTCAGGAGAACTCAGGGTCAAAGCTAAGCCTTATCTTAGCAAACACATTCCTGACAAGGACAACACCTTTCAAAATCTTATAAAATGGGCTCCAAAGGGGCAGCAACTTCCCAGCATTGTGCCAGCAATCAAGTGAGGTTAGCAGTTTTTGTGAGATTTTTACCTGATGTGGGACATGTGACAAAGCAGAAAAACATTGCTCTTCTCATGTCTCTGATTCACGCCACGTAATTTTAGCACTCGTATTGGTGTTGGGATGCTTCTTTTTCCAAACCACTGGGGTAAGTCACTTGGAGATATATAAATGCAAATCTTTTTCAATTTCATTTCCCTCTCCATCCCTTCCCTTTAATGAACCCTCCCCACATTATTATAGTTTATTTCATTAGCAATACGAGATGCATCAGAGGTCTGAAAAGAGATCTTGATTAATTTAGTGTTAGATTTGGTGCACATTCAAGACCTGCATTTCCTAATCCCTTGTGCCTCACTCAGCTAATCCAACCCTGGATCCCACCCCTTGGTCAGAGCTGTCTTCATCATACTGTGCGCTCCAGATTTATGGCCCCAGTTCTGTGCCTCACCAGCTTCCCTGTAATCAGGCTGAGCCTGTCTTACTGACACCGAGGTTGTTAGGCTTCTTGTATCTGTTGACCATGGATTTCCATTTGGCTTGATGTGCCTAAGATGGATGGGCTGGCTGTGCTGCTTCAATACTGTCCTCTGATTGTTAATGTTTCAGTTCAAACACAAAAGCAGTAGTTATGCTTATTTTTCTTTTTTTTTTTTTTTTCCCTTGTAAGGCCATCTGACTTTGTTTGCTAAATCAGATGTGACAGGAAGGGATTGCATCATAGTTTTACATCCCTTTGTTCTCTCACTTGTTCTTCTGAACATTCAGTTAGGCTGGAGCAGAGGCAGCACAGAATTGAAGTCCCATAGTCCCTCTAGCAAAGAACCTGGCTCTTTTCAAAACTATTTCAGACATCTAGTATGAAACGACATAGTGCATGTTAGCTAGGTTTTGAGAAGGAGGGAAGATAGGGGAAAGAAATAAGAAAATGGACAGTAAGATACAGAGGAGCTGCAGTGAGCTGTTAGAAGGACTGAGGGAGAGATATCGTTATCTTTAAACATTCATGTCTTGCTGTCCTGTTATCATTACCAAACGATGCAATCTTAAAACATGTATCTACACAAGTAAATTAAACCAGCCAAGGCCCATTTTCTGGCCCAGGGAGCAAGTGACACAGTACGGCTTTTATCCACATACCTAAAATCTCTTCTACCCAGGACAGAGTGAGCGAATCTAAATTTCTTTCTGGAAATGGTACCTGGCCCGCAACAATTTGTGTAGCTGTGACACAGCATCCAGGCCCAAGTGCTGCCTTAGTTTACCTTACAGATACAGACAAAGACACATTGCTATGCCATTTTTCTCCACAGAAATCACAGTATACCCAAAGTTGGAAGGGACCCACAAGATGATCACTGAATCCAACTTCTGGCTCCACACAGAATCACCCAAAATTCAAGCCCTGAGAGCCCCAAAATTCAAGTGCCTGAGAGCAGTGTCTAAACACTCCCTGAATTCCAGCAACTCAGGGCTGTGACCACTGCACTGGGATCCCATTCCACACCCCGCCCTCTGGTGAAGAGCCTTTTCCTACATCCAGCCTGATCCTCCACTGATGTAGGTTCAATTCATTGTGGTTATTCATGAAAGACTCTGTTCTCATATCAAAATTGGAGGAAAGATATGCCCATTCAACCATCTTCCATAGATGCACACTTCTCTCCAAATACACTCCCGCAGCTAGCTGTAAATTTGAGAAAATTTCCTCAAAGCTTAGTTAGCTTAGTTGCAGGAGGATATGGTTGTCATGGAAGTAAAGGATTTGGATTGTTTTGAATCCTGATTATTAAGAGCAGAACTGAGCCTGAGTCACATCCAGAAAGAGATTTCAACTCCCTACATGTATGTATCCTGGGTTTTATGAGTCTTTCTGCAGTGCTGACAGCAGAATGGGACCACAGCCCAGAAATGTACATATCTCACAAAGATCCAAGATGTTTGAGCCTGAAAAATGGCTACAGATTCATCTCTTTCTGAGATCACCCTTCTAAAAAAAAAAAAACATTGGTGAATACCAGGCTACGTCTTGCTCCCAGGAAGAAAAACTTTAGGAAAAGGGCAGATACCAGCAAATCTGTCAATGGGCAGAGAAGAATGAACTGTAGCACAGGGCTGAGGTAACTGTAAATTCAGAACAAGGGAAAGCAATATTATGTTAAAAGTAAATTGGGCAATGGAGTACGGGGTTGTCAGCTCTTGGCAGTGGTGCTGTTCACAGTTGGACAAGACACTGGCTTCTCAGCAGTGTTAGTGATGTCCATGGAGATCATGCCATTGCAGAAAAGTGGGATGCTCTGCTACCACCTCAACACCCAGGCCCTGAACTTTGCCTAAGCTCATCCTGGATGCTGGATCTTTGCATGTTTGTGAAGCTGTCCATTTCCAAAAAAAAAGTGCAGAATTTACTACAGGGGAAAAAAATAGAACCCGAGTGCCATTAATAGGATCTATGGCAGCATTCTGTAATACATCAGTCCTACTTATAACATAATAGCCATATAAGTCATACAAGGCTCTGGCTCATGTGAGGCATGGAGGTCTACATTACACAGGGGAGGAATAAGCAACACAGTCACATATCCTGCAGCTGGGTATGATTACAACACAAGCAGCAAGTTTTCCAGGCCTTAAATGCTGGAGGAAAGGACAAGGCATAGAAGTTGTTCCACCTATGATTTTTATGAAAGCAAGAACATATTCTTTGCAGGAAAACTCCAGTGATTCTCTGCAAAGCTGTGTGTATATGTGTGCGATCCACAATAATTGTTAGTTGCCTCAGCAGTGCAAGCGAGGAATGAATTGGTGATGGGAATTAAATTTGCCTTTTTCTTCTCTTGAGAGGTGATGCCATCAGTGAATGGAGAGGTGAAATGAGACATATTCTTAGATGTGGTAAATTGCTAAATCTCGGCTGAAGTTAAGGGAGCTCTGCTCCTCTACACCAGCTGAGAATGTATTAAAGAATAAAAATGTGTGGAAAACTTTATTGTCGCAGACCAGGTTTCTTTAAGGAAATAAAGAGCTCTGAACTTGCAGTGTGACAGCTCTTTGCAGCCCCCAATTCACATGGTTAGGCATAGCAGGGTGACCAACTGCAAATCAGGCACAAAACATGTACAGTCTGAATCCAGTCCTTGATATTTTTTTTTCTTACAGCCCTGAATTCAAAGCTCTAGGCTTCCACTACAGCAGGTGATGAACATTACAAGAAGCTACAAGTGAACCTTTAAAGGCACGAGCCTTTCAGAGAAAGCAACCTTTGCCGTGGAGACCCAGTATCAGACCTCAATAATTCATGCATTTTAAGCCCAGAAGAGACTGGTGTGACAATCTAAGCCAATCTGCTACATAAAACAAGCCTTCAGACTTCTCTGAATTATTTCTCAATTCAAGTCCAAGAGATATGTTGAAGTAAAGTATATATTGTAGGAAAATATCCAATCCCACTTTAAAGCAGTTAGTGACAGCACATCTTCCATAAAACTTGGTAAAGATTTCTGATAGTTAATTGCTCTTTAAAAGGGGCACCTCATTTTTACTTTGCATATCAGACTTCATTTTCTAGATTGTGTTTCTTTCTACATCCTCAGCTGTTAAATTAAAGAGCCCTGTGTTCTTCCATTTCCCCAGGTACCTGTCCTTGACAGTCCCATGGCAGTGCCACATGTGTCTGTATTTGCAGGTTTAGGTGTTTTGTGGCTCAAGTTCAAAGCGAAAATTGGAAAATGCTTCAGTAGTAAATATTGCAGAAAAGAGTATGTGTCTTTAATGGGATTAGTTCTAGTATTTGCCAGATGTTCAAAGCAGCAAAAATAGCAGTGTTTGTGCTCAAAGTTTCATGGCTCAGACCATGAATCAGCCCTAGGATCTGAATAGAGGCTCCTGCTTGGAGCAAGTTTGAGATCCCAGGTAGGAGGTGAGTATTGTGTGCTTCCTTGGATGTGAGCTGCAGAGCAGATCCAAAAAGACAGTGTCCATGAAATGCCTTCTGCCATTCCCCAGACCTGTGCATGGAAGCAGGTGCGAACACACCTATGCTGTAGCCAGCCAGGGTGAATGTGCACATGAGGAGAATTAGTCTTAGCATTCTTCATCACCAGTCTGGACTATGTGAAAGATAGCTCTTAGAAACAGAGGTTAAAAACTAGAAAGCCTAATGTGGAAGTAAGCCATAAGATCTGGCTGGACAGGGAGAGGAAGAGGGGGTATGGATAATTGCACCCATAGGGCAATTAGAGTTACAAGGAGCAGTGGAGCTCTTCATCAGTCCCAAGAGTGTGATTAATTGGCAATAACAATGCCCCTGGAGTTGCCTTATTGCTATTATGAAGCCAAGTCTTTATTTTTTTATTTTCTATTTATAAATTAAATATTTAAGTGCATGACTTTGATCGCCAGGATCTGCTAGTTAGTGCCGGCTTCAGCCACAAGGTGCCAAGATTAAAGATTCATCAAAGGCAAAGGATTAACCCACCCTGCTGGAATGCCAAGTAGCTGGTAAGGGAGAGAATGCTGTGCTAAAGGCCAGAGCAAGTCCTTTACATATCTTGTTTCTCTAGGGCTGTGGATTTGGTGTCTCCCTCTTTGCTCTGCACTGCTTAGCTCATTTACCCTTCTGTACGTGTGACTTGCCTAGGAGGAAGGGAGTGACACCAGCATTAAAAATACAAACACTTTGCTGGACTGGACTCTTCTCTCCTAAAGAGAGCTAGTTGCAAAGGTGATGTCATGAAATGCCAAGGGTTTGGCAACCTATTCTGTCTTTCTGTGTCTGATGGAGAAAGATCTCAGGTGCCACCTGATGACAAGCCATACAAATCCAGGTTTCCAATGGGAGTTAGATTCCTAATGAGGTACATAAATGCCTAGTACTCTCTCCTCTCCTCTCCTCTCCTCTCCTCTCCTCTCCTCTCCTCTCCTCTCCTCTCCTCTCCTCTCCTCTCCTCTCCTCTCCTCTCCTCTCCTCTCCTCTCCTCTCCTCTCCTCTCCTCTCCTCTCCTCCTCTCCTCTCCTCTCCTCCCTCTCTTCTCCTCTCCTCTCCTCCCTCTCCTCTCCTCTCCTCTCCTCTCCTCTCCTCTCCTCCCCTCTCCTCTCCTCTCCTCTCCTCCCTCTCCTCTCCTCTCCGTCTTCTCCTCTCCTTCTGTCTCCTCCCCTCTCCTCTCCTCCCCTCTCCTTTCCTTCACAAATTTATTTTTCCTATTTGTTGGTGCCAAAACAAAATAATTGGCAGGGGTTTTGGAAGACTTGAAACTTTACTGGCAACCGATTATATAAGATTTCTTTCCCTATTGCTCTTCTCATCTTCCTCCTATGATCTAGCTGAGGAGCCCAGCAATCTGCCTTCCCCCCCAGATAACATCAAGCGATTGGAAATATTATTGTTTTCTTTAGGCAGATGGTGATACTCGTCCTTTAATCCTTTACTAAACTCATTAGAAAACCTGGCCTTAGATCAAAACTTAAAAAGAAAAATCAGAAAAGATAAATAAATGCCATGGTGATGATGCTAGCACGTTAAGACCTGGGACGGAGCAGAGCAGAAGCACCTCTTTCCTCCTCTGTCTTTGTAAGAAGGATTTTTTTCCCAAGGCCTAAAACTTTTCTAATACTGATCAGATCTTACCAATCATTGCACATCCATTCACATATCCACACACAGATGTATACATACGTGCACGTGCTTGTGTGTTGATGTATAAAAGTAATCAAAGGCTTCTCTACTTGTTTCAGCCTATGGTTGATCCATGATAAGAGCATGTTATGGGACTCACTGCACTGAAGTGTGTACACTTTGCTGTATGTTGATAAGGGCTGTGCTGTACATCTTATTTTGAAAATAAAGGATGCTTTCAGCATTTGGGCCATACCAAGCAGGATGTATCACTGCAAAGTGATTGCTGACATGGTCTTTGTGCTTATCAACCCTAGTGCAACCCCTCTAAGCTTGGCAATGCAAAGTGAGCACAAGGAGTGTGCCCAGCCATGAGTTATCAGCATAGCTCAATGCTCCTCTCTTGTGTAGAGGCAGATTTATCGTGTTGTGCGGGAGAAGGGTCCCAGGTGTGCATTAGAAAGAGGAGGATGGAGAGTGGGGGAAGGCAAGCAGCACACCACTGCTCCCTGCTTTGTCTGCTGGAACAAACTCAAAGACCCACGTATAAAACAGGACTACTGTGATGTGACAGTAATGCACACTAGTGCCCAAAATGGGCATAAAGAGCCAAAGATACATCCAAGCAGGAGGTCCTGCAACACAGCTGGACTGAACCTACTGGAGTAAAGCTGGGGGGAATTTGTGTGACTTGTAATATTTAAGAAATGTGAGAGTGGTAGCCTTTGTGCTCTGTCTTTTCTTCTGGGATGGGGAGAGAAACTTGGAGGAATGTCTTCAGACCATGAAAGCAAATGAAAATGTACACCCAATAGGCAATGGGCAGTGATTTGTACACTACTGCATCTCTGAGGCTGAGCTAGGAGGAACTGGACACCCCCAGCTCTCATCAGCAGCGCACAGGTGTGCCATTCATTCCAAATACCAGCCTAGCAGGGTTTTCTCTGCAGCACAGGGCTGGAGTCAAATACTGTGACTGGACTTCTTTTTTTTTAATGGATTGTATAATTTTATGACTGTCAAGATGAACAAATAATTTGCAATGAATAATTTATCCAACAGATTTTGATTCTTTTGCAGCTTACTGAATATCCATGAGCAGACCTCGATTTCGGCTGGCTTATTTATTGTTTGAATTTATTTGACATGTAACTCCCCCCCCCCCCCTTCTTTTTTTTTAAACACTATCAACTGATCAGAGACAGCTCCTGAAAAAGTTTGATAGTCTGCAGTTGAAATTAGTTGTAGCAGCCATGAATCAGGGGGTGGACAGGCCAATGTGTAGAAATTTCACTTGAGCAATTTGGAATTAATTTTCAGACCTTTTACAGACTTTCAATGTGACCTTGGTCAAGGCAGTTGGGAATAATTTTGTTGCTAAAGAGCTGTCCCTAAGTGACTGATCCAAGGCCTGAGATAAGGAGGAACACAAAGATGGCAAGGCTGGGGCAGCCCAAATATCTGCCTTGCCTGGTATTCTGTTTTTGCCTGTGGCCAAAAGGAAAAATATAAACCAAAGGCAAGCAGGTAGTGATTCGTCCCTAAAATATTCATCCCGTCTCCCATGATTTGTAGTTCAAAAGCTCCCTGAGCCAAAGGTGGCGTCTTTCTCTTTAGTAGCCTTTGATGTATTTTTATTTCATACTGGGGACATGAACCTGAGGCTGGGGAGGATGTCGACTTCTGATGCAAATTCTGTGTTTTACACTACTGCAGACTGTGTATGCTATCTTGATGAAGTCACTTAGATTGAGATTTATTTACTTCACCTAACATGAGATATGTAAAAGGCAGAGATGGGTGTGAGCTAGCTGGGTGCTTAGAGATGCTGTTCCTCTCCTGGGGTAGGGGACAACTGGAAGACCCTTTGCCTGTTGTTGGCTGCCTGGGAATGCGCAAGCAGAGCTTCACAGGTTACAGCAGGGACAGTGCTCCTTCCTCCAGAGACTGTTGTTATCCTAATGTCAAGGGGATGCAGCAAGAAAGTGGAACAAATAAACGAGAAGAGATAACAAACTGAACAGCACTGAGAGAGAACACTGAATCCAGGATTACCTCTGGCTTTGCCCACAAGAGACAACGGTGTTTTGAAAGCACCGAAGCAAAAGGTAGATTTTAATTCATGTTCTTTCCACTCGCAGGCTCTCTGCCGAGATGAAGGAAGTGTTTTAATCCCCAGGGAGCAGAGCGATCAAATTGGCTGGATGGCTCCCTCTGTCACAAACAGCATATTTTATGCAATGTACCCACACTCTGATCTGTTATGGTAAATCAGCTTTTCCTTCTCGCATGTCAAGCACAGTTTTGTGTAGTTGAGTGAGAGAGGGAGGAATGACCCCGTTGGACACTGATGTAAAATCCTTCCCTGTCCAGAAGAGGGGAAGAGCTGCTTGTGAACAGGTGGAATCAAATAGCACTTGATGTTAGATGTCTACGCTGGCTGTTAAGGGTAGCCCTGAGAGCTCAAGACCAGGAAATCACCCTCTGTGCAGATAATGAGCCTGCAAGAATGGCCTAAGTTGTTTCAAGTATATTCAGCTTGTGCTGCACAGGACCTTGCATGCCCAGGGATAGATGGAGAGTTTGTACATTACCAGGCAGGCCCAAACACACTCTTCACATGCAGGCAGTCCACAGGAGGTAGAGTATGCTGTGTTTCCTGCAGCTCCAGCTGGTGCCCCTTCAGAGTAATGTAGATGTAAGCAGTGAGGTCCAGCAGAGAGACAGCCCTCTCCTGCTGGGCAGCTGCACGCTAGATAGGCAATGCTTCCCAAAGAATTTACATATCAGTGTGTTTGTCCTCTCTCAAGTCAGGAGGGATTGTTGTCAAACCTCCCCTTGAGAGCAGGATCAGGCTGGGGTACTTCCAGGGAAGAGGACGGTCCAGTGGGTCTGTGAGTGGGACGTCCCCTCCTGCCAGAATCTATTTTTGCAGGTCACTGCACCCTTTCTGCAGAATGAGGAGGGAAATGCAGGTTTTATTACAGTCTTGGGGCAGAAAGTTTTTGTGTGTTTGTTTGAGAAGTGAGTGCAGGTGTGTAAAAATACCTATTGCTCTTCTTCCCTTTCTCCACTGACAGCAAGGGAAACCATCTGCGCCAGAATCGCAGCTTGGCATCTCTGGCCTGAGGTCATTTTCAGGATCACTGCAGGCTGCACTGAGATCAGAGCAGCCAAACTCACTGCGTTGTCTGCTTTCTTCCCATGTCTTTCTGGACTCCCGTTTAGTTCTCATTTAAGATCTCAACAGGCTAGAATAACTCAAGTGTCCTCCACACCCTTCTTCTCCCTAGACCTGATAAGATCTCCCTTGTAATCCTTCCTCTTATGTTTTTCTATCTATAATGAGTACTGCTATGCTCAGTGACCCAATCATCCCTCCAGCACAAGAAGGCTCTTTTCTTCCAGGCTGGTGTATTTGTTTTGGAGGCTGTCTTGATGCAGGTGAAACTGCTTGTGGCCTGAATCTATCAGCTACTCAGTGTTGCTCAAATTACTTTCAAAAAGTAATTTGTTGCTGATTCCCACATCCAAAAACTTATTGTCAATCTCGTGTTCTTAGTGACCGTCTCAGTAAAAGATAGCCACGTATCCAAAATTAGAACCCGGCTGTTGAAAACTCTGGGGAAATAAACCTGAGGTGCAAATGAAAAAGAGATTTTTAGAGACAAATATACTCTGTTGCCAATGCTTTCTTTGATGACTTGGTAGAAAGTGGTCTCCAAACTTTCTGGCCCTTCAGCAGCATTTCTAAGCTAGTTATGTGCCACAGGTGACATCATATATTACTATCCCAGCTGGTTCTCATTAGTCCATGAGAAATCTCCAGGAATCAGCAGATATCAGAGGATCTGAATGGGGATGATCACAGTTTAGTAGCTACTAATGAAGTAGCATAATTTATGCTACTAATAAAGTCTGAGGGCATTTTCAGCTATCCCAATTGGGACATGGTTCATCTTCCCTTGTTTGGTTATCCTAGAATACATGTTTTTAATCCAGGTTAGTCTTCCTGGCTTTCCTTATAATCCAAGAAAGCATGCACCTCTACAGCTTGGGTCACTTCAACCCAAGATAACCACGTAAGAAAGATGAACAGTCCTCAGAAAGTGTCTGTATATCCAAAATGACAACAAAGTTACACTAAAACAGCTAATTTAGACATCTGACTTTTGAACATAGTTAGGGAATGAGAGGCGGATACAGAGGAGACATGTCCTACTCTTTATTGGAGAAGCTAGTATTCAAAATTCAAGCCATTCAAGGCAAAATACTGGTTTCTATCAAGAGATAGCAGGATGGAAATTGTGTGCAAATCTATTCTTTCAGCACTGATACATGTATGAATGTGTGTGTCTTTGAGTTGTTGTTGGCTGTTAAGAAAAGCACTAGGCCATAGACCTAGAGCTGTACTAGAAACATGAAATACAGAGAAGAAAGAGTTCTTATTAAAAAGGTAAAAGAAAAAAAAGAAATCAAAAGGTTAAAAACATGGCACAGCATTCTGATACTGACATAATTCTGTTTGTTTTGTTTTGTTTTTTGTAGTCATTTGACTTAGTTTTCAGAGTAACAACTTTCAAAAAAAAAACACAATTGCACCTTTGATTCCAGTTCAGAAAAAGAAAGAGAGGAAAAGGAACTTTCTAGAACTTATCCCATTCCTAATTTTCCTGTTTTTCTTTGGGATTTACTTTTATTCACACAGGAGAGCAGACTTACTGCTGTATAGAACACTTCTGGGTTGTATGCTCATGAGTAGCTCAGGTGATGCGAGTTTTCAGTTAAAAACAGTTTTTGTAGCACACTATCAAGGAGCTTCTTTGTAAACCACACGTTTTCTAGAATGGGGGGAATATGTCTTCAAGAACATTTAGTTACCTCTTGATGGCTAAACTTGCCCATTAAAAGGCTGAATTTCTATGGAAAAAACATGAGTGAAAATGGATAAAGCATGTACATGGAGTCTGAGCTAAGGGAATTGCAATAGTGAAGCTGTGGAGCTGTGGCAACAGAGGCCCCGAATCCCTTGCTTACCCTTAGCTTGTGATGCTGGAGATGTTTCTATATATTACAGGAGTCAATATGAAAGAGGAAGAATGCCTTCCCTTTCTTCCCGTGTCTTAAAATGCAATGGGTCATTATTGAGGTCAGTGCTGGGGGGAGGCAGAATGAAAACTCCACTCTGCTATGTGACAGCCAATGTCTGGCTCCGTCTGTCCTCCCAGTAAGAATTCACATCATCATTTAAAAATCACCAGCATTGAAATTCACCCATGGTATTTACGCCACCATATCCATCCATCCCAGGGATTCAGGGGTCATCGGTGGAACTGATTGGCTTAATATCTCTAACTACACAGAGCCGTGCTGTGAGCTAGTGCCAAAAATAATGATGATTCTCATTTAGAGTGAAGCAGTTAAGTTTGCAGGGTGAAAGGCATATGGGGTGAAAAGTAGAGAAGACTTTTCCATGACAAATCATCAAGTTCTTTGTCAGCTGCTCCTGCTCTTTTGCAGCTGAAGGCAGTGCTGAGAGGGATCTAGGTCCCTGTTAGCAGTTATGTGCTTACTGTTTATGTATGTGCCTGCATACCATGCAGGAGCAGCCACAGGATTAGGCCCTCCAGCAGAGATATTGACACATCTCAATGTTCTAGATGTCCAGATACTAGATATAAGCAGAATATGCTGGTTATTGTGGCATGGACAAATTTGGTTGATGCTCCATCCCTGAAGACTTTCAAGGCAAGGCTGGATAAGATCCTGGGCAACCTGATCTACCTGTACGTGTTCCTGTTCATTGCAGGGGAGTTGGTCTAGATGTCTTCAGAGGTCCCTTCAAACCCTAAGGATTCTATGATTCTGTGATTCTAAACCTGGTGTTTGCTATTTTCATTTTCTATAAGCTTCTTGCCCTAAAAGGAGCCCCACTCCCTGGAGCCCTGTCCCTATGGCACAGCCCCACATTTCTGCTGCCAGACAGTGTTCATCCACACAAGCAAGGACTTAACAGCATGGAGGGGGAACCAAGATGGCACAGAATACACACAATTCATGTGTATCCTTGCCAATAGCAGGGGAATGGAACTACATGATCTTAAAGGTCCCTTCCAACCCAAACCATTCGGTGATTCTGTGATTCTAGAGGGTAGCAGGAAACTGTGCCACTTCCCGATCCCTTACAAACCCCATCACACAGCACAAGTTGTTCATTTTCTTCTTACTGATCAGGAAGATGCTACCTCTCTCAGAAAGTTCATTGGCCTCACAAGAAAATTGCCCTTCTTCTAAGTTAAACTTGATCTTGTACACTTAAGAAAACACTAATTATATTTCCAAAAATGTGAAAGTGTGTACATACATGTACTTCGCCGAGAATCCTCTGCCCTGTATAGGAAGAAGTTTAAGATTGGCCTTGTTCCAAATCATGTTGAACACGCCACCTGGAAGGAACAGAGACATCTGGAAAATCATTCCACAATCTCTGAGGAAATTACAGGAGAAATACCGGATGATTGGAAGAACAGCCCTTTGTGGGATTCTTACTTTATCAGCCAATTTCACTTAGGTTTTTCTTTTTTGTTTTTTGTTTTTGTTTTTGTTTTTTTCCTAAGTAGCATATGTTCAGAACTTTAATAAGAAATCTTTGAGTTCTGGGAGCTTATTTATTTGTTTATTTAATTTTCCGCATAAATGAAAAAGTTTTAGAATTTTCACAGGTGGCAGGGCAGGGGTGGGGAAAAAAAAAGAAAGAGAAAAGGAATATCTGATAGTTTATGTGCTATGGAGCAGTCACAGGAGGCACTGCTCCTTCTCTTGGCTCATGGATCTGGTTCACTGAGCTGACAGCAAATTGCAGTGCACTTGAACCGCAGTGGACCTGGCCACAGGAGGAAGACTGATGGATCAGTGCTTTCCTAAGTCCTCCTGCAGACAAGCAGGGTTGTTTCAAACACCAAGAGACCTCTAGTACGAACGAAGGTGTAGATGAAGTTATGTCTCTGTGTGCCCATGCATGTTGTTAGCCTTAGTGTCTTTAGGGTTTAAGGGAATGGGGAGAAGAGAGAATGACTACACAAGCTCTGCTTCTGGTTTCCATACCATGCCTCTGATGCAGAGCTGCTCCATCATTGTTCTGCAGCGGTTCTTACACTTTGGGCTGTAATTCCATTAGTGAAACTTGTACTAACTCAGTTTCCTCTTTAAACTGCATTTTAGAAAGTAGAAAATGCTATAAGGTGCACGTGGATGAAACGGGGAGAAGCCAAACTGTGTCAGCAGAGACTACTCTCTCACGTCGCTGTATTTGATGGATTTATACAAAGGGGGACAGATCCAAAGCAATAGCTTTATCTGAATGCACTTGCTATTCAACTTTTCATATTCTTGCAGCAAGGGAGGTGCGCAGGATGTGGAGGATGACAAGAAATAGATCCCAGTCCATAAACATCTTGAACATTTGGAAGCTTTTAAGCAGCTGCTATTCTGGCAAAGTATTTCGGAACCAGCCACCTGCATATGTTTTCTGTTTTTATTAAGCTACGCTCCAGAGATGAGAAGATACAGGTGGAAGCTTTGAGCTCCATCCTTTTCCCCACCTCCCCTTCTGTGTCTTAATCCTAATCTGTATCAACAAAGATGAGTCTTTTCTTTAACACATGCAGAAATTACACTGATGCCCATTGAGGACAAACGATGAGCTTTGATTCCATAATCAATCGCTGAGAAATTCATTAGTGCCAGCACAGATCTTCATGCAGGAGGAGCTCTCCCAATAGATCTGCCTACATCAGAAGAGCTCATGAGCAGCCGTTCTACTCCGTTAGACTGGGTTTGTTTTTATGCCAGGGAATATCCTGTTCCCTGCTTTTATTTCAGAGAAGAAAAAGCTCAGGAGCTCAAAGACTGAAAACTTGCCTTCACTACTGACTGCCCTTCACAGCCCTTCTCTCTCTTGCTGTCTTTCAGCTCAGATGTGAGCAAATATCCTGACCACTCTAGGATCATTAGAGGTGTGCAAAACAAGCATCAGGGTGATGCTGAGAAGTATGTGCTCTCATGGCCAAAGTATTCAAAAGGAAGTACCTACTTTCCTCTACTTGTGTTTAGAGCCAAAGACATTACCATTTTCAGATTGTGTGTCAGTTTCCAGAGATTTCTTTGAAAATAGACGAAGATGCATCATTGCATAAAATTGGGGATGAGCCTTTCAAAAATACTTCTGATTTAAATATATGTATCCCACATTCGTCTGAAATGTGTATTTATTGTTGGTTTTAATCCCCCTTTGGTCAGAAGAATTTTATACTAACAAAAAATAACAGAAAGTGAGAAAGAGCACATCTCTCCAAACCTTACCCAGTTCTTACCTACTTAAGCATTTCATCTTGAACATCTCTAATGGAATTAGGTATCTTCCCTGTTAAAAATCTTGGTTAACTTAGGTGTGATAGCCCTCCTCAGTCGCTTCATTAAATGTGGAGAATTATACAGTACTTATCTGAAGTACCCCCTGGCAATAACAGTTAAACTCAAGTCTTCTCATCACTGTTGTGCAGTGAATAGCAGGGGAAACACAAGCTGGGGGTCAAGGAGACATGTAAGGAAGTCAAGCAACAGAAGATGTAAGAAATTCATGGGGATCTCCACCTGAGAGACTTTACTGTTATATTCAGTTCTGCACTGAACAGAAGTATATAGATTTTAGCCAACTATGAGTCTATTCAGGTTGCCTCAAGATGTACGAGAACATTCTTGTGTCTGCTGGTGCTGTTTCTGCTAGGTTGAATTTGCTGTCCTGGTTTGTACACTTTTCCTCTGGTAACCTGAAAACACTTCTGGCATGAAGTTCTTATTATGCTTCCATAACTAGAGCAGGACTTACTCCCTCGAGAGAGGAGACTATACTACGGCAACAAAGAGAGTTTTCGTGGTCCACTTTGACTCCGTTCCAAACTCTCAGCTGTCTGGTGCTTGGTGAAATGAGTTCCAGGGGTTTTCACCCAAAGCATTTGGATTTCTTTAAAGCCTTCTGAGGACAAGGAAAAGACTATTATATCAAACTTTTATCTAAATCCTCAGCAAAATCAAGCTTAAGTTGCCTTCTCCAAGTTGTCCATCAAGCTCACATACACCTCCTCAAACCTGAATCATGGTCATGATGCAGGAAAGAATCCCAATGCCATATCTATCCCTACATCTTCTGGGGCCACAGTGTATATCAGCAACAAGCACAGACAAGACAAAAGACGAGCTTTGCAGGTTGCTTTCTGATGTGCCCATGCATTCCTTGTCAATTGACACCTAGGAGGACAGTATGTAGATTGGGAAAAATTAGAAGTGCCATGGATAGACTAGGACAAATGCTAATCTCTGTGTGTTGTGTACCAGCATGCACACCACATTAGACATAGCAGTAGGAATCAGTCCTTTTGGACAAGAGAAATGCTGCAGAATCCTTTAACCTCTGGCTTGAAAGACAAGAAAAGCAAACAAAAGGATACTATTTGAACAAATCATCCATGGGACAGGCTTGTTTGGTGCACAGGAGCTCCCTCAGCACCAAGAATGTGAGCCCATGTAAGATAATACTGGCCAATGAGGTGCATATTTCTTTTGACAAAGCTCTTTTCTACCCTTCCTTTTCCTTGACCTTGTCATTCAGTTCCCTGTGAAGTAATGTGAAAGCATCTGTTGTCTCTTTCATTTAATTTGTAAATACACTCCCAGAGGGCTGGCAGAGCACATGCAAGCCTGAGAAGCTACCACAGTGTCAGTTATCACTACCAAAGGCATAAATGCTGGCTTGTGCCCTCTGTGAGCTGCCCTCCATCCTCACCAGATGCCCACTGATCATCTGAGCAATGGTGACTGCTTTGAAAAATGGCAAAATACAGGGTTGAGAGGCTTGTGCATGCACCTAGTGTGTCTAGTGAGGAATGGTGGGGAGTTGCACAGACACTCACCATAGCTCTTGCCTAGCTGGTGGTTAAAATGTATCTCTTCTGAGCTCAAATTCATAACATCAGAAACATGCTTTGTACAGTGATATTTAATGTCATCTGTAAAGCTCATACATACCTCTGTGCTAGGAAAAAAAAAAAAGAAAAAAAAAAAAAAAAGAAAAAAAAAAGCCCCTAAAATCTTCTTAGATTATATCCTAAAAACTGCAACAAAAATACATGAAGGAGGGGAGAAGAGGGAACTTGGGGGTACAAAAGCCCTTCCTCAGGTAGGTATTACCTAAAGCAAAGAGGGTCTTTTCATTCCCTTTGCTGTATTATTACTGAGCTAGTCCTTGGGCTGCAGTTCAGTCATTTACTCGGTCCTTGAGACAGCAAACTTGTCACCAGCTTATATGGTAGTTCTGCCCCACAAAAGACTGTTAAAGGCCTCAAGGTTTCACCCTTGATTGTTATGATTACTATAAATTATCTTTTTATTGCACACCGAAATCCTCAGACACCAAGCATCTACCAAATCATGTTTCTTTCAGCAGCAGGTGCAGGCTTTCAGCTCCTAAGCTACTTCTTAAGGCTGCCAAGACAGCTGAGACAACCAGACGGAGACACAGGGATAACATACCTGGTTTCCCAGCTCCTTGGATCTCCTGCTGTCTTCACGCCTGACAGAAACAAGTCTTTCCTCTGTCTGGCAGCCCACTGTCTTTGCTACAGACTGCTCCACCAGGTGTTTCCCCACCAGAAACTTAAGTCAGCATCTTTCCTGACCAAAAGTAGGGACAGAAGCTCGTCTTATGCTAACTGGGAGATAGCATTAATTAGCAAACACAGTTACGATAAACCTCTTTGGAAGTGAGGGAAATATCACATCTGTATAGACTCTAGCAGGTAGCTCTCGGTCATTTTTTCTGGCTATAATTGCATTTAATTAAGATAATGTAGTGCCAATGAGGCATTTTAAAAATCATTGTGTGATGATGTGGTTGCATGTTTCATGTCATCCTGATGGTTTGGTCTGTTGTTCCACAATCCTAGTGCTGCTGTCTTCTCCTAGTCTTAAAAGGGGAAAGTGAGGCAGAGGAACAGGGGTCACCTTATCCTTGTGAGCCAGCACTAAGCCAGGAGTTCAAACCCTCAGGTCATGTCAAAACCTGAACTCTTGTTTTCAGTTGATGCATTCAGTTGGCCCATCTCACCAAAGCCAGAAGCCACATGAAGTTAGGAGGAGAGTCTCACAGGCTTGCTAATTGCTTTCCTTCTCCTTGAACCCACCAAAATCACTGTAATAAACAAACACCCAGAGACCCGCATAGGTTGGCCTCTGCACCAAGTAGGATTTCATCCTTTCTTGTCACTGCAGCTTGGCAAAGCCAGCCAACTCTCTATTCTTCATTTAACAAGACAGAAGAATGATATGGAAGGCAAGGAACGCCCCCAGCCCTCCCAAGTATGAATGTTCAGGCTGATTCAAGCCCTTTCAAGTGGTTTTGTCTCCAGCGATTTGCACTTCCCTGCCTCCCGGCCCTTCCCCAGGTTCCCACTCCTGCCACTGACGCTGCCTTGCCAAGTCCTTGCGCCACTGTTGTTATTTGTGAAGCGTGAGCAGAGCTGTGACAAGGGAGGGATGTCATTAAACCACGCCGGGAGGAGATGTCAGCCGCCATGCAAGCATCTTCCTGACACTCCACTTTCAAACGATTTCAGAAACGGCACTCTGATGATTTCAGGTTGGGTAGACCTGTCAGCTCGGATGGAGGCCTCAGCCGGCTGCTGGGCCCGTCGTGTACGCAGCCCCGTCCCCACGTACACACAGCCGCACGTCATTATTTTTATGCCACTCCGAGACAGATATCCTTGAATGCCGCTGGAAGTGTCAAACTTTGGAGGCAAGTGAAAGCTTTAACATTTAGAGGGTTCCTGTGTAATGCAAATGAACTGGAAAGGTAGGAAGGCATCCCAAATGCCACTCAATGCATTTATAAAAAGATAAGGTGACTGTGTCCTACCCTACCGTATCACTTCATTACTGAGTGTCAGCAAAGAGCCTGGCAGCTCAATTGGTTGATGAAATCACATGGCCTAAGTGTTATCTTGCAAAAACACATGAAATTGTTGAGCTCAAACAGCAAAGAAGTATAAATATCCCCGCAGTTTATTCTCATCAGCCAATCAAAGTCTATGGATCTCTTTGTTTCCTTTCTTTTTTTTTTTCCTCCCGGTGGGAAAAAAAATGAAGAATCTCCCCATCCGATTTATAATTCAAGATATTTTGCTACCTAATATATTTATATTATTTTCTCCAATCTCTAATTGAAGTGCTTTGTTTATGCATTATTCATCTGATCTTTGTTTTCCATCCTCATTGTTAACTTCCAATGCAATTTTAATAAGCTCATGGTCAGAGATCGGGGTGGCAGGCACTTTGATGCCGTGTTAATTCACCGACGAAAGGGCAGGAAGAAAGCTCAAGGAAGGAAGCCTTTAAAGCTCATGTTATAGTGTGCGCCTGATTTTCATAGGGAAAGGTTTCCTGGCTTTGCTGCGGAGGTGCTTGGGTGTCATACTGGCAGTGAGCGAGAAGAAAATGCAATTGCCTGAGTTTCTGCAGATGGGGGGCATTTGTCGTTGCCTGCTGAGGTCTGTGGAAATTACACATACTCTGCTGCTCTTCATCCTTCCAATGTCTCTGCTGAATGGCTTGCACAAGTAAACAGGGCTGAAGGTGATGGATGTGGCATGTTAGACAGGAAAATGGGTTGGTTTTCATGATTTTCTAGTGCCTAGGGCAGTGCTGTACAACCTGGAGTGTGTGCTGCACTTGAGAAACTTGCTGCTCTGTGAGCTGTGGCTGAGCCGTAGGCACCAGAGTCTGCCAGCTGCCCAAACAGGAAATAGGTATGGTCTGTTAACTCGAGATGGTGGGATCTCAGATGGATCCCCACCTCTTGAATCACTGCTAGGCTGTCTTCTATGAGCAAAAATGCAGAGCTTCTTTTTTAGCTGATATTACAGCTCAGTCCAGCTGAGATCTGACAGATTCAGCATCATGCACACTGCAGCCAAAAGCTTACTTTTCATTTTATTTTTTTCTTTTCGGCTGATCTCAAAAAGACCTTTTGCTGAAGCCAAAGAGTTAATGTCAGTGTAGGAATTATAATTCAGCCTGGGAGAAACATTTTTGGATATTCTTGGCATTTCTGGATATCAGCACAGCTGTAGCTCTGTCTTACCAATGAACAAATATTCTTGGCCAAGGTACAAACTCACACAGCCCATTAAAGGCGGCTGCGGTAGGAAGGAGTGCATGCAGCAAGCAGTACTAACTTGAGCTTACAACTGCTGCCCACTGAAAGTTGGCATGGACAGGTAGTGGAAGTATTAAGTGATAAAAGGCATAGAGCATTGAAAGTGACAGGCAGCAGATGTAAATAGAGGTAATTTTGTGCGATAACCCACCAAATTCCATTTTAATGAACTTAGCTCTCCAGTCTCCATGAGACGAGACATTGCTAGACAAGTGAGAGTGAGAGGGAGGTCCAGAAATAGTGTCATGAAGACAGAGGCTGCTAAGAAGTTGCAGCAGCAATCCCGCAGCGTGCACACTCATAGAAGTAAACCCACCAGCCAGCTTCAGTTTGCACCAGTGACAGGAATGGCAATAACACCAAGGATTCCTATGGAAGAATCTGTACTCACAGGATGATGAAAGGAGAGACATGAGGAGTAAATTATGCATTGCACATTCTAACAAGAAGCCTGGCAGCGGATGGTGGAAATAAGGGAGATTTGTGGGAGCGATGTTTGTCTGGTACCAGTGCGCCCCTGCCTTCCTATTTTCCTTTGTTTTGCACATTTATTCCCCTTGAATTAACTCATAGAAGAGGAACAGATGCCATCAGGATTTAAAACAACATTTTCAAACTAGTGCTTGAATGGAGGCTGTCAGCATTTCCCCTGAATTGTGCAAATCAGTGGCATTGTAATAGGGCTATTGTTTATAGATGGTGCTTTTTTATTAGAGATTCTTCAGGTCAGTTGCTTACAAATATTTTTCAGAAAAATCAGGAACTGGTTTTAGAAATTCTCTCTATCTAAAAGCATTTAATTTTCAGAAGCTAGAAATAATATATTTCAGTTGTCTTGGAGCTTCCTTAAAACACTGATGTTCTACACTTTCTGGAGCAGAGATTTCTGACTTTGATTCTCTTTCCTCCTGTTTGACTGACAATCATACACATACAGATGTGAATGAAGATTCACTGTCTGTTTGAACTCAGTGGCCTCAGATTTGTTCTTAGATGCAGATGATCAGAAATCTATGAAACTCAGAATGGAAAAAATCAAAAATGGCATTTTCATTATTCTTCTATTTCTTTTTTCTCATCAGGAATATGTGTCAGATTTCCCATATAATAGTTACTGCTTCAGACTCGGCTTTCTCATTGTCAGTGTTTGAAATTACCTCACTTTAGTCTTTGTGTGGGTAGAAGAGATGACCATGCATTCTCTGTTAGAAACTATTTTCATACAAAATTCTTCCCTTGCACATAAAGTATTCTCATTTAACCTATTGCTGGATATTTCACTAGCACCACATTGGCAAGCCTGGTTCCGTACATCGGAAAGAAACATGATGTAACTGATGGGTTTACCATAGAGAAAAAAATGGTGCAAATACTGCCTTTCTCTGTGGAAAATTCAATTTTCTACTCCTCTCATCTTATATCTGTTGCAAAATCAACTGGCTTAGAATAAGGGCACTTCCCTCTCAAACCTAGACAACATTGGCAATTTAATTTCTCAAAAAAAAAAAAAAAAAAGTTTTGATGGGAAATTTTTCAGCTTGCCCTTAAACAGCAAGTGTGATGCGACAGCTGTCTTAGTCAAGCCTCTGGTTGTGCTTGGTTGTTCTTAAATGCTGTTAATGGGAATGCAAAACAGTTGTATGCTTGACGGGTAGAAAGGGAAAAATCATCAGAGACTTCATGTGTGAGCAGAAAAGGGATTGTCTCCCTTTCCCCACAGATCTGGTCTTTTCCCAGGGTTCAAAAGAATTTGACTGTGTGGTGGGGAACTATCTTTCTAGCAAAAGAGGAGTGAAATGAACAAAAAAAAAAGAAAGAAAAGGAAAAGAAAATTCCACTTGATTAGCTTCTTAGCATCAGTTGGATGTGACAACTCTTTGAATATGGATGAAGTCTACAAGAGGGATCATCTGCCAGCAGTAGTTGTTACCAAGGAAGTAAGTGATGCTAGAGGTCGGAGGGCACCTGTCTCGCCAGCTAATGAAAGAATTGTGGGAGACAGAGCTTTTCTATCTGATTAATATAAGGGCTGTAATTCCTGCCCTTCCCACCCCCACACCTTATCTGCTCTCTCTTTCAAAGTGATAGTGATACCAAGGCTATTGTTGTTATTGTAAGTGGGATGTGAAAGAGACTGTCCTAGCAAGAGCTTTGCCACTTGTAAGTGATATTTTAGCCAGTAACTTGTGCCAATCTCATCCTCCCACACAGATTCTGGAAGGGAAAAGCAACTCTTTGCTTTATACTCTGCCAGACTTTTTTTCCAATCATGCTGAGAGCTGAAAGTCAGCCCTGATTTTCAAGGGGGAGGAATGCGGTGGTTAGAATGGGTTGATTAAGTGGGAGCATTTATATGGGGGTGGGAGAGTTAGAAGAGAGAACTCAGGAATGCTTTATCTTTAAAGGTGACAAAGAAATTGCAGGATATAAATGTGGTTATAGTGCCTCTGATCAAAGAGAACAATAATCCAGTGCCCTTTCTCAAGCAGTGACCAGCAGTAGACATTTAGGGATATGTTGCTCTGAAAGCAATGCCTCCTAGTTTTTTCCATGGAAACTACAACTACAAATAACATAGTAACACTATTTGATAGAGCAAATTCTCAGCTGCAAAACACTTCTTGTCAGCATAATCACCACTGTTAGCTCTACATTTTCACCACCAATGAACAAAAGCCTTCATGTCACTCGTAAAAACCTGCCATACCACCAACATCTGCCTCTGACGCTATGGGTCAACATAATAAAATAGGAGTCAATATTTTTGGAGCAGCCCTCATTTAATGAGGTTTCTGATGCTTGCCTTCTCTATTCAGAGAGTTTTTCATTTGGATAATGTATCCATGTGACAGCACAAGCTTGAGCCCCTGTCTGATACATATAAATGTAGATGAGAACTCCCTCTGTTTGTGCAGAGGTGTCACCTATACCTAAGGACAAACTTATATGTTCACATTTGCAGTGCCATGCTCTCTCTCACTGGATATTCATATACATACTGTAGATAAGGAGCAATTTCTGGCCTGTGCTACTTCCTGAACCATAACGGGATGAGTTTCAGACAAGCTAACACCATGCTATCAATAACAGATCTTTTTTACAATTATCAGACATTGACTTAGACAATTTTCTGGCCCAATTTTCAGTGGAAGCAATCTAAAAAATCATATAGCTAGTCCTCCTTTTAGTTGCCCCGAGAACTCCATCCGTATCCCTGTGAATTCCACACAAGTAAAAACAGGCATTTAGGCACCACCACAGACACAGGCCCAGAACTGTCAGTCTTGGAATAAGTTCTATGAAAGTCTAATGTGTACATAGATTTAGGCATGTAGCATTGTACACCATCCATCATCCACTGCATGGGAAATGCTGCTATGTGAAGGCAGAACCCATTGAGAAAAATGTGCAGAGAACAAAATGATCATGGAGACCTCCCCACGTTTTCCAATATACAGCATAAAATAGGGCTTTCTGCACTCCCAACAGGTGGACCCTGTGGTTATGGCAGTAGTAGCCATCCTTCAGCTCAGACTTCCTCACTTACAAATCCTTTATAGGAGCTCATCCTTTACTGGTGTCATCTGTAAGCTTTGGTGGTTTTCTAGATCAGATGAATTGGCCCTTGTATTTAACAAGAAGATCAAAGCTTTTGCTTGGCTTCTCTACAGTAGAGCTGGTTCATCTTCTTATTTATCTAGGTAGTAAATGCCAGTTAGTGAATTTAAGTTGTTGTCAGTGAGTCTACAACTACACACAAGTCTTCTATCACAGAAGCAGGTTTCACAGAGTTTAATTAATGCTGAGGATAAGACATTTTCCCCTCCACTGTCACTGGAAGAGAGAAGGGAAGTCTGGAACTTCTCCATTGTTGAGCTATCACTCAAAAACTTTGTTACACCATCAATCGATAACGTGCAATTGAGAAAAGATGCATATAGCAAGGCAGCTACTCCCATGATAATGCCCAAGCAGGGATAGTTATAAAGGGGTTGCTGTGAAAGATACATCTATCCCAAGGTATCGTGAATAAAGTGTCCTTCTTCAGCTCCCTTTGAAAGGTAAAGAGAGATGCATAAAAAGCCCATTTCCTAACCCAGTCCACTGAAAAGATGTCACGGCTGTTCTACTGAGGCTGGATATAGTTTAATCTCCAGGTATAACATTTTATTGGCTCACACTTTCAAAGATATTGTAGCAGAATTTATTAACAGAACTTACACTCCTTTGGTGTGAAAGTCTTTTCTTGCCACCTGATAAATGCAGAAGCTGGAACAGGGTTAGAGATTGCATTTTTAAGTGGATTTTATCTTTTGCAGATATATATATAGTTTACCTCTTTTCAGTGTGCGTGCTTATGTAAGTGTGGGTGGTGGGGGAAGGGGAGCTGTTTATATCTCACTTCTAATTTTTCCATGCATTTTAAGATCTAGAAAATAATAAGAAAAAGAAAGTTTTAATAGAGAATGGATACGGCTAAAAGTTTCCCCTACAGAATGAATATTTGCACCTGCAAATAGCAACTTGTGAATTGTTGTGCACTTTTATTGCCTCTGCCCACAGGCATTTGATCTGAAAATTAGACGTACTTATTTCTTTGTGCTGGTGCATGACAAGGGGAAACCATAGCCCTGTTCAGTTATGTATAATCCTGTTAGTGTCCTAAGCAGTTTTAAAGAAGGTACTCACTTCTAAACTGGTTTCTCCAACTTTCTCCCACCCTTTCAAAAGTCAGTCTCTAGCATTGCAGATTCTTGAAGTCAAAGACAATGAGATTTTGAATTAAGAAGAAGTTCTGTTTGTTTGTTTGTTTGTTTTTCCTTTCTGTGTACTGCATTTAGGTATGGGAGTAGGAATAGCTTTTATGCCTCATCTACACTGACAAGTGCTTTAGATACTGCATGATCCCCAGCATCAGCAAAACAGTTGAAAGACTATGAATATACCTATATTTGTAAATAAGAAATGCCATAGACCTTCTCCAGGAAGGGGCTGAGCTGGCACATGGGAACTCACAGCAGTTCTATATAATTCTTTCTCCCAAACAAAATGGCAAAATCCAATTCATCTCCTTAGGAAGGCCAGATCCTTCTATCTCCTGTGGAAGGTCTCTTTGCTGTCTTCAGATTCACATGGGATTCAGTGGGACAGGACTTGCTGGCCTGTACCCAAACCATGTCAGAGATCAGTCTTGTGCTGAAAGAATGGATGTTTGGGTTACACAATATAGACCATTCCCTGGCATTTTCTAGTTTTCTTTCTAAATGTAATGTAAGATGCTCTGCTGGATTATAAGAGAGGAAGCTTTTTGGTCAAATATTTATTCATTGAGAGAAGGAAAAAAAAAAGTAGGTAAGCACTCAGTGGAAATATATGCATGCTCCTATCAAATAATAAGATACTACAATCAATTCAATTGAGTGAAAATGTGAAACTTTTATTTTGCTGATGAGGCATGTTTTAAACAAAGCGTTTTCATTTTCTTTTTCACAATTTCCCTTATTAATCTGCTTACTTTTAATGAAAAAGGAACAAAACATAATGGAAAAAGTTTCATTTGGGGTCAGGAGAATCAATATAGCAACCTGGGAAGTAATTTTTTTAAATTATTTTTTTTGATGTTCATTCTGGCTAGTGAAGTAAACAATTAGGTATTCAGACATATCTCTCAATCCATAAGCAGGGCTGCCAGCACCTACCCACAGTCCCGGGAAAGAACTGCATGCCCTTGACAGCCCTTGAAATTGGTGGAGGTCTGGGGTATGCTGACAGACAGTTGCAATGTGGATATACGTTAGATGAAAAGGTTAAAACTGTGTTGTTTTAACCATACTTTCCTTCCACGTGCACAGGTATAGTTTGCCATAGCAGATGGGACCAGTGATCCATCCAGCCAGGTACTGTGCCTCCAGCAGCAGTCTATGCTTGGTGCACAGAGGCATGTGAAGCCCTCTATCCTGATAGCACCTGGCCAACCGTGTACTGAGGGACAGAAAGGACACATTTGTCCCTAAGCACTTCAGCACTGACCTTATGTCCTATTGCCACATAAAGAGAAATGCAGATCTTCAGCTCATACAAGTCATCTTCGTGCCATGAGAGTTGAGAGAGCCCCTCAGGTTATGTCTAGGCAAAATCAATTAATGGGAAAAGGAAGATCCATCTTTTAGGACAAGAGGCTTGCAGTTGCACCAAAGGAGATTCAGGCTGGATATTACAAAAATTTTCTTTTCAGTAAGAATGGTGAGGTATTGGAATGGGCTGCCCAGAGAGGTGGTGGAGTCACCATCTCTGAAGGTGTTCAAGAAAAGGATAGGGGTGGCACTGAGGGATATGGCTTAGTGATATGGTGAGGATGGGCTGATGGTTGGACTAGATGGTCTTAGTGGTCTTAGTGGCCTCTCCAACCTTAATGATTCTGTGATTCTATGAAAAGGCATTTGAGAGGACTGAAAGGTGGCCTTCAGAAAGGGTCTGCAGTAGAGAACCCAGGCTCAGGGTAATTCCCTCCATCATGATCTGATTGTAACTTACAGTGTGGGTTCCTGAAATGGAGAATGAATCTATCCTTGGTTTAGACTCTCTGAAGCTTTGTCTCCCTGCTATAGATTTTAGAGTGCTTAAAACCACTGGGCATGGCAAATCCTTGTCAGCAAACAAGTTCCCACTTCTAGCACCTGCCTAAGTTGGAAGGGCAGAAGATGAGGAACTCTGGTAGAAACGAGCCAGAGTATTATAGATGGACCATGCACTTGGTCCTTCCTGCTCCATAAAGTCCTACACTGGCTCTAAGTGCAGTGTGCTTGAAGCAAAGCTGTTCATCTTGGATATTCATTCATTAGGAAACCTTGTTGGGAACCCTTTGATCTCATGTGTAATGGGAGTACACACGGGTGGGTGTGAAGATGAGAGGAAGGAAACAAGATTCAGACCTGCTGGGCTAGGAAGAAGGGTGATTGCTTTAGGAACAGGCTTTCTTGAACTTGTTATCAGAGCCCTAAATTGGTATTTTATTCGGGGAGGGTGGGGGGGGGGGGGGGGAAGAAAGAAAAGCTCACCCCATTCAGCAGTTCGGCTCCAGATCTCCATAACACTTTCAAATGAAGGCGTTTCCACAGAGCACACTTTATTCTCGGAGACACTCTTGAGCTTGAGCAGCAGGGATTTGCATCTGTAAAAAGGACGGAGAGAAGGAGACAGCAAGGCTTAGCCTTTGTATCCATCTCCAGAGCTGGAGGAGGGGACAGCCTGAGGAAGGGGCGTCTGACCCTTACCTGTGGAGCAAAGAGATTGGAACCAAAACAAAAGCATTTTCCCCCTATGGATCCACCTCCCTGCTGTTCCCCCAAGTCTAGCAGGAAAATCAGAGCTACAATCTCCCCTTGTCAGGGGTAATAAATAAAAAAATAAAGGCCCAAATTAGATAACAGCAACCACAACAACAACAAAACAAGTAGCAGCATCAGGGGCAGGAAGGATCAGCATCTATTTTAATTAAAAAATCTGCCTCTATTGATTTTTTTTTTTAAAGAAACACATTTGTAGGGAGATGAAGAAAATGTTCCCCCCCTCACCATCTTAGTTCAATGAATGGTGTGTGTGTGCTGTTAGCTACAAATAAACCTTTGATCATTTTATTGCTCTCTGTAAAACTAAAATTAGTTTGCTATATTCTTTCCTTTTTTTTTTTTTTTTTCCTTCAATTGGGAACATTAAGAGGGGAGTGGCAATAGACAGATCTACTTAGGGAACATCCAAAAAAGGGTGGGGAAGAGAGAAAAAAGAATAAATACTCTCAGTACATCTGTGGAGGGGGGATCAACCTGTCAGCGCCCAGGGCTTAAGCAAGGAAGTGTGCAAACTCCAGCTCATAAAAACCTAATATACTGAACGTACTACTCCCAGCTGCCTACACTCCACTCCAAACATTTACAACAATTAGAAGCACTTTGGTGCATTAAAATTGCAGGAAAGCACATGCTTGAGCCCAAATTCAGTGAGTGCTCCATTCTGCTCATCCTCATGGGACAACTGGGGTGAAAGAGGCGGAAATTAGGGGTGGTTGTGGTAGAGGGAGCGGAAGGACACAAGCAGTGCTGAGCCAAGAGAGGAGAGGTGGAGATGAGCTGCCCACAGACCAAGGTAGGATCAGAGATGCAGCACATCTCACTTCTGCTGCCAACTTGCTTTGTATTTGTATGGAAATCGTTTGTGTTTCCCCACTGTAAAGTGAGCTTAGTACCACTTTTCCTGCCTCCCAGGGCCTCCTGAGGGTAAGCAGATTAAAGGTTTGGAGGCACGTGGGCACCGCAGCAGTGGGGAGCAGAGGCCGGTGCAGTGCAGCCCAGACTCGGGAGGACATCATGCTTACCACAGCCACCCAGGGTTGGCCCTGCTGTCTCTGAAGTGGCCACATCCCACAGCATTGTGGGAAGAGCTTTGCAGGTGAGGGCAATGAGGCAAAGTATTGCATGGCCAGAAAGAGGATTTTAGTGCAGCCGCCATCCACCTCACTCTTCAGCAACAGCAGCGGTTTGGCACACTGGAGCTGTCTCTGCTCTGTGGGCAAAATCCTTTGTCGTCATCCCAACTCATTCAAGGTCTGCCTTTAACCTAAGAGAAGGACTCTACGGTGCTCACAGCCTAGAGCTGGTCTCAGGGACAGCACAGGGATTAGCAGGGAGACAAAAGGGTTCAGAGGAGCTAAGGACAGCTCGAAGTACCTTGAGAATACATCTCATGCCACTCTACTTGTTGGTGTTATTTTGGACAGTCTTGGAGATACCAGTGTTTCTGCAGAACTTAGGTAGGTTTTCGTTTCTGCAAGTCTATGACTTTCCAGAAGCCTAGGAGATGCAGGTAACAGGACATGGCGTGCCATCTGTGACAGCTCCCAAATTCAATGTTGACCAATATATCAACCAGACCTACACATCTCACAGATGGTTGATTCCTGCTCTGGAAAAAAGTCTTTTCTTTCCTTGTGGACATCATGGCATGAGACATGCCAGAGAGAGGGATTTTGGTCCTTCACAGCTAATTTCCATTGGCTCCACATCTCCCATTCATAGGCAGGAAGAAAAGCATGAAAGGATGTGTGCATGTGCATGTGTACCCACTATATTAATACATATGTATGTGTATTTTTACATATCAGTTCTATAGGGCTCAGCAACATCAAAAGGAACCTGGATAATCAGAGCAGAAGATATAAAAGATCAAACAGAATATCTTTTAAACAGATCTGAGAAGCTTAATTTTCATCCAATGTTACTGCAGGAGCTTTTCCTTCTTTTTTTTTTTTCTCCTCTCTCTGTTTTTTTTTTTTTTTTTTCCACTTCCATGAGTTTCTTTGATCTGTTTTGATGTCTTTTTCAGCTCCTCTTTCAAAAAAAAATTCTTTTAAAACCTTTTTTTTTTTTTTCCCTTTTCCTCTCCCCCAAAGTCATGAAGGCTTCTAAGGGTAAGAAAGTAACTCCATACAGCATCTCCCCACACACTTTCCTCCTCACAATGCACATGCAATCCTCAGTCCCTATTCTGCTCAGAAACCTCTGACTCCAGGGCAGAGGGATGAAATTAAAACTGCACAGAGTAAAATGTTATTTCCTTTATGTCAAGGGTTTTCAACTCGGTCATTTTTGAGTCCTGTTCAGGGTTTGAATTGGACTACATTTGTGGCAAAAGCTGTTCCCTCAGTTGTATGTCTAGCAAAAGGCCAACTTCACAGAGAGAAACCCGGCAGGTTTCATTTCAGACCTGTGCTATCAGTTTGCATTGACAAGAATGTGAGCATAAGGTCAGGTCACCTGGGCTTTTCCTTTGATTTCCTTAAGGCCTGTACAAAGTTACTTAACTTCCCAGCCTAACTGCAGAAGTTACTAACTTCTGCAAATCTGCTATGCCTATAGGCAAGGACGGAAAATTAAATTTCATCCATGGATGAAAGTCACCAGAGAGAAAATGATCTTTCTTCACAATTTCTTCACAATGGCACGTTTACTGTTCTGGGTAGGGGCACCCAAAATTCATCCTCCCTCCACTGTTCTTTCATTTGGTTTGAGGTCCAGGGTCACTCTTAATTCACAACTGCAACATTGCAATATACCAAATTCCATCACCTCATGCCCTGTGTCAGCCCTGACCAGCACTTCCCCATGTTCACCACATTCTTGTGTACCTCCTCGTTCCCTCTCCCACACCAACCCTAAGCAGGCAGTAAGCAGAATCACCTGCATGCCAAAGCTTATTCTTCCTACATGAAGGCTCTCTTTCTCTCAGCTGGTACTGCCAGAGCAGTAGGAGGGCTGACCCTTTGCTTCTAATTAATCTGATTTCAGTCTCCTGGAGTGTCCTCAGAGCCCAGATAAAATGTGGAAAGTGTAAATACTGTACACAGGCACAGACTCACCAGACTGCCTCGTCTTTCAAGCCCAGTTAGTCTTTCTTGCAGCAAGCAGATGAGCTCAGAGAAACTGGGGAAAAAAAGGCTGAGCTATTACAGCACGAGTTTTGTGTGAAACCAAAACTGCCCTGCAGATTGGAAATCTATTTTCAGTCATTCCAGTTCTTTCCAAAATACTAATAATAATAATTGAAGTTCTGAGGCTTTTCAAGTAATTTTTATCTACCAGCCTCCTCTGAAGTACAAAGCCAGCTCATGCCTGTCAGGCCAGCTGGGCTGAGCTCAATCCGAGACACGGGGTGCCAGAAATTTAATCCTGAATTTCCCAAATCTAATCGAAACGGCACAAGCGGTGATTAATAATTCACCACTTTATTACTGATACGATGCCTCGGACTATCACAGCGTCTGAATAATTGATTTGCCAAGAGGGGCGACATGTCCTTTCCTAAAGCAGAGAAAGTTTGACCGAAGTGTTGCCATGTAAAGCTAGCTAAATGCTTTTAAATAGTTTGAGTCTAGTTATCTGACATTCACTTGGCATCTGAGGACAAGCTGGGAAGAAGCACATAGGGAAATACAGGTCATACGTCTAGAAACATGGATAGAGAACCGGTGCATAAAGCACTGCTTTGCACACAGAAAAAAAAAATGCTAAGACTGGAAAAGAAAACAGTGACATTACCAGAAGAAAAAAACCTTACCTTAACAAGTGTGTTTGTAGTAGGAATATTAAGTAACTTTAGACTTGACTCATTTGTTCTAACTCCCCTTTCTCCCAGCCTCGTCCCTGCTTTGACTCATGCTGGCTCAGATGTGCTGAGCCTAATGGACTGTGAAGTCCAGTGGAAGAGCTGTGCAAAACTTGGTATAACAAAACCACATTTTGTATTTTCTCAGTCTGGAAGGTTGACAAAAGTCTGACATTCCTGCAGTGCCTTAGGATTAGAGGAAAATTTGGGCAGGAAATGGTACCTCAAGCTCTTGAGTACTGACAGCCAGATCTGAGCCTTGGAAACCCTAGGGGATTGCTATCTAAGCTGAGGATTTCAGCTGGGACAGTAAACAAATTCTCCATTTCCCATCTAAATCAAAGGCCAATATTGACAGGTTTCCCCTTGTGTAAAGTAGAAATGCTGTGTGTTGCTGCACTGATTTCCCACCCATTCCTCTGAATGGAATGGCCATCAGAGTACTTTAAACCATTGCTATCATCTAACTTGATGTGGGATCATGAAAAAAACATGGAGAGAGATTTCTGAAGTATTGGAAGGACATCGCTGAGGGTCCCATCATGGCCCTGCATTTAGAAGTGTAGAATTTTAATTGTTGCTTTCCTGCCAATTACACAATGTGATTAGTCTACCAGGAACAAGTGCCGCCTCCGCACAGTTTTTGCTGAGATTTACAGAGCAAAATGGCAGCCTCTGGGACTTTCAGGGAGCAAAACACACAAAAAAAAATTGCATTGTAGATGCTAGCAAAAAAAAAAACACCACAACACTCATCAGATTTTCTTCCTAGTTTATTTTAGCATAGAAGATTGTATTTCACCCACTGTTGCTAGTAATGAAGGGGTTAATATAATTGGCCTGTTCTCTCCCCCTCTCCACTTTGCCTTTGGTAGTTAAATAAAAGCAAGTAGTACTGCCTTATTACTATCATTGTGTTGAAATATTGCATTAAAGGAGTTTAGGGTTTCAAATTGAATGTCAAATATAATATCACAGTGGAAACTTGAAGTGCACAGCTGAGCTGCTCAGCTCCGGAGGGTTAAGGCCTCTAGCATGTCTGCCCAATAGCGTGCCGAGCAAGTGAGATCCATTTCAGCCCACTGAGCTACCTTCAGATGCTCACCAGGCCTCGCAGGCAGGAGATGGGGGCCCTGATGGATGTCAGGCAGCTGCAGATGGAGGGAAGGAGAGTTTGGTGTAACGAATTGATTGCTGAGGAATTGATTGGAGTTCTGTACCGCCTTAGCTGTAGCAGCCAATCATAACTAATCAGCCCTTTGTCACTTCAGTCTGGAGCAGCATTTGGTGTGGATCAGGGATGGAAAGAATGTCTCTCATTTTCCTTGGCAGAAAGGTTCCTTGCTGGAAAAGAGCTGTGGCTGTGACGGTGTATGATTTTTTTACATCAGTGCTCAGAAGCTGAACAGTTTCAAGTTTGAAGCCATTTTCTAAGGGCATAGTCCAAGCCTACCCCTTATCATTATTTGTTGTGGATTTTTTGTTAGTTAGTTACTTAGCTTGTTTTTTGTCTAACTTACACTTTTCTTGAAGGAAACATTAATGACATAAACTAGATGATGAGAAAACTGTACAGTGTGGCATGCTTTATATGTGTTTTTATCCTCTTCTAAATGCAAACTTAAGTGTATTAAATTTTAAGTCACTGAGGAAAGCGGTTACTGAAGGAACCCATTTGTAGCCGAGAGAGAATAAATTCCCATTCCAGCAAATTTTTGCTCAAATGAGTTGTCACTGTGAAGGGCTGCTGAGGTAAATACTTCATTCTTAACTGGTTGGTGGACTGCCAATGTCCATCTTTCCCATCCTCACTGATATCGGTATAGTTGTGTCCTCCTCACACCAAGACTAGAGTTGTACAAAAAACTCACCTGACACAGCAAAACTGTCCTTCAAGTGCTGCGATAATCCTAGGCTTAGCCTACGCTTCCAGTCTTCTGAGATCATGATTTGGAAATGCCCTAGAAAATTTATTTGTAATTCAGATATGCTCAATTTGAGGATCAAGGAATCTCTTATCATCTCCTTCTTTCCCTTCTTTCCTCATAAATCCCCCCTGAGTATATCGCCTGTAGGACTAAACAGTGTCTTGCCCTCTCTGTTCCCCAAAGCTCTGTATCCTGAAGTGTAGGAGCCATTCTTAGACTGACAGCTGAGGCTACCTAGAGGGACAGACCCACCACTTAGTGCAGGCAGGACACCCTCAGCTCAGACAGTTGTGCAGGACACCCTGCAAAGCTTGACCTGTCAGCATATAATTCATAGCTGCCTGCTGTGCCTGGACACTAATTTGAAGGCAGGACAGGATGACATCAACTCTCCAAATACATTACTGAGCAAAGAATTTGAGTGTGTCCCTAAGCCTTTCTCTGCTCAGTAGGGAACTTTAATGCACATTGGACATAAAACATATGCAATTTGTATTCAGCTCAGAGTTCTGCTCCAAGTCACCCCTGCATTTCACTGCTGTGCTGAACAGAAATGGACCACACTGGGTTTCCTATGGGAAGAAATACTATTAGTTGCTAAAGAGTACCATTGCAGTAGGCATTATCTTCTGATTGTGAAAAAGAAATATTATGTTAAAAAGTGCAATTATCAAATGAATTGTAGAATCGACAATGCACACTGTAAACCAATTGCAAATTAAAAGAAATTTTTATTAATTCAAGATTCTGGTAAAGAAATATCTTATACCCAAAGCAAGTGAAAATGTATAGATACAGCTATAGTGCTAGTCTACTGAGCAGTGAGAACACCTGGTGTAGGAAATCTTTGGATCAGTTCCACAAATGTAGTACCTTTTCTTCTTTTTTCCTACTCCATGTCCTTGGAGTACAATGAAGAAAGATGGTAACTTTAGTTGATGCTGTGTCTCTGCTTGTTTACTGTGTTGCACATTATATCGTAAAAGATTAAAAACAAAAGAAACCCAAAAACCTGCAGGGTTAAGTTAAAATTTTATAGCCCTATTGGGAAATAACATGGCAGGAGCAGCAGGCTCATCCTACAGATGCATTATATTTTGTGACAAACTCTGGTGCATGCAGAACATCCATCAATCATCGAGATAATTTTCCATCTCATCAATTATGCAAATTAAACCACAAAAACTATGTTCAAATAACGCTAAGGGCCTGACATAAACCCAGGAAAGCGAGGCAACTTGGAGCGAAGGTTGAAATCCTACCCTCCCTTCACCCTGCCATGCATTGGCTTTTGAGAAGACACACTGCACGTAGCTGCTGTCACAAAACAGTTTTTTTCTTGCTGCCAGCAGCTCAAGTATCAGCAAGCCATGGTACAACTGCTAACAGGAGTGTCAGGGACAGAGCTTGAGACTTTGACTGTTATTCAGTGGCTACTCTTTACAGTCCTTTTAAGGTTAAAATCTGCATCATATGTTTGTGAAGCTGTGCCATGGACATTAGTGCCTTTGCCCAAAATACCTTGATGCACATAACAAAATGAGCTACAGCCTACTCACTGGGGATTTGGCTTTGGAATGTGGAGGGAGAAGCTTCATGCCTCAGCATTGAGTTCATTACCCATCAAGTCTCAAATTACTCTACTACAATAAAACTCTTCCCAGTAACTCAGTAAACTTAGTAAACTTAGTATAAAACTTCCCCACTTCTCGTATGACTTCTTCCTACTTTTTTTCCTTTCCTCCACCATGACATGACCAAAGAGAATAAATTCATTCATTTTGAAACAGCCACATGGGTTCTCTCTTGCCCATGTGAAGATACTGTCATTCTCCTAGTAGATCTTCCTCAAAGGTAGGAACATCATAGCAGGAGTTAGATATCTCAGAGCATAAAGCTCAAAGTGACAAAAATGGTAGTAAGATATTTGTTACCTTTTCAGAAATTTGGAGTGATCTTGCAATCAAAGCTTCTATCTTCTCACTGATGCCATCTTGTTATCAGGGGGCATAGAGGAACTAGGGTCCCTGGAGCTGATAGTGTTAGAGGTAAACGCTGAGTAGTGGAGTAAGGATTATTCCTCAATATGCTGGCTATTGAATAAGAAGAATAATAAGAAAGGCCACATGGAAAGATTCATCTTTTTCAACTTTGTTTACTTCACTGACTCAACTGATTGAATATGTGCATACTCAGCATTTGTGTCTGGTTGTGATCAATTCTCACTTGGGTGCTTCTGCAGTCAGTTGTGAGCCTAGCAACATGGTCACTGGATTTTGCTTGAGGTTCATTTCAGCCCAAAGTAGTTTCCATCATTTGCTGTGAGGAATCCTGTCCTAAACAGTACTAACTGTATGGATGAGATCTCAGTTTCTATTTGGGACATCTGAACATCCATTAAAATGTCAGCACTTACACTTCAAAAACTTACTGTTATGTGGGGTCCATTACATTACAGTTGTCCAATGTCTAGAGAATCTAGTTTTAAGCATTCAGAATTATTTTGAACTACTGAGAGAATAAGTCAGTGATTATGGGATTCCTTTGGATCTGAAGCACTCTGCTTATAAAAATTTGACATTTCTTCCAGTTTCCAAGACCTTATGAGTTTTGTGAACATTAAAATGGTATTGTCTCCATTGGTATGTAGAGCACTTTCACATCAAGGGTAGTCCAAACACGATGTTCAGAGAATGAAATGTTGCCCAGTGAAAAAGAAAAGATTTGCAGACAAAGGGAAAAAATGATACATTTTTCTTGTCAAAGGACAAAGTGTTTTTCTTCCAAATGCAAGCATCGTAAGAAAAAAAAAAAAGATCCCAATTTTTTAAAAAGCAATCTATCGGTCCATCTGTTTTTCTGCCTGTTGTTTATCTGTCTATCTATCAATGCACCAGAAAGCTTGGGAAAAATTACAGATATTCAGAAAGATTGTTTTTATCAGTACATCCACACCACAAAACTGTTTTTCCTCTACAAATTATTACTAGTGGAGCTGATTGATTGCTTTTTTCTTCCTGCCCCTCCAGTTCTGATCACAAATGCATTGTTTGTACTCCCTGTTGGTCAAATTCCACATTCGGTATGCGACCACCAGCTCTTAAATGTAAGCAAAGAACTATACTCCACTGATTTGTGTCAGTGAAGCTGTATTTGGAAGATAATTGTTCACTGGATTTATTTATTATAGTCACTACCACAGGATCTGCATCACAGTATGGTCACAGCATGTCTCTGGAAATAAAGCAAAATGAATTGTATAAATAAATCGGGTACATTAACTCAACATGAGCTTTGCAAGCAGCAATATAGTCAGTAGAACATACTAGTGAAAGTGACAGAACGTTATATATTCAATGACACATGCTAACGAAGGTAACAAGAAGCATTTATTCCATAAAGCATACAAATATCATGTAGATACAGAAGAAGTTTGAGTCACATCCAACTAAAATGGCTTGTTTCTGGCAGGTGAACTGCACCTGACAGATGTCCTCATATACATCAGCACCTTGCAATGATCTTTGTACCCAGCCCAACTCATCTCTCATTAGCAAGACATTTCATTACCAGTCTGTGGGACCATCCTCTCAGCACTGCTGATTTCTGTCTGCCCAGCAGAAATACTGTCCTAGCCAAGAGCCTCCTGTAGCTGACTGTCTAGCCAGAGAGAGAACTTGGCACTCAGCAAAACCCACCAGTTCAGGAGGCACCTGAGGCACTTGCAGTCATGTTTCCTGAATATTGTTCACTGCTGTCACACCAGGCTCTCTTTTCTGGGAAGATAACCATACACCCTGTAAGAGAATTATTTGCTTCTTAACTATTTTTTGCTTTTTATCCCCCTTCTCCTTCTCTTCACCTAAGGGAGAACACCCAATGGGACTCTGATTTCTAGTTCTTTTAGTGGCGAATATCCACTGACAATGAGTTCTGCACTGACTGGAGAGCATAGGAAAAAAAAGTAGGTAAAAGAAGTTATTATGAAAGTTCTTCTCCTTTCTCTCTAAAATTATGAGTCTCCAGTTATGTAAATAGGAAAGAGGGAAAGTTTTCAACTGTTTGCCTACCATGTAGAAATGAGCATTATCGCTGCGATGGCTGGTGACTATCAGAAATACAGGTGGATGTACATTGGAGCCTGCCCTTTATCTGCGAGAGGGATCTCTGACCACTTAGGGTATTTTGACCTTCACAGCATTGCTGCTTTGTGATCTGCACAACCATCTTCAAGACAACTTGCCCGAGTTTCTCCTGCCTTGGATAAATATTACTGTAGCTCAACTGTGTTTGATGCGAAGTCCGTTGAAATTAAGGGACTTTGCAATTAACCTGAAGAGCAACCCTAGAGATAGGACCAGCCTCACTTGAATAAATTCTTAACCTATTTTCTTAATCCATAGCCTGGACTCCAACATAAGCAAGTGGAAAGTGCAGCCCACAAAACAGATCAGCTCATGAAATGAGCTTAATAAGGATTAGGGAAAGGAAGAGCTAGGAGAAAGTTCCAACTAGGAGATCATAAAGCACCGGTGCATCTTCCTATTTCAGTACATAGGTTAACAGTGAAACGGTCAAGAAGACAGATGACATTTCTTCACATTTATATTCTTAGATGCAAAGAACAGAACCATCAATTTATTTACCTGTCTTCCTTCCGTTCTTTTTCCCTGACTCTAGTCTGTGTTCATGCACTGCACCTAACAATATGATATACTCAGGTGGGATCTCCTTCACTGCAGGACATATTCAGAGAACCAATTCCTGGAAGAACTGCCAGTCACCACTGTTCCACACCCCTCTCCCTCCTCTTCCCCCCTTTCTCCTCTCCTCCTTCCCCCCTTTGCCCCCCTCCCCACCCCCCATGTGCACCTGTAAATTAAATAAGAGCTGATTCATGCATTAATTTGCCAAAATGCTGGAGGGACCGTGTAGTATAGCTAGTAGATCATAAAAGGTACTTTACAACTCTTTCATTCTCTCTTCATACTCAGCTTGATTCTCTCAACCACAGATTTTAATTAGAGAAAAACTTTGTTTTGGCTGTTTCCAGGTCATGAAAATCCTGTAGTCTGTTAATGCAAGCTGTAGAACAGAAGTGATTATGGACTTACTGAAGGAAGGGACAGTTGTACAGAAAATGAAATGCGTGCATACATGCGTTAAGGTAGTTGACATAACTCAGGTGGAAATTAATGTATCAGAAACACCCTGCCACAGCTCCATCTTAACATGAAAAAGCATAATTTATGCCATTTAAAACTAGTTTTTCCTTTCTTCCCTCTTCTCATACCCATTATTTCCTTTTTTAAGCAATGTTTTACCTTTGAACCATTTTCCCTCGAAGATCCAGAAACTGATGAACAAAGACATCAGCTTAAGTGCTACATTTCCATCAATACGAAATGTACACCATAGAATTAAGTCCAAGGAAATCTTTATTCCGTCAGCTTCTGAGTCACTCATTTAGGCACTTTGTAGGAAGATAACCACAACAGTGCCGGAGGTAGTTCAGCTCATTTTGGTCTAAAGAGACTGAAATCCATGCAATCTAAGCTCCCCCAAACCAAAGGCTGTTCCTAACTCTCTTCACATGGTCTTATAGATGGCATCCATCCCCATGGCAGAAAGCTCTTTCAATCCAACCCATTCTATAATTCTGTGTTCTGTCACACATCCTTCTATCCTTGCTCACCATCACCTTGCAGCCCCCATTGAGTGTCACACATTCATCCATCACTCTCTCCTCACTGGCCTCTCTTTGGCACTCCATGAAGGAAGGTTTATTCCTGCTTCTCTGTTCTCTGAACAAAATGATATCAAAAGCAAAACACATCCCTTTAGCTAAGAAAACCCTTCCTAGAGCTACTACATTTGGCCACTGCATAACCCTGTGATTTATATTCATTAACATCATAAACATTACTGCGAAATTTTTCGACCTGGCCCTGTCTTCTTCAAGCAATAAAAAGTGAATGACTTCCACCAAAAACTCTTTTGTCACAGCAGCAGGAGAGCCATTTTTTGAAAACATGGTTACTCTGCCTCAGCTTGGAGCAGAAGTCAATGAGTGCAGCTCTCTAGATTTATAAACATTTCTTAGAATTAATTTATCTCTGAAGTCTAACATCTTCCATGTAGTAGTACCTGTCAGATACAAATGATTCAGCTATGCAAGATGAAATCCCAATATGTCGATATGATCTACTGTAGAAACAGGTTATTTTTCTTTCCCTTTTTTCCAATATTAGACAACTAAGTCTCCATCCAGAAACAAAGAAACAAAAGAAACCGCACAGCATTCCCAACAGCAGTCAGATGTTATTTTTAATAGCAGGTGTAACTGAAAGGGTGAGAAATTCTTGATGAAAGCAATGCTGCTTTGCAGCATCTCAGTTCTGCATGATTTGCCAGACTTTTTCATAAGTTTCTTTGTTTCTGCCATGTATTTTTGTTTTTTAGAGATTATTGTCCTGGTGAGGTTTTTATCTTTTTGGTCCAAACTGAGATAAGTTCATTCTGGTGTTGTGAGCCTCTGTCACACTTTTCACTTGGCTTTTTTTTATTCAGTACAGCTGTGGTTACAGGAGGATTATAGCAGATACAGCTTGATCTTACAGGGCTTTTTTATCAATTTACAGCAGCAGAGTTAAGATCTCATATTCCGATTTGCAGGAGGTAATCTTCAGAAATGAAATTTGTTGAAAGTTCATTTTGTATCCCTCTTATGTCAGATGCAAGAAGGAGATGAAGCACCTTGTTTCTTCTGTAAGAGGCTAAGATTAAAAGGAAAAGATACTGCTCCTATTTCATTCTCATATGGTCCAGCCTTTCAGGTCAGTTTGTTGTCTGTCATTCCAGAAACGCATTCACTGTGATTCATGGAGCAGTGAAATTACTTTGAAAAGGCTTCCCTGAGACGTTAACATCTCCCTAATAGATATGTGGCATATGCAGAATAAAGGCCCCACTATGTGTAGTGGTTTTATCGTTGTGTATAGAAGAATGTCCTCTTAGGACAGTAAAAAAAAAAAAAAAAAGTATAAATGAGTAGATAAATCAGAGAAAGCACAACAAAAGTATTCAGGGAGAGGCATGAGAAAACTAGTGAAATGGATGTATTTATCACTTCGAGCAATGAAGGCAAGATAACTACATAAATGTGTGAGGTGACAGATTGAAGATGTGGCATGCTTGTGAGGTCCATACAAACTGCAATTAAGAGCAGGTTGAAAATGAAGAAAACCTTAGAGAAACTATGAGGCTGATGAGATCTTTTCAATGGTGGAAGTATGGTTCTCCCAGAGAAGTGGCAGAGGCTCTTCTGATTATGTTGTCTAATTTGAAATTGGATCAGACAAAGTAGTTAATTTCCTGTAACAACAAGCTGCGCTGAAACTTGAGGTGAGTTAAATTATTCTAATTGGCCTTGGGAACAGAAAGAAGGAAGAGTCTACTGTGATGATCAAAGAATTTTAGTTTGGACATCACTGTGCAAGAAATTGTTCATTAAAGCAGCAATAACTTCTACCTAATGATTATACTTAAAGATTTCTGAGAAGCAGAGAGAAAACTCCTGCTCTCAGCATTAGCCTACCTGTCTGTTCTGTGCTTTGTGTTTTACACCCCAACTATATACAGTGGAAAGTGAATTCTAGTCTCAATAGCCACATTATCTATCCCCAAATTCACCCTCTTTCCTCACTCTCAGTATGTACAAAACTATGCCCTGTCTGCAGAAGGACCACTGCCATCACCAGCCTGTCACATGACTGTATAAGTAATGAGGAAAATGGGGGAAAAGTATGTAGTGGAGTTGAAGCTATAATAAGTCACTTCCTTGGCATTTTTTAATTTTATTTTTTTTTAAGATCAAAAAGCACTTTACAAACATTCGACTATTAAATTCTGCACAAGCTTTGATAACATGTGTTCCTGGGATTTGCATTCTGTACTGCTTATTACTAACACTATTAATAATACTGTTTTGCATTAGAGCAGCAAATAGAGATCTTAATCAGGGCCTGGAGGCCTCTTTCACTAGATATCACAAGCTTATATAATTATAACAATGAGTATTTTCAGGCCTACAGCTTTACAGGGTTTGGGTGGGATTTATCTTACCTAACTTTCACTATCTGAAAACAAGGAACACAAGATTGTAAAATGAGCATGACTGGCATGGTTAGAAGCAGACAAGCTGTGTTTCAGTCAGCTGTGGTTTACTGGGATTGTGCAAGTGTATGCTCACGTAATAGTTCGGGATATCCAGGGAGGGAAATAATGTGATCTTATAATTTTATGAGTTTTAAATGTGTGGTAAATTCATGAAAATTAGCAGTCTACTCTGCATGTTTGCATGTGTATGTACCTGGAATGGTTTGTATGCCCATCTGCATACAGACAGAAATATATGTCCAGATAGATGGATATTTTTATATGACTCATTCTTATATTGCCTTTCCTTAATGGATGCTATTTTCTTCTTTTGAAGCCATCCCTGGCTAGCATATCAATCCATATTATGTAGACATCATTGAGAGAGGCATAACAAGAAGCAATGGCTTGAATCCTAAAACGGAAACATTTAGCTTAGACATTAGTTAAAAAAAAAAATCTTAATGATAAGGCCAATTAAGCACCAGAATGAGGCACTAGAGGTGTTTTCAGAGGAGGTTAAAAAAAGGACTTGCATCAGGGTAAGGAAGAAAATTTTGCTTGTAATACAAGTGTTTCAGGGAGAGATATATGTGTGTGTGTGTGTGTGCATATATATGTAAAATGCATAAACATCATTTCGTATTTCATGTATATATTTACATACAGATGTTCATATATGATAAGGAGTTTGTTTGCGTATGTGACTGTGTGTGCTTGTGTGCCTGGGTTTACCTAAGCACAACTGCAGAACAGTTAAGCATCACAGATATGAAACCCTTTGATCCAAGCTGAACTTTGGGACTGCAGTCTCTAGGAAACAATTCTATTAATCTTTGCTTGTTTAGCTGACATCGTTGTGACAAAATAAGGTGTAGCAAGTGACAGGGAGGTGCTTTTGTGCACCCACTTCACAGCAGGTTCCTGCTGAAATGTTAACAGGACCTACCCCGAGATCATCCGCTTCTAGTTCATCTCTAATGTTATGGGACAGTGAGCAACCTCCCCTGCTCCAGCCAATCAGCTATGCACATTTTTTGTTTCAAGACTGCAGTAAATCCTATTGATTTCCAAAGACAAGTTAGCCAAGTTGGTCACCGCAATTTTAGAGCTGAGGAACTGAAGCAAAAATGTCTTGCTTCAGGCCATAGAAACTTGTGGCAGAGCCAGAGATTAATTCCAGATCTTCCAAACCCGAAATATTGCCGTAACTGCTAGAGAGTACAAATTATGCTACAGGAAAAGGCCATGCTGTTTTACTGTGATGTAGAATTCATAGAAACATAGCATGACCTGGGTTCAAAAAGGCCATAATGCTCATCTAGTTTCAACCCCTCTGCTATGTGCAGGGTCACCAACCACTAAAGCAGGCTGCCCAAAGACAGATCCAGCCTAGCCTTGAGTGCCTCCAGGGATGGGACATCCACAACCTCCTTGGGCAAACTGTTCCATCATAAAGTAAACTTTTTTCTTAGAAGAATTACTTAGGGAGGCAGTACCAAGCATGCTCGAAAGTCCCAGACTGAGCTAGCACTGACGGACGATGGATGAAGAAAGTTATACTGTTCTATTCACTCTAAATCATCCTCTCCCTGGAAACAAGTTGGGGAGTGCAGATGTTCATGGCATTCCTAGACATTTTTCCCAAGCAATCAGCCCTTGAGTGACCAGGGAATATGAAGCCCATCCCCAACACACTGCTTCATTTTGTTTTTCTTGGGAATAGGAGCTAAAAGAAATCTCTGTATGGCAGCCCCTGACACCCTGATTCTCACAGTTCCCTTGCTCGCTTTCACTCTCTCTTTCCTATTTCTTCTGGACAGCAAATTTCATTCCAGCCAGAAAGGACGAAAATATAATGGATATGAACGAGGAAAAGCCAGCACTGGGGAGTCAAAAAGCCATCCAGAATTAGAGAAACACCCTTGGACTCTGCTAAACTGAACTCTGGAGTTCTTTCTGCATGCATTCACATGCATAACATGCATACATGTTTGTGAGTAAAAACAGATGCGATTTAATTTTCCGAGACAGATAAAGGTAGGCTTAAAGTTCTCCTTCCCTGGATTAGCTGTTCCATGAGCATCCAGCGCCAGCAGACTGATGCCCTCCGTCAATTCACTGATGAGCAGTGACAGAGTGGCTTTTTTATGCTATTTCCCACCAGTTTACTTGAACCTCTTGGCGGTGCAGGATAATAAGAATTACATGAGACTAAATTGGCCATTTTGCTGGGACTGACAGAAAGAATGCTCATGGTGGGGAAGTTTGAAGATACTGTTTCTCTGAAAAGTAAGATAGAAAAAGAAAGTAAGTTTTGGTCTATAGGTGTGCAAACTTAATGCCACCTCAGTGTTAATGAAAGTGCTCTGCTAATCCAGTGATTGTGTCACCTAGCCCCAGTTATGAATGCTCTACAGAGAACAGGGCTTTGCAGCCTTACTGCTTGAGCTTCTCGCATGCAAGTAGCCTGAGAACCTGGCCTGTACCCTGAGCAGTTATCACTCTCAGCTAATTGACTGGGCAGCATGCTGGAAAATATGTTTTTAGATAGAATAAAAGTGTCTCTGGAAGCAGTACTTTTCCTTCAGCAGATTGTTCAGGCTGGGAAAGATACAGTCCAGCTATTCTGAAATCAGCAATGCCATTTCAGATTTACACCAGGGTAACTCCTGCAGCACATAGCCCTGTCATGGGAAATGAAACTCAGACAGGCTTCTAGCAGAGCTTGGGTAGCATAGGAAGGCTAAGAATGATGATTTGGTCAGGCTGACAGATTTGTCTGTTCCTGCTCCTCACCTGTAATATCTGGAAAAAAATATGTTTCAAGGGGAAGCTGTTGGATGAATTTTGTTACACTCGTACAATAGTTCCCTGGCAGGAACAGAACAGTTCTATGTATTTATGAATAGCAGTGGTGGCTTTCGGGTAGTGTGAAAGCTAGGTACATCTGTGCATGGAGAGACCATTGCATAGTTTGATCCTGCAAACAAGAAGGTAGCACCTCTATTGCAATCACACTCTAACCCACAGGAGGTCAGCTCTGGCAAGATACTTCGTTGTTCCTTCTTGCAAAATCAGGTAGTGAAAAAACTATAAGAAATCACAAAGAAAGGTACGGAACTGCCCAGTTGTTAGATATGCCATCTAAAAACATATTTTGCTTTGTTACCTAGGCAGCAGTTCACCTCAGATTCCTTCTTTTCAACAAAAAGTGAGCTTCCTTAATCAGACCTAAACCTAAAATGACCTGAAAAAAAAGTGTATTACTCCTAACCCTGCCTCTCTCTGACTGAGCTTTGCTGCTAAAAATCACAGCCTAGGACTTCAGTCCTTCTGGTCAGATCTGTTTTCCACACATGGAGGTGAATAGGCAAACTCAATCTCTGTTGGATTCTTTGCAATGGCTTCATATCCTCTGTCTTTAATGTTATTTTCTGTAATGGATGTTTTAAATGATATGAGGAACTTGGTAAATTAGATTCATTTCTAGTGCCATTTAAAATAACTAAATAAATATAAAGGACTCCTTAAGAAAGAGCTAGATCATGTTTTTCCAACGCTGATAGTGCCAAGCTCTGCAAATCTCCAATGAGTTTGTGAGTTAATGATAGAGCTGGCGTTTCCAGATGCAGATTTTTTTCAAATAATAGTTATGGTACCATACGTTAGCCTAGCCCTTTGCACTCCAGTATTCCCCACAGCATATTCCAAATTTCTTAACCTCTGAAACACAAATTCTTTATTCTCATCCACCTACATCCTTCTTCCCCACCAAGGGCTTTTGCTTGAGTTAGGGCTTCAGACTATACCCCTGCATACACTCTGGATTTGCTTTATAAGATACTCAAAGGCAATTTCCTTTGGGATGAAATACATCAGCTTTTTCAGCAAGGGAAAGTTACGTATCTGCCCAGGGGTCTGCTCTCCAGCTGCTGTAAGTCAATGGAGATGCTCCACTGGGCATAAGAGGAATCCCTTAAACATGACGTGAAGAATAAAGCAGGGAAGCCTCTGCAGCCTGCATCGTAAGGGCATTTTGTGATGTGACTCCTTTTTTTTCCTGGCCAGTGACCACTTCCCTAGCAGACCAGCCCAAAGTCCTAAGAGGATTTATGTGATTCTGTTTGCATAGTATCTCCCACCTTAGCTAGAGCTGGTAGGAAAATGTTCACAATTTAGATTAATTTTCCCCTTCTCTCAAAAGCTTCAGTGTTTCAATCAGGAAATGTAGAAATCTTCTGGCGGAAGTTCTCACAAGGATAAACTTGGCTGTTTTTTTGATCTTTCCGCTCAAGCCTGAGAAATGGGCTCTGGTCAGATTAAGGCCCTTTGTTTAAGAGCAAGTCCCCCAGGGAGGCAGTGCAAAGCCCCAGAAGAGTGGTGAGCAGTATTTGGCTGCATGTAGGCATCAGCAGGACTTGCAAGTGGGAGTAGAGAAAAGCCATGCCAAAGAAGCCTGCACTCTGTTTCTTTCCCATGTCTCAGTCCTCTCCCCCCTGCCTTCATTCACTTTGCACTAAAATTTCTTAACACAAATGAATTGCTTCTACAGGAAGCACTGATGGAGACAGTGAACCCGAGTGTGCAAATCAGCCTCATCGGGAGAAAAAGAGAAGACTATAAAATCATCAGAAGGGTAATTTTACAGTGTCTGCCAGCAAGTCACTAGGACAGCAGCTTTGGGGGCACATCTTTGCTGCAGCCATTTGGAGCAGACACACAATATGGTGTGCTCACAACTGCACTGTGAGCTGGTGAGGATGTGACACTGTGGGTGGAAGAGGAAAATAAAATTCTGTTTCTTGTCTTCCTCTTTCTGTCTCACTCTCACAGACAACAAGGAAAATGTGTGACAAGTCCAACAAAAAAGCCTCCTCGCATCTTTTTCAGGTGTTAGGGTAGGCATCCTCTTCTAGAAATATCCCCCAGATGAGTCTGTCCATTGGCCCCGATAAGAGATGTCACATTTTCTGTCCTGTCCCTGGTTTCTTGAGGGCCAATTTGGCTCCAAACATTGCCTGCTGTCATGTCACCTCAAATTGTCACCCTGCTCAGCTCGGAAATGCAAATCACTGCAAACCCAAGTGCTGACCTGTCATTCCCCTGATATACTGGGGAGCAAATGACACGGACATCTGCATTCCTGTCTTCTGCTGCCTCTGCCACAGTTTACTGCAGAGGGGAAAAAATGGATATATATCTTGTTTATAGCCCTCCTTCTAACCTCTTTTCATCTCACAGCTTGGGCGAATCTGGAGGCTCTCAGAAACTCTCTGTTACTAACTAAACTGAGCAAACTTCACAGGGAATAAAAACGGTCTTGCAGATTTCAAGAGTTTCTCCACACTTTTATTGAACCAAAGCTCATCTCTTCCACTATACCTTGGATCTCGAGTTTTGCGCAGCTTTGCATAGACAGCTGAGCAATTTAGACATGGATTCAAAGTTTAGGGCATTTCTGAGGGTATGAGAAACCAGTAGAGGAGCTTAAATACACAGACAGATAGACCTTTGTGCGAATAGAACTAACTTAGAGAAAGTGAAATAATATATCTGACTGCCTGTGCTTCCCTCAGGTTTCCTTTGTGCTGCTGGGAATATGTAACATATTAGTTATGTTCTCATTAGTGCAGGTTGGAGATGTGTTTGTGTTCTCCATTTAACTCAGGCTTTTTCATCCACTCGTCTGTAGCTCCACAATCATGCTGAGCAGACTCAGACCCGTCACTGTTGGGCAGGGATGGGGGAGAGGAATTACAACCACCTCTTGTGAGAGCACAGCTGTACCCGTCAGGAATCCCAGTGCTGAGAAAGTGAATGAAAGGACCAGGATTTTGCTCCACTTGAGTACGTCTTTGGCCTTATTTGCCCTTTTCCATGTGCTGATGTGGTACTGCCTTACTGGGTTTTGGAAAAGGAGAATTCAGTGGACAAGTGATGTGAGAAGATGCCCAGTATGCTAAAAGCTAAGAAATGCTTTTTTTGGTGCTTTTTGTCATCATTATTTTTATTTTTTGCTGTAAGTTGGGTTGGGAATCCAGCAATACTTGTTTCCAATTCAGAGCCTGACAGAATCACCAGAGTCTGTTTTCTCCAAAACATAGTTTGGCACTTCTGATCTGTTCCCATCCCATCAGCAAAGCAGTGTTACATCTGGCCAACACAGGACTAGGAGAGCTCCGGGGGAAGAAAGCTCTGTTGTAGAAATCAGAGTTGGTGACTAACTGCACACCAGATTCCTGGCACATTGCTCCAGAGCAGAGCTGGGAGTATAGCTGGGGTGTAAAACACAAATCACAGTTAGTGCTTGAAAGACCCCTCTTTTTAAAAGGTATAGGCTATTCTTTATGAACTGAGCTCTATTCCAGCTTGGGCTTTTGTGTTTTGTCAATCATAGGTGCAATGGAATTGGATGTATATATATTTTTTTACTGCAAAACTGTACAGAACTGCAATACTGTTTAATGCATCCCCTGATGTCCTGCCATGGAAGCGGCCACATTTTGCACGTGGTAAAATAGCTCCTCTGAGTAAGTGGCTGAAGAAAAGAAAAAGCTCTGGGACAGGCTTTACCCATGTACTTTGAGGTCTGGAGTTTATTTCTGCTCCAAAGACATTTTGCTTCCAGACAGCTCCTGTTACAAGCACAGAGAAAGAAGCCAGCACTAGAGGTCAATAGGATAAAGTAGCCTATCTCTTTGCCTTTTCCAAGCACTTGGCAGACTCATATGCCATCCTGTTATTATCTTGACATTGCCCTCTGTGGGTGCTTCATTTTTTTCTTGCATAGTGAAGAAAATAATTGGAAAGGATGTCCAAGTCCCTCTTCTTACTTCAGGTGTGGCAGAACTGTCCCAGTTTTGCTCCTTCTCAGTCCTTTGCAAAAAAAAAAAAAAAAAAAAAAAAAAAAAGGAAAAAAACAAACAACACTCTAAAACAACAGCAAACAAACCAAAAATGCACACAAAGAAAGAAAAACAACCAACCATCAATTTCACTCCCTCCAACATCAGAGTGGCAACTGCAAGGTCTAAGCATTTATTTATCAAAATCACTGTAGATATTTTCTTCACTGGAAAATTCGGTACTTTAAGTTGAAATCATCCATCACAACAGGGAAAAAGGTAAAAAAAAGGCTCTTCACCTTCATGGATTTTTCCCCTCCCTTCATCTCACCTTATTCATGTTTAAATGGGTAGAAATTCATCTCTTTCTCCAAAGACCCTGTTGGCTGCAGCACACCCTGTGCTTAAATAAGCCGCCTGCATTGGAATCATTTTTCAGTCTTTCTGTCTTCCCTTCCATGTCCCCTTGGGCTCCGATTGACATCTCTTCTTGTTTTTATGTTTGACACCTCAAACAACAGCTTAAACGAATAGCCTCTATTTGTAAAGAAAAGCAACTTTTCTCAAAGACAAAACAGGAAGGTATGCAAACTCCTTGGAAAATACTCCTTGTTAGCAGCGTTAGCAAGGTGAACTCCAGCTGTGTTTGTGTGTTTGTGTGCTTGTATGTTAGTGCTCATATCACCATTTTTTGCATACAGTGTGTACGTATGTATGAGCCTCCATGTTGGCAGACAGTGTAATTTTAAGCTTTTAAAAAGAAAAAATGCAGTGGCATTTTAAAAACAAAAATGTTGTGAAGTTGTGTGACTCTGAAAGTGGAATACCTCCTCTACGGTAACATGTTCAGTATAGCTGCCAGTGACTTCTGCTGTAGTGTCTGTGGAATGCCTTCATGGAATTGGAGTAGAAGACACAGGGTTCAAGAGAGAATGTCCCAATATCCTCAGAATGTCCATCAGAGTCTCTCTGAAATGGGAATTGTGAGGTTTTCTTCAGCTCTCTGTGCACAAAAGCCACCAAGGGACGTGGTTTTCTGCTGACAAGTCTGATGGAGTAATGGGACCACCAAGGCTTCAACTGCCTCTCTGGGGAGAATGGGGCAGAGCAAAGCCACTCTTCTTACTTCAGTGGCCATGAAATGGAGCCTGTAGAGTTGACTGGTTATGAAAGGTGATTGCATGCACATTTATTGCACTGGGGGGGAAATCATCACTTTGCAAGGGGAAAAAAGGAGAAAACAATTGACATCCTTCTCCCAGGGGATGTGGGGCACATGTTCAGAATGTGCCTGTTGCAATGACCTGTTCCCACTTCTCCCTGTGCTTGCTGCTGTTCTGAAGGGTTAGTTGATCTTGGAGTGAGAGCTTCCTCCTCATGTTTCCCAGGACTTGACACAGGTCCTGGGAAAAGGAGTCCCAGGAGGCTCTCAGCTTCTCCCAAAAAACAAGTTCTTCCTGAAGGATCTAGGAATGGTTGGTTCTTTAAAGCTCTGGGTGGAGCTCACAGGTCCACCTAAGCATCTCTACCTAAATATATCCTCTTCCATCCTTCATCTCCTATCTCTGGTAGAACAGTGATGTTCATGCTCACTGGGTTTTGTCATCATGACAGAAGTTTCCTGTATCATCCTTTTGCACAGTGTAGTAACAGTTCTGATGAGTTGCAACCAGAGATAAGACAAAAGACAAGCAAATCAAATTATCTGAACAAAATACCAGTGCTCTCCAAATCATCAAGAATCAACAAAACCTTCTTTTCAGTCTTTGATCTCAGGTGATCACAAGAAGTGAAGTTTCTAACTTTGTAGAAAGCCATTTCCAGTGAAATAGTTCCATGCTTTGTTTCTTAGTACAGCCTACAGCTGGTAGCTGTGTGTGGCTGTGGTACATAACATGGCACTTTAGGCAAGGCCACAGTAGCTAATGTCATTTTCAGAACCAAATTCCGATTTTAAGGGTGCATTATGCATGTCCACATATCCACCCCACACCACACAACCACAACACCAGCATGCAAAGTTGTGCTTCGCTTTCTGTCCTGAACACTTAATTGCAATGGTATGAGGCTACACTGGGCTTGTAGTGAAGATCAATTAATTTTGGATGAAGAATAGGGCATCCACTGGATGGACAGCAAAGTGACCTACAGCTGGTTGTGATACAGGCAGATTCTCTTCTTTCCTCCAGTGCAGTTCTACACAAATTCATGTGATCCCAGCAGCCTGTATGGGGAATGTCACATTAAATGGAGATCCATAACAAGGAGAAGAGGTGGAACCTCAAACATCCATATACTAATCGCTATTAAATGTGTAGTCTTTAATGGGACATTTCAGGAGGTTTTGCACTTTTCTTTGAGGCATTGATCTCTGCTGGATACATGATAATGCTGGATCAGAAGGCCTGAAAGTCTTTGTGGTTTACATCTCTCTGCCAATTTCTGCTGAAATGATATGAATCCCCTGAACATTACAGAGTGCTCTCGAGAGTGGCACTCCACTTTTTTATTTTTTTATTTTTAATTTTGGGTCAACACGAAATGTACTTTTGTACATTAAATATGCATTTGTGTTTAATGTGGGGGTTATTTAACCCATTTATGCCCTTTTAGAAATTAGGTCAAGCTTTAGATAAAAATTTAAATATTACTTTGAAACAAGAATTCACCAACTATTGCTCTTTGACCCAAGATCAAACATTTGCTCAGAAACAGGCAGTATTTTTAACTAAGACTACTCAGTGTTTCTCAATCCAAAATCATGTATTATTTAAATGGTCACACATAGTTCTTTTCTCTATTGAATGTTACAACTGATAAAAAAATAAAAATAATAAAGAGCTCAGCTAGCTTTTCTAGATATGTTTGGATTTCCATATATTATTAAAAGGTCTGTATTGTTTGATGACTACAGAGAAGCAACTGAGTCCTGGTTCACAGCGTTCTCAGATACAGATCTTTTCCCCCATTCAGTACTCCATATGTACTGGGCTGCACTGAATAAGATCAGTGAGATCTGAGAATATATGCAGCATTTGTGGTGAATTCTTCATAGTAACTCAGTTGAACAACCTAATATCCTAATATTAGTTAGGTAGAGAATTAATAATTATTATAAGTACTATTGTGTTGATGCTGCTCTATGTGTAACCTGTATCTATGCAAGATTTCTAGCCATTCAAATGAGCTGAGGATATTAACTCTGAATCTGGTTTAATTCTTTGACCATTAAGTTATGAGCTTTCCAACCTGGATGCATCTAGTATTTGCAGTACTAATCCCTATCCATTCATATATGCCATCTGAGCTCTTTGACTTGAAAAGGATCCTCACACAAATAGCACTGTGAAATGTTCAAATTGCACTATGTAAATTCAGTAAACTGAGAGTAAATGTCTTCGTTAAGTCCATGTGGAAGTGCAAGAAAATCCTATTTGCTGATGTGCAATGGGTTTGTAAGGCAGATCCCCCAGCCTGAAATCGCTTGATTTGTGGGTCCTTGTGATTAAGTTAAACTGAATGACATGCAAAGCTGGCAATTGAGATAAAGAATCACTCCAGGCCAGAGAGTGAAGGCAGCTAGTCTCTGAAAACAAAGGCTGCTCATCTCACATGCATCAACTTTAAATGGCACATGATAAAAGCACAGGTAAAACTCAGTTGATGCCTTCAGATTTCTGGATGGGGTGTTGTCTTTTGTCTTCACAAAACTCATTTTGATTTGGATACTGACATGCAGCCTCCTTCTTCTCTTCCCCACTCCCTGGCAGAGTTTCTGTCTGAGAGGATTCCCCTCCGTCCGCCATGGTTCCTGCAGGTTGCCAGCCTCTCCCAGAGTGCTGTTGCTTTCTCCTTCTGCCCCTTTCCTTTGACACCAGACCACCTGCCTAGGCTAACGGAGTGATGCCCAGACAACAGTTTGCAGACAAACAGGGCACAAACCTTGTGCAGAACATGTGGCTCATCTATCTGTCAAAACGAAGAGCCAGCTGCACAAAAACAAAGCTGCTTGTCCAAAGGAGATGTGCACAAAGACATCTGTCAGAAGTAGGTGTGTGCAGGCTGGAGCTGAATCAAATTCTTGGAGTTAGGCAAGACAAGTCCTGTATCTGAGGGTGAATCATTGCAATTCTCATTTCAGATTCATGCTGCAGCATCCCTACAAAATGCCCAGCATCCAGCACTGAGCATAGATTGGCAGAGGTGATTGCACAAGTCTGTAGACAACAATTAGAGTCTTTGGGCAAATTAACACCATAATATGTTTTGGCTGTATCCAGCCACTGCTGGATAATCGGCAAAAGGAGAATGCATTTAAGAAGGATTGGAAGATTTAGAAAGGTTCCAGAGCTGCAGGTTAAAAACTGCTCCAGGATTGCAAGTTCGGCATTTTAGGGATCAGTGGGAGATTTCTCTAGAGATTGAGAGCAATTGGAAAGATCGACTTCCTCTCTATAGAGAAGTTTTAATAAGGCTGAAAATAAAATGCTGTCTCTCTCAGCCTTTCTGGCAGAAGAGATCCAACGTGCCCCCCTGTTGTTTCAATAATTCAAACTTCAGCTTTAACCAGCCAAATAGGCCTGAAATTCACCTGCAAAAGTTCACAGGGCTAAATGGGATTCAGAACAAACTCCTCTTGTTTCCAAACTCATGTATAATGCAGTGAGGAACTTTGCTCAAAAGCAGCTCCGTCTTGCTGTTATATTTACGATGCTCCGAAAGAAAGAACAGGAGGCAAACTGATAACATCACATCACAGACAGCAGAGTAGGAGGGGAAGGAAAGAGTGCAGCCACCAACTTATAATAAGTTGACATTCCTCTTTAGCCGGGCAGCACCTAAATCTGCCTCTTCTCCCTCCTCAAATTGAGATCACGGCATTGCCCAAATGCAAACAGAGAAGTGGTCTGTGTCCTCCAGCAGAGAAGAAAATAGATAAGGCAGGCACTGAAGGAAGAAGAAGAAACACAATAAGGAGAGTTATTTCATTAGCCAGTTGGAAGAGGAAACTACAGCTGAATAGAGATTGCAAATGCTATCATTTTTGCCTGGAGTACATTGGTGAGAACCACAGTTAGACAGAGGTAGCCTCAAAGGTGTGTTAAAGTCAATCTGTCCATCTGTTAGTGTGATTGGATCCCTGGAGGGTCCTGGGGGTGGTTCTGGGGTGACCCATTCACCCTTGGCAGCAGGCTGAATGTCCCCATGGAGTACCAGTGGCAGATGGGGCTGTGCTGGCTATGCAACTGCATGCCAGAGAAGGTGGATATTTTGGCTTCAGCATGCTCTGCTGGTTTGTTTCACAAATTGTGATTCAGGTAGCATGACATATGCCTTGTGGCTTTTTATTCTGTTACCACAGACCAGGAAAGGAGCCTTGCTGGCTCTGTGCAGCTCAGAACAAACCAGTTGGCCACCATGATCTAAGGATCGTGCAAATAAAACACTCTGAAAGCTTTCTGGCTGACATCAGCATTAAGGGCTGTCAAATTTTAAAATGTTAACAGCAGGTTTCCACAACTACCTACCTTAGAAAAGCAGCTTTCCTACAACATTAGCCATGCTTTGCTACAATATTAGCTACTACAATATTAGCTACTTCTTTGCACAAAAAAAAGGTCACTTCCCAATTCATCTCTCTGTTGGCCAGCATTAGTGGCTCACACTGCCTGTTTTAAAACCTTATCCTGAAATTTTAAATAAACTTTTGTTAAGCTACAGCAATTTCCTATAGGCAGACCCTAGAAAACAGTCTGAGAATAGAAAAATGAGTTTTAGGTAGCTGGTGTTAAGTGAGTTAAGTCTAAGACAGTGTTTGGAGGCAGATGCCCACATCTACTGGGGTTATCAGTGTTTCGCTGGGTGGTTACATCTAATCATGAATTCTAGTGCTGATCCAAGATCTTTCTTCTTTCACTTCTTCCTCTTTCTTTAATTACCTCACCAGTAAGATGTTTGCTGTTGTTTTCTTTCAAGTGCATGATTTTTGCAGTCTTGTGGTACTGGAGTTACTGAAGTGCACTGAGTGATTCATTTGAAACAGTAAATATTTAACAATGCAATCACATCATTTTTATTTTATTTTTTTTACAGATCCACAGCATCTTTCCATCTCTAGAATCTTTTCTATTAATAAAACATGTAGTAGTGCACCCGCTCTATAAACTATACGATACATATACTACAGACATTAAAAGAATGTAAATATTGCAAAATAGTCCATGGAAAAGTTTGTCAATGCTAATATTAGGGTGGCCTAGGCAAATTTAAATCTATTCCATTGTATTTGTTTCTTGGATTCTGACTCATTTTTTAATTGCATAATCACACACTTTTTTGAAAGCTACGAAATTTGAGATTACAAAAGCCAACACTGGAGTGAATCAGCCCTGTGTGCTTGCTCTGAAAAACAAGAGCATCTCGGGTTGTGCACAGCCCTTTCTTCTAAATTAAAAAAATAGCCACTGCTTTTCCACATCACACTGTGTTGATTCTGTATAGGTCACAGAACACCAGTGTAACGACCACTGTGGACCTAGAGACCATGCTTGGTGATGTGCCAGATCCTTTGCACCAGGCTTTTTGTTGTTTCTTAAGTATTTGGTTTGGTGCTTTGAATGCTAATTGTATTTGCAGGTTTGTTAGTTATACCAGGAAAAGTGCATGAAAAACTGTACTTCATAATGTGTAAGAGCTAAAAGCTGCAGCTATACTGCAGAATTAGTTTTGGTGTAAACTTGTGAGGAGTAGGAATATTACATTTATGTTTCTTGATGAAACTCAGTTTCCTGCAACATTTGCTGCATTACAGTTAATGGAATTTATGAGAATGGCTTGTAATTCTCCAAAAGTGCCTGGTGCAGTCATTTCAGCCAGCGCAATGTGAATTATGCAATAACCCATCACCTTAATTAAAACAAATTGCGTTTACTGTATCGGTCCATACTATAAACCACTCCCTGGGGCCCCTCTTCAAGGTTTGTGCTTGACCTGTTCTTGAGAAATGTTGACAGCAGCCTCCATTACCAAAATATTTTTGAGCATTTTGTTCTAATGTTCTTTGCCAGGATCCAGCCTTTGAGCTGACTGCCCTGATATACGAAACAAATCTTATCCAAAAAGCAAGACAAGAAATCATAGGAAAAAGACAGAATACTTCATTTGTCTTTCCTCCCCCTGTTATGCAGTGTGTGCTTCTGTAGACTCTGGCAGTGGAAGATGAAGTTTATTAATTGCAATAATGACAATAATAAAAGCCAAAAGAAGAAACCTGCAGACTAATTGTTTTCATCCAAAGTTAGGAGGCACATGGGATTCCTCACACTCCCTACTATAATTAGACTGAACAACAAGACAACCAGATTATTAGTCCTTTGTGTAGCTCTAGTTTAATAAAGAGAATGACCAGTGGGTATTTATATTCATTTGAGCTCAAAACAGCTTAAAATGAAGCGTTAAATACAGCATATCATTCTGCAGGATGAAGTAACTCGCCTTTTAAAGAGAAACTGTCATCTTGTTCATGACCTCTGATGTGCATGGAAAGATTTTTGGTTCATTCCATGTGGGTCAAGATGCTGAGACCATTCAGCCCTACCTGGTGTTTCAGGGAGCGTGTTTGCTCTGGTTTCTTTGCACTGAAAATTTAAGTAAGGTGATTAAGTACTGTGCTGAAAAGTGCCATAGCTTGGAACTCCCTAAATTAGAATATTAGACTCAAATTTCTGATTTTAGTTGTGTTAGAGAGGTCCTATTGCAAGTCTGGAGGAGATGCTGTTTAAGGCAGCCATGCACAGGTTGAAATGCACAGGAGAATTCTAACAGAAGGTTAAAGCAAATTTTAAAAGCTCAAGAATGCATTTGTAGGCCCTTTTGCAGAACGTGCTTAAATCCCACTAATTTTGGGGATCCTGCAGGTGGAGCTGCTTTTGTTAAAATTATGAGAGAAGTGAACCGTTTATATCCAAAACTATTTGGCAACTCCAGTTACTCTGAAATTGCTGAAACCTCATCATGAACAGCCGGGTCATTGAACATAAAATCAGACCCTAGAGCCAGATTGGAAAGCCATTAAAACCAGTGAAAAAGGGACCCACTGGCTGTAGCCAGCACTGGAGCAGATCCATAGAGAATAATCTAAACTGAATCTGTCTTCATATTTATTTTCCTCTTGATATATACCTAAAAGAAACCCAGGTAGACTTGCAGTGGCCATACCAATATCCACCTGTTTATTATGTCAATGATCTCACTTAATATCAAAGCAGGCACCCATCCTGCCCAGCAGCCTCTTTCTTACAGCATTTAGGCCTTCAGATCAAAGTCTCCATCATACAAACAGGCATATTATGTCCAGAGAAGAGGTTTAGGCACTCAGAGGGGAAACATTCTGTTTGCATTTTCTTTTCCTGAAAAGAGAAAAAAACACAACTAGAAAAAGGCCCATACAATGAATACTGGAACACACATACTGGGAAGTGAGTAAATACCTTGAGAGCAGTTGATAAATACCTTAGCTGCATTTGCCTATATATTTGTTGAGTGGTTATGACTGTAGGGCTTTTATGAAATCAAACGGCATTTATTGATGCTCTGTTAAGGGCTCATTGCAGAAAGCTCAGGAAACTCAAAGTGCTGAAGCCAGCAACAAAGATCCTTCAGCCTCCAATAGTCATAAATACATTTTCCATCTCTTACTATTAGGACTGCACTGTATCTAACTGTCCTGCAATTTGTCATAGTGTTTAATATTTTTTTTCTTTGCCTAAATTTAATCACAATAAACAGGTGTCTTTCGGTGCTTACATTCACCCTAGATTTTCATATTATAGGAGAGTGAAAATGCTTTCTTTTTCTTTGTAATACTTGAAATACTCTATTTCCCTTTTTTTTTCCCCTCTAACTTCTGATAACTCCAAAATAGATGAGGAGATTATCTTCCAACTTTCTAAATAAATTCACTGCTGGCCTGTGAATAAGAAAACGTGAGAAAATTTCAGCCCCCAAAGGTAATTTTGGGGGAAAGTTATAAAGCACCGAAAACAGCAGCTTATAATGAAAGTGTCATCCCAACCATAAAAGGTATCTCAATGCACTGAACAGGCACCGTAAAACATGATTGAAGGGGAGTTTAGAGATATTGCTAATGGCTCCAACATAAGGAGTGTAGCTATAAAAGATGAAAAGATGCATGGCTAAAACTGCCCACTGCAAATCTTTGAAGAGCGTCTAACTACCCAGGCGTGCCAGAGATGCGTGATTGCTAACAGAACTGGTCATGCAAATCTGCTTAGACAGAGAGACCTTCAAACACTTCATGCTTTTCCTTCCTCTGAAAGTAACGCAATTGTTTAGCAGAGAGACAGCTCGTGTCCCCAGGCTCGTGTTGGGGGCATTGTCTGGCATTTGAGAGATGGAGATTGTGGATGCTAAGTCAGGACTGTCACACTCAGTCTCTGGCTCTTGAGAAATAACGTGGTGTGTGGTTAGAAGCTTCCAATTTCTCTTTTTGTCTCTGCAACCAACTTTCCAGGTTATGATAACGTTGCACCGTTTTAACAAAATCAGGTAATTTTGTTGGAAATAGACTTCTGGAGGACATGTAGACCAGCCTTCTGCTCCCAGCAGGAGAACTTCAAAGTTAGTTTTGAAGTATTTCTGCCATTCTGATTTAACCCAGGTGATTTGAAGTTTAATTAATACGTGTGAAATATTTCAACAATCTGAAAGGCATTTCATGGACTTCCAGAGTTTGCATTTGGCCATGATTGGTCTACAACATTGTCCTTATGATATTTGTAGTGAAATAGATGTTGGTTTGTGTTGAGACTCGGTCAGGAGCCCTGCTTGCTTAGGTTTATCATGCCCTTGAGGATACAAATTCTGACTGGAGGCTGTATTTTGAATACCTGCAGATCAAAGTTACCTACAAGATATTGTGGGTTGAGATGACAAAGCATTTTATTTAGACCATTTCAAAATGCGGACTGTAAGGTAGAGAAATTTGGAAGAATTCGTGAAAGAATTGTTTGATTTTTAATCACTGGTTAACAACAGAAATAATCAGTACAGAAAAATGTACTTTGAGAATAAGCTGCTCTGCTATTTTTCTGCAAAGTTTCTGCCTAAAACTCCTCTGTTTCTCTTTTTCACTGACTCCTTGTTAGAGATCTGAAAACAATATTTGCACTCAACTTAGCCTGTGTACAGGCTTGCCCCAATTTGAAACTTTGGAGTGTTTTCCAAAGTCTCCAAATGTTGACGAATATATTTCTGGATGTTTTCCCAAGTATTATCAGGAAAAGCAGATCCTCCCCCAGAGCTGAGGATCAAAATTCAAGCCATTTGCTGGTCTTTATTAGCAACTTCAAGGGCTCAGAAAATGCAAGTCAGACCTAAAGATGTTGTGAGATTTCACTTATTTAATAATAGATTTAAAGTTCCTTTTATTTGTCTCCTGCTGAGCCTTGTGCTTGAACTTGGGTCACTTTCAAACTTTTGTACACTCTCGAGGTCTTGCAAACAGGGGATTTATTGAACAAGAAAGAAAAAATCTCTGGCGTGCACATGACAGCAGAGGGCAAGGCCTCAAACAGCTTGAGATGCTGTGAAAATCCTGATTGGTTTCTAAGCCCCATCCCTGCCACAACCCTCTAGCAGGCGCTATCCCTCTTTCTCTGGAGCCAAGTAGCATGTGGTGTAGGGAAGATGCTAGTTTGATTTATTTTAGAACAATTTCATGGCAATTCTTCACAAGGAAAAAAGGATCAACTAAATGTGCCCAACTAATTACTGCAGCTATTCAAACACTGTCTGAGTTTATCCTAGCCGCTCTTCACTGCAGCTTCTCCACCTCTTCCTCTTCCTAGACAAGTGTGGTGCTTCTTGACCTATGCTATTTCCCTCTATCCTTGTGAGGGGAAATAGTGGAGTAGGGTAGGAAGAAGGCTCTTGATTCAGCAACAGTAGCATCTCTGAGTAACTGTGGAAGTGCTTGCTTTCTTTCAGGCAAAGGTGTGCTTCCTGGGGGCTTCTGAGGACACAAAGACATCTTGAGAACAAATGCTCCTTGTGTCAACATGCCCAACAAGCTGTGCTCAGTTGCCAGCAGTCACTGCTCTTCCAGCTACTCCCCATCTCCTCTGTAGCAGCCCTTTTGAACGGGCTGAAAGAGCTTCTGCCCAGATCCCCATAGGGAGCCAGATGAAGCTGGGCTGGGAAAGCATTAAGTAGGGCTTGGATCAGGAAGCCAGGGAGATGCTGATTAAATTATCGCAGACCCCAGGAGGATGCTGTTCACTGCCCCAGGACCACCTCCTCCTGAGCTGAACTGTTGGCAGGGTGACCTCAGCATAGCAACAGGTGGTTACCAGGATGGAGTGGCTGGGAATGCAGAAGCACCCAGCCTTCCCGGCATTGCCATGGTCTCAGCAATGTCCTTTGCCATAAGTTCTTCCATTGGGACAACTCACTGTGGGGACAGATTTTGCCTGTGTTGTACGATGGATGCAAAGGGGTGAAAACCCGTTTAGAGCACACTCCATGTTACCCATCAGACAAGGGACAGCAGCAACATTGCTGCCTACTTGCCAGGTGCTGGGAGGTACTCAGGAGAAGCAGGCAGTTCAGTGCAGTACTTGTTTTTTTTCTACGTGTTAAAACTCAAAAAGAAACTCACAAATCCTCCTTGAAAGCCTCCTCTGCAGATCCATGTGCCTCTCTAATTGAAACAGGGCAGGGTCTGAAACCATAGGAGTCCACAGCTGCTATTTCTATTGTGTGTCTGAGTCAAGGTGAAGAGAGAAGTCAGCAAAGTATCCCACAGGGTGAATCCTCCATGTGCCAAGAAAGCTGACTCTACATTAAAGGTGAGAGCCAGAGCTCACAAAGCAGTGTTGGCCTGGGAAGACAGAGGCCTTGATTCCCTCCAGCAGCCTGCAAGTGTTATTCCCATTAACAATGGCACAAGCCATCACCCTGAATACCCCATGCACCAAAGGACGAGTGAGAGAGCAGGGGGAGAGAAGGAGGTGATAAAGTTGTCAGCTGCAGGCAAGGCTGCAGCCGCTGAGGACTGACTGGGGCTGCATCAGTTAGAGATACTTCCTGGGACTTATTTTAAGGAATCTGAGCCACTCAGGATAGGGCAGTCTTGCCGATCTCAAAAATTTCATCTTGTGACAGTCTTCTACTTGGTTTTCCTTACCAGTGGGAAAAGGTTTGTGTGGCACCAGGATTCTTGAGATGGCAGAGTTACTTCTGTGGCTTTGCACACTTAACAAGTACCATCTCTGTCCAGAAAAAGACATTGGGCCAAAATGAAAGGCTGTGATTAAAGTAAGAAGACTGGCACCATAGAAAATATATTTCCCAGAGTTGAGAGCTGAATTCTCTCTTGCTTTCTGTGTGCACATTACCCTGGTACAGAGATGATCACTTCTTTGACACTCCTACCTTAGCATTCAGTTGAACATTGTCAGTTCTCAGTTATTATAGGAACATGGCTCAGGGAAGGGCTTTTGGTCCCTTGTGACCAGCATTCAACTGTTGCTGCTCACCCTGAAGCTGATGCATGAAACATTGAATAAAACCCCTTCCCAGCCTCTCCAACAAACCAATGCTGTTCTGAAAGAACTCAGACCAACACTGAGCATGTTTTAGAGAGACAGAAAGAAGATTGCTTTTGCCCTGCCTCTCCACATTTATGTTGAAAGAGCAGCAGCCAAATAAACCCCAAAACAGCACACAGGATCTCATGTTTCTCTTGCAAACGAGTCTGCAAGCCACACAGAAGTCGACCAGGTCCCTGTAAGCAAAGACAAAATCTGACCTCTTTTAAGAGCAGCATGGCCCTCCTGCAGAAAGTTTAGCAGAATTGACAAGTGAATCATCCCTCCTTTCTCTCATCTCCCTCCTGCCTCAACACTGAACTGCACTGAGAAAGCGAGATGTCTGGAAGACATCGCCTGGATCACTGCAGTATCTTGTCTGCCTCCAGGCTCTGGCATCAAGTAGTGATCAGTCTCCTTCTCACAGCGCCCTGCCCTGCAGAAGCAGCTTCCAGATGTGACCTTGCACCTCTTCACAGCTACTCGTGTCTATGAAATGTCTAGAGGTTGGCCACTCACCACATCTGCAAGGAGCCCTGTGATGGAGATTCCTGGCTTGCATCACCCCATCTGATGTCCTTGTCATCTCCCATCATGTTTCCAAAGTGATGGAGGCACCAGGAGTTTAGACGGTGTCCTCTGCTGTGACATGGATTCATCATTTCACTATTTGTTGGGAAAGGCAGCTGTGTGCTGCTCGTGGAAATGTAGCCTTGACTGACTAGCTAAAAATCAGAGGTGACCTACCTGTACAACTTACTGCTTGGGAACAATGTGACAAACTTCATCTTTCTTCACTGCCAACCTCTAAGGTTAGAGAGGGCCATTACCTGTCATGGTGGGGAGGAGAGAGACAGGTCTATGGATGTGTCTGTCTGTGCGTGCAGAGGGGCAGATGAGTGGGCATGCTCTTATTCTTTCTTTCCTACTTCTTTATATTGATTTTCAGTGGCTTGCACGCTTGGAATGCAATAAGGGAGCAATTCCCTTCCATGATGGCTAGTAAACATTGCCTGTAACTTTATTCTGGGTCAGGAAAGTCAGCACTTAAAATTAAAAGTGGTTTCAGAGGAAGAAAGCTATATTTTAGGAAATTCCAGCTGGGGGTTCCTTGCTACTGTACTTGATTTTAGAATCCAGTGTGTCGTGTCATGTCACATACGCCTTTAAAAAAGCATTTAACTGATATATATTCTCATCTACTCTTTACTTGCAATATTTCAAGCAGAAAGTATTTTTTAAAAATCAGTTCCCTGGCTCCCTGAATTTGCAGCAGAGGCCACAGAGTATAAAGTGGAAGGAGTTGAAATTAAGCCCAAGGGAGTGAGAAGTGCACTGGAGAGAAAGGCTCATGTGACAGATGCTTAAAGACATCCATAGCTTAAATCCGGTGCTCTCTGCCTGAAGCCAATGGAGCTGCTTTTGTACTTAAGATGAACAAACCCGGCTTAGGTGCTAGGACCTTTATCTCCAAAACAAAATGCATTGTGCTGGGGTTCTGACCGTGATGCCCACAATCTGCTTCAGATCAGGGATCCAATCAGCCAATGGCAGATTTCCTTTTTCCTTCCCTTTTCTTCCCTTCCATCCTGGAAAGCCCAGAGGGTTCCTTGAGATAGGAAAGCAAGCCCAGACTGTCCATTTGGGGAATAGGGGCCGTTGCTGGCATGTGACTTACAGATGTGTCTGTAAGACAGGACCCAGCCAGCAAAGGCTCACTTCCCAAGCACTGGGTTTTTGTCCTGAAAGTTTCCTTTTGTGGCACAGGCTCTCACAGCCAGAGTTTCACATGCAGTTAAACATCCACATGTAAAACACAGCTTGTTACATTTTTAGATGGGCGGGCAGGTGTTTTACAGTGCTCTGCTGCCAGCACTGTCAAAGCAGAGTGCTGCTACGGAGCATGTAGCCTGGGACAAGGGGCCACGGGGTGCTGCTGCATTGGGTGCTTCTCACTTTGCAAAAGCAAAACCACAGCATTTCCCCAGATCTCCAGCACCAGCCTGCTGCAGAATGTCCCTGGTGCTGAAATATCCCTGGTGCAGAAATGTCCCTGGTGCTGAAATGCCTCTGTCCGCTCTGCCGTGCTCTAGTCCACCCTGCAGTGGGACTGTCACTGCTTTGTCAGGTCTTGGGGATGTCTGTGGCTGGAAACCACGCTGGGGAGATGAAGGGAGCCTGGACAACTTGAGAGGCGGCAGGAGGCAAAGCTTCTCGGCCCTGAACTCTGCCTGGTTGCCCGGTGCTGATGGATGCCCAGCCCAGCCCACGCTGATGCTTGCCCTCCCTGCTCTAGCGTGACATCTACAAGTGGTGACAAGCCCCCCCACCCGCCTCCCTATGAGGCCACCCCACAGGCTGGGAAATCCAGATGCACTGCGAGCTTCAGTCTCCTGAAAAAGAAAGCCCAGGGACTCAAGACAACTAAGTGCCACCACTCAGGCCAAAGGCATTTGTGTTAGGTTAGCTCTGCACTGGACCAAACGGCTGGATCAAAGGGAAGCAGAAAAGCACACAGACAGACAAAGGGAAAGATGGACAGTGCTGGTTTCCCACTGCAGATCTCCTCCTTCTCCCTCCATAGAACCTCTGGGTGAGTGACACTCAAGCTGCTGCAGCTCTTGCTCCATCCCTGGCCTTGGCTCCCTGCATTGCCCCTGGTGTATCTTCTCCAGCCATAGTAAGGACCTATGAAAGCACAGCCATCAGTACAAAGAGTTCATCTGAGCACCTTCCTGAGGCCCCAACCTGCTCTCAGTGCCCATATTGCTATTTCCTGCTGACAAATTACAAACTGGGACTTAAGGGCTAAGGGCTTGCTTAAGCAAGCGGAGTGTTGCCTTCTTTAAGAAAGCAAATCGGTAGAGTGGTCATCAGCAAAAGATCTCCATATCCCAGACCGTGATTCCTAAGCAATTCTCACACAGTAGCTGCTTACAGTACACATCATTTTTCAGGCTGCCACTGTTACTCAGTCTCTATCTAAGCAGTCATGCAACCAGCAACACTTTCAAACAATGGTCTATTGATTACTTGCTTCGTTAACAATGATCCAATTCTCTGGAGAGGTTTATTACTCTTGTTTTGTGTTATTTTGTGCCTTATTATTTGATTTTATCATTAATGGTTACACTTGCATTTCATTTCATTGTGTCTTACCTTCTTGGGAGGAATTCTCACTGCAGTCCACAACCGTTCATAAATAAATGTTTACTGGCAGAAGGCACGCATGTAATGCAGGGCTATAGACATGTTTTCATCCTGATGACGCCGTCGTAAATCAATTAAATACATGATTGATTGGGGTAAATTTTCTTGTGCCTTTGGATTTCACATCGCCCAAGTAAGGCCAAATATATCTAATAATATATTATTCATTTCGTGATTGCCTCATGATATCTATAGCGAGAACTGCTCTGCACACAGCTGAGACAGGAGCAAGGGCTGAAGCAGGTACTGGCATATCCTGCAGCTCCGATCCTACACAAAGCACAGAGCCCATCCCAGTGGTGCTTTAACTCCTTTAGGCAACATTTGACTAGAATTCCCTGTACCGTAGGATAAAATAAATCGAAAGGGCTCTCTACACAGAGAAGTTCATTTAGATTAAGGTATAGTGTGCATTTACCATGGAATAGCTTTTCTTAATTAATTCCCTGTCCAGTTGCTCTTTTTTATTTTCTGTCAGACTGCTATAGCTCGAATTAGATTAATCAACTTTGGATATTCTTGCTAGCTATTACCTTCTCTTATTATTAAGCATTATTAATATTAGTTATTAGAAATTAATGATTCCAGAATAGTTGTATCCGAACAACACTGGATTGTGTCTGCTGAGCAGAAGTAAGCATTTCAGTTTAAAAATGAGTTAAAAAATTTTCTGTCCTAATATTCTCCCAATTTAAAAAATCTTCTGTAGTTAAAGCAAATCTCTTTGTAACAAAAGCATATTCAGAAGCCATTATTTAGCACACAGCAGTGAAAAGGAAATGAGGTGCAAACAATGAGAGCCTGAAAAGGCACAGACTAGGGACAGGACTTTGCATCCCCATCTTCCACAGTCCCATCCAGAGCTTCATCCCAAACCCAGAAATGTCAGCATGAGCCCTATGGGATCTGCCTGCAGACCGGGAGAGATGCACTGTGCCATCCAAGAGATCTTGCTACATCTCCATGTGTGCAGATACAGGCAGAGAAATAATGCACATGCTGTGTGCTTAAATATAGATTTACAGAGACAGTGTGCATAAATCGGGATAATTTATACAGTGTCACAAATACAAACAGCAACTGCCACCCCTCTTTTTTCACAGACTCGTACACACAAATGCACCTCAAGTATGAATAATGCAATGACAAAGTGAGATGCATTTGTATGGACATCATTGGTATCAGCAGTTAGGAATAATAGTTGTCTAATTGTAGTCTTTCATTGTGTGCTATGTCAAAGCGTGGGCGAGTAATTGCAATCATCAAAACCCTTTCAGAGAGTGTGCAAAGCCCCGACCCCCATCACCTGCCATCAAGCCTATCTGATCCACCACACACATGCACTTACTGGGCAGATGAATTAGCTAGAAGGACTGCTCTTGTTCTTTTTTTTTTTTTTTTACTATTATTTTCTCTTTTGTTTAGTGTTTTCCTTCCCTCAAGGTTGTGTCTGGGTTGTGAGGAGTTATTAGGCTTTTTTTGTTATTATTACTATTGGTTTTCTTATTTTTCAACATGTACATGATCACTTTTTGGGGAAGATAATTTAGACAACAGACATCAACAATTATACAAAATAATATGGTAACCAGCAACTGAAAAAAAAATAATAATAATTGATTGATTCTTATGGGCTGCTGAGTGTTACAATTTGGATGTCTATTAAAATCCTTGTAATAGACATTGGGAGAAAGTGGGAAGGAGGAGAAGGGAAAGAGGGAGAGCAAAATCTGCTCTTTTTCAAATATTAGTCATAAGATGGAATAGAAGACAGTTTCAGAATGCAAGTGGGACTGATTTGCATTAACATAATCCCATTTCTAGTATTATTTTATTAATATAAACATCTTGGCCCTGGGAATGCCCGCTGGATAATACAAACCTACTATATTTTGCATTGAGTTTAGGGGAAAATCAGAGAAAGCGCTAAAAAAAAAAAAAAAGAGCCTATTTGTTATGTTCATTCTGAATTGCCTGCTGTACAGTACCCGACTCAAGCAGCAGATTTGATTATCAAATACAATTAAGGCCTGTTTTTGTTGCTGTGGAGTACCATGTAAGAGCATATTGTGTATATCTGTCTACAAGACAGCAATAGCACAGTCATGTGGGCTACATTCTCTGTCTTACTGCTGGAAAGTAAGTAAGTAAGATTTACTCTGCTTGACCCTCTTGCAGTGAGGCAACCATCTCACTGCTGTAACAACAACTGCTACAGAGAACATGTCTTGTTTAAGGAGTGCATATCTTCATGGGTAGATACCTGCTTTAAGCCTTCATAGAATGTCAGCCCTGTTGGCTTTTTTCTCTCACTTTGTGTGATAGATCATATTTTTTATTATCAGCACCCAGTACCTTCATAGATTTGGCAGGCTGTGTGGTTTTTGCTGCAAGCATTTGCTGTTGCTCAAGGACACATGAGTGGCAAACATCATATTGGATGGGAAATATGTGTGCGTTCAGACTTCTGTACTAAGACAGTTTAGAAGGCCATGTAACTAATCTTACACAAGAAATAGCAAAGTCCTTTTGTCTGGGCAAAATTCAAGCAAAGGGGAAATTATACTAGATACACGGAAGAGGGTCCTCATGGTGAATTTCATGGACCATGGAGCCTCAATGGAAAGAGATGTATCTTAACTTAAAAAGAGGATAGGCAAAATGGTGAATATTCTGCATGAGGATGTCCCATGTATCTAGAGACCCACATAACCTCAGAAGACTTTTTCATCTCTGCTTGCTGTGAGGCATCTTCATAATGCTGACATTTGTGTCTTTTCTCTGCTTACTCAGAACTTGCTGCTGTGTGTGGACAAAAGAAGGGGGTGTGCCAAAATGCATGTATTTTATGACATCCAAAAGCAATCAAAATGGTATCAAAAGAGACACTGCAAAATACATGACTGGAAAAATTGCAGATCTTGATGATTTGGTTTTGGGTTTATTTATTTATTTATTTACCAGGGAAAGATATAGCCACTCCTGACATTACAACAGAAGCCAGGTCTCAAAATCAGAAGAGCAGACGTCTGGTCTTATTCTTTTCACAGAGTTTGGGGCAAGCTGCTTGGAGTGGAGTACATCTCTCTTACCTTCTGTCTTCTAAAGGTTAGGTAGTTATTCCAAGCTTGTTGTCTCTGTGTTTTGACAGTCAATAAAGAAGAAGATGGGTATTCCCACAGGTTCTTTAATGCACTCCTAAGACAGGTGAGAATGAATCATTTCATGGAAATTCACCAGCATCTCTCTACATTTCTTGTAGAGTCTGGCCAGCTGGTTTTAAATAAGTTCATACATAACAGTTAGAGGAGAAAAATGACTCCCTTTGGATCACACTCCCCTTTCTTTAAAAGAAATGGGGAATTCACTTTAACTTCAGGAAAATCTGAATTTGAAGACCTGTAACTAATTTCTTGTCATCTTAAAAAGTTTTGAATTGCCACTAAAAGAAGTTTAATCTCTTCTGATAGAATTTCAAAATAACCTCACAGTAAGGATTTGTTTCCTTATTATAATCCTTCCTGAGGATTAACTGGAATATACCTTTAGTTTAACAAAAGTAGAAATCAGAAAGAGCTGCTACTGACTTCCATTTTCCACTGTTCTCTGCCAGTAAAATTTGGTCTGTATGTATTGAAATAGCCAGCAAGCTATTTTCTTAAGTGGTTATTATCCACATGCTAATGAGTGCTGAGAGAGACAATTTTTCAGGCAAAAATATTAATTTTTCATGATTCAGACATTGGGCACAAAAATAGTGGATTTGATGAAACTTACTGGGTAGGTTTCTGAGATGGATTTTTCAGGATGGACTTTTTGCATCAGCAGGCACTTCCACATACAAGCCATATTCTTATGGCATGAGAGACACCTGAGCTGCTGACTTATTGTAACAGCTGTGCTCATGGGAATTTCAAAGGGGAAAGGGTGATGTTGTCAACTCAAGCATTTGTGAAAGGTTATGGTCCAGAACATTTCAGTCCAGAACTGAAATAACGTACAAAATCTTGACATTTTCTGCTAAAAGCAATTCTGGTTTTCCATCTCATCCTAATTAAAATGGCGCTGGGAAATCTATGTCATAGGGAAGGATGATACCATGCAAGTGCTTTTACGGAGACCAGTAAAAAGCTCCAAACTTTCTAAAACTTAGGGATAGTATGAGAAAAAACAGAGAGAGAAAAACAGAAAAGAGAGCAGAGGAAACTGCGAAAAGAGTTTCATAGCAGTGGTTTCAAAATACTGTCAGTCTCAGTGCTGTCAAAACTGTAAGAGAGCATCATAGTAAGGGGGACAGGTTTTGGAGGAATTTCAGGGAACATCCAGAGATGGGATTGCAGCTCTCTTTAAGGAGCTCCTACCATGTATGAAAGGGCAACATGGGAGAAAACAACGAGATGCTTGTCTGAAAAATTCAATTACTGAGTGATAGAGGATGTTATCAGAGGATAACCAAAGATGGGAGCTGGCATTTCAATAGCAAACAAGAGATGTTAGGTAGAAGGGAGATGGGCTGTAAAGAGCCTTTCAGAGATCCCTGTATGGACATTGAACCATAACAGCCACTCATCAGTGTTATAAAACTACAGCAGCAGTATCCCCAGGCTGAAAAAGACTCTTCTTGGCAAGCTTGTGTACCACGCCATGCCATCGGATAGAGCCCATCCTATTGAAAACTGAATCCCTTCAAGTTCCCTGGAACAGCAGCAGCTGGAGGGGAAATAACAGTAAAATTCTATGGCTGTAATAAAACGCATTAGCCATCTGAACACTCATTTCAATCAAATAATGCAGCCTATTCATATTTAAACAGGAAATATTGTTTAATGTTTATGGTAATGATCAAATCAAATTTTAAAAATTAAACACAAAATTAAACATTAAAGTGAGGTTCCAACATTTGGCACTTGGGACGCCATTTCCAACCCACAACTGATGGCTGCAATCAGCAGGTTCTATACTCTTACCCTCCCTCAGTAGAACTTCTTGAGGAGAATGCTGGGAAGGGTCACTGAGGGGCTTTAGTGTCACACCAGTGACCACATTTGATGCAGGCTAGCAGGTCTGAAGTTGTTCATTCAGGCCAGCTTCCACTTCCTTTCCCTCAGCTTTCCATGGCTGTGGGAGCTAATAGCTATTGAGTGGGAAGAGAAAACCCAAAGGAAAAGTGCTTTCATCTGGAAGGAGTGAGATGGGAGTTGTCTTTCATCCAAGTGGAAGGCATTCATGTGTCCCCACTGAAATATTTTGGATTCAAACTCGTTCCCAGAAAGAACAGGGAGAAGTTACTGAGTTTTTTTCCAAAGCAATGTTCAAATAGAAGTTAAAAAAAAAAAAAAAAAAAAAGTCACTGTGAAGCTGAAAGATCTCACGCTTACATAACAGTCATTCTTCCACAGGACAACAAAATGCAGAATAACACACGCTCGCTCTTTACATACTGTCCCCTAGGGGCAGAGCACAGCAAGTAATACACACCAGCAACACACACTTTTCTGTATGGATAGGAATTGGTGTAAGGCTCCTGGTTTTGAGAAAGGTAGTGCCACTTTACACCAGCAGAGGAACAAGCTCAGCTGATTAATTTAAGGCTTTGATCGGGTTGGCCAAGTTTGTGTTTAATGAAGACCTTGGAGTGATGGCTAACAGTTAGGATATTGCTTTTAGAGCATAAGTTGTGTCAGAGCCAGGAAACTTCTTTTTCCCACATCGAATCTGCAGTGATTTTATTGATGCTATGCCTCACAGTTCTTCTCCAGTTCTCTCCATTTGAAGTCAGCAGAAAAGTTTGAAACAAAAGTAAGGTTTGAAACAAACCCATTGTCTCTAATATCTCTGAGATACTAAGCTCTGGACCTCATTCATGCAGTGAGCCTGTGCTGTGGTTTCTTTTGTGAAAAGGCTCAACTCTTCCTCTTCAGTTGCATCTTTCAAGGGAGCATATCCCCAGTGCAAATTAATATAAATTAGTATATTTCATAAAAATTAGTATAAATTAATATTGAATTAGCGATGCTTTGGACTGCCAGTGAATTGTGTGTTTATCCTTAGAGCCAAAAAGCTCAACACAAAAGGCAGAATCATTCTATCCCCCATCCTGTCATCTGCTTACCCAACAATTTACTGAAGGGGAATTCTCAGAAAATTCTATATTATGAAAATTAAATATAAAGATTGAAATAATTAGCTGGGACTGTACATCAAAATGGCAAGATTTACCTTAGCCTGTTACTACTGGGCTCAGCCCTGTAACATGCACTTTAAATTGAATTGGTAACCTATAAGAGATTGTCAAGAATTTCATTTGTTTTTCTTGACATACATATGTACAATTGGTAGAAGTGTATCTTAGTAGTTCTCTACGGTGCTATGTCTGTAACTAGTTATTGAATTCAAAAGTCAAGTTCAATCTGTGCAGCATCCTGATCCAACAGCAGTCCAAGTATCTTCACTTCTAGCCACCTTTCATCTCACCTGCTTGATCTAAACCACCTTCCTCATTGCAAATGCTGGGTTTCAACTTTTCTTAATTAACCAAGACTATGTTAAGGGTGTAAAGGAGGATATTTCCTTGTATCATCCTTGTATCCAGCATGTGTTTTGTGTTAGAAAATACAATTTGAGTTGCTTCTTGAGAACTTGATGAATATTATGAGGACTTCTAAAACAAGAGATGTCTTTCTAGGCTTAGGGGGAAGGTCTTAACCTGTACTACATTAACTAGTTCTAATATCATTTCAATTTGTGAATGTTTCCATTATATCATGCTGATGAAATCAGTGATCACATAGAGAACATTCTGTCTAATGATTTTCAAGCAAATAGCACTTCCTGACCTTCTACTGATTTAACAAAGTTGTTCTCTAAATTTGCAGCAAACTTTATTGTTCATAGGCACATATTGTAAATATATCTTGAAAATTGGGTTATTTTTCCCCATTGAATCAAAAAAAATCTTACAATATAGGTATTTATTCTCCACTTCCATCTGCAAAGATCTTTTGAATTTTCATTTCTTCAAAGCAAATAGACCTCAGACTTTCCTTGGGAAGCAGACATCGTGTGTCAATCTAAACACCTGATGTTTTCTCTGTAAACATTCCTCACGGAAACTTTTGGGGCAGCTCTTGGAAGGAGAATGTCAGAAAGAAAAACCCATTTTCTTTCATTTCTACCTACCCCACTACCAATATCATTCTGTCTTGCATCTGTCTTAGCCCACCAAGCGTATGGCTCATTTTTATTCCTCGTTGCTGCCAATACCAGCTGCAGCCATAGGAGATGGCTACAGTTTGCCACAGTGAAACACTCTGCTGAGGACAGTTCTCTGCAGGGTGCTGCTGTGATCACCCATTCTCAGAAGCACTGGTTCACTCTTCCCAGGGAACACAGGAATATAATATAAGTACATAAGAACAATTATAGCCAATCATATCAACGATCTGTTTCACACGTATCTCATCTCCTAGAGTAGTCAATCATAAAGTGTAGGGAAAATTACAAAAGCAATGATTTCCTAGCTTCCTGCAGCTCAGGGATTTCCTGAGCCAGAAGTACTTTCTTTGTATCAGTAGCTTTCAATGAATTTTTCTTCCATGAATTGTGCTGTTGTTTTTGAGCTCGTGGGGATGTTTTAGATACTGGTTTTGCATCACTGACATTTCTCATTGCTTAAGCAGGACCATTTGTCCCCAGAGAGAGTAGAAGTTAATCAGAGAGCCTGAAGACTGGCAACTTGTGCAATCATGAAATAACGCATTGAGGTCTCTTTTCAGTTTCCAAAATGCAGCCAGGTAAAGACTAGACATACAACATGGCAATTGCAAAGCAAAGAACAAGGCATCCTGCTCAGGCTGCAGAAAATAGTGGTGGTTACTGGATATTACTACACAAAGCAAAACCTCAAATCACTGTTGATTTAACATTAATGGGCAAGCTCAAAACTGCAGGAGTTCAGTAGCTGTTCTCAGGATAACAGAACTGCATGAAGGGATCCTCCAAGGAGAGTCAGAATGGACAGATGAACCAATGTCTTCTTCCAGGCACACTTCTTTGCACAAGTGAGAGGCACAAGAAAATGAGCACAAGGTTTTAGGAAGGTTCTGTGGCATCTTTACCCCGTGCAAGAACCATGTTCAAAAGCAGTGTTTCTTAATAGCCAGTAAGCACTGAAGGTCACAAATATCATAGGCCATGCCTATATGGTTCCTGAACAGCACACTCACAGCAATGAAATGCTCTTCAGAAGAGGTGGATACTATCACATTTTGTTGAAAGGGTTGAGTGTCATGGGTTCTTTTTCCCTTCCTCCCTCTTTCCTTGTTCAGCTTTTAAGTTGCTTGAGATGATCAGTATTTATGTGAAAGTGAAACAATATTGAAGTATTCTGAAGGATCTTCACAAACAGATACGTGTGCAAACAAAGGCGGTGATTAGAATGGGATGCAGGTCTGGAGTTGTCTGCTATGTCAAGACATGTATTTGTGTCAACCTTACTTCTCTCTAAGACATCCTTATTTCAGGGCTACCTGGGAAATGCAGCACAGCATTTGTTGTTTACAATTTTTTTACTTTTTTTTTACTTTTTTCTTTATGGACTCCCTCGGTTCCCATAACAATGTGGCAATCAACAGGGATATGTGCAGTAGCATGATTTTCCCTTTACCAGTAAATCTATGCAGATATTGCAACCCACCTCAGGGCATCTTTTAAACTTAGGGAAGAAATGCCAAGGAAGGAATCATGTGGCACTGCATCCAGAGCTTGCAGCCATCTCCCACCTCACCCTGGAGGCTTCTTTCGATTTTTCTCTCTTTCTTCTCTCTTCTCCTCTCCTTTAAATATACTACCAGAATGATAAGTGAGTGAAGAGGGTATGTGCTGCCTTCAGGGATCCTGAGCTGTGCCCAGCAGCTGAGGTCCATCCCCACAGGACAGCAAACAGGAGAGAGCTCAGGGACGCGTCCTGCTTTCAGATGTGCCCACACATCTGTTACTGGCCTCAGCTGGGAACTCCCTGCAGGCACAGCTGAGAGGTGGATTTTAAACTAAGTCTATATTAAAATTAAAAAATAGAGCGTGGCAGAAGAAAAAGAGAGCCCAGGACTGCACATGTTCAAGGGGGCAGCGTGGTGGGAGCCCAAGGCAGTATTTGGCTTTGAATAACTCACAACCATCTGTCCTCAGGGCTCACTACCCACACAACTGATGTCTTTACCCAGGAATTTACAAGGAAGGAGGGACATATCCTGATCTTTGCTGGAAAACTGAGCATCTCCTTGGTTTATCTTTAGATGCCAAGGAGGAAATGCAGGCAGACAGGTTCTGCCCCACTGACTTCCATAATAAAGGGCCAGAGGTCTGGAGGGGTGCCGGAGTGTGGGCGTCATCACAGCCTCCTGCAGAAGAGGCCTTGGGGACCATTTGGCATCCAGACATCTCTGAGCTGCAGGGGAGATGTCTTCCCCAACTGAAATGGAAACTAGCTCTGGCCTTCAACATCAACCCAGAATGCCCCTATGTGATGACCCTTATACAATCCAATTACCTTTCCAGTGGCTTGGGGGATGCTCTTTTTTATTTTTCTCTGCTGCATCATGAAGGGCAATATAAATAATATTCTTATGAAGGTTGAACAACCATCTACTGAGGAAAGTGGGTGAAATCTGACACTGCTTGACATGAATATACTGGTAGTATAAAAAAGAGTGTGAACCTCCAAGTCTTCCAGACAGACACCCAGTCCTTGTGTGCATAGACACAGCCTGGATTTAACCAGCTGAAAATATCTTTGTGAATCTTAGAACAGTAGAAAATATTATAATACACAAGTTTCACTAAAAACAATCATCAAGACATTCTGCTGGAGCATCACTGCCATAAACAGAGGGAGCCCATGGAGATGGGCACCCTGTAAGGAACAGAGTAGAGCAGAACAGAAACAAATAGAATAATCAGAAGGAACGTAAATGAAAACAGAAGTCCATCTTTAAATGCTTAGCTAATACAGGGAGAGACAAAGTAACTCTTTCAAAATATATGGCCCTACGTAGTACCTTTATTATTTTAAGGAGAAAAGGTACCACCAAGTTCCTCTGTAGAACCCCACTGACTCTGACAGCCCACTATACAAAAGCATTAGCACTGACTGTCACCCATGTTTGCCATGTGTCATCCTCTTTTGTACACTGCTCCTTACCCACTGGCAGGTTGACTTTTTATTAAGGTAAAAGTAAGCTGAACAGTCCAGATGTGGGTGCTTGAAAGACCCTCTCCTTCACAGCAAGCTCAGTATTCTCAGTTTCAAATCAGGCTGACATTATATCAAAATGTGTTTCTCGCCAGTGGGGACAACCACAGATTATTTACAAGATACAACAGGAATGTCACACTAAATGAAGACAAAAGATGTGCAGGGAGCGTAATTGCTGTTTGAGCCTTCTTAAGAACTGCTTATTAAGGAAATTGTCTTTTTAAGCAGCAAGCAGCCACCAGAATCAGCCATGCTAGATGCTAGGGATAGGATCTCACCTGCTAACAAACGCCATCTACTGATAATGGTTCTCCAGTGGTAATAATGCAGATCTAGTGAACATTTTAATAATAAATATCACTGCATACATTTATCATATCCCCTATTCAAAGGATTGATTTTCTTTTACCAAGAAGAAAGTGTGAAGCCCCCAAGAAGCTCTTTCCTCCATGTGTTACTGTAAGCAAAGGGTTTCCTGTCATCTGCATTAGTGAAGAAAAGCGGTGGTGAATCTGCTGGATTCCAGTCGCTATGGTGTTGCTGATTCACAGTGTGAACTTGGGGAGTTATTTCAGTGCTTTGAGTCTCAAGTTCACCATCTGTAAAATCAAGATAATTATATTTACAGTGCTTACCTCATAGAGCTGCTGTGAAGATTAATTAACGCATATATATTTACAAAGTGCTTTGAGATCTTCAGGTGAAACCTGCTGCATATGTGCAAAATATTATTTCTCCAAAATATCTTGAAACCTCAGGAGCTGTAAAGCCTCACCGGCTGTCACCACATTTTTTAATGCTTTTGGTCTTTCTTTGCCTAAGAAATTTGTTATTTAGATAGCAGTTGTATATTATATTGGTGGTGGAATACTTCACAAATCACTTTTCCCAGTTCCTTTTGACATGTTTTCCTTCCTATGCAAGCTGTACAAGCAGATTATGTGTTTGTCAATCAGTAACCTTATACTGTTATTAAGATACATATTTTGAGAATTTCTTTTTACCTCTATAGATTTTATCACAAAGAAAATTACTGTGTTTATTTAATACCAGTTTTTCCAGTTGTGTTGGTTGTTTGCGATTGGTCAGATAAAGTATGATACACATCTGTACCACTTCCAGCATAACACACCTGCAGGCACAGTTAAGGATCAGAGATTATGTGTGTTTAATTTATATGTTCTTGGTGAGATTCAGCTCTCTTAAATTTAGCCATCTGAATATTAACTGTTGAGTCTAAAGTAGTTGCTCAAACTTACTTTATACTTAGTTGAAAGAGATAGGCATTTGCCCACAGCAGTTTGCTCAACCTTTCTTAGATAACTGTTGATAGGATGAATCAGCCTGTCGAGGCACAAATACCTCTGTTGACTGTGAAGGGATGTGGGAGTGATGTACTCAGATTCAGATGTCTGATGTTATATTAAAAGGCTGATTCCTGTTCTGTAGCCCCTAATGACACTCCTTACCGTGGCAGGAGAAGCAGGATTACACTGAAACAAAGGATGGCTTGTTTGAACAGTAACAGAGCTCCAAACTGGGACACCAATCTGTAGGTTTGCAGATGCGGGCATCAATATGAGGGTGAGGAGTCTTTGTTCCCATTGCAGTCAACAGACATCTTGGCAGTGTAGCATGGAGGCTGGAGGTCAATGCAGCTGGCCAATACATGTGTCCACTATATGGTAAGAGGAATAGCTTGCTGTGCTCCCCTAACTGTACAGTGCTCTCTGTACTGGTTCTGGCAATCTAAATGGTCAGTCTATACATGTAGAGAGAAAAATGGGGGTGTTTTAAGCTGCAACATAACTCCAGAAATGTGATTTCATTAAGAAGATGAATACTGAGTTGTTTGATACAGACAGATAGTGAATATGCCACACTTCCTTCCTATAGCCAAACAGCAATGGCTTCTGCAATATTGAAGTCTGTAAGCGATCAGTGTTTGTACATCAGCTTCAGAGAGTGGCAGGATTTGATAACACAAAACCCATACACATTTACCAGTTCTTATCTCTGCCTATTTCAGCTATTCTATAATTGCGCACTTTAGTTGTATTGTGTCTACAGTTCCCAAATTGTGGTATTTCCACTTCCTTTCTTTTAAGACAATTCTCCAGTCTCGAGAATTCAATGCCAAGAAGCCATTCAGTTGAAATTTTCTTCCCTAATTTCCCTCTTACATGCAGTTAAAGCTCTATGAATCACATCATTCAATTCTCCCATCTCTTACAGATACACCTCCAGATAGCTGCCACATCCATACACACAAGCTTTCTTTCTAATGTTTGCTATTAATAACATTCATACTTGCCACCTTCAGAAAATTTCTGTATCTGAGATCTATTTACACATTCACACACCTATATACACAGATGACTTGTAATCACATGTATTCAATGCATACATAGAGAAAGCAAACAGGTAATGTATATCTAAGAATATTCATATATCTTGCCTAATTCATATATCTTGCCTAATTCAGTGGATTATTATCCACTATCACCTGCCTGTATATGCATATTCACACACAGATGTATGCATATGTATATACATATATATATATATGTAGTTATATATATAAATTTACATTGGAGACTGGCAGAAGGATTCTTTTGATTTTCTCTGGACATCTGATGCTCCTTAAGGCAGTTGTCATTCTACATTAATTTGTCTTGTTCTGCCTCAGCTCACTCCTTTTTGTCTTAAATGCCATATTACAAAATGTTACAAGCCCCTCGCCTCCTTTGGCATACCCAGAATACACTTGGTCATGTAGGGAAGCATGCCATGATCCTTCCTGACACATGTCAGCAAACATCTCATCAGGGGCTCAGCTGTGTCACCCCCAATGATACTGCATGTTAAGATCAGTCCTTGGCTACATTACACCCTATCCTGCCCTTAGGCAAGGTGGGAAGGGCTATGCTAATTTGTTCTGACCCTATGAGATTGAGGGGGGGGAATTGCCTTCATCTGGTGCAGTGTTCTAGATCTGCTGAACAGAAACCAGGGTGCTGCACAGAAACCCTTCCATTACATTTACAAGATGGCAGAATGCGTATGTGCAAGATGCATACATTTGTATGCATATGTAGTGAGAAAGTAAGTTACAAAGGTTATATGAGTGACTCACCTGAACTTATTCTCAGCCTACAGAAGGTCTTGCAGTATGTTCCAAAATACGTTTCCTATTATTCACTTTCTAGAAAGAAAGCAGGTTTTCTAGTTTTGCTGGAAGGTATAACTTATTCTACACAACCAGCCCCAGGAGCTCCTGCTCTTTCCTAGGACTTGCTCTCAGCCTGTGCAGAGCCTAACACTGAATTAAGTGGAACAGCAGATGAGCAAAGGGATTAAAGCATCCATCGTTCTCTGACTTGGCTCTGCAGTTCCACAGACACCTTCATGTTGCTTGCCCTACTCTAAAGGAGAAATGCAGGACTGGGTGCTGCAAGCTTTCTTCCTAGCACATTCATGTTTTTTTTCTTCTCTTTCTATTGCTTTCCTTCTTTCTATTTATTATTTTCCTGCTTCAATCATGCTTCACTAAACTCAGTGTTTGTTTGCATCTAATGCCAGATGACGTGCACAGGTTTGTGGCTTTAGGTTTCCCTAGCACGCAGGTACTGTATGATAGCTTCTTTGCTAGGCAAGAACCCAGGAGCTACTACCTCCAACAGAACCAGAGTCTTTTTTCTGAGCATGTGTGTGAAGTTAAGTTGCAAAAACATATCAGAAGAGAAACGAGGCACATTATACACCATTTTTAAAGCAACATTGGACAAAGAAGACATAAATTGAATCTGGTTGCCTGATTTGGATCAAGTTTTTCAGAAGAACCAGGTGCTCTAGAAGAAGCAGAAGGCAGTTTTAAGATAGCCTAGCACTAAACCAGTTTCTTGCCAGTTTTCCTGAATTAGATGCTGGCTTTCATCCTGTGCAATAGATATTTTGCCTCTCTCAAAGACTCAGAAACAGCTAGTCCTTGTGAAATGATTTCTAGCAGAGAAAACTTCTTTACACTGCATACCAAGACAAATGACTTCTGCAACTCAGGATGGTGAAGTAGGGGGTTGGTAGGATCTTAATACAAGCTGAGGAGGGACAGTGTTATTTGGTTATCAAAGGAAAGTTGAGTAGGTGGCACCAGATTTTGCTTGAAACTGCTTGGGTTTAAATGCACACAGACACAAACACATGCAATTGAGTACTTCAATGCTGGGGGAGTGAGGAGCTGTCAGGGCTATGTCATGGCAAAGGCATCCCATCAGCTAGAAGAGGAGATTTTCTGGGCCTTGGTTTGAGAAGCAGACAGATGACTGACAGGGGTTAAAAGCTTCCTGCTTTCTTTTCTGCATTGCCTCCTTGATGGTAAAGAGCTCCCCATCCCTCACACAGAAGGTGCTCTTTGATTTCAAAGTATTTTGCTGGAAATACTGTACAATCTATAAACCTACTGTAGCCCTCTGCAGAGATATCCAGCTGAGACTAATTCTCCATATCCTTAACTCATCAGCCTCTGATCACAATGCAGGTTCAATGTCCTAGAGGATCATTGAATTTAAAAAAAAAAAAAAAATACAAAAACAAACAAACAAACAAAAGACATAGAAAAAGAAACCAGAACAATTAGAACATTTTGTGGTGATGACAGATGTCAGACTGAATACTCTGGGCATACTAGTCCTCTGCTTAGGCACAAAGCAGACAGATTAATGTACCTTCAGTATCCTATCTTCATCACTCAGAGGACCTATCTCCACCACTCAGAGTTCAAAAAGAACTCAGCCTCCTTCACTATTGTGGTCTTCAGCTGCTGGCTGAGGCTGTCACAAGTGAACAGTCAGTTGTGAAACTCTGGGTGCTGTGTACACTCCTGAGCAAAGGACTAAACACTATGAGCCATCATGGCCTCAAACACTGGCAGCAAGTAGGGGAGAAATAAGCGAATAGTGAAGGTTTCCAAAGGAACCTCTGGTTTATCCAAACAAAAGAGAAACTTATGCTTCTCATTTGTTTTCCTGAAGACCACCATCTAGGCCAGTGGAAAGGGTGGTGGCACTCAGTTCTGAATCTGTGATAATATAATAAATGAAACAATGATAATAGCATTTGAGATTTTCTGCAAAGTCTGAGTTTGGTACTTAACTCTTCCTGGAGTAGGCTTATGTTCCCCGTAGACTTCTTTGCAAATCCCCTATGGGGAGATTAATTCTATTCATCATTTTTCTGCCTCACACTTAGAATCACATAATCATAGAATCCTTAGGGTTGGTCAGGACCTTTAAAGGTCACCTAGTCCAGCTCCCCTACAGTGAGCAGGGACATGCACAACTAGATCAAGTTGCCCTTGGCTTCACCCAGCCTCAACTTGAACATCTCCTGGGATGGGACATCAAACACATCTCTGGGCAACCTGTTCTAGTGCCTCACCACCCTCTCTGTAGAAGACTTTTTCCATACATCCAGCCTAAGTCTACCCTCTTTGAGCTTAAAGACATTTCCCCTTGTTCTGTCATCACAGACACTGCTAAAGAGTCTATCCCCTTCTTTCCTGTAGCTCCCTTTTAGATTCTGAAAGGCTGCTGTCAGATTACCTCACAGCCTTCTCTTCTCCAGCTCTCTCAGTCTGTCCTCACAGGGAGCTGTTCCATCCCTCGCATCATTTCTGTGGCCCACCTCTGGACATGCTCCAACAGGCCCACATCTCTTCTATGCTGAGCACTCCACATCTGGACTTAGTACTCCAGGTGAGGCCTTACTAGTGCACAGAAGGACAGGATCCCCTCCCTCACCCTGCTGGCTGTGCTGCTTTGGATGCAGCCCAGGATATGGCTGGCTGGCTGCAAGGGCACGTTGCTGGCTCATGTCCAGCTTTCCACCCACCAGTGCCCCCATGTCCTTTCCGGCAGGGCTGCATTCTATATTCATCCCCCAACTTGTATTGGTAGTGAGGGTTGCCTTGAGCCAGGTACAAGGTCTTGTGTTTGGATTTATGGAACTTCATGAGGTTCTCCTGGGCCCACTGCTCAAGACTGTCTAGGTCCCTCTGGATATTATCCCATCCCTCCAGTGTGTTGACTGCACCCCACAGCTTGGTGTCCTCAGCAAGTTTGCTAATGATGCACTTGACTCCACTGTCAACGTCACTGATGATATTAAAGAGTATCTGTCTCAGCACTGACCCCTGTGGGGCACCACTTGTCACTGATCTCCATCCAGACACAGAGCCATTGACCACCAGTCTCTGGATTCAATCCTGCAGCCGCTTCTTCATCCAACAAACAGTCCACTCATCAAATCCATATCTTTCCAATCTGGAGAAAAGGATGGTGTGGAGTACCCTGTCAAAGGCCTTACTGAAGTCCAGATAGATGACATCAGCGGCTTTTCCCTTGTTCACTGATGCAGTGACATCATCATGAAAGCCCACAGGGTTGGTCAAGCTGGATTGGTCATGCTGATTCTCTCATATCACCTTCCTGTCTTCCATTTGTCTTAACATAGTTTCCAGGAGGATCTTCTCCATGATATTTCCTGGCACAGAGTTGACACTGATAGGACTTAAACAGTCTGAAGAAAGGTGTGAGTTGGCTCCATTTATGTCTGTTTTCAGCATAGAGCTGTAACATCTGGTGAACAAAAGCTGGGACCTGTCATCCCATTGTCCAGCACTTTCTAGAGAGACTGCATCAGACTTTCCAGAAGATGTAGGGAATCATTCAGGTTTCACAGACTTAGGAGAATATGCCCAAGGTCTCATTGGTTCACTGAGCCAGAAGCTGAGAGATTATCATGACATGTGCTGCAAACACCTAAACAGATGAAATCTCAGCTCAAAAATCACGCCTCCTGAGCTTTGTTATTCAAATGCTTCTATGCCTGAAAATAATTATGCCAGACAAATATCGTGGAAACAACTTCTACTTAGCTAGGAGATGGTCTAATGGGCAGCAGTAAATTAGCAGCTGTGACTTAGCTCCCAAGTCCAGTTGTGAAGTTCCTGCCTAGTTGTTCCATTAATTGTTGCCATTTCCAAGTGAGGATGCAGTGGTTTGTATGTGCTGCTCAGCCTTCAGCAAAGTCAGGATGAGCTTTGCCAGCAAATGATGCTTCTGCCAGGGGAATACAGGTGCAGCTCAACAGCGCATGGCCTAATGTAGACTCTGACCCATTGAGTGTGATTAAATGGGTCTCGCTTGACTACAGCATAATATTAGAACCATTTTTTTGCACTTTGCAAAGCAAAACATTCAATTAAGAAAACAGAAACAGGAAATGAATAAACATTATATTTCTGTGTTTTTCTTCTATCACTTCATTCAGCTGGTTCTTCCTAATAAATAAGATCCAGACGGGATCTACAGGTCTTGGGACTGATTTTCTCTTATTATCATCAAGGGGAGTCAGCTTTGTTGTTAACCTTTCCATTTATTTAAAATGCCGTGGATTTCATATTCAATTTTTATGCTCCCTGTTTCTGATTGTTTCCTTGAAATGGGAACTTCAAGGACTTTGATAAATGGATTGAAAGGTTGCCTTATTTTTCTGTCACTTCTGCCTTCATGTCCTCTGCAAAATGCTGTTTTGCAAATCGTAAAGCAAGGGGCTGCAATAAGTATTCATCAGAGCAAGGCGCATAGGGCTGTAGGGGCATAGCAGATTAGATAGTCCCAGTGAGGGGCCAGGAGCAAGGGCTGATGGGAAATAGTTGTGAGCTGAAATTAAGACAAAAGGACACAGACTGGAAACCAGGGCAGTTTTTTATGAAAGGGTATCTCTTAGCCAAACACAGTTTTCCACTGCTGTGGTCTGCAGATGAGTGGTAGACCAGAAGCAGTGGAGAAGGGCCTTCATTGGGTTCATCAGACTGCTTAGTTGACTTATTTGGAACTCCATTACACTGTTTTTCTAGCAACTCCAATTGAAAGTGTGCTGATACAGGTATTTGTGAGGCTTGAAGGAAGGCTGATCCAGCTCTGCACAAACTGTCATCTAAAATGCAAATGATGTTTCTCCACCAAAAATGTCAGGATCACCATTGCTAAAGTGTTTGGTATTCCTTTGAACAATGCATTGCAAATAAATGTTTTTCCCAGAACAGGTTTTCATGAAATGAGTTACAGCAAATGGATGTAAGCACCTACAGCCCCTAACTCTTCATTCCAAGACAGCAGAGTCCCATTTGGGGAATGCTGCTTTCTAACAGCCCGCAGTAAAACTAGTAGAGCCTGCAGCCATGTGCTGCACTCCTCCAAGAATACAGCCAGGAGTGTTTCACCCCCTTGCCAGAGCTGGCATACATAGCTTCAGTTATACTCTCATCATTCTCCCCAGTCTAGCAAATTGCCCCAGTTCTCTCAATATTTTCCCCATTTAAGCTACTAGCATACCTAAACTGCACCCCTTTTTAGAACAGTCAAACACGAGGCTCACATAACTGAAGAATGAGAAACCCTAAACACTAAATAGATTATTTTCCTCCTAGATGGGCTGAAATTGGGTTTCTGTTCCTCTTGCTGCAGTCATTGTGCCAGATCCAACATAGGAAGGAGCCAGAGTTATCATATCACACTCTTGCCCCAGCAGCTGGCCATTTCGTGGCAGAGTTGGTCTATGACAAACATCCCCATGTCACCACATGTGAGGTCTCCGTGCAGAAGAAACATCTGTCTGTCCTGCTCTTCCTCTGCTCAGCTCCTGTATGTCCTCCAGAGCCCTTCACTGCTCAGACAGGTCTCAGCTCACCCAGCCCCACAACCCAGGACATCTCATGGAAGTGCTGAGCTGATGGTGACTAAGTCCACAGCCTGCAGTGCTTCACAAGAAACCATTTCTTCAGCACAACATGATGGCCCTTCATCGCCAGCGCTAATTCGACAATAGCTAGAGTGCAAAAGATCGTCTGAGCGGTTCAAAAGTGTGATTATCACACTTGTCCCTTCACACACCTCCATAAGGGCAGCCAGGAGCCATGTTCCTTCTAGTTCTGCAGTTTTCACTCCCTTTTGCTGTGTTACTATGGAAAATGAGGGAAATGTTCAGCTGCCAGCTCTGAGTCATCACCACCCTCCCAAACACAAATGTATCCTGGGCTGCTCTTTCAAAGGAGCTGCTGAGCGCACAGCCCAGTATCACCTTAGCTTTTAAGGTGGCTGCAGATTACAACTTGCAGCAGGAAGAATTAATACTATTAATATCCCCTGTTTCATTCCCCTGTTTACAAGAGACCTTTTCAAAGCACAGGGCCCAAAAGCACTTGACGCATTTTACTACCTACATGTTGCCAATCCGCAGCCTTGTAGGAATTTCACAGCTGTCACTGGTGCAGACTGAGCTCATCATTGCAGAGCAACAACATGGACAGACCTGAGGTTGTCCTGTCCCAAACTCGTAAATTAATCACTATTTGACAGAAAAGAATGACAGATCTCCAGCATTCCAGCTACCTGCATCAAATTCCAGAGCTGTGCTGACAGTACAGAGCCACCATTCCTCTTCTCTAGGGTACTGAAAGTGAGGTATAAACTTCCCTTTCTCCTTGCACTGCTCATCTGAGCCTGGCAAACTTACCATGCAGGCTAATGCGGCATCCAAATGGAAGTATCTGCAAGGGATTTCAAGCAGGCAAAGTGTAATCCTCCTAAGAACATGACTACCCTCTGGAGCTATGATCTCCTGTTTGTCATTATATGCATCTGTCTGCCTACCCAGCTATCCATTCACATAGTTACTCTTATTCTCAGTACAGCCAGAATACGAACACCTACAGTTTCATGGAAAGGGCAATGCATATTTGTTCACTGAAGGCCATCTTATATCATTTTGTTTAGAAAGTGGACCTTTTCGCTTACTTTCACTTCAGATGCAGCAGCCATCATCAGTTCATCCAAGCACCTCTGACCTTTACTTGCCTACGACTATTTTCTGCCAAATGTCCCCTGAAAGGGCCTGATTTTGTAAATACACTATTTGCTATAAGGAACAGTGAATTTCTTTGTCTTTGCTTTCTCCACTGGGGGTTCAGAGAATGTATGCTAGGGAGAGGCAGTGTCAGGAGGATCACACTGCCAAACACTGGGTTTGAGAGTGAGTTGAGCTGATCTGCATCAGGGTGAGATTGCTTGTAAGAAAAGGAGGGAGGCAAGGGGGAGACAGAGATGTGAGAAACTGCGTCACTTCCACAACTGCTACTGCTCAGGAGAAAGGAGCAAAAGAAATATATATCTGCCTGCCTATTAATTTAAATCTAGACCCAGGAAGAAGTCAACGAACTGTAATTTATGAGCTGTCAAAGCCTGAAAAATTCCTTTTGACACTGTATTTTCAGTTATTACATGCTTTCCAGCAACACGACAGCGTAATTCTGTAGGGAGCCTTCTAGTGAACAGCACAATGGCAGAGGGCAGTGGGGGCTTTCTTATTATCTTTTCTTCCCCCTTTCTTCTTCTTTCCCCTCTCCTTTCAATCATCCCCTGTTCCCTACCTTGCCGCTCATCCAAATAGCAGTGAGGAAGTAAATCAGCAGCAGCCCAATCCTGCCAGCACCTCAGTACCTCTGAGGCGGTACTCAGCACTGGACTGGATCTGGCTCTGTGCAGAGATTTCTGAGAATTCAAGAGGTGATGGGAATGGAGATGAGGTAGTGACCTCAACTCCACCAAAGACAAGGGAAAAAGTACTCCCACTCTACCATTTTAAATACTTCAGTTTGTTTTCCTCAGCACGTGCTAGGGATCCACCACTCTTTCTGGTGCACCTTTCAGATGGGTCTCTCTCACTGCACTAAAACTGATTGACAGCTGTCAGCCACTTCAGATCCCCTGATGTTGGCAGCACTGCCCATCTGGTTCTCTGATCTACCATGAAATGAACCAGAGCCGTGGAAAGTCCTGGCAGGCCCCAGGTCCCATGTGCCCCCCTCTCGTGGGGGTGATAAGTTTCCCCTCCTTTCCAAACCCTCCTGCAGGTTTGCTCCCTGGAAAGTTGTGCTAGCCTGAAGAATGGACATGCCATTACTCACTGGGGCATTGCTTAAAGTGTAGAGTGGGGAGGCATTTTGATTATAGTGTTCACAAAGTGAGAAAGAGCTGCCTACCCGTGGGTGCCTTGTCTACATTTGCACCAAGTGATGATAGAAGGGGTTTGAGAGTGGCGGCAGAGGAACCTTTGTCCACTGCCAGTAATAGGGGAACTCAAACTAGCACCAAATGAAGCTCAATCTAAAAACGTTTCGGCTGCTGAAATCTAACCTGGAGTACCCCCAGCTTCCAGCTTGTTTTCTTATCACTTGGGGACAGGAGTTGGGGAGGCATTTCACAACAAATGTCATTTATCCTTGTATTTCTAAAGCTTTCTGTTTCTTATACACAAAACTGTGTTTTTAATTTGAGTTGCTGGTGGTGGTGGGAAGGCTGCCTCTTTTCTTTCCAGCTTTGGTTTCTCACTTACTGCTCAGAAACCCCTTTTAAGGTCTATTCTCTGTGATAGGCATTTCTCCTCGTATTTAGGGAATCACACCCACACGCTGCACATATCCATATGCAAACACACAGACAAGCACACATATTTTCTGAGTGAACTGAACTCCAAATCCTGTGCTTTAATATAATTTAAGCAGCCTGTGAAGAACTCTCTGGTGTCAGGATTATGGAGTAGTGCTCTGAAAGCACCGTAGAAAAATTCAAACCCAAAGGAGAAGACCTTGCATTCTGCTGGGTTTCACTGCAAGGCAACAGTCACAATTCCTGGGGTCCATTCCAACCATGCTTCTCTTTAAATTCACCATACGTCAGTTTCCCCAAGCCTGAATTGAGGCTAACAGCACCACTTGCTATGATTTGGGCAATAGTTAAGTGAATATGTTAGAGCAGTGTTATTACATACTATGCTGTTATAATTGAGTCAGTGTGGTTTTTTAGCATTAGATGTCAATCAGCCAATGCTAAAATTCCCCTGAATTGCAGATAGGTAGATGAGAACAGAGAGATTTGGACAGAGTAACTGGTAGGTTATTCTCTAGGGTACTCTAGGGTGCAGGTAACACACTCTTATATCTTACTCTTGAGTGGGTTATTGATGTGCACCCTTTCAGTGGCTTTGTTCAAATTCAGAAAGTCTGCATCATGCTTATGTTCTCTGGATCCTAGTTTCTATGTATTCTACCACCTGAAATAAAAAATGGCTTAGCATCTGATTGACCACCCTGGTCTGCATCCATATTGTTCTGGGCCATACGCTCTTCTGTTTGGATCAAAGCAGCTGGAATAGGCCAAAAACAAGTGAAGAAAGCCAATAGTTAATCAGTGGAGCAGTCAAAGCAGGGTTCAGTGCGTGCTCCCTGACTTTCTTTCAGTTAACATTACATATGCTAAATAAATGTCATCCCAACTGGGACTTGGGCTTTGTTTCTAGCTCATAGAAATGCTCTGGGAATCTGAATCACAAGCCTGCCCTGTGTTCCCTTCTTGCATGAAACACTTTTCAGAATTGTGACTTATTTTCCTTTAGTGACTGGCTTCCTTCAGTTCTCAGACCTAGTTGCTTTTTCATCCCAGCATCCTACAAATGTAATAATGGCAAAAGTCGCAACACGGTGAAGAACAGTAGTGGGCATTTACAAAGATAATGTCTATGTATAGCAGACACAACCTGTAAGCGAACCTGCAATTAGTAATAGGCAGTAACTACCGAAAGTCAGGAATCCACAATTGAGGATTGTATCCATCTTCTGTGACAATATTTGGAGAACACTGCCAGTATTTAGGAAGATACAATATTCCTTAAATGCCAGTGTTGCAATAGATTTGAAGGCCTGCTGTGTGAGCACCTGAGAAAGAGCAATAGAGCAATTCCAGAGGCAAGGGGAGGCAGGAGAAGGGCTATATGTCCTTGAGATCTTACCTTCTCCTTGGCAAAACCAGCTGATAGAGTTTTCCTTATCAGTAGAAACTATCATGAGCTGCAAAGGTTGGATCTGTAGAATTTGAACTTTCTTGTAGTTCCTGCTGAGTACAGCATTCAAGAGAGCGGACATTAAATGGATTAAGAAGTGGGTAATGGACAAATCTCAAAATGCAGTTGTCAAAGAGAAAGTGTGATAGAGTGAGGGTGTTTGTAGCACAGTTCTGCACGGATCAGTACCAGCACTGATGATAGTCAGCATTGTCATGAATGAAGAGGAATTAAATATCCCAGCTGATAAAATCTGTGGATAACACAAAATGGAAAATTGTACGGGCAGGACTCTGATACAGAATCATCTGACTCACTTAGGTCACACTGAACGAACTTTGGCTGACTAAGGCGATATGTGCGTATTTTCACAGAACTAACTCTAAGCTGACTCACAGAGGAATGAGGCTAAAAACCAGACCTAAGAAATTAGGGTTTATACCTCATAAGACAGTGACCTAGAAAAGTACCTATGTAATGACCTAGAAAAGTGGTTAGCATGGATGAGGAAGTTAACATTAGCTCCCAGCATGGTGGTGGGTAAAACCATCTAATGGGACCTCTTGCTGTACAAATAAGGAAACTGGAAGACAAAGATGACTTTTTAGTAGGTAGCATTGGTGGAGAAGTGCACTGACAAACTGATCCTAGCCCAGTGTGCAGCTGTGCAGCTTTTAGAAATTGTAAAAGATTTTGAAGAGATGACACATACCTCAGAGGGTCAGGTTGAAGAACTGTGCTCCACGCAACTTCAGTCTTTATGGAAGTGTCTTTTCTTGGAGGGGGGGGAAAGGCTTATATACCAAAAAGCACTTTAATCAGCTGGAGAAACACTCAACTTTTCTCCAGAACTTTTCTAATTTGAATGCTATGCCAAACATGTTGAAGTGAGAAGTCAGAATCAGGCTCTTGTCACAAGAGGATACGCATCAAAGCAGCCTATGATGCTGCCAGTTGCTGTGTCTGGTGTCTTCGTAGTAAGACTTGATTCCTCTCCAGGATGCACAGTTTAGACAAAATACAACCTATTGGGATACCTGTAAGCCAGAAGCAGAATGCAGAAGTATGGTGACTCATCCATGGGATGGAAGGGTCTTTGGGAGCAGCTCGGTAGGCATCTGCAGTACACAGTCGAAAAGACAGATGACTGAAAAACCTTTTTTTATTGATAACCCCTGAATTACTGACTAGTACAGGGTTAAGGGGATTTTGATAGAAAGATGGTGTTGCTGTTCCTAGTTCTTCTTTCCACATGATTCCCATCTTTGCCTCCTGACTGATGCTGCAGATCACTGGAGAGGGTCTTTAGCATAGAGAGCATGCCGAGACCATGTGCTGGCTCCTGGTGTCAGTGTTATCACTTGCTGTCACATTTCGAAAGAGGAAGCAAGCCTGTGCCATGCACGCAGAGAACAAAGCCCTTGCAGAGCTGAGTGAAAGTTACAACTTGTCAGCACGTCTCTCAGCCTGCCGAAGGCCAAACATGAAACACAAAAAGGGCTGAAATGAGGAAAAAAGTGGGAAATATTAGCACTGCGAGCTCTCAAGCTCAAGAAAAGGCTTGCTATAAAATAGCACCTTCACTCCCTGCCTCTCCCTGTGTCTCTGAGTCCTTGCTCCTGATGAAGGGAAGAGATGACACCCCTTAGCACAGCTACAGTACCATTGCAGTAATAGGGACTAGGGCCAGGTTCAGATCTGGCTTACACAGCTTTCTCCAGACCTCCAAAAATCCTTGTTAGGCAAAAAGCATTATTAGTGATGATGAAATCAGAGATGAAAAAATCCTACTGGGGATTAAATTTTCCCACATGGACAGTGAAGCTCTGGTAATTGCAACTGGCATTTTTGTGACTCAGATTTTGCCCTGATTTGGGGAATGAATATCTGCAGGTACTACCCTAGGCAGTAGTGACATAATGGGCGTTTATAATTGTTTATCTGACCACAGTAATAATTTTGTGGAAAATAATTCTGTCAGTGCAAGATACTGTTGATTTACAACTACTAAAAACTTGCAAAAGGAATCTTTGGGGGTTTATGCTTACTGGTCGTTTGGTCCAGAGGTGTGGTTTTCTGATGCAAGTACTTTTAACATGGCAAGAGAAAGACAATAGTATGGTCAGTACTGGCCAGGGGGAAAAAAAAACAACACTCCTCTTAGTCCCCTTCTGTACAGAGATGCATCTTGTATAAACTCAGAGGAGAACATTGACTGAAAACAGGATATCAGCATACCAGCTTCATGTGGACTCAAACGTTTATTGTTAGTTGTTGTTAATAAAGGTGATAGTAGTAGAAACATCCTTCAGGCTCTCTAGTCTAACTAAAATTAGATGAAGCAGAGCCCTGACAACAGAAAATTACTTAAATATTTATCTTGTTCTACCATCTCCTTTTTCTGGTACCCAAACTTGTATGGTATTGAGTTCCTTCCTTTAAGATGCATATTTTGTGTAGACTCATCCTCTCGCAGTTACTGTGGAAATTCTTGGTCTCCATTTCCTATCTCTTTCTGATTGCTCTCCTTCATGAGTTGCACATGAGTATAGAGTCCCAAGTTTGAGTATAGAAATGGCACAGGCAGGATCAAGCTGTGGCTTAAGGCCAGGATTTCATCTAACACCTAGAGACTAGTGAATAAAACCTGAAGGAAATCAAAATTGCAATAATGCTTCTTCAGAGAGTAAAGGACTACCTAACAATGCAGAAGCAAAGCCATTCAATAAGAGTTAGTAGTTCTTGTTGAGGTGAGATGTGAAAGATTTTTTAAAGAACACTGAAAAGAGGGAACTCGGTAAGAAGACCCCCATCTTCCAGGATGTGAGGGAAGAAAATAGAGGAGAAAATCTCTGCTGGTGTTAGCCACTGATTGTACACGTTCTCTGTGGTCAAAGTAAATTTGCTATGAGTTCAGATGACAGCAGCCAAAGCTCAGAATCACGGGACTGTCCCTACAGACCTGTCAGACAAGAACTGTATAGACCTTGCATAGGCTCAGCCTTCACTCAGCCCCACAAAAGCACCATCATTATCCTCTTTGCAACCCCCTGCTCCTTTCAGCAGCTGTACCTGGAGCGGCTGTGTGAGCACTGAGTCCCATGATCTCCCTTGGTCAAGCCCACCCTGAAACACACCTGCTAACAGAACTACCAGGAAGGCCGATGCCTGGAGTAAACTGCCTCTGCAGCAGGAGGCTCTTTATGAACTGTTCTTTACTGCTGGCATAGCATCCGGCTCGTTTTCACCTTTCTTAAAGGTTAACCTCATTTCCCTCTATTAGTTAGTTTTAGCGAATGCCATTCGGTGCAGCAGTTGAAGAGCTCTGTCAGCAGATGGAAATGACAGTGGCATTTAGATCCAGTCAGGGTTGAAAGTTGAGGGAGTTGGAGGGGGAAGTGGAAGAAATAATCTTCAATAAAACATTTGCACGGGAACGTTATCAAGGGAATCTACTTTCCCCAGCGAGATAAGAGATCTGTGGCTCTGTGTGCTGAGGGGAACACTTCTCCTATGAGAGAAGTCTTTGGGAGGCTTCAGATTGGACTGAGGGGCATCCCACATCTATGGGTAACTTCTTGTTGGGAACTTTACTTTCAACTGGGCATGTGCTGATTACTGATTTCACTAAAGGAAATTGTGGGTTGCAAACTGTGTTTTATTTTAGCTAAGGTCCCTGGGTGTGCTGGGCCCAGAGCAGGGGAGCTGAGGGGAGTCTGATGGAGGCTGCAGCTCCTCACAGGGAGCAGAGGGCACCGCTGAGCTGTGCTGCCTGGTGACAGTGACAGGGCCCGAGGGAATGGCATGGAGCTGTGCCAGGGGAAGGCCGGGGGTTGGGGAAAGGCTCTGCACCAGAGGGTGGTGAGCGTGGAAGAGTCTGCCCAGGGCAGCGGGCATGGCTCTGAGTTGCCAGAGTTCAAGTTTTGGGCAATGCTGTCAGTCTCAGGAGTTTGGAGTTTGGATTGTCCTATGTGGAGCCAGGAGTTGGACTTGTTGATTCCTCTGGGTCCTTTCCAGATAGTGATATTCCATGATTCCATGCTCTGGGCTGCTGTTTCAAAAGGCGTGTGGTAAGTCTCGCAATAAAGTCTTCCTCTCTGCTCAGAGGAGAGTTGTCTGTGCTGGCTATTCTGAAGTTTTTTTGTTGTTGCAATCGAGTGGTTAAAGGAGATTAAGAAAAGAGGCAGAATCAGAGAAATACGTATAGGCAAATATATAGAGATTCTCAGACCCTAGCCCACAAAAGGTGTTACTGCATCACTCAGGCTCTGCTGTCCTTCTGTCCTCGCCAGATCTCCTTTGACACAGCTGCAAAAACTCCATTCTGCATCAGGAAGATTTTGTCTGGGAGGTTTGATACCAGCAGCAGCGGGAGGAACATACTGAACAGCAGTTCAGCAAATTGAGGGTCTAATCCAAAGCCTGCAAGGTTCCATGCCACTCTTTTTCATTAACTTCAATAAGCTTAAGCTGTAACCTTGAATCCTCAATGTTTATTTCAAGCACTGGTGTAGCATCACTTGGAATATTATGCTACATTGCATACACACCTTGGGGTAATGGTTTAAATGAGTATGCGGATAAGTCAGGCCTGATCCTGCTAGGCACCATTCTGAAGCAGACCCATTCATTTCCTAGGTCATTTCTTGAGTTGGCTGAAGCATTTCAAAGGAATGGTTATATAGACAAATGTAGTTTCATGAAAAGCAAAGCATTCCCCTGGAACAGGTCCGTTTAAATGAGATTTTTACCAGGGTACATTTTTTTGAAATTAATGCATCAAGTTCTCATTTTAGGAGGCAAAAACTTGTCATTTTAACATAATCTTTTTGATTAATTTTGTTTCAAGTATGTATTGTATTACATCACTGAGAGCATAAGAATTTCCATTTTGGGTTAGAGCAAAGTCTTTCTAGTGTAGCATCTTCTGCTCCATCAGTGCTCATTAGAAAGAGTAAGATAGGGATTTTATAAAAAGTGATCCTTCTCTTAATATCTTCCAGCTTCAAGCGGATGTAAGTTTAGTGAGTAAGATAGATTTTGCTGTGGATCTTCAGGTTTAGTAGCAGTGAGTGGACACAGCCACAACTAATCTGCTTCATTCTTTTTGGAGCTAATTTATGACTTTTGCCTTCAACAACATCACCTGGCAGAAATACTTTCCTTTACTCATATAGCGTGTGAAAATGTACTTTCTTTTGCCTAGCTGAAAACCACAGCTACTTCATATATTTTATGTTTTGAGATTATTAAGACAAAGACTTATTCCTCTGAGACAAAGCCCTTTAACATTTCACAACTGAAGAATTTCCATTTCACAAGAACTTTGGCCTCTCTGATCCTAAGTGGAAGCACAGTTTTTGAGTCATAAGTATTTCCCATGGAAAGAAAATCCCGTTTTTCATCCAGTTTCAGTCATTTCATTATATCAGTGTAATTGAGGGTAACAGTAAAAAAGTAAAAATAAACAAAGAAACAAAACCCTCTTTGGCACCCTAGGAAGAACTGAAGAGGATGAATGAAAGCATAACAACAGCAGCTTCTTCCTCCCAGTTGAGCTAGAAAATTCACAGAGACTTTAAGAGGGATGAATCACCCCAATCTGATCACACTATCATTATGACAGCCCTCATGCTGTAGTGTAAATGTCTGTAAGGAAGATGTTATTCATTATAGGGAAAGAGACCAATTCTCACCTTCATTTTTACCTAAAAAATCCCTTGTCTGAAGCTTCCACCTAGCTAAAGCAGGACAGGCTTAAGAAAAGATACACCTTAAGTGGTCTGTCTTCTGGAGATAAAACGTCAATGTTCCTTACGCACTTCCTTACAGATGGTGGCATGTCTGAAGGATTCAATGGGTAAATCTCATTTAAGTTCAGTTCTTGCAACCTGTATGCAACTCACACCCCTTCTGCTCACATCCACAAGCAAATCTGACAGGGCTTCATCTCTTGCTCAGTAAAGCAGGTTGAAATTATATTTCTATTTCTAACCTTCGTATTTTTCGACTTATAGTCACAGGCAGGACTGTCTCTTTCCATGTTTACAGACACAGCCTGGCACACTCCACTCTGATTTTAGCTGTGGATTCCAGATACAAGCGTCAAACAAATAATACACAAAACTTCCTCGTGAAATATGGCTTCATAACTGAATTGAGCATTAGGCCCGGAGCTGTAAGATGTAGGAGAGGTGTTATTGAGACCTGTGAGACATGCTGCTTGGATTACTTTATTATTATTGTATTCTTTTGCCTCTCCTTCTTCATTTTCTTTGTTTATAGATGAAGGGATAGAGAGGAAGGAAGCAAGCAAGTTTATAAGAGCAAGAGAGAAAGAAGTTGAGGCATTTTGTGGAGATCTTTAATGACATTCTGTAAAATTTGAAAGTGGGGAGGGAGGGGGGGAGAGAAAAAGGGAATTAGCAAAAAAACTGGCAAAAGAAAAGTGGAATGTGGAGAGAAGCGTGTGGATGAATTTTAATGCAATCAGAAAGCTGTAATAATGGTAATAAAGGAATATATTCAGACGTCAAGAGAGGGAGAAGGGAACAGGACCCGCGATGCCAGAATTTAAATTAGACATAGGCGTATAATTCTCTTTTCTTCCCCCCCACCTTTCTTCAAATGAAGGAAATGGAATTTTTAAGCACAGCGAAAGAGGGATTAACAATTGGCAGGTTTTCAGCCCTTTGTCTTTTGGCGAATCCCATTTAATCACCGTTTTTAATATTAAGGAGGCTGTGGCCGTGCAGGGCTGTCTCAGGCTTGGGGGAAAAGGGATGATATACAGAGGAAAAGAGAGATAACACTTAGGTTCAGGCAATTGTGAGGAAGTGTTTCAATTACCTCTACTGAAGTCTTTTAAAAACTGAAGTTTAATTTGATCTGAAATGTCGTCACAGCTCCTGCAAGAGAAAATATGTCCTTCCCACCCCCCCTTCCTGCCCATGTCTTTGCTATTCCAACAACTCTCAATGCTCAAGGCTTGAGTGCTACCATGGATTAATGTCGTAGCCTTGTGGGCTTCTGGAAGGGGTTTCAAAGCCCTTACAGGTCACCAGTGGGATGAGTTTAGGAACTGAAACTTATTTTCTTGACATACCAGCTTTGACACCACTGACCCTACAGAGTTTGTCATGAAGCTTCTAAGCTTTGCTCTGAATGAGTGTGAAAACCAAATGGCCCTTCAGGCTCAGCCTCAGCCCAGTGTTGCCACAGAGTGAAAAGGGGATGTTACACATAGGAATTAAGATGTGTTAAATTCTTCAGAACCAAAGGCTGCAGGAGTTGTATTCAAATCTAAGCTGTCTCTGAAAGATGAGTGTAAAAGCATGATGTAATTCAGTGTTTGTTTCAGGTGTCACTTGATATTACAACAGGCTTCTCCTTCACCTCATTCTTCTCCAAGAAATCCATCAAGTTTTATGGTGCATAAACATAGATTTTCAGGAGCTGGGAGCCCAGATAGTCATGGAAAATCCTGCAAAGCTTAGTTACAGCACAGCTGCATGCCTCCACACTTCCATGCCAGGTCTCCTTAGGTGCTTTTCTCCCATGAATATTCCAGTGCACCAGCTCATGGCCAGAGGTGTTCCTGGGAAATGTCAGCTGTAAGCACGAGCTGCCAATATCAAGGGAAATATATGCAATTTTTTTTTTCCTCCGTGATTGAAAGGCTGATTTGAATTCAGTTATTCTTCTGGTTTGGGGATGGAGAAGAGAAACTGGGTTCTTGGCTATACATTGAATTTAGAAAGATCAGGTTTTGAGTCTTGAGTCTTTTCCCAAAAAACACTGCCTCATGAATCATTCTCTGAAATATTCCAGCTGAGTGTTTCAGATGATGAATAAACTTGGAAGAATTATGATCTGCCAGACACAAATCAAGCAGAGTCTTTGTGCTTTGCACGACACCAAGTCTTAGACTTGCACTCGCCATAAGATTTCCTAAGCAAGGGCTACTAATAAAGCGGGTCGTTGTGAGTTGTTTTCCCAGCTCAATATCTAACATCATAAAACCTGTCATTTGAGATCTGCACAGGGAATAGCATCTCTTAGCAATGGACAGTTATGATGGTGCTGTTCAGCAAGTCAGAACTGCTGATATCTGTCTTGGGGTTATAATATTCTCAGTTGTACAAGGAGATTCTGCTGTTAGAGTTGTTTAGAGTATGTCTTCATAGCAGGGTTTGCTTGGCCTGTTGCCCAGGTTTTGTCCATAACTTATTCTGTATCTACATGGAGGAAGCCTGACTGAGCTTTCATATGAGCTGTCTAGACAAGACTGTAGGTGTACTCTTGGCTGTAACTTCTCTACAAGTAGACAGTGAGTACTATCACAGGAGCACAGGCCAACAAAGCCCAGGCAATGATCAGCCTTCCAATATGAACTTTCTTCTCCATCTCCTTCAATTTTTTTTTGTCCCAGATCAGCATTTTAGTCACTCTTTTATATCCCTGCTCTCCTAAACAATTTCTGGACATGGATTAGCACTGGTAATCCATGACCAAGACCAAGAATCTCTTTCAGCAGTGTCAAGTAGGTCTCCCTACTTGGGGAATCCAATTAAGACCCTTCAAAATAGAAAATTGGCCCCAACACATTTAATTTGAAAACATAACCTTAGAATTTGGGCTCACTTGTTGGTGGTGTTTATTTTCTTTCCAGTTACTTATGGGGCCATAAGACAGCAGTCATCATCTGTGTTCTCTTGGACAGATGCACCCAGATCATCACTGTGACAATGCATTCAGGGATCTTGCCACTGCAGGGCTTAAAAATTTCTTCCCAGAAGACCAATTCAAGATCTGTGTTCACTGTTATTTTCAAAAGCAGGAATTTCCTTTCAGTACCAAGCCTATTTACCCCTTTCTCTTGCATGAACGTGCAATTGGAGAAATTTTAAGCCTCTTTACTCTGATAGACACCATCAGAGGGTTCAGCCATAAATCTACCTCCAATCTGTCAGGTGCCATTCATTGTTAGTGCTAGAACTGCTTACATTTTGGCTCATGTCAAACAAGAACTTTAATGCCCAATATAAACAGTAGTCTATTCTTTTTACAGACGGGGAAACTGAGGCTGCCCTTTCATTGGGTAGTTACATATGCTATATTTCCACTGATGCTGCTGTCCTTGCAAGAGTTGTATTATAAATGTTTTGTAACGGTAGCTACATGGTTATCCATCTTGCTAGTATGAGGAATAACAAATCAAACAATGGGAAAAGTGATTTTGCCTTCCATAATATCCGTAGCAGAGCTTGAGATGAGTCCCAGATTCCAGTCTGAAATGTACAGATGGGAACTTTGCCCAAGTTCTTACAGATTCTCATGAGCCTACTCTTCCGTAACTGAGACAGGAGTGATTTGCACTCAAAACAAGAACAAAGGCCTGTCACTGGAAACCACTCTGTGGCATGTTCAAAGTAAACAGAAGGAAGCAGTTCATAACACAGTGCATGATTAAGTTGCAGAACATCTTGCTGCAGAATGCCATGGATGCTCATAGTCCTCTTGGGTTCAAATCCCACTGAACAATTATATCTAAGAAAAACAGTATGAGAGCTGTTGTATTCAAAAACACAGCTTGAAGCTCCAGAAGTACCTAAACTGCAGAACACTGGAGTCTGGGAGAATATTTTGGGGGTTTATCAAAATTGTTTATCCTGTTCTTATCCTTTTTCCTAGGCCATGGCAAGAGGCAGCACTTGAGTCAGACCTGCCATCTCTCATACAGCTGTTCTTTCATTCTGTGTGCAGGATCCACATCCAAGTCAAGGCCCAGAGTAGAGCTGTGCAATTAAACAATAGAAACTCTTCAAACTTCAGATGCAACAGTAGAGAGTAATGCACCTGTGGGATGAAGCTTCCTTCTTTATGCAGGAGAATTATGTTCCCACACCTGGGCTTATATTCATTTGCGCTTGTCCCCATCACACAGCTGTTCAGATTAGCTGTTATTCTCTCTAGCACGGGTGTCTCAAAGCCTCTGTCTCCAGCAGTCGGAGACCGGCAGCTGTGCAATCATATCTGCTAACAAATGGGATATAAAGAATCTGTTAAGTAAAACCAAACCAGGGAGGGAGGAGGGGAAGAGATCAGCACAAAGAAATCACTCCTGCTAAGATGTGATTAGGGATGCCCCAAAACACCCAGCTGCGAGGAACAGGTGAACTCAGCAAACATTTTAAAGCCGGCAGCAGAATTAGCCCCTTGTGGGTGTTATTGGATTTGGGGAAGGGAGTGAAAAAGGGGGGAAATAGGAGCCCATGCAAGAGGAATGAGGATTCGGTTGCTATTGTTCAGGGTTAGGTAGCAGTAGGGTTTTGTTATTTCCAGAGTAGGTTGGGTTTTTCGTTGTTGTTTTTTATTCCTGTCCTAATTTTTGAAACACCTCCATTTTACAAGGTTCATGTATTTTCCAGCAAGGTACCACGGAGAAGATAATTAGCTAATTTACAATTAGCTACAACAGAATTTGTAATTGCTTCCCCTGTGGAAAGGGCTGTAATCATCATCACAGAGCTGTAGGACTGCTGCGAAAATGGCAGTAGGAGTGTGCAGCCCAGGCCCCAGGAAATGCCCTGCTTTTAGCCTATTGATCCGCCTGATTAGTGTGGGTTGAGGGGAGCAACAAGACATTCTGATTGAACGCTGGTTTGAGCCTGCAGAGTTAAGTTCAGAGCTGGACCTCAATCCAAACTTCCATAGATTCAGGGGCATGCAGCTCACCTCTCTAATCTGTAGCTCCTTCCTTGGCCTGAAGTCCATAATTGTCTGAAATGGCTCCTGTCTGTACCTCCTCCTTGGCTGTGGCACATTTTTGCCTCTACTGTGTGATCATCTGTCCACATCTCCTTGATGGACATTCAGTGCCATTGACTCTCTCCTCTCTGGCGAAGGACTGATCATGAAAGTAGTCAAGGAAGATTGTGTTGCCCTTTGTTTCCTCTCTGGAAGATGTGACACTCAGTTCTACTCACCAGCTTTTTCTTATTACTCACACATGCAGGGCAAACATCTCTGGGTAGTTCACTTGTTCATTCATAGTGCCAAGGAAATAAGCCTAAAAGGGCCTTCCCAGTGTTTGAACTGAGGATCCGCAACTGGTCCCTCTCTGTGTGCACAAGCAACGTTTGGTGAGGAGGGAAATGGCAGTACAGACAAATAATTATTAGCTATGCAAATAATAGAATTAATTAGCATCTGCTTTCTGAAATGAAGCCATACAGCAACCTGATCCTGATGCTTATAAAGCCAAAAGCATTGGCTAAAATTAAAGAACTGCTCCGGTGAATCCCATGCTCCTTGCAGACACACAATCCCCTATAGAAGTAGGCAAATGCAGGTTTTGCTCTTGCATGGAGATACACACACTATCTGTCTGTGATGCCCTGGCAATGAACTCATGATAAAATAGGGATGCTCATAGATTTCAGAATAAGAGGTTTGATGGTTAGAAGGGACCATAGTGATCTTCTGGTTCGCCCTCCTGATTAGTCTGGGCCATGAAGGTGGTAGGTGTGTCTCTCTTTATTTCCAAGGCCTTGGATGTAATGTTCTTGATGGTAAAGCTGGCTGATGCTTTTCTGATACAAGGATTCAACCTCTTTGTTTTGCATGAGGAATAGGAGAACACAAGTGTATTTATACGCTCTTATCTAAATGCACCCCCACGCACACACATACATTAGCAAGAGCTATCTGGATAAACACAAACCTGTGTCATGTCTCTCTGTGAATGACCCTAATTTTCCCCCAGCCCCTTCACAATTGCTGTGATTCTTGTTCTTGTCCTTTTGCTCTGCAGAGGGTCAAACATCCTGCATCTCATTGTCCCTTCTGTCTCTTTAATTAGTGATTGTCCTCCCCCTTCTCCCTCTCACTCCCATGTCCCCCCTTCCCATCTCCTCTTGGCACTTGGTTTGCAATGCTCTATTATTTCACCTTTCGCGCATGCTGTCTCCTTCGCCCAGGCCTGTCTGACACCTCTGCCTTACGCTTATCATAAAAACATAACATTTAAATACAAATAGAACAGGGAATAATTTAACCCCTATTTGCACTGGGGAAGGTGTTGAGACTTTGTATAAATACATCTGGGGAGATTTATAGACACTGTATATTTCTCTTACAAGTTACATTTCTTCACCACTGTATCTTGCAGCCTGTTTTTCCCAACTCAAGCAAGTCTCGAGTCTAGAAAGAGAGGGGCCTCATTTTGTGGGAGCACTGGAAGCGTTATCAAGATGTCACCTCTGAAATTCCATGATTGCTGAAGCCTTTCTCTATCTCTCTTCCTGGGAGGAACAGGGAATGCTGGCTTCATTGGTCAGTGTGCTTTATAGATAACAAAAAGGATCAACTTAATTTCAGACATTATAGAAGTGTCTCAGGCCACTCACTGTTAGGGTCTTGAGGCAAATCAGCAAAAATTTTGGCCTTTCAGAGAACCATAGCACAAAGGAGTAACCATCCCTGTTTATTTCCATGGGTCAACCAGACATGATGGGTGCAGGTTATGGGGAAAGGCCAATAATGGAGTTAACAATAGTGAAATAAAAAAGTGGGGAGAAGAGGCTTACATGGACATCCCACTGAACATCTGCACTGCAGGGCAGAGTGACTGCTCAGACTGCTTCTATCTGTCCCTCCTATGAGGCCAGTGATATTTCTTCACTAACTTGAAAAATTTAGGATTCTGATATTACATGGGTTTGGGACGTTCCTTGCTGAAAAAGGAAGAAGTCTGGGATTCATTGAGGTTAAAGAGTGGGCCTGCATCCTATAGAGCTTGGAGGCAGCTTGATTAGGTAACTGCTTCAGGCTTCTCTACAGTGTAAACCTCTGTTTTCTGTAGTACATAAACTGGTCTGAATATGGTCTGAGCACAGTCTGAGCAAGGACACTGGAAAAGTTTGGTGGGGAGCATCTGCAGCGTGTGCATGTGCTCAGACAAGTCCTGCTGACTCCTGCACATCCTCACCTCATTTCACACCAGCAGCCTCATGACCCTGCTCAGACACATTTACAAAACAGAAGTAGTTGCCACAGTGCACAGCACGTTGGCTTTTGTTCTGGGCCTCAGCAGAGCAGTACATGGGGGCACTCAGGGTATGAGAGGTTCACACAAGCCCACTAGGGGATAAATTCATTAGCCAAGATCGGAAATGTGCTGAATGGTCCCAGCTGCTGGCCCCTTCTCTCTCTTCCCACTTGAGATGTGCAAGGGACATTGTTAAAATGCACTGCTGAGCTGGGATGTGAAAGGTAAATGCAGCACTTTGTTAGAAGAGCCTGACCACAAAAAAAAAAAAAAAAAAAAAAAAAAAAAAAAAAAAAAAAAGTTAAACTGACTCATTTTTTATCATCCAAGTGTGTGATTATGTATATTTCTGAGATGGCAGATGTGACAGATGATTCCACTGACAAACCAAGGTACAGTTTTTCAGGAGGGAGAGAGGGTGATGATTTGGAGACTGGGCTGAGGGTGATGCCCAAATGGTGCTGAGCGCTGATTGGCCTTGAGAGACCCCTTTAGTCACCTCCTCTGGAGCAGCTAGACCAACAGTGCCTGGGGAAGGTAGTCTTCACCCTCAGCAAAGCCTATTACTGGTGGTCTGATGGTCACTTGTGTGCAACTCCCAAAAGCACCACATCTTCTGCCAGCTGGCTGTGTGGACAGGCATCACTCCTCTCAGTGTCCAGCAGAGATATGGAGAACAGGGCTAAAATAAAACAAAATAAAACATAAAATTAAATGTTTCCTAACATACCTGGTTTAAGCTTTGCATAAACTAAGCCAGACAAGGCAGTTTCAGGCCAGTTGTACTCTAGAGAGTTCTGCTGACAGAGGAAGGATGTGATTTTTTTTTAATGATACATTTATATTAGCAAAAAGCCTGGTGAAAATATAGTTACACAGCTATAGAAGAGCTTTTGCTGATGCAGCTTATTTCAAACAGGGGAAACTGTGTAAAGTACAGTATAGCAGACACTTCCTCTGAGACAGAAGTATTTACTAGACACAGACTTCCTAGGCAAAGCGTTTTGCCAGTAGAGTTCCCAGTTTTCTCCCAAAACTTTGCTCCCTCCCTAAAATGTCTCCCATTTCCAGGACAGCTGTTTTCACTTTGCAGGTGCACTTTCCCCAGTTATCTGGACAATCTTTGGAGCCAGGCTTTTTCCTGGGCATTGTCTTTACCCAGTCTACAGACAGCCCCAGAGCACACATTCAGCTTTAGTTATTGCCTTTCTAAGGTGTTATAATCTCTCTTTTGCACATCAGTTTAATCACCAAGCAAAGTGGTTTCTACTGGGACCTGCAAGGTAGTAAATGAAAACAGTAGTTAGGTCAAGTAGGGGAGATGTATCTAAAGCAAAATTCACACCTGTTTCTCCACTGCTTGGTTACTTGACTGAGAAAAGTCATTGGTCCATCACAGGGCCAGGAAAGCCAAAGTGGTCGCTCAGGCCCACAAGGACTGTGACTTGTAGGGACCTTTGGACTTTTTAGTTCATTCTTTGACATTACTGGATCGAAATTACTCAAATCATTTCCAAAAATTCTCAGGAAAAAAATATCTGACAAGTATGTTTTTGGGGAAGAAATCTTGTATAATCACAAGTTCCCCAGATGTAGTTCCTGTAGTTCACAATCCATTCACTGAGCCTAATCACCAATACCATTTTCTCTCCTGGATATATCCATCCAGAAAATGAATCTTTTGGTTGTCCAAAGCATCTTCTCTTGAGGTGAGTATAGACTACACAGTTTTGATAAGGGTTTTGTGCATCATTAAGGCCTCAACTTTGTGCTGCCAGCAGACACTGAGCTCCCTTTAGCTAATTAAATCCAACATAAAGCATATTTCTTGTTTTTAATGTGTCTATTGAAATGTTAGCCCTATTTTTTATCTTCTATCAGGAACACACACATATCCTCCTTAACCTATTTTTCCTACCTACCACTTCTGTAGCCTTATTGAAAGCAACTTATCTCCTCATTTTCTGTGGGTAGCACACTTTTGGTTCACATGGATAACTCCACTGCAGGACTGAAAACTCCTAAGATCCTCAGTAGATATCAACTGAATGAAAAATTATCCTCGCCCAAGGCTGTAGAGTAATTTGCCAATTTGCAGGTGCATCTTGGAGAGGGGAATTTTGATCAAACACTGGTTGAAGCAGAACAGATTGCCTACACCAATGATTTCTTGGTGAACAAAAGTGACATAAATCACTCAATTACTCAGCCAGAAAAGAGTTGTTGCAAACCAATGTTTTGTTCAGCCTTAGGTTAATATATGCATTTTAAAATAAATAAACGAATGCATTTATTTGTTTATTTATTTATTTACATATATTTATTCAAATTGGTTACATCTGCTCCGTAAAGTGTTCTGGGGAAGAAAAAAAAATTTGAATCACTCATTTACATACCGTTTAATGAATGATAAATGAGATGTTCATGAATCAGTTGCAAAGGGCCTGTTTACATACATGGCATAAACTGCCTACATTTCTTTTTCTTACATTCCTTACGTGGTGCAATGGTACTGGTCTCTGAATACAAACCTGACTCAGATGCATCACCCAGTGATCCCTGAGATCTTTCTACCAACTTGTATCAGGCTGCTGAATCACGGATTGAACTTCTGATTAATTACCTGAGGTGAGCAATGAGTCAGCCATGGGAGCACAGGTGAAGACAATTCACCTGTGCTGCAGGAAGGGGTGGAGCCTGGCTCCACTTCTCCTAGACCCATTTAAGAGCTGACTGCCAGTAGGGAAGGATCTCTTCTGGAGATCCACTCCACCGGAGTTTCCTACGTGAGCCCAGGATAGGGTGAGTGTCTTTTTCTGCTCTAGTACAATAATTACATAAGCCAAGCTCTTGAATATACTATATCATCTGTGTATTCATTGACTGTACTCAGTTCAATACTCAGTGGTCTGGTCTGTTTCCACAGGCATTTTCTCAATGTGTTATGTTGTGGACTGCAGCTCTCCATTCTTGGTATAAGTCCAAGTATAAATAGTCTTCTTTGTTCAAGATACAATATCTGCCACTAGACCACATCCTGCTTTGACATGAAATAGCCCTTTTCTTAAGCTACTTCAGATATTAGCATTTATATAAATTAACTTCATGTTTTAAGAAACAATATATGTTTCAAAAACTTTGGGCTTATTTTAAGTGAACTTAAAAAATAATCCAAACTTGAATGTATATGCCTGTGAGTGGGTATGGATGACAAATCTTGATTTACAGACCATGGCTTCTGTTCTATCCTCATTTAGAACAGCTTATGTTAAACTTTTTTTTTCCTGCCACATATTTAGTATTGTGAAGGCTACTAACTTATGTTATTTTTCAATTGGACTTTATTTCTGTATGCTATCTTTATCCACGTTTCTCTTGGATGGCAGTCTGAGTAATGTTGTCATTTCACTTACTGCAAAAATTGATCAGACAAAGCTAATCTGGAAGACTTTGGTGCCTAGGTCTCAAGAAGCAGTTAAAACATTTTAGATGTTTCTGGGCTTGGGAGATTTTTTTTTTCTTTCATTGAAATTGTCAAATTATTTTCAAGTACTCCCTGAGAGTTAGATGTTATTAAGGTGTTTAGAGCCAAGCACCTGAAATGACTTACAGCTTCTGAAATATGTTTCCTCAATGAATTCACTGTTTCTTTTGCATGTGATACTGAACTATCTTGGCTTTCAAATCACTTCTGAAATATGGTAAGCATCTCTTTATTTTGTTCCAGAAGACAGAAAACTCTTTGTGGGCATGCTTAATAAGCAGCAGTCAGAAGATGATGTGCGCAGGCTATTCGAGGCATTTGGCAACATCGAGGAGTGCACAATCCTTCGGGGACCCGATGGAAACAGCAAAGGTAAGATGATGGCTTGTAGCACACTGTGTTCTTATCTTCAAGATAGACTAGGTCTTAGTGTATATATAATACTCTGGCACAACAATTTCACTAGATGGCTACAAGGACAGTGTATCTTAGAAAGGTTCATATTTGCCAAGGGAGGCCATTTCTTTACTGTTTTCTGTCTGCTTGTGTGTGAGAATAAAGAGCCAATTGCATTTAAGGATATCCCCCTCCACAACAAGCTGTCTTCCCATGTGTACAGTGTTGCCTATTCCTGTTTCCTCAGAGGGCAGAGCCTTCCCTCTTGAAACAGTACCTTTACAAGTGCTTAAGACAGGCTCTTCCCATCAGCCCCAGGAAGGCTGGGAGTTTCTTTCCCATTGAACAGGCTCATTCTTTTTTCCACCACTGTCTTTGCTTATTCCTCATGCACCAGTCCTAGGTCTTCCCTTTCTTTAGTTGGTCTTTGCACAGATATACATCAACCAGCAATCAAAATTGCAAGGGTACGGGATGTGATGTAAACAACACAGTCAGAAGGCAGTTACTGTTTGAAATACTATGTTACTAATACTATGTTATAGTATACTATACTAATACTCAATGGTTAATTGCAAAGCTTACCCTCTTTTGCCACCTTTTAGGATCTCCTGTTCCTGGGCAGTACAAAGAATCTTTTCTAGAGTCCATATGGGAAAATGAAACTTCTCTGTTGAATCTGAGGGTCATTTTTTTTTTTCCCTGACGCTTTCTAGACGAAGTTACTTCAACTTGAATAGGAAGCCCTCTTCTATTGACAGTATAATGTGTTCATCAAATATTGATCTGCTTATAATACATCAAAAACTGTGCTGGAACATGCAGCACCAGGGAAGAGACCACTCTTGCTGATGCAGTTCATATCTCACTAGATATTTTGACATGTGACAAAATCAACCAGCATATTTTTGCAACAGGAAGGCAAGAAATCCAAATCACAGTGATACACTGAAGAAAGATATTGCTGTTCTATAAAGTCACTGGTGGCCCAAAATGATTTCACGCTGGCATTATAGGGCAATATTTTGATGTAAGTCAGCAAAGCCCAATCTTCCTTATATAAATGGCTTAAAATAAACTGTGGACATCTTTCCTAAATTTTATTGCTACTTTAACTTCATGAGACCCAAAGGCTTGATTCCCCAAGAAGAGCTCCAACCATTGCTCAGTGGTAGATATTTCAGTGCTTCTGTCACTGAAGAAATCAGCGAATTGGGTGAAAGCCAAAAAAAAAAAAATCCACCTCTACCTGGATTTGTACAGAACAAAATCTAATGACAAAGGAGTTAAACAGAGTAATAATAAAGGCAATAATGTGTGAGTTCTGTAAGAAAAAGGTTTCAAAGGAAATCCAAACCACAGACTTGTATTCATTCTTGCTCTTTCTTTCTCTTTTTTTCTTAAACAATTTCATTATAAGTCTGAATCTGAGTGGCAGCTCCATATTGCTAACCAGTTTAATTATTAGTGCTAGCAGGCTGCAGTCTCAGGCTTGATTTCACTGAGCTGTTCAGGATCAATACTGAGCCTTGACAGAGGCTCCAGCTTCCATTTGCTGGTGCTATTTACTGAGAATGTGAAGCTCCTAATTTACACACACGCACAGATACATACACACAAAGAGCATTCAATCCTGTACAAAACTTAAGGGTAGTGCCCTTATTTTAGGAGACAGTCAGGCGAGCCACAACTCCCACAGAGTTATTCCCAGACTGTAATGTCTTCCATCTGCTAGAAACCAGTGTGACACATATCACTTGTGAGGTATTTATTTTGGGCAAGACCTATAAGGTGTAAATTCCACCCAAACTGAGTTTTAGGTAGATCAACTAAGTGTCAGATAACAACCAGATTGCTCTGGTCCAAGCAATTAAATGAATCTTCACCACATATCCCTGTGGTGAACTTCCTAGCCCTCCAGATACCTCAATGCAATCATTACTTTGAATTTCAGCTTCCCAGAGAATGCCACCACAGCTCAGTAACAGGCAGAAAGCCCTTTCAGCCTTGCCTGAATCCATGTGTAGATGTCTGGAGCCGTAAGGCATGCTCTCTATGAGGCCTGTGGACATCTGCATCAGTCACCCAGGGCCAGACAGACACAGTTGCTGCTGAAGCATGAAAGCAGTTGTCAGAAGAATGGGGACTAGGGCATTTTTCTGCTGAAGGAAGTGCAGAATGTCTGTGCTGGGGGAGGTGGGAAAGGAATGAGCTTCCCTACGTCAATCTGAGTAAAGCTCACCAGTGTGCATACAGGACCACGGGATTCCACAGGTGAGAGGTATGAAAGCCACAGTGAGATTAGATCCAGTCCATGCAATCCAGCAGGACCCATAGGGTCTGTGTTGCCACTCTCTGGATACCCTCCTTGTTGTTTTCTCATATAATTTGTTTCATTTTTATTTTCAAATTCATCAGTTGTCTATTTTAGTATCTCAGAAAGCAAAGACTTCCCATTACACCAGAAGTGCTCCAAGTGGAGTCTAACACCTTCTCCAATGATAACCTTAGGCCCTGACTCTGCAGTCTCCTCTGCTCTCGGAGAAGAGCTGACAAGACAGTCAGAGCAGCCCTTCCAGCTCTATAATCTTGAAATAAGGAAAGAAAAAGAAACAAACAAAAACGAACAAAAAAAAAAAAACAAAAAACACCCCAACACATCATCTGTGCACATGTGTCTCCCTGCTCAGCCTGGTTATATATCTCTCTGCATGTCAAAATCCCTTCTAACTCCAGAACTGCTCCTGTCACAAGGACACCATTGTTTTGAGGAGTGCTGTGACTCATGTTCTCAGTATTCTCAGCTCATGAGATCCTGGGCACAATCCTGGTGGCAAAGGGCAGAAAGATGATTGTGTACACGTTTCATATTGTGTACAAAAGCCATCCCATTGAACGCACAGAGGGAACAAAATGTTTCTTTGACATTAAATATAGGTGAAAACTGAGTTTTCATTTGTCCTTCTGGCTCAAAACCTAAGTAGCTTCCTACAGTAGGAAAAAGCAATGGAGGACTCTCGTTAGCATATAAGGTATTAAATAAGACAGATACCTCCTGTTCCCTTCGTTCCCACCTTTATCCAGCTCCACTCATCTGTCAGGTTCTTCAGTACAGAGGCGAATTTCACCTGAAGAAAGTGAAGCCCTCAACATGACAGCATCACTGTAGCTAAAAATCCACCTCTAAATGCAGTGGGTAACTGAATCTGGAAAGCCTTTGTATATTTGCTAATCAGCATCTTATTTTTAGAGGCATAAAGTACAAAAGAATCTATGCAAATAATTAAACACCCTAATTTTGGATTATCTCTGATTAATGAAGAGGAAGGCACAGAATCTCAGGAGCCTGGGAATGCTGGGCTGCGATTATGTCATAATTGATCTCCATTGTTTCTAGCTGAAGTTTATCTATCTCATTTTCCTGTGATTGTCTCCTCTCAGTTCCTTGTAAATTAGATCCTACTATTAGCAAGAATCATTAGGCTTTTCTTGAAATACACTCTGAGCACAGGGGTGTGAGGGAATGCAAAGTGAAGGGATCCCAACCAGTAGCTGACAGCATACGTATGTGTTCTTTTTAGAAGGGGTCTATCATTGCTTTCTTTGATTCCACTTCTGCCAGCCTGTAGTGATGATTATAGACACCTTCGGGGCTCATTCTTCTACTTTTGTAAGTGAGGTATTGTAGTGCTGCAGTTCCCACCATGCACTGCATGGATCCGTGATGGTTTGTTGACCTTCTAAAGGTTCTACAAAGGAAATGAAGGACAGCTGTCCTGTTGTCAGGGCTGGCATCCCTCATGAGTGTTCTGCACTCCTTCAGGGAAACAACTAGGGCTTTGCAAATTGATTAAAAGCTCAAGAGTCTTTAATAGTAATGAAAGGGGATGGAAGCCAGAACTTCTCAGATCTCTTCCAATCTGTTCCAAAATCCTCCTTAGCATATGGAAATTACTCTTCCTCCCTCTGAGTCAATTTGCTTGTAGCTAAGAGTGTTAGCAATACTTTCCACCACTCTTGTGATGCATGTGACCCTTTGAAGTGTTGATCATTTCTGCACTCTAGCATATATTCATAAATGCACCTTTCTGCCCTGGAATCTTTTGTAAGAGTTCAGAGAGTGTGAGATTCTTCACATGGCTGTGTAGGCCAGAGGAGCACTGCCCACATTTCTCTGATGTGTATAGGAAAGCCATGGTAAAGTAGCTTATGATATAATATTCACTGTAAAATTCAGGTTTCGGTGTTGTAAAGATGGCAGTCATCACATGCATATCTATTCCATTTCCATTTGTTTATCAGAAGGTATGTCATGCTTTGTCAGATCAAAGCTGTTTAGAGCCAGAACAAGCTCTGGGTAGCCTCTGTAATGGACTTCTACCAAGCAATTATATAAGACAGATACCTTGTGTATTTGAAACAAGCTGAATGCCTTCCCTACAACTGGCCTGTGGTGACTTGTAACAGGAATGAAAAGCTTTCTGCTTACTTTTGTTCAATTCTTCACTGTTTTCCAGAACACCAGAGAGAGGAGCATTCTGCAGTATGTTTAATACAAATAGAAGGAAAGTCATTTTCACACAGTAATTTATAAAATTGTGCAACGCTAACATGGGAAGCTATAAAGGTCAAAAATAAGTGGTTTCAGAAGGTTCTCTCTAAGCTTGTGTCCACCCAAATTATATGCAAGCAGCATGGAACTTCTTGATCTAGCTTTGCCTCAAGAAGTCCTTGAACTGCGTATGGCTGGACTTTGGGAAGGAATAACCAGTTTGCTTGTTATGCTTTCTGCACTACCTTCTCTATCACCAGTTCTGAGGACAGGAATAAAATATTTAAATGTTATGTCATTTATACCCATGCAACCTTTCTTATGTTCTTCTTTTTCTTTTTCTAGGGTGTGCATTTGTGAAATACTCTTCGCATGCAGAGGCCCAAGCAGCTATCAATGCCTTGCATGGCAGCCAGACAATGCCGGTGAGTAGCCCTGCAACACGAAAAGCAAGAACTGGTCCTATGGCCTGATATGGTAGGAGGAATGATTTATGTATGATCTGCTACTCATACTATAGGAAGATGGCATGTGGAGCTTTGGGTGTATTTAACTCATCAAAGGAAACACCAGGATGACGCTGTCATTTCATTAAAGCACAGAACCCCGAGGAGTGATATGTTCTGTCACCAGCAGTTTTGATGCACTGGAAAAAAAGATGTCGTTTAGAGATGCCAAAAATATTGAGTCAAATTCACCATGAGCCACTTACCTAAGTTGCAGGGAGATAAATAAAGCACAAATTTGGGCTTCTTTGGGCTTCTAAGCTTCTAAGGGCTTCTTTGTTTTCCTTCCACAAAGAGTCCCTGCCTCTATGTGAAGGATGAAAAACTTTTTGCCAGAATTGAGCAGAAAGCAGCATGTTCACTTAATGTCAGTAGATGCTAGAGACACATCACAGAGATGTACACTTCTGTGCTACTGCATAAGAGTCTACCTCAGCATAAATGTGGTCTTCCCTACATCCAGCATTTGAAAGACATTTGAAAGTTTGGCCGTCTGTCAAACTACTGAAGCTCCCAGGAAATGTTTGAGGGATCACTCTGCTTGGGCTAATGTTTTGTAATATGAGGTTTCCAAACTGATAGCTCAGGAAGTGGAAATTAAAATGCAAATGTATTTTCTGTGCAGAATGATTCTAGTACACCACGATGCAGACCTGAAGGAATGTAAGTCATTCCATTATCAGTACAGAAAGACAATCTAGTCCAGTATGTTTGGGTTTATTTTAATAGCTTATTATTTTTGTTACTAATTATTCACGGTGTAAATAATGGAGAGCTAGGAAGCATGCTGACAACTTGTAAAGGATACAGGGATTCTTATTATTTAAGATAGCAAAGTCTTTGTTTTAGTAAGGACCTCTAATCTCAATTCATGTGTTTATCCTAATAATATCAAAATAGGCCTGGCAGATGGGCAGCTTGTCTCTAGATCTGTGTAGAAATGGAAATGGAAAGTTCTTCACATGGGAAGGGATTTCTGATAAGAAATAGCAAATCATCAAATCTTATTTTTTAGAACCCATGCTTAGATAAATCAGATTAGAAAATGGTACAGATTTACTAATGAAGGTATTAGAAGATGGGGTATCCACTTTTTGAATTCTTACAATCAAGACTTGGATACTTGCTAGAATAGAATGACATGCAGGGCTTAACACTGATAACCGCATTGTGAAATATGAATATCTTTCCTTGGAATAGGTCAATGAAGTATTCTAATGTCTTAAAAACTATCATCCAAAGTGATGGTGTCTGTAGATGACATCAGTAATGGCAGTTCCAGAGTCTTCAGTATCACTAGACGGTGTAATAAAATGTCAGTTCCAGTCTCCTTAGAAATTTGGGTGACATTGATGAGAGCAAGACAGAGAAGAAAGCAGAAAAAAATCCAAGGAGAGCTGAAGATTTTATCTAGATCTACTATACCCAAAATATTCTTGTTTTTTTTCCATGCTGCTTTAGTCAACTGAGGATGTGCAAAAGAAATAGTGAAGAATATGGACTTTTTGTCAGTTTTTCATGGGACCATTATTCTTGTTGACTTATTTAATCAAATACTTCTTTAGAATAACCTAACACGTGGTTCTTAAATAATCAAATCTAGCTCTCTAAAAAGCACTGCACTTTAACTCTAACTAAACACATTCCAGACTCATAAATTTGAATGACAAGTTTCCATGAATCGGCTGAACCTCAGCAGTACTCCATGCACATGCTATCAGTTCACAGAAAATGCAAGGAGAAAATTATGCTTTGACCTCTTTGTTTTGAGCTAAATTATATGACACTTCCTCACATTTCCCATGAGCTATTAGCAGGTACACAGACAGCTATCATGGCTCAACAGACTAGTGAGGACCTGTTGAGTGACTTGACACTTCATCAAGACATTGAGCACACAGTGCTATTCACAGAGGGCCTCAAAACAGTTTGGACACATGGAAAGATATGGGCCAAATTCTGCAAGTGATCACTGCTCTCATTCTCATTTTCATGGTGCTTCGGGGTTTGCATACAGCTTCATTCAGGGCTTGGGTGTTCACAGAGAAATGCAGCCACCTCGTGGTGAGATGGCGATGTAGGCCTCGTCCTTGGAAAGGAGGGCTGCATTGCTGCCATCTTCCTCCAGTTCCCCCTCCCATTTCTCTCGCCATTAGGACTGGCCTCATTTGTCTGACTGCGATGCCAATTCAAAGTTGTTCCTGTGGTTCAGCCAATTTAAACGTCTCTTGCCTTGTCCTCGTGTACTACCAATGGGGCATCCATCATCATTCTTGTCAGGTCTCGAGCCGTTCATTCCTGCGGCAGACTCCTGTTTCTCCACAGCTGTCAGGATTATTGCTCTACTGTGACTTCCTGTTCACACAACATATGTTGCCTAATAGTTTCAAAAGGCAACTTTCTTTTATGAAAGTTTTTTTCTTTTTTTTCTTTTTATTAACCTTTCCTTGGACAGGTGCCTGACTGTCATCCGTCACAAGCCCACTTCTCCATGCAAGGCTCTGTTTTCTCCTAAGGGCCCAACAAGCAGGTATACAACTTTCAAATTTGAGCACAAAGCAATTGCTTTGAGAAATAACTTTCCCAAAATCCCTTACTTCTGAGCAGGCCCAAAGTTCCTCCTGTATCTACCTGCCAAGAGTGCTTTATTTTTGGGTCTTTTTAAATTATATTGCTTATAAACTCATCAGCTTTAGAATACTGTTACACTTGACCTTCATGTCCTCCCTTGTGAGAGATCATCATTTTCATGTACTTCTGCATGTATTTTTAATATAATTTGCCCTTTACCTTCAGCTGTAGTTACTCTGTCCTTTCCCATATCTCTTCCTATATAAACAGGGTATAAGCAGATCTCTTCCCTTGATTCTCTTCACTTCTTCATCTGATTCTTGTCCTAAGCAGCCTTGTTCACCAACATGAATTCAGCGACCATTTCTGACGTGACAGTTTGCAGATCTAACTTCTCTACCAAAGAACCGACTCCTGTCCAAACTGAAATCTTAGCCTGTCTTTCCAGCATCTCCTAATGGATGAATGCCTAGCTGTCAAATCAAGCTCACAATGTATAAAGCAGTCACTCTTAAACTTTTCCTCCCAAACTCTGTCTCCTCTCTCCTTCACCTCCATTTTCAATCGCTGTGGACAACATTATCATCCTACCTGTCAGTCATGCTCCTACCTAGGCATCATCTTCAGCCCAGTTTTCGCTTTCTCTCCTTGTCTTCACATCCAGGCAACAGCCAAATGTTGCACAACTCATCAAAGATGTGGCCTTGTTTGTCCACCCACGCAGAATAAACCCTTCTCCATGCACTATCACTCATACCAAAATTTCAACAGTGTTTATGCTAGTATGCAAGGCTAAATACCATACTACTTTTCCTTATCTTTGATGATTTCATACCATGGTGCCTCAGAAATTCTTGTTGTTATGAATTAATTCCTGGAAGGGTAAAGCAGTACTGCTAGCTGATTTTTTCTTTTTGTGTGTGTGTGGTTTGTTTTGTTTGTTTGTTTTGTTGTTTGTTTGTTTGTTTTGCATTGAGACAAATATGACAAATAGGAATTAAGATTGTGTTTCACTTGATTTAGCTTTAACAGTCTAAAAAATTTTAATCTACTATAAATGTCTTCCTAAAAAGGAGAGATATTTCTAGAGCCTCATGCTTTCTTCCCCTTACCTATCTGTGCTAGGACAGGATAAATTACCTTTTGAGCATGCCCTTCCCTTTTATTAATTAAAACAGAAATCCCTCTAAATAATTAAAATGAATATCTCCATAGTGGCATTAGACTGAATACCTCAGGTGAGACTTGTCTCACCTAACTTTAGACATCTAACAGTTTAGGAAGTATGAGCTTGTCATCTAATTGCTTGTCATCTAAGTTTCTATTACAATCAATAGAAATAGATACCTCTGGTGGTATTATATTTTAGAGAAATAGATTTGGAAACCTGTCAAACCAATACCCACATAGAAGTGTGCTTTTCAGCTAATGCTAGGTGTCAGATTCCCATGGTCTCTCAGATCCAAAATAGTGGTTAGTAACCTGAAGTGCAGTTGAGAATGAAAAAGGACCTTCACTGCTTTAAAACAAAAGCAAAAACACTTGCTTCATGCAGATATCTGGAAGGCTGCAATTGCCTTTGCTCTCTGTGATGCACCCTTGCTTTCTGAAGTCCTTCTAGTCCACTGGCACTCCCACAGTAATCTTGCCAGAGCTAAAAGCTTTGGTAGCTCTATCCCAGATCAGACATCTACAAGTCAGACATTGATGCTGTTCACATGTCTTTCATGTCTAATGCAAAGGGAACTGAACCCTATTCTAGGTGTTTTCTGACCAGTTAAAGGGAGACCTGACAGTGGCCTTTCAATGTCTAAAAGGGAGCTGTAAGGGAGAAAGAGACAGACTCTTTAGCAGGGTCTGTTGTGACAGGACAAGGGAAATGGTTTCAAACTGTAAGAGGGAGGATTTAGACTGTATATGAGGAAGAAGTTTGTTACAGTAAGAGCAGTTAGGCACCAGAACACATTGCCCAGAGAGGTGGTTGATGGCTCATCCCTGGAGTCATTTGGAGTCAGGCTGGACTGGACTCTGAGCACCTGATCAAGCTGTAGGTGTCCTGGTTCACTGCAAGGGAGTTGGACTAGATGACCTTCAAGGGTCCATTCCAACTCAAACGAGCCTATGATTCTATGATTCTAAAGCAATATGGAACTCAGAAACCAGATATCCCCTCCTCTGATTCCTCTGATACCTAATTCTTTAGGTGCCTTCTGAACTTCCCTAATGATCCAACTCTCAGTACTTTATTCATTCTGTATCTCTCTTATTCATGAATTTTGAGACTGTTAAGGTCTCCAAAACACTGTAAAGTGGTTTCCACCATTACACAAGCTAGATCCTGTTTTGTTTTGCTATAGAAGCCTCTGCATCAGGTTCATGAAACCACAGTATTTCTTCTGTATCCAGGCAATACCACCCCAAGTCTATGTACGCCTGGCTGAAAATCTTCCATGAAATTATGTTTTGGATGGAATCTTTGGTTTTGTGAAAAGAAAGAAAAATGTGAGACTTGGATATAAGCACTGAACAGATATCTGCCTCACAGAGAAAGATTCAAATTGGTTGAACTTTTAAAAACAAAACAAAAAAGTATTGCAACCCAAAACTTTGCTAACTTGGGGACATCCATTTCTATTTTTTCTGTGCAGTTCAAAAATCAACAGAAATAAGAAAAACAACTTCAAATCTCTGCTCAGTAGTCATCTGTATATAACCATGCAATTCTGGCTAAGTTTTGTTAGGCTACAGACTAATTGGATCTCTAATTATTGTATTTATTATTATTTTTTTTAATTAATCAACAAAATACTAATGACACTACACCATCAACAAGGTTGACTTTCATCCCGTGCCCACCACAGTCCTCAGAAGTCCAGCCATGGCTCTAAAAATTCCAATAAGCACAATTAATAGTCAGATTAAGAGATGCTCTAATTGTCTTACACAGTGTACAGTCTACCCTTTCATATTATAACAGATTAAGATTGATAAATTTTATTTTTTTTAACCTATTTAGTTCACCGAGTGAGAGTGATTTAAATATAAAATAAACAAGAATTGCCCCAAGAAACAAGTGCAATTGTCCTCGTGTAGTGGCCCTCTTTCAGACTCATGGCAAATGGGGCATCAGTTGCCATCTTCCTGACTTTGTATGCTCAGGCCCCCAGCCAAAGAAACCAACCTTGGCTCATATTGACAACTGCTATTGTTATTGCTGTGCGTTCCTAGAGTGCAGTTCAGGTTTTGCAGAGCGCTATGAAGTTAACTTCAGATACAGCGCCATTATGGAAACTGGTTGAGCAGCTGTTTTCACCCCGTCAACACAGCAAGGAATATTTCGGTGAATTAGGGATGGAGGAGCAAGCCGTAAGATTCTCCAGAAAGAGCACTGAGCAGGTGGAGGAAAGAAGGAAAATAGGCCTTCGTGGGCATGATGAAGTTGTAGCCCAGGTGCCTTGCTTGCAGAGTGGCAGAGAAGCAGCTTTTATTATGCATGCATGCTGGCACTAAAGCGCTGAGTCGGCAGAATCTCCCTGGGAGGAGCAGCGTGGCGGCTCCGGTGAGTGGGGGGCCACAATGCTGCAGATCAGCTGAGGTATTTTTAACAATTATTTTGATATAAACAGCTCTGAACTTGAGGAGCTCCATGTAAATGGGAAGCAGTGGGGCTTGTAATTAGATTTGTGTACACTTTCATAAATTGCTGGGAAACATCAAAGCTGTGATAGAAGGCGGTGGTGCACTTTATTTCCTTCTTCTGTTCTTCTGTTAATTGAATGGTTGATGTGTGGATAGGAAGTGTTGGCTTCGCGGAGTACTATTTACAGACCCGCTGACAGCTGCACTGTGAAAATTAACAGGAACAGAGCAGCCTCTGTCACAGCTCTTCCCATGAGGGACTTGCTTCAAATTGGATCATTTCTTTCATAGGAGAAACTTTCCTTGTCTCTCCTCCCTTCTTCGCAAATACATGCACATTCAGCTGCACAATCCACTTCTCCCTCTAGGCTCGTGGCAGCCTTTAGTACTTGGAAGGAGGGTTTGTCTTTTCCACCATTTGGGAGACTCCACCTAAACCTTGTAGCACTTTCCGCCTCCAACAGGATACACCTTCAGGAAGTCAATAAAATTAGTCACTTAAGGGAATCTAGGAGCTGAGTGGGCACAACTACAGTGTTGTGTTTGCATATCACACCTCAAAAGGAGTAAGATCTTCACCTTCCTGAAAACTCTAGTTGATTTCTATTTCATCCAAACTCCATGGTGATTCATAGCAACTGCTGCTGATGGAAATGTAGTTATCATTGGCCTTGCAAAGAATTGCACTGTGTTAGGCACCATAAAAAGCTGTAATGGAATTCTCTCCACACTTAGTAGCTTACCAACTAAGGCTAGGGTTGGCATGATCAAATCAGAGTATCGGTTAAAATATAAACTTTGGGATCATCTCTAATCTTATCATACACTCTTCTCTTACAGTTAATGGATAGAGACTGATCCCTCAGGGGGACATCTGTCTCCCTTCTATAAATGATTTAGAATAGACACCAAAAATGGCTGCAGTTAGGTCATTTGTAAGGTCCCCTGAGGGCTGAGACACACAAGAGAAGCAAAAGAAGCAACAAGAGGCAATACAATGGGAATGAACAAGTATTGCACACAATTGACCTTTATTTTTACCCAGTTTGTAGCAAAAATCACAGCAATTCTTGTTCCTAATCCTAGTAGAGAAGTAATAACTCATGGATGTAAGTTTTAAAATCTACTTAAACCCTGAAAACATACAGTTAAGATGACCAAACTTGAAGGTATCAGTTCACCACCTCACTTCCCAGTGGTGTCTTCAAAGTATCTAGGTAACACAAACAGAACTGTAGACAAGTGCATAATAGAAATAGATAACTCTTGGAGAAAGTTGATGAGTCTAGCATGTAAAGTGCTCCATACATTTTTTTGCTGAATGTGCATTAAAGTTACTTACCTAGGGTCATAATGTCTGAGTGGGCTATAACCAGCATAAGTCCATTTCTTTCTCAAATTAATAGAGAAAGCTGAAGTTTGATTTTACACTGATAATGATGGAGGAACTGATGGAAGAGAGTGAAGATGCCAATTCAGACTGTTTGGTTTTTGTTTTGTTTTGTTTTCTGTTGATCTTCTGCTCTGTAAAAGAAAATGCACTCCAAGCAATTGTTTTCTCAGACTGGCTTCCTTAACTTAGGGCCAGAGACAATACACCCATTCCTATTATTAAAAATTAATAATGCATTAGGAGTCCGTTCATAACTCAGCATCAGCGGGCCTGGCCCTCCTTCCAGTAATGAATTGTTTTTACTAATAAGCTACCTAAATACTGTTTATAAAGCCATGTGTTGTTTGTTGGGATGAAACAAGACACCCTATACCTGGATGTTAAATTGCAGTCATTCCTTCTACCAGAATCCAATGATTCTTGGTATCTCAGGCTGATTTGCCTCAAGGCAGCAGGTTCTGGCCACAGAGAGACTAAGGTTCATGGACTGTCCTACCCCACTGCTGCCACCAAGATAGCTGATTTCATATCCTTCGGGCCAGCAGTGTCCCAGTTAACATAATTTCCCTTAATAATTTCTATATAAAATAAAATCATAGGACTGCATTCCCTCCTCCCCCCTTATACCATAAATGAGCTAATAAATCACAGGTTTCTGGGTCCCAGAATAGAAATCCAGGCAGTCCTGCTGCCTGACAGGGGGTATGAATCATACTGGCACTGACGAGAGCCTTTTGGGGCTGGAACACTCATCAGAGCTGCTTTTCTTCTCCAGTCACATCGCTGTAGCCACACAGGCATCTGGCAGGACAGTGAAGAGACCTGTGGGACATGATGGGCTTCAATAGCCATCTCCCCCAGCCTTCCTCACTCTGTCTTCCTTCTGAATCACAGAATTCATTGCTTCCAAATGGGATGAGAGTGATAACTGCTCATGAGCCGCACAACCTCACCTTAGACAAAGGAAGCTAATTAGCACCATAATGTCTCTTTATGGGTCCAAGGGAAGTTTGGAAATAAATCAGCAGCTGCGGAGGTGGCTGGGGGAAAGCAAGAGCTGGATGATGCTGTAGTCCAGTGTTGGCCAAATCTTGATGCTATGGTGGTCTCTGGGAGGCTCACCACTCTTAACATTTGTTTGAGCTGGATGAGATTAGGAGCTGGGAGGAAGCTAAAATAACTCACAATTGCTGACCTTTCTGGGAGATCAGAGCCATTTACGTGGTATAAAGTGCTCCATACACATTAGGGAAGTCCCCCATCTTCTGTAGGGTACTCCATCTTCCTGCAATGAGCACATGGTCTCCCTATCCCTACTGCTCTGCTTATTATGAGGTGGGGTTCATTCTTCCTCTGTCTGTCCTTCTTTTTTCTTTTTTTTTTTTTCTTTTTTTTTTTTGTTGGTTGGTTGGTTTTTTGTTCTAACCTCATTTAAAGAACAGGACCATCTGTTTTATTTAAGTGGTCTCTGGATCAACTTTAAATCGCTCTGAATGCTTCTGCTTGTTATCCTTTAATCCACTCCTTCCTAGCCCAGCTCAGAAGTGTGATCTGAACTGATAACATTCTTGTAAAGAAGACAGAGAGATCATAGTAATGGGCAGACTGCTACCCCTTTTAAAAACACAACCAACGTGAATCGATTCAGTATTTATTTTCCAGATTGGTTATGCAAAGATCAAGATGAAATTTTAAAGGATAAAAATGTGTTTATATCAAAGCAATAGCTTTCAAATATGACCCTCAATCAAAATCAACACAAATTCATAACTGTAAGGCATCTGATCGGACATTGATGTCTTTGCCTCAGATATTCCCTGGCAAGTGAAATCAGACAAAGTTTGCTTGACTTCCACCCTAAAGGTCTGTGTGGTACGCATAGAGAATAGTGCCTGCCAAGTGTCATCCAGCAGAAAGGAGACAGGTTTCAGTCTTGGTGGAGTGGAATGCAGTGGAGGTGGGTTTTTCAGTGTAAACCAACTTCTTGTTCCACTAAGCCTCACTGAGTTTGCACCAGTTTACCTTATAGTTTCAGGTGACCACCTCCATCACCATTGTAATGCATGGGTAATACCTCCTTGCAAGGAGAAATTTATATCAATTAATGACCCTATTTATCTATTAAAAATATATAACATATATAAAATGTGGTCATTATATAATTAATGACCACAGTTGCACAGTGGGATCTTCAGTTTAAATATGCTGCAATAATGCAAATTCTTCTAACTATCCCAATCAAGAAACATCCTTAATACTACAACAATCCAAAATGATACATCATGACTGTAATCTCAGATGCCCAGTTGTGTGCAGCATGTTTGCAACTCAGTGCCACTGCAGTGTTCTTCTGTGCCACTTGCACATCAGCAGTGCATCTGATTTTGATGCTAGTGTGCTGTGACAATAGACAGTTCACTCTGTGGCACTGGAGTTATTCTATTTCTCATTTTCATCCTTTTCTATTTGAATCGAATGAAAGATACTGTCTCTTTTAGGTTGTGATCATTCCTACACTAGCTTTAACGGGGTTCTATAGTACAGATATCAAACATTTTCTCAACAATAATAATAATAATAATAATTTATATATTAAAAAAACACATCAATATTTTCATTCCTAAAATATTTCCAGAGAAACTTCATTTTAGTGAATACAGAACTAAAAATACATTCTCTTCAATACAATATTGCTCTTAGTGGGAAAGAGAAACCAACAAAATTTTCTTTTGAATTTGTTTTTTTTTTTTTTCTTAAAATAGCAAAATCAAAAACAAACCAAAAAATACTTACTTATTGCTTTCATTTTTCTAAATAGCAGAAAAGAATTCCTAGTCTGCTGGTATTACAACACCTTAAGAAGGTAAACGATTCTATGATTACTTCTATCATCCAAAGACTGAACTGAAAAATGTAGAGCTGCTCAAGGAACTCAGCTTTGCAGTTCAGGTTGTTTAGGAATCTGGCTTTGATCTGAGGGTCCTACTAATACCTAGGCTATATATTGAGTTCTTTTTAATTAGAATTGGGTACAGTGTCACCAGGAGTCAATGATTTTGTTGCCCTGTGGAAAGCAATAACTTTAGCTCAGAGGGACACCTGCTAAGTAGTGTATGGGCAAGTAAAACCTAAATCAAGCTTCCACTCCAAATAAATTACTGCTCTAGAGACCTGTGAAGGGAGGTATCTGCAGCAACTCTCGCTGCTAAGACATTGCATGAAGAATCCCCTCTACCAGGGGAGCAGCATTATCAAAGGGTCTGTCACTCCAGCTCTGGATTAATGCCTCTTTTCACCACTCTGTCTTTGTCACTCTTGTCTCAAGTTTGTCTAAACTAGCTCTCAGGTCCGTACAATGGAAATCGCTCCTAGTGACTGCTGTCCTACTCATCTTTCAGATGAGACACAAAATTGAAGCCCTGAGTACAGAAAAAGATAGGATATTTCACAAGTGGGAAGGGATGTTAGTCTTGGTCTTCTGGCCATCTTCCAGAATGGGTAATTACATCTCTACCTAGCTCAAATTCCCTCTGCTCTACAGTTTTAATTGGACAGTAGTTTCTTTCTCACTTGTCTAAAGTCCCAATTGGAGTCAAGATGCTACTGGTTAATTCAACAGCTATTTTATTTCAGTAAAGCTATACAGACTTCCCTCCCCCAAAAAATCTAGTTTTGTTTTCAAACTTAGGAGTCATCATACCAAATGCCCTGATTTCACAGAGCCCAGAACAAGGAAATCCTTCCTTGACTTTCAAGGCTTAGCCTAACATCATGTGGAAATACCACTTTGAATGGCTTGATAAAGATCAACATCCTCTGAACTCTGCTTTGCAGTCACAAAGAGAATGAATGCTAAGGCAAAATGTCCAACACAGAAATCCCATTCACATGGTAAAACTTGAAATGATAGTTTGATTGCCCACTATTCAGCAGTACTTACTAATTTAAGTATTTTACCTGATGTACATGGCTGATGTTTTGGACAGTAGTTAATGGTACCTGCACAATCAGAGCTCTTACACTCAAGAGCTTTATTCTCTAGAGTTCTAATGTAACAAGCCATTTTCAAATATTTTTGGCCCAAAACCTTTAAATGGCACCATTTGAGCCAATCATGAGATAAAAGTCCATTTCTATGAGACGGACATTCCTGCAGTAAAGTGCTTATGTGGAACCTCCGTAGTGTTGAGGTGCCTACCTCCAATGAGCCATTAATTAAGCTTGAAGTGAAACATGATCCGAGTGGCTTTGGTGAATTGGGTCCAAATTCATCACTTTTGCAAATAAAAGTTGTCTAACCATTTCTAGAGATAGGTAACCTGAGTCAGAGAAGACGTATAGGGCAGAGAGGTAAAGAAAAATCAGACCTACATTTTGCAAGGGAACACTTTCACAAAACTTTTCGTATGAATATTGTTCTGGGGAAAGCAGCTTTCCCTCATGCTGTGCAGCATTATTTGGTCTGCTGAAAACATTGTAGTTAATTTGTGTACACTCTCCATTTGGAGAGCCATAACTAATGGGAACCAGTCCCAACAACCAGGGAAAGGATTTGTTTTTCCTTTGCCTTTAAATGAAATATCAATGGATGGATATTTTATTTTTAGTTGAATATGAAATTTCACAAGTGACCTGTCAAGTTCCCATTTTCAAGAATGACTTTATTTCACAAGTCAAGACAGGTTGGGAAATTAGTTTTTCCCACAGAGGACTCTGATTAGGGATTACAAAGTGAGTGTGGTACAGGGTGATTTTTCCTCCATCTTTTTCCTCACCCTGCCAGCCTAAAGAACATCTGACTGCTGACTAAGGGGAGCAATTCATTACCGCACACGGGAGGGGGACAAGAAGTAAGATAGTCATATTAAGTAGAGTTGCTGGCCTAGGAGAAAATTGGGAAAGAATAATAATACTTAAACCTTATATTATTCTTTTCATCAGTAGATATCAAAGCACTTGAAAAAGGAGGTTGATTTGATGGGAAGGGAGATAAATGACAAATCCAAGTAGGCTATTGCAGAGGTACCAGCAGGAATGCTCACTTTCATAATAGGCTCCTTTGACTGTGGTTCTGCAAGGCAGAGAAATAAACAGGTCCTTTCCTCAGTAAAATGCAGATTAACACAACTCTCAAAGTATATTTCAAGTAACGTTGACTTACCTATTGTAGCTCTCATGGGGGTTGTGGAAATGTAATGTCCAGTACAACAACTGGAGTGCAAGAGGGAAGCTTACGTATTACTGATAAATGACCATGCAGACAGAGCCTATTGCCTTTGTCAGCAGACAACAGCTGATTTACGCAATGGTTTAACTGCTCGCGGAAGCAATAAATGGTCCACACGAAGGGCTCTGCTCATTGAAAATCAGGCCCATTCTGTGATATTTCTAATGTAATCCAGTGGATTATGGGGAGTCACTGGAGTTGAAAGCAGTCTTCCAGCTCTTTTAGAAGAAAAGCGTTGTTTGTCTCCTCTGCTAGAAGTCCTGCACTGTGTGACCTGATAGAGTTCACTGCCAGACTTCTTCAGGCCATGTGAAAGGGCTGCACATGACGAATCAGATACAGAAAAAATCAATCCCAAAATCAATCTTCATATTCAAGAGCGGAGCAGCATCTCTATTGGCTCCATGTCTTTAACTGTATATGTGTGAATTTCATTGCAGCAGAAAAGCTCCCTTTTCTACTCTTTGTAGCATGTGCTGTAACTTGTTTGCCAATGGCCTTTCCGCCCTGTGTTTATGATAGTGGTGTTCAAAGAGGCCTGAAGCCCTGCTCTGACAGGCAACACAGAAAAACATCTCATAAGAGGCAGTCTTAGATCCTATTGGGTCAAACGGCTGTTGTGCAGTCACTACAACTCACATCAGGAGCGAAGAACACTGCAGGGACAAGAACTTCATATGGAGGTTACCGATATTTTCATGATGCCATCTACAATAATAGCTTAGTTTTCAAAAATATGAGAGCAATTTCCTGAGGTATGTCTCTAGCCATAAGACTTCCAGATCAAATAGAGATAGAAAGAAAATGGAAGGAAAAAAAAACACACCAACTTATTTATATTTGTCCATCCTGCTAACTAGAAAAGGTCACATTTTCAAAACCCATTTCAGAGGTAAATACTTATTCCCTTTACTCAGTCTGAAAATCCCCCATGTTGCTTTGTGCTGTCCATGCTGCAGCTCTGCTGTACAGCAGCAGCTTTGAGCAGCCCAATCTGCTGTGGACCATTGCTTCCCTCCAATACAGCTACAAATAGGTTTAAATCATTAGATTCAGGTTACCAAACAGTCTCTTGGATCACGGTTAATTAAATGAGTGTTGAAATCTAATTAAGGACTGGTCCAGGTGATAATTAGGAGGAAATGTATGCATTAAAATATTCATTTGTCGATGAGCTGCAATTAAGAGTGTGATTTGGGGAAGGATCAATAACTACATCATGTGATGTAAAAAAAAAAATGAAAACTTGCCCAGCCTTGAGCAAAAATGCAGGAAAATCTTGGCTAGTTTTCTTTTTCTTCTCCCTTCACCTCTGTGTTCTGTTTTGCTCTCAGAATAACTTTTGAAGACTGTTCTCCACCCTTGAATAGAGCATTCATATCTCCCTACCTTTGTTTTCCTGAAGCACTTTTTTCAACCCCTTGTTCTTCACCACATTGTTCAAGTGGGTTATAGATTTATTAGAGAAAGAGTAATAGGTCAAAAAGAAAGATACTTTGCCAATGAAAATCATTTCTTCCTGGAGCTGCTAATCTAGGGGAACATCGCTTGTTATGTGGCCTTAGATTATTTTCTGTTTCAGCAAGTTAATTCCTCAAACTGTTATTCATAACCGAGGATCTGGAGAGACTACTGAATATGCAAAACTTGGACTTACATATGTGTATGTCTGTAGCTGTAGTTTACTAAACTATTTACAGTCTGATACGGACCAGCTTTGCTTTCCCTGAGACTGTTTTTTCTGGTTGCAGGTACATAGATGTGTATGTAAGAAAGTTAACTACACTCTATGCAGTCGCACCCAATCTCACTTCGCTGGAAAAAAAATGGCACTATGCTCTAGACCAGTTCCTCTGGCACAGAGCTGGTGTTCCCCCACTGCCACAGCCAGAGGCTGAGCTGGCCATCTCCCTGCTGACTGTATTTCCATCAGAGAATACCTGCATGTCAAAAGGGAAGTGTACCATGGGAGCGTAATGATTTTAGCTGCTCTTTTGTCAGTCTTCTGACAGCTCACCTGCCCATCTCCCCAGGCCCGGTGGCAGCCCAGTTCCTGAGGCAACTGTCTGCCTGCTGTCAGGGCTGCTGCCAGATCCCCCTTCCCCACATCTGTCTTCCCCCAGGGGGACCACAGTGTAGGGAATCAAGCAACCCATGAAGTGAGGTCTTTGAAGCCAGCCAAAACAATATCAGTGCCTGCCTTCCTAGGCAGATCTATTTTTTCCCATCTCTACCTCCTACCAGAAATTTAAGAATTGCACTTACTGATCTTTCATCTCATTTTGAGAAGGTGAGGGATTTTGTTCATTCCCAAAAGCTCTACATTTTTCACAGACTTCTGCAGCCAGCTCCGATGATCATCAGTAGTTCTGTACTAGCATTGCCTGCAGACAGAACCCAAATATTGTGAACTGGCCTGGATTTAACAGTGCTGAATAGATACTGCTTGTTGATGGGACTTATGCCCTATCCAGCAAACTGATTCTTGCCTTTAAGAACAGGGCTTTCTCACTGAACGTGGAGGTTGCAACACAGCAGAATGTGGAAGGATGATCTGGCTCAGGGGTCCAGAATGCACAGAGCAAACAAAGTCCATCAAAGTAAGTCAGTTCAAAATCCCACGATATACATCCATCAAAGGCTTCTACATTTTCCTGCACTGAGTCCACATCCTCAACCTCTGGTGAGAGCTAACAGACCAGAAGATTTTCTAAAGGTTGAAAAAATAAGGCAACAGCTTTTGCAGAGAGAATATCTATAACGGCCTGGAAGTGTGAACTTTGGAGGACAGTAGGAACAGCTGGATTCAGCTGTTTTCCCTCCGGAGACCTTCCCTTCCTATACTCTCAGCCTCTTGCAAAAGCTCCAAACCAGAAGGCCAGAGAAGTTGTGTGGGAAAAATGTCAGTGTCAGCAGGATCCTACATTACCAAGTCTGTGTGTGACATATGGATTGCATGAGCCAGTGTATATCTCCTGGCTAATTCTTTTCTATATCTCTTTTGTTTTCTGTCCTGCAGGGAGCCTCTTCAAGCCTGGTGGTGAAGTTTGCAGATACAGACAAGGAGCGTACAATGAGGCGCATGCAGCAAATGGCGGGACAAATGGGCATGTTCAACCCCATGGCCATCCAGTTTGGAGCATATGGCGCCTATGCACAGGCAGTAAGTACAGACATTGGCTCCATGCATGTTTACAGGAATAGGGAAAGCACCTGGATTGCACAAAAACACAAGTGAGCAGAGAGACAACTGACAAGCAGAAGAGAAACCAGTAACCAGGCCCATGCAAGACACTTCTTGTGGGATCTAAGCCATTGCTGTCAAATCCAAACACAACTAGCCTTTGAATATTTGGATAAAATAGACCCTGAATTCAGCTCATGTGAGTTCTGTGATCCACGTCAGTACCATCCAGCCCCAGAGAAGGTTTTAAAGGGCATAAATAGCTCTCCCTTGATACCATCTGCACAGATTGAGTTGAACTCAAAGTTACATGAGGGTAACTTTGGTGTGATCACAGGATAACATGGCAGCTCTTGACAGAAGTGCTTTTAGGTTCAAGGAAGCATGCTATATAATACAGAAATGAATAAGCAGATAAAAGCACGCATACAGCGCTGATTCCTCATAACAATATGATTTAAGCACACTGGGAAAACACTTCAACTATTCAAAACAGTATTGTTAAATCAGGTATCTGTTCCTAACCTGTCCCCTGGACCTCTGGGACAACCCATAACTGAATAAGGAGCTGGACTACTGGCACAACCATGGATTTGATGCCTTTAGCATAAATGGCTTTACTTAGGCTATAATTAACAAGGACCCACAAGACAAGCAACTCGGTAACCTGATCCCTTTGTCACGTACTTTAGAGGAAAGAGTGATCCCTGCAGCAGGCAGATACAACACTATCAGGTGACTTTGGATAGCTTTTCTGGGACAGATTACACATTTGCAGGCAGCAAAAGTATACCTAGATGTTTCATTCATCTGGTGATAAGATATGACCCTCTTGTGCTCCATACTGGATATGTGAGCAAGAAACCTATTTTGTAAAATAGTATCTTTCTTAATCAGTGAGACTTGCCTTAGGTAATACAGGTCCAACTCCAGAATCTCCCCAACGTACCTGTAGTTCCCCTACCACACTGATCACAATGCCATGCTGTGTTGTCTGTATATTTAATTGTCATACACTGGCATCATGGACTTCCCATCCCATCCGCATGTTCTTTTTTTAAAAAATAGACAGCTTACAAATATCCACTATTTCCTGAGTGCCATGTGCTTTGCTGAGCACTTGGTACAACCCAGCGCTTCCCTCATGCACAGTCATGAGGACATACTGTAGGAGCTTCACAGATGCTCCCACTCTCTTTGTACTATTCTGGACTTTTTTTATTCTCTCATTAAGCAATTTCATTTTTTCCTTCTATTTTTCCCTGTTCTTTTTGTTATTCTCAAAGACAATGGAGGCCTCAGCTGCCTCTTCCTTGGTCCCCTGCTCTTCTCCTTACAGACTGAAGAGCTGCCCCCTCCCTAGCCCAGCTGTGTTTAACTGTCCTCCTATCTGAACAATGCTGCAGGATGGGAAAAAGACAGTAAATCCCACATGAACCCTGGCCAGTGGCCAGCAGCCTGCCAGGTGGGTGCCAGCATTTGTTCCCCCATGTATTAAGGGAATAAACAGGAGGGGAACCCACAGGCAGCTGAGGATGCACATCTGCAGAGGCTGTCAGGCAGAAGATGTGACTGTAGAATTACACTACAGGCATTGATCAGGCAGCTGGAAAGGTAATAAGGACACTGCTGTCCTCATACTCTGGACATCTCTTCTTAACTGCACTCTTCTTAGCTACATTCATTTTTAATCTAGATAATTCTTATAATTGCCATTATAAAAGAGTCAGCCCAGAGTTATAGAGATACAAAAGAGGATGAGGTCTGCACCTTTATACCACAAAAGTTCTCCCATCTATTTCTCACTAGACAATACCATTTTGAGGATAGGTACTTGAGTGAGGTTTTATCTCTGAAGAAAGACTGAGAACAATTCCTGGGTCGGCTCCTGCTTCCCTTGAAACCAATGAATAATTTTCCTATTGAGTTCTGTGAAAACAGTATTGGACTCGTATTCTTTTCTTTTTCTTTCTTTCTTTTTTTTTTTTTTTTCTTCCTGCTGGTAAGTATGCAAATAAGGAGGAAAGAATAAATTTTAGATCTTGGACCATAGGATATGACAAGCTGGTGATACCAATTACCCCGAGGACTTCAGAGCTTTCTAAATGATGGGATCACATTTCTTTGTGGTGACGGTACACCCAGAGCGTGCTCAGATGCTGTCTCTCAATCAGCGTCCCTATCTATGTCTCTCCCTATCTGCTTCATCTCATAGTCTCACACAAAAGGAAAGAAAGGGAGAGCCGAGGCTATGTGACATTCCCTCGGTCCTGATTAATCCACCTTGGACTGCTGGCTCTTAGATATCAGGGTGATTGGCACCTTGTAAATGCCAGCAGGAGATGGAGAGATCGATAGTGAGAGAGTGACTGGGGGAGGGGGAGAGGAGGAGGGCCATTTTATTCAGCCCAAACTGAAGTTTAAGAGCAAAGGCAAGTCAAGAAAAGGAAAAATGAAACTGTGAAAACACAAGTGCAGGACAGTGGTGACAGCTGATGCCACTGCCACCAGCAACTTGTATGACCTTGGGTGAGTCATTTGACTTCCTATACTTATGTCCTCATCTACAAGTGAAGATGATGACCAGATCTGTTTATTTTCCAGAATCCCTCAGGGGCATGGCTCTCTTTCATGCCATTCCTCCATGGGTTTTCACACGCAGACCTGATGACAGTGCAAGTTTAAGAACTGCCTCAGTGCTTCGCAGTGCAGCTTGGACTACCATGAAACATAGGCTTTATGAACTGTACTCTTGCCATGTCCTCTCAGATATCCCACTGCAATCCAGCAGTGACTGACATCAACATAAAAGAGTTCCCAAGCAGTCCTATTGCTGGTTAACAGGCAGTTTCTAATGGCCATTCCCATGGAGAGGGTTGCATTGTCCCAGGGCAGTGGACTTCTCCCCAGAGAGGCATCCTCTGCCCATCCACATTACTGGGGTTGAATTAGGTCATACAAAAAGGTTTCCATGTGTCAGTGTGACCAGTGCAGCAGAAACCCTCATGATGCAGTTGTTTGAAATATTACCAGGCACCTCTGGATTTACAAATTAAGCAGCATCACTGGGGAGAAGTGGCAGGGGTTTCAGTCCATTAGTATTTGACTGACAGTTGTTAGTGTGCTACCAAGACTGCTCTGGGCCCAAGCTCTTCTTTAGTTCCTTCTTTTGCAGCTCAGCAAATGGCTATGTCATGGTTCACTCCCCACTGCTGCTCTTTGCCAAACCTCAGCTTAAGCAACCTTAACCTTGATAGCAGTGACGGCCTTTGTCAGCCACGCCACTAGTCCTCATGTTCAGCAGCCATATGGCCTCAGCTTCAGAGACAACAAAACCAGGAAGCAAAGGGCATTCTCCTCTTCTCTATGTGTGTGTTTTGTCTCCCCATCATGCGCCACCTCCAAAAAAGAAAAAAAAAAAGCAACCAACCGGACAAAGCTTGGCACGAACTCCATGAGCTGTTTCAGTAATGCAGAAGGTCACATCAGACCCACCTCACCTCTTCTGTATGCAGCTCAGAGCAAGTCAGCTTTCATGACTACCCAAAGCTCCCAGAGCCCCTTCACTAATTTGTTTCAGTTTGTTTGGGTTGTTTTTTATCCCCCAGCAATATCTTCCCATATTCATCTAGCTTCTCTTTTTTTTATGAGGCAATTAATTATTTTAGCTCACTCTTGTTTAGAGCATCAGCCCTTTTTATGTCATGTTACCGTGGATCCACATCAGCTGGATGTAGGTATCTGTTTCTGTAGTCTCACTGAGGCCAGCTTGAGGTACAGGTCTGAACTCAGCCCATGGAAGAGGCTGATGCTGGCTAGCACCAGCTTTGCTCTGCTGCCAGATGAGGCACATACTCCGGCACAAAGCATCTTCTTAGATGGGTGGCCAAGTCTGAAATCACAACCAGACTATGAACTGTAGTAGTCTAGTCCAAGCCCAAATATGCACCACTGGCAAAAGTTTCTCCAACTCTTCTTTTCTGCGAAGGAAGTAGCAAGTACTTAGCAGCCGTCTGTTGACCCACCACAAACAAAAGGAAACATGCAGAGACCAAAAAGGGTCAGGTAGATGGGAAAAGGCATAAGAGAAATCAAGAACAAAGGAAGGAGTCTTGGAAAGTGACAGATAATGTATAAATTATTTAATTTTTAAATTATTTAAAATAAGATCAAAGTCATAAATCAAGTTTACATAAAAAATGGGGTGAGAGTGTTAGCCACAGTCTCCTGGCCAAATTCCAGCTGTGGGACTGATTGCTTCCTGCAGCAGGGGACAGGCAGAGATTTAGTAAGTGGAAATGGACAGACTGGGTACAGGGGCAGCACAGACAATAGTAACATTTGCTCTTTGGCCTGGAACAAATCCTTTCCCTTCAGTAAATCCCAGCTCCTCTCACTCTGAAAAAGTGCAAATGGCTGCAGCTCCTGAACTGCAGACAGTAACTGCAAGAAAACTGTGTACATCCAGCACTGCATAGATCACAGTCATCATCAGAAGTGCTTACCTCAGTCATCCTGTGATGCTGTCCATTAAAGCCCACTAGCCCACTTCTGCCTCCCTCCCCCCGCTCCCAGGGAAATGAAAGGGCATTCTCATGAATGATCTGAGGAGGTGCTGGAGGGAAGAATCATTTTTGAACATTTATTCAATGCATACTGTAAAAATAATTTGTATTATTATTAATTTGTAAAGATATTTAAAAGAAATCATCTAGCCCTTAAAAAACATGGAAAAATTACTTTACATAGATAGACAATCTTCTATATATAATTGTTATTACATTTCAATGACCAAGATAGGGTCATATATTTGGTAAATACTGCCAGTTATGCAAACCAGTTATTCTGATTCATTCCAGAAGAGGAAGCTATTTTGAACCCATGGTACTTTGCAGCAAGATTAATACTTCATATCTGATTGTCATTTCCCTGGTAATTCAGAAAAATTGAGCAGCAGGGAATGAACCATGACACGGCCATTTGCAGGTCTGGGCTGCATGTACATTTATATTTTTTTTGGATTCTTTTTTTCACTGTTCTCTGAAGTTAGAAATCCAGACTATCATGTATCATTATGAAAAACACCAGGACACATGAATCCAGATATTACACTTTTTTGTTTGTTTGCTTTTATCTTAATAAAAATTTAAATAATATTTTCAAAGCAGATTTTTTTTCTGGGAATAAATTTTTAAAAGGAAGCAGCTTCTGAATTTTCCCAGAATATCTGAAGTTTATTTGAAGGCTTCAAGATGTTTTTTCAATAACCAAATAGATAAAGAAGTCATGGATTTATCAGTTCTGTGATTTTACCAAATATGAGTCTTCTTACTGCTTGATTGATCGTTTTATTTACCTCTTTCTATCACAGGGATATCATAAGGATTAATTAGCTAAGTGTTTGTATAGATCGTTAGAGGTGAGAAGCGTAGGATGCTTTATTACTTTTATTATTATTACAGAATGAAGAATATGAAAAGTCAAACAAAACGTCATGTGATTCAGAGACAGGAATAGAAAAAAAAGAGAAGGTCATCAGATCATTCAGAGAAAGACTTCACCAAGGACAATGATCATGTTATTTCAACAACAGTGTTTCACAAATAATCTTTCTTGTCCCCTATCTTCAATTTCACATGTGTTTCTGTAGGGGTCTACAGGAAGAGTAGGTCTCCTCTGTGAGGAAGGTTGAGTTGAGCATCCTTGACCTATCACTGGAAGGATCTTTTGGCTTTGAGGAAGTAATGTCATTTCTCCATGCATACGTTGGTCCTGCAGAGAAAGGATGATTTTTTCTTAAGTGCAGCTGCATGACCCTGCTGATTAAAAGCCACTCAAGCCAGAGGTGGCATTCTCATTCCCACCTCCACCTCTGGGCCACACATCTCCATACATTCCTCTAGACTGACAGTGACCATGCAGGGATGTATACTTGTGGAAAGAAACTGGCAGAATGCACTTTGTTTCTGTGCTATGTGTTTAATGCTCTGCTGATGTCCCTGAGCTTATGCTCAGCAGACATGCATCTGTCAGACATGCATCTGTCCTGGGACACAGATTGCAGCAAGAGATTGGGAGAGTGTTGCACTTGTTAGCACTGGTAACCTCTTGCTTTGGTGCAGTTGTGTTGCAAAGCTGCATCCTTCTCTATTTTTCATCTTAATCTCCTAGCATAGGATAGAATGGAAAACCCTGTAGAGGTATCTACCCATCCATTGATGTTAGAGCTGACTGCAGTTCAGCCATCTCTGTTTGAGGTAGCAAAAAACATATGGGATGAATCCTCCTCCCACCATTTTGTGCAGACCCGCCATCATGTGTTACTATGGCCTTACCAGTGCCTCTCCAGCTGCCTCGTTGATTCTCAGGCCCTGGGATAGGCACTGCAGGCTGTTGTTTCTATCCATCAACCAGTTTGGTACTCTCCTGCTCTCCTCAAAAAATAAATATTTGAGCAATAAATAACAGTCTGGTTGGAGGAATTTTGTGGAATGAATCCATAAAATCAGATGGGAAAAAGCTCTAAATGCTGAGGCAAATGCTGAGGCCAAGGAAGTAAGAGAAGAAAAGGAAATACATCCTTTCAGCTGAGGAAAGAAATAGCTCCCTTCCATCCCCTTGGAACAGCCTAAGATAATAAGGCTGCTGCCTTTCTGATTAGTGCTCTGTGGCCCCAGCTCAGGCAGGGAAAATCTGCATTTCAAATGGCATATTTTAAAGTACACAATACTCAGGGGCCCTGCTGCTATTGATTTGCCTCTGGTGGGGTCACTGCCTCACTTTCTACAGCTTTATTAACTGGGATCATACACTGGGCCTCTTTCAAAGTGAAAAGAGAGTGGATGGGACACTTGTCTTTGGGGAAAGCTGGGGATGGAGAGGGGTGACTTTTGTTTGAGCTCACTTGGGATTGCATTGGTGATTTTATGAGAAAGACCAGTGACCCTCACAGGACTTGAGGTCTTTGTCATCAGCTTCTTTCAAGGTGAGAGAGTTTCCATCCTCCAACCTCCATAGTACTGCTGCATTTGGCCATGCTATAACCACCAGAAGATGACCTGGAAGGGTCCCCCTGTCCTTCCCCTTTGGTGCTTTTATATATGAGTACCTTAGATCTAATAGGGAAGGAACACTTCTTCAATGCACAATGGGAAACATGAAAGCAGAAAGGTGGCAGAAGTGTCACAAAGAGCTGTGATGTCTGTATATACAGTTAGTGTTGGTGTCCTCTCTCCAGCCAGTTAGCCGGGGTTAGTGCCTGTGTTCAGGTTTGGGATGCTATACTCCTTCCAGCTTTGGAGGACATCCAGGTGTCATGGGGTCATGAGGTGGCTATGAAAGCTGTCATGATGTGTGCATCCTCTGGGTCATGAGGTACAGGTCCCCAGCTCAATTGTTCACTATGCTAAGGGGTTTTCCAGGTCTCCAGGATAGCTCAGGTATTCCCAGAGCACTGAGCATTAAAGAAATGGGTGGCTTCTCCCTGCAGGATGCTTGCTATCCCAGAAGCAACTGAATCTAGTTTCCAAAACACACTTAAGAGCCTTAATTACTACTTTATTTTTTCTGCATTTGCTTTTTAACTCTAAGCTAAAATTAACCTCTTTGCTCCTCAAACTCCTGAGTTTCTACGGGGTTATGACCAGTTTTATCTGAGTGCTTTTCTGAAACAACAGGCTTTAAGCTGTAGTCCTTGCACAGTAATAAGAAGCAATAATAAGAAGGCTAGGAATATCTTGCTTTTCCCACAAGAGAGAAAATACTTTCTTTCTGAAGATCTATTACAGAAGTGCATGCATAGCATTATACTGCATCTTCTTGGGCAAACATTAAGTCCTTTGAATAGACAAGAAGTCAAACACCACTGGAAAACCAGGAGGAGCACCTGCCATTGTAGAATTATCGATGAACATCTTAGTGACATCCATAAGCAGAAACAGAAGTTGCATAAGCCATAAATAACGTCACAAGTGATTGCTTAGCTCTACTGAGTGCAAAATGGAGATTGTCTTTGAAACAGCACAGTCATTTGTACTACCATTGGCAACAAAATGTCATCTAGGTACAACCTTGTGTCTCTTGCAACATAGGTGAAACACAAACAAAAAGAGATTAATATTTTTATTTTAAATGGTTGGAAACTACCATTCAAAAATATCTGCTGAGGGCCAAGCAAAGGGTTGGGAATGATTTCACCTGACTGTGTTACTATGTGCAGCAGAACAGATCATCTAGTGCTCTGCATGCAGTTAGCAAGGAGAAACAAAGCTGAAATTCATCTGCTCAGAGGCAACTGGGTACAGAAGGGAGAGATGAATCTTGGCCTAAACTCTTTGCCTGTTATCACACCAATCGTAATAGGTGATCAGCTCAGAGGAAATGCCATCTGTATTTAGGTTACTGAATCTGACAGAGGGAAATGCCAAAACTATAGTCTCCTTATCTGCCTAGAAGCCCTAAGGAAAGTCTCTGGTACAAATACCAGGCTGTTATCTATCAGCCAGAGTGACCATGGAACACACACATGATCAGTTGTAGGTAACTCCATGTTTTGTGCAGGTTTGGAGGAACACAGAAAAAAGTTAGCAAAGGCCAGACTGGGGCTGAATCAAGCCCTTGCAATTGCATCCATCTCAGAGAGATGCTCCTTTGGTCAGCAGTGCTAAATAGATGCTATAGGCACAGATCTTGGCCATCATTTCTGCAAACAGATAGTGGCATCCTCAGCTGTCCGCAGGTGAAATACCCAGCACAGAAAATGAAATATGGGTCAGTACACCCAGTGCTGGAGTCAGTCCAATGTTAAAGATGGATGGATTTCCCTTTCCTCATTCACTTTATTGGCATACTTAATAAAATCACCTGCTTGGTACCCCATCTGGAGAATAAACTCCAATGATGCCTAGAAACAAATGTACTCCTTAAAGAGGAATCCGCTTTGTGCTATAATAGAAAAGATTGTCTAATCACTCCATCAGTAATTACAAAGAACAGGATATCACTAATTAAAATGTGAAAGTGTCTTATGCAGTGTACAATAAAAAAGGGTAATTAACAATCAAAGGGGAAGCCGCCACCTTGGCACCAATCTGCATGAGGCTATGAAAAATAATAGTACTCAGCTCTAGTACAGCAATTTTCATCTGTAGATCTGAAGGCACCCCTACGTGAGGAGATAGATATCCTGTGCACCAGTATATAATAGCTGGAGAAATCAAGGCAACTATACACAATTTGTCCATGGTTATATAGCAGGTCAATGGCAGAGCATCCTTTAATTTTGACTCTTCACAAGTGGTGACAAGGAATTTTTCAGCATTTGAATAACAGTGATGATTTAAGGGATTTGTTCCAGTGTGTATATGTATGAACAGCTAATTCAGCCAATATTTCAATGTTAAACAGTAAGGAACAGATTTTGTTGTGACTTTGTCGGAGCTTTATCAGACTTCATGATTTTAAGGTCTATTTAATGCTGAAAAGTGTATCCTGTGTGCTTAAACAACATCAGAGAGTGATTTCTTGATAGAGAGTGAAATCACAGAGAGAGTAAAACTCATTCTGTAGACAGCAAAGACATGAGTCACTTCTACAATCATTTTGAAAAAAAATAGTTTCCTTCTCCATTATTATCATCAAATCACATGTTAACAGTGGCTAGGGAACGAACAAAATGAGGTTTCAGACTCTGTTCATCCTCTTTCCTCACACTTTCTCTAAGCAACCGCCATCAGTCTTTACTGGGGTGTGGATGCTGTCTCACAGAACCTCAGATGTGCCTTGCCTGGCTTGTTCTGCAGCTCCAGGGAAGGAGACAAGAGGAAGATTCATCTAATTTTCTTCTCTTCATCTCAGGAGCTAACCCACTGCAGTCATACTGTATGCATGAACTGCACCATCTAAAAGCTAGGCTCAGAGAGTAAAATAATGATGGCAAAGTCTGGTTTTAATGCAGGAAGCATTTCTAGCATACTTAGCCATTCACCACCCTTCTGCTCCAAAACTCTTACTGCAAAATGCCTGAAAATATAGCCCATATTTCTCATTCCTGCCTTTTTTAGGAGCCTTAGAAGAGGCAACGTTTTAATTACTTTCTGGGAATTAAAAAAAAAAAAAAAAGGAACTTAAAACTGAGGAAATCATCCCACATCAAAACCACCATGCAGGGATTTTCCCACTGCACTTTATTAATCTTGCTAAAGCAGGGGAACTCCCTTCTCTTGCATAGCTCTTCAGGGAGTATCTCTGCTTGGTTGTGTTGGAAATAGGTGCTGTAATTAGGTTAACATGGACTCTGGTTTTTGGTCATGGTTTAGCTTAGTGCCCACTGGAGACCTCACAGCAGCATGAAAAAAAAAAAGCAATTTTTCTCACCAACAGATGAAAATAGATCAAATTATCCCCAGAGAACTAGTTAAGCTTGCTGCTCTGGAGATACTGGGGATCCTCATTTCTAACTGCTCTACATACAATGGTCTCCCATCAGCAGCCATCAGTGCCTTCCTAGAGCTTTGATACAAGCAACACAGGCCATGAAATCTCTCTGCTTGGGAACACTTATAGTATTCTCTCTGCTGTCCTCAGCAAGGAAAGATCAGAACTCAGAGTGTTGAGTACAGCTCACAGGAGACCTCCACACTGGGGAACAATGCTGGGAATGTGGGAACCATAAAGACACATCGATGCTCTGAGACACATTTGATGCAATTTGCTTCTCGCTCTTGTAGTGAGAAAGAAGTGCAAAGGGTGGGGGCTACCACAGATGTACCAAACTAGCATCTCAAAGTGGAGAGATGCCTCACACTCTGGCATGTGGTCTCCATCCTGGTACTGGTGACCCAGGTTGCTTTGCTGGTGACTGCGTGATATTTTTTCCCTGCTCTCTTTGTTCCAGCTGATGCAGCAGCAAGCCGCGATCATGGCTTCGGTGGCGCAGGGTGGCTACCTGAACCCCATGGCAGCCTTTGCTGCAGCCCAGATGCAGCAGATGGCGGCCCTGAACATGAACGGCCTGGCAGCTGCCCCCATGACTCCAACCTCAGGTAAGTGGCCTGGATGGATGGAAGGGGTGGCAGGAGGGGCAGGAGACCTCGAAGGACGTGTTAACTGTCAGCTTGTCCCTCTGTAACTGTTTTCTGAAATGCTGGTCTTGCTGGAAGAGGCTACCACAAAAAAGGAGCAGAGGTCAGACCAGATCATTCCGGGGGGCTGGAACAGGAGTCCTCCTGCTATGGGCAGGACCAGCTGGGAATCAGTATTTGTATCACAAAAAAGGTGCCAAAGCGATCACCAACAGCGGGCTGTTGGGCTACCAGTGCTCCATGCTGAGCAGAGGCTGAGTGCTGTGGATGAGACCCACCAGAGATGGGATGTGATGGATTTTGCTGGAAGGAGGGAATTGTAAGGCACTGGAAGAAGCTCTCAACCATGACCTTCAGCATCATCCCCTACACAGCTTTCCCTTAGCACAATGGAATAATGACACAAAAACACTGGAATAGGCTCCCCAGGGAGTTGGTTGAGTCACCATCCCTGGATGTGATTAAAAACCGTCTGGATGTGTTGCTCAGGGACATGATTTAGCAGAGGGTTGTTAGAGTTAGGGTAGCATGGTTAGGTTGTGGTTGGTCTCAGTGATCTTTAAGGTCTTTTCCAACCTGATCAACTCTATGAAAATATCCACAGTGACTGGCTAATTGGTAGTATGTAAGGATGTATGAGGGATAAGTGCTCATGCTGTCATAGCCAGGGTGGTCCAGACAGAAACAGAACAACATTTGTAGTGAGATGCAATGTCATTAATGAGATGTGCTGTATTTTGGGAATGCATAATAATCCTATTGTGAAATAGGGCTGCTGGTACTCAGGGAAATCTGATGCTACCTGGAGTGCAAGTATTTGGTGAGAAGATTTTTTTGTAGCTGGAATAGAAACAGATAGTTGGTGAAGGACCCAGGCCCACTGCTGGCTGGGCTGTAGCAGGACATGAGAAGACTGTGCTGGGGGGCAGAGAATTAAGGTAAGGTGTAAATAGAACTGGCTTTTCTGAAGAACAAGGAAATCATTTGGGCAGCAGCAGGTCAAGGAAGTGGCAGGACAGGTAAACTATTTAGTGATTGCTGGCCTAACTGAAGGGCAGCAGGGTAACAGCTGGAAAAAATGGGGCCAAACTTTAAAAGAAGTGAGAATGTGGAGGGGCTTGCAATATACTGCTGACCCTGTTAGGGGAGCAGAAGATTCAGGGGTGTAACAGTGAAGAAGAACAATTTCTAAGGAACAGTTTAGGATAGAAGTGTCTCAGAGACAATGCCAGTTGTTCCTATGAGAGGTACTGGAGATGGGACTGAGTTCAGTGATGAGGCATTGCAATGCCAGCATGTGAACCTGAAGCCCTGAGCCAACCTGAAGAGGACCAGCTCGACAACAGTTTTGAGTGAGTGAGATATGACAGGGGTGAGCGTGAGCCAGCCATGGTGCAACTGGTGCTGGGAGAGAAGGATCTGGTTCCCCTTGCAGAGCAGATTGGTAAGCCTCACTGCTAGGCACAGAGAAATCCACACCATCAGTAAAAGTCCAACTGACACTGCAGCCAGCAAAGACACTGGATGGCAAGGAGACAAGGTGCCACAGTAGCGCAGGCTTAAGGGCTTTTCCTAATGAATCTGGTTCTGATAACCTCTGTCTGCCAAAAAAAAACCCTCCATTTCTCCATTAATATACAGCTTATCATCTCTTTACAATCTGTAGCTGGATCAATGTCAGCAGCTACAGGGTCACATATTTATTTTTTCCTTTGCTATTAGAATATAAGGTGCAGGGGGAAAAGGGGAGGAAGAGAGATCTAATTTCACACCAGCTTGTGGAGAGACAAGGAAAAGTGCTTGACTCAAAAATCTTACACCATACATTTTGAAATATATGTTTACATAGCGATAAATGTATAAACAATGAGTCGATGAAGCTACTGCAAATCCAAATAGAAAAGTGGCTTAATTATATGTGCACCCTTTAAACCCGCTGCTGGAAAGATTATCATATTTGCATTAGCTAGATTTGTTTTGTGTTGGTGGGAGCATAGAGAACGTCAAACAAAGAATGCTTTGAATTCAAATGCTCTCAAGGCTTGGAAAGCTGAATCCAGGCAGTGGTTTGTGATGTCCCCACCACAAACAAGCACAGTCACTTTTGCATATAAATGTCTTGAAAATAAGCCGTTCTGTGACATAGGTGTGTAAATACTAACATGATAGCCAAATTCTGTGCCTGCCACAACATCCAGCACATGAAAAATATCCCAGCTCTTCTTTCATGTAAGCTCTTTTCTGGTGTGCCCACTACCTTTTGGGAACTACTGTCAGAATACAGAAGAAGAAAGAGAGCTCATGTTTTTTACATGCTTTTCAGAGAACCCATGACTGGTCATTATTGAAAATAAGACACCGGTTTAGATGATCCCTTGATCTCTTTCACGGTGGCAGATTTTGCACTCTTCTTATGACATATTTTCAATCCTGGAGCCTGTGCACTTTGGCATTATTGCAGATTTACCTTGAATGTGTAGCTTCCTTCACGAAAAACCTCTGTAATGGGTTGTGGAAATGTCCATTGACAATTATTCCTTGGGTGAAATGTTTAGACTTTGAAATGACTCCTTGTATTACCACAACACTTACAAAGCTTGTGATAAGATGCATAGAAAATGTTTCACATATGTCTGAGCAAGCAAGTCTACAACACTAGCAGCAATTTCTGAGTAGCCAGGAGATATCTGAAGCCTAAAGTGAATTCTCCTGCTGGCTTTTGTTAGCATTCAGAAAGCCAAATGGAAAATGATCATTCTGCTTCATAGCAGGATTTCCAGTCATTGAAGTATATCTTTGTTCTGACTTGGAATGAAAATGAAACATTTCAAAGTTCTCTGAAAAGCAGGCATTAGAAAAAGTGTTTGGAACGTTGGAAAAAAAAAAAAAAAGAAAGAAAAAAAGAAAAAAAAAAGAAGTGTTTTGATCTTTCCTAAGCAAAAGAAAAATTGTGCTAGAAAAAAGACATTGCTAACACAGAAGTCCTAAAGGCATTGGAGGTGCTAGCTGAGCACAGCGCCTCTGAGTTTCTATCTTCAGGCCCCTCATGTTCTGAGAACATAACCTGTTTCTGATGCATTCCTAATCCAGCCTCCCGGACACTGGGTTCCTCAGAACGTGGTCATGAGTTCATTCATGTTCATGAGTTCCCATGGGACCCGAGAACTTAATGAGCCTTGGATCCAGGCAAATCAAACTGACAAGAGAGAGGATGCAACTCACCAGACTTTAACCGTACAAAAGTTATACATCCAGTGTAGTCATCTTATTTGCCTGCAGTCAGTGCTGAGCAGTAGGCAGTCACAGTGGGCAATTCAGCACGGTAACTTTATGCTGTCTGCCTATCATGTTCATCTCACACAACACTCTGCAACTGCAAGGATATTAATTTCATGTCTCTGGAAGTTTGGTGTATATTTTCCTTTTCTCCTGTCCTTGATGTAATTTGAGGAAAATGTGGGTCTTCTGAGATGTTTCTGATGCTCTGCTTACTGCAAAGACAGGACTAGAAATGAAATTCTCTTTAGGCTTCCTTTCTTCTTTTCTTCTTCCTCCCTCCATGCTGTAAATCTGCACCTGGTGTAGCTTCAGCGAGATATCTCAAACTGGGGATGAAATCCACAACTGGCATGCACCACTGCCATTTGTCTTCTGTGGTGGCATTATGCCAGTCTTACTGCAGCTACAGATCTGACCTCTCCAGGGGGTTCTTTATAAGAAGAAAATTAAAGAATTGCAATGAATATTCCTAAACTTCCTTACGCATGCACAAAATAGCAAGCTCAAATCCCCTGCTGCAGTTTTAGAAAACATTACTTACATTGCCTATGCAAATAAAAGAGAGATCCAGAAAAGCAACTGAAATTTTAACTAGCCTTTGTGATTTGCAAGCTGATGGCATATGCTGAGAGCATTGCCTTTGGACTCAGGTTGCCACCACTGGCTCCCAGCACCACCACTGAGGCCAACACCATTTAAATAAGGAAAGATGAAGCAGCAGCTTGTCTGCTCAGGGTGTAAGAAAAGAGACAAAATATTGCACGCTTCTTGGGCCGCTCAAATCAGAACATCCTGAAGCAGCTCATTAATCTGTGTGAGTTCTCTTAAAGCACCAGCACAGATTTAAGCAGTCATTAAAGTGTGTTATTGGACTAACCCATCATGGAGTGCTGTGATGGTGAAGAAAATTTCTGCAATTGGTTTAAAAAAGGGATTCCTGCAATCAGTAGTATATCCTGACACAGGAAGATATTACTGAAGATAAGAGAGTTTAACTTCGCACCCCAGACAGCAAGAGAAAAATACAATTTCATACGTATTGAAAACTCATTTTTGTTCTCTGGAAACATCCTGAATACATTTCAAGTAGCACAGACTGTCCAGTCCTTTCAAATACATATAGGAAAAAACAGTAAGGTACAAGAAGGATTTAATTCCTCCCACAGAATTTTAAGATTTCTTCAACAGTGGGTGACAGGATCGCACCCAAAACATAATGATTAAATTGTTCCTCTGCAATAGCATTATAGCCCCTGCAGGATGAGTCTGGGAAGAAATGTAGGAACATGGGTCCATGGAGGAAAACTGTAGCTTAATTTTTGCCCCTTTTCTGTGAGAGATCCCTGCTGACACTACGAAATCAGGCAGGGCCAAAACAGCAACACTAAAAATCTATTGCTGTCTGTCTGTAGGCTACAAATCAACTTGCCAAACATTTTAAGTATCCCTGATGCTGGAGTTCAAAATTAGTTTGCACACTACATGTGTATTCATGAGAGAGTGGAGAAAGAGTGGCCCTGAAAATCACTACGCCCACAAAGCTGACATCTCCAAAGAGAAACTGTAGAAAAGTGGGACTGTGAATTTGCTTTTGGTGCTAAATGATATCTAGGAAAGAAATGTCTGCTTATTAAGTCATCAAACATGTAGTACTCCGGGGAGAGAGCTCAGGAGGAATGGCAGTATTTCTGCTGTCTTGTACTACATGATGTTAGCTGTGGATCTAGTCTTAGAGATCAGGATCACTAAACAAATTTTGTTTGTTGAAAAAAACTTTGCAAATCTTTCTTATGTTAAGTGCTTTCCAAACAAAAAAAGCAATGGTAAATTTAGCCTGCGATCGTGTGAGTGGTTGTTTTCTTCATGAGAAAGCTTGGAAGATTTTTCTTTTCTTGAATTATCAGAAGGTTTCTGAGTGGTGGTCATAGTTGTTGCATCAGGAGCTTTCCCTACATAGTTACTGCTTCCAGTACTCATCAGCTTTGATTTTGTGTTCTTCCCCCCTTGCAGGTGGAAGCACGCCTCCTGGCATAACTGCACCAGCTGTGCCTAGCATCCCATCTCCCATTGGGGTGAATGGTTTCACTGGCCTCCCGCCGCAGGCTAATGGGCAGCCCGCCGCAGAAGCCGTGTTTGCGAATGGCATACACCCTTACCCAGGTAAGCCAGACCACTGACATACCCACAGCCTGCTTCATCAGTGTTAGGGAAATGTCTTTAGCATCAGCTACTTCAGAAGGATTATACCCTGTACCAGGCAGTGTACACTAGTTTCCAAAATAATTGCTGCATTCAAACCCTCTAGCCTTACCAGGGCAGGTGACTGAAGACAGTTCAGCACATCCACATAACAGGCTCAACTTCATCCTATCGTGTCACGCCATTGCAGGCAGCTGATAGGGTTCATAGACTGCGACTATCTCAAAAAATGCCAGTCCTGACGGGGTGATTTTGACGTCAGAAATGAATGAGGGAGATTAAAGAATATGTATCTACCTCCATGCCCGTACTTAACAGATATATGGACAATGTGAGGCTGTAATCACCAAGAACTTTGGGGTTTACAAGTCCTTAATGTGGACTTGTAATTTTCTAGCTTTCTCAGGATTTGATAAAGACTTCTGCTTCAAGCTGGAGCTGGAAAGACAGTTCTTACCACAGACTGTATACACACTAATAATACCAATCACAACAATATAATTTAAATAAATTTTACTAATTGATCCTAGCTACCATCTGGCAAAGGCATATTTTACCCTGGGACACTCATATCAATCTAATCTGTCAAGAAATCAGACAGTTACTCCAACCAAAAAGCCCACAAACACCCTAACAAAAAAAATTCTTTCCACCTCAAGCAGTCCTGAAAACTTATAAGACTCGACATTACTGGGTACTTTATGAGCTGCAAGGAAAAAAATCTCATAACAAAGAAGTACAAAAGTCTTGCCTAGTTGCTGCTCAAAGTCACTGAAAGAAAATCTGTGGATACATCAAAGGAAAACCCAGAAATATCAACAGTATTGAAAAAATAGCTATAATTTCCCCCCATACACATATCTAATAAACATTTAGCCATGAGTTGAACTTCAGGCAGAATTGAAATCAAGGAACTTGCTCTGTTAAAATTTAGGCATGTATATATGTCTATAGCAGTGTAGAGGGATCAGCAATCTTGGCAGCTAAAGGAGGCATCAGAAGATTGGATAAAGCCTTAGTGTGCTCAGTGAGCTCAGCCATAACAGCAGGAAAGAACCCAATCTTTAAGGTGATATATCTATTGGTTCCTCTACTCATTTAAGTATTTACCTGCTTGCCAGCCCATCATTGCTCTTTTTATCCGCTCTTTTTTTTTTCTTCACTGCTTTGTCTAGCTCCTCTTGGCTAATTGTTCATGATCCATTACTGCAAATATCAGAGAAAATGTGATATTTCTAAATGAACTGTAATGACTTGAGCTTTTATTACTATCTCTAAATACCCCCGTAATTAAAGAAAACTTTAAGTTAGGCATTTCATCCAATATTATATAAAAGTCAATGGCCTTAATCCGATTCTCTGATTTTGGAGAGGCTTTCTTAGCCAGCATTTCATAGTAAGTCCATGCACAAACATCAGAAACATAACATACTGACAGATGAGAGTCATCTTTGCTTTTCTTCTCTTCAGGCAGAGGGTCTCCCTTCTGCCAAAAAATCTGACATGCAAATATTTTATTTTGTACAACATTTGGATTTATCTCAGCATGTCTTCCGCAATATATTGGTCTTTCCTGGTGCTCAACATTTCCTCAACTCAATGACATCCTAAGTGATAGCAGAGGTATAAAGTAGTCAGCCAAGCCCTCACCACTCCTTTTACTTCTGCCTGTGCCCACTTGCAATAAATCTCTTACAGCAAGTTTGTTGTAGCAGTTTAGGTGTAGGACAAGGCATATGTTTGCTCCATCTTATTCTCTTCTCCTCCTAATGAGCATTTATGCACTCACCAAAACTTTACTCCTTGCCACAGGCTTTATTGAGACCTGGAGCTTAGCAACATTAAAAAAAAAAAAAAAAAAAAAAAAAGGATTAGACATTTATATGGATAATGAGAACATCCACAGTCACATTAGACTGGATAAAAATGTAGAAAGGACACAAACCTTCATGCTTTATTATATAATCCAGCCACTAATTGCTTGGGGTTAGAAAGAAATTTTCATCACTATCACTGGGCAGCTTATTCCATCATTGTTCATTATAGGATTTTTTGTATATTACTCTGTAGTATCCGTTATTGGCACTGCCCTGTGGTTCTGCATTTCTAAATGCAAGGATAGAAATAAAATATTAAAGCTGAGCATTCAATTGCGCTAACACTATAGAGAAGAAAAGAACATGCAGGTGCCATCCAAAGTCAGCATCTTCCAAACAATTTTCTTTTATGATATATCTCTCATTCTAAAAGTGGCCAAGAGTGCTGCAGTATTATGTATGTTACCATAGTAAGCTATGGTTATGATTTGCCATATATTGTTTAATGCCTGAATTTTGCTCTTAGATACTTTTTCATACCCAACAAAAAAAAACTTGAAATGTGGGTTCAGACCATTATATCCTATTGCAGAATGTGCTTTGTTGCCTGAAAATAGCAAAGCAGGACAATCAAAATCTGTAGAGGGATGACATGCACATCATTCAGACCCAAATAAATCTCATTAATTGTGCAGTTTGTCTACACATTCACCTTTGTGTCTAGCTATAATACTTTTGGTGTTACACCTAAGCAACTCAAGAACTCCACAATTTTTGCACTATAAAAGCAGGTGCAAATTATGTAATTGTATTCACCCTGTAGTTTCACTCTTTTTTTTCTCTCTTACCCTATCCTTTTTTAATATTGCCTTTGTCTGGAGCAGGGACGCACACAAAGTACCATTTGGATCAGACTACTGAAACCCCTATGGATCTGGGGGCAAAGGCAAGAATAAGTCAAACAACCCTACTCACCAGGCCCCTAATCACAGTCCCGGATCCTGCAGGAATTCTATTTTTCTGTGACTTCCACTTGAGTTACAAATCCATGCAGTACTCCCAGAAAACAATTCCTTGCAGACAGCTCTTTGCAAGCCATGCTCTCACACTCTCCAAGTACAACCAGTACATAATGCCTCTCACTGCACTTTTGGGCATGGACAGAATCAAAAGAGAGAAAATATTTCTTCTACTAGTAGTATGAGTCCCTCTGGATATTTGGTCCTGTTGTGCTAATGCCTGCCCCTTAGTCTTCAGCTTGCAAAGCTATTGAGTATGGCAATGTGTCACAACATACAGTGGGGACAATGAGCATAATCTGTTGTGCCATGGTATGGTGAGTCACTTTGTAGTAATGCAAGGGCATTTGACACTTCACCATTAGTCACAGTAATAGGGATTGCTCTCTTCTGCCTACATTCCTTGGTTATAAAGAGCCCAGTGCCTCTCTTGTAACAGTGGAGATCATCTGCACTGGCTTCTGTTATATTTTATACCATCAGCACTCTGCTCTCCAAAAACAAGTCCTTCCACTACTGGATTGCATTATGAGGGTCTAGACAAAATGTCCCCTGCAAAAATAAAACTCTCCTCTCCTTGCGAAGAGGAGGGGAAAAAAGTGAGAGATCAAAGGGCAGTGAATGGAAAAGACAGAAGCAGCTGTCACAGGATCAGTGACACAAAAGGACAGAACTAGAAGAGGGCACTGAGCAGAGCACTCGGAAAAGAGCAAGTGATGCCGAGAAAGGAAGCATAAAGATATCCCATAGTACCCAGTGGGATGTCCAGCTTGACTAGAGCCAGGGGTGAACCCAGTGGTAGGGCAGCACTGGGGTGCTTCAGATGGAGAATGCTTTCCAGGACACTGGTTTCTTCAGTGCATTTAGTCTGAGCTGTAGTTACTGAGAACTACAAAAGATTTCCCTTAGTTCTTCATAAGTCTCTATAAATGTGTTGCCTCATTCACTGTTCCCAGGCTCACAGTGCTACTGTTCCTGACTGCCTGCTGCTGCCAGGAAGAGCTTTATATATCCTCACTGCAGATACTCCAGAAGTCCCTCCATTCACCTTTGCTTACTCAGTGTGCATATGTCTGGGTTAGTGAGACAGCAAGCTCCACTTGATATCCTGCATAGGGTCCAGTCCTCTCTGGTCTCAATAGACCCCTCCCAGTGATATTGGCCAGCATCAGGGACTCGTTTGTGCAGACAGAAAAAGGAAACAGCTTCCACCACCCCACGGCATGCATTTCAAAGTTATCAGAGGATGTGACTCACGAGAATAAGAAAAGAGCAAGAACAAGAAAAGACTAACAAAATCAACTGTAGGAAGGTCCAATTCCCATAACATTCAGTCCAATCGTACACCATGTCCTAGGAAATACCTGGCTCAGCAGCCCCTAGGCTTAGTTACTTGCTATGGGAAATGTTTGGCTTTGTTGTATTTGTCCACCATAAATCCGGAGATGAGCTTTCACTTTCATATTTTGTATCAGCAGTTTCAAAAGTGCAACAGTGAGCTCCTGAAACATCATTATGACTGGAAAGCATTTATTTGACCCATTTGTAACAATCTGCCACGTGCCATAAACCACGCTTTACTGGTAAAATAAATAAGTGAAGGAATGCACTCATTAAAAATATAATAACAAGTTGCCATCCTCAATTGTAGTCTAAGCCACTTTAATGATGCTGTGTACTTCGAACAATCACACTGCAGACATAATGAATGAGGTTGTTTAAGGCAGTTGTGGGAGCCTTTTCAGAGCCAAAGCGTTTTCTCCTCTGATCTGGAAGAAGGTGTAAATACAAAGCAGGAATTTAGCTAGTTTTCAGAGGAGAAGCACCTAAGTGAGTTAACACCTTGAGGGTTTTTTTTCAGAGGTCACTTAAGTAAGCTCCCAAAAACATGAAGTTAAGTGCTCCGTTGTGTTTAAAATCTGACCCTGATTTATATGTTTATGAGCTCAGGCAATGGTAGAGAAGTCTGGTCCTGGCTCTGCTGCTGAATTAGTAAGTCACCTTGGCCAGCCACCTCCATCTTGTGACGTTTCCAATTCTTCTGCATTTTTTTTGCTGTGTTCATTGGAAGCTCTTCATGGCCAGACATGAGTCTTATTGTCCTGTCTCAGCAGAAGACCAATTTTGGATAGGGTTAGAAGCAGGCCTATATGGAAAATTCTAAAGATAATTCTGATTTCCAGTGATAAGCTATATGAATTTCATAGTAAGCTTATTTGTTGTCCCAAACAAGCATCTACTATAACTGAGATTGTTTCCAACTCACGTGATAGAGCAGAGGAGCTCCCCTGTTGTGAACAGAAACAGGCAGTGGGACAACATATCTTTGACTGAATGGTGTCCAGTGCCTAAATGGCAAAATGAGACTATAAAACACAGAATCAGTCTCTGTTTTCTGCCGGATCAGCACATTCTTTCTATTATTGCAGTTATTGTTGTGTCTGAATACCTAATTAATTACAACAGTAAACGCTGGCTTCTTTAATCACAGCATCAGCTGTCCTAATCAATCTTAATAATATGGGATCTGTACTATGGCACCCATGAATTTTAATCTACATAAATTTCTTAAGACCTCTCACAAGCTTGTTGTACGAAATGATGTAATTATGGCTATAGATTAGGCCTGTAGAGAGTGATTTAAATTGGATTTAAGAAGGTGAATAGAGCCCTCCCACTCAGTTATTTATTTATTTATTTTAATCCTACCCTTCGTACGGATTTTTTTGCTATAATTTTCTTCCCTTCCCCAACAGTCCTGCCACTCTCTGATCATCCTCCATCCCCATCTATCTCCCAGAGGCTCCAGAGGCAGAGCTGTATTCCTGGGGGAGATGTAAGATACCTCTGGGACTGGGAGAGGAATTAATGGAAGGCACAGAAAAAAAAGTTGTGGATTCAAGTGATAAAAGTTTTGATAGATCTTTGCAGGGAGCAGTGCTGGAAAACAGGGTGAAATAGATGAAATAAAGCGTGTCTGCCAGGAAATTCAATTATTGAAATTAAATAAAAGGTGTTGAGGGGAATATCATGTAGGTGTAAAGTTTGCTTACTCCTTCCACCAAAGTGAAATCTTAGGGTGTGTTTAGGGGGCCTCAAATGTGCCAGACCCTGCTTTTGTCTTTTAGGGGACCTGGGCAGTAGCCATCATCTCAGTTCCTTACCACTTCCTCTGGCTTCAGTGCAATTCTTCCTGATCTACACCACTGAGCAATCACAGCAGAGTTCTGCCCTTTCTCCTACGACCATTTCCACCTGCTGTACCCTCATAATAGCTCCGTTGTCAATTCCACATGAGGTTACAGGCATCTCAGGAGGCACTCTTTATACAGCATCACTTAAACTGATTTTATTTATTTTTAACAGCATGCTTCTTACTGCCACCTCCATCCTTTCATTGTCTGACTAAAGCTAAATGCCAGGTCTAACACTAGCTGAACATCCCCTTAAAAAGTTGGACTTAAATCTAGAGTTATATGAGTAGTAAGAAAGCTTCCTGGTTTTAATTTTAAAGCAGTGGTATTTCATGCTGACTTGGGAAATCATCCTTAGTTTTTGGCATCAGGCAGAGGATTCCGAAAGTGACATTAACGGATCTACTTTCTTTGAAGGACTTGGGAGTCATTTCTTGACTTCTGCCTAATGAATAAGTGCTGCCTTCGTTAAATTTATATTTATGGCCATATAGTAGGTCATTGGCTTGTTTTATGTCTCCAGGTTTATGGAAGGTTATCTGCTGTGGTCACCTTGTGGCATCTTGGCCAGGATTGTCTTGCAAAGTGACAATCGTATCTGAGCAGAATTTTTCCCATGGAGATATGGAAATTATCAAATTAATATAGAAGTTATGTCCAGGGATAAGGCTCTTGCCCTGAGCTGCCAAATGAAGTTACTATTAGCATCTGTTTTCACAGTACACCTATAGCTTGCCCTGGCAAGGCCAGATCTTCAGTTTCTGGAAAGCACGTCTATGCTAACTTCAGTGGGGCTGACATGATTGATACTTGTTCCCTGGCCTCTCAGGAGCCTCTCTGTTTTTTCCATTTTATTTCATCAGCTGATCCTCAGCATGTACATTACATCATGCAATAAAAAGCTGAGAGGCTCAGGATGCAAAAAGTTTACCCTGTCTCTAAATTTGGTCTATCATTTTCCAGGGATATCGTAATTATTAGTTGTCGCCACACAAACTAATATTTACAGTAATAAAGAAACTGGATAGGGAGAAAGGGTTGCTGAGATAAGGTAACTCTTCTTCCTCAGCATGATTATATTGTCTACATCTTATGAAGGAATAAAGCAACTTTCTCTCCTTATCTCCTCGTGTTGAGACACAGAAGTGACTCATATCTCCCCATCACTTTGAATTTTAGTATGTGATATGTTCCAGCCTACAGCAACAAGGAGCCCTTGGGTTAGCTCTAAATCATGGGTCCCTTGTACATCTGAGCCCCTTCTGAACTTCACACAGATCATTAATACATAGGAAGGCTGTCACTTTACTGAACGCAGTATGGCCACAGCTTCCATAAATGTTTAATCTGTGCCTAGAGGTTTCTGGACCAATACCAACCATTGGCTTCATCTACACTACAGCTGGAAGCACACGCAGTTATGCCCTTCACTAAGTTTAATTCATCCAGCACAATGAGCACGGCTGCCCAAGCTACTTTAGCTTTGCACTGGGATACCCAGCCCGCCCTGAGTCTGTGTTTTCCCTGTACCCCCTGGCCTTGCTGGCCAGTGCTGACACATACATTGTACTGAAATTACATCTTCATCTGCTTCAGAGCTAAGGAAGATGAGTTCATCAGTGAGCAAAAGTCATCACTTTTATTTTTAAGAACTCCCAAGTTAAAATCCTGCAGTTGGTGACCCACCACAATTGCATTTCCCAAGTAGATAAGATAGGTTGTGAGGGTCTGAATAAAACAAAGATACGCAGATTGGGGTTTCTGCGTCCACATGTCATCTGGTGCTGCAGCCCAAGGGTGCTTCTTCCTCACTCCTTTCCAAGAGCATCCAGAGACTCTTCGGCCACTGTAGCAGTAGTCCTGCATGTCAAACCAGCTATAAATACCTGGCATTTTCTTTGCTTTGAGTATATGGTTTTCAATTTTGATCAAAGCTGACTGAATCAATGGAGAGTTTTGGTACTGACTTCTAAAGATATCTATTTAGATATCTCTATCACCATCAGCCCGACTATCACTATTGTCCTTAACCAATTTTAGATTGTTAGAAGTTTCCTCTTTGCTTTTGGTTTCACTGCAATCACCTACAATATCCTTATCTTCATCTACATTCTTAGAAACATCATTATTCCCATCAGGGGCATCTGAGAACTCTTTGCAAAATGCTTCAGACTTACTACAGTCTCTGGTTGATGCTGCACGGTCTATTTTTATTGGTTCAGCAATAACTGAAGAGTTATGGTGCTTGACTTCTTGAATGCCAGCATCCTCATCATTAGCAATGTTATCCTCTTTCTTCTCTGCCTCTTCTGGAGTTTCCATGACTTCCTTCACTGCAGAGGAATTTAAGCTCTGATCATACTCATTTTCCAAGTTACTGCAGTCTTTGCTGATCAGCTGAGCTTCAGGAAGTAGACTGTATTATATGCTCAGATTGTGGGCACTCAGTACTGCATTGATTTCCATCATACAGCTCTCCATCATATAAGTCACTATTTGACACTTATTTAAGTAATGACTTAAACACTGGATCTTCCCTCAGAGTCAGTGGAGAGCTTTCATTTGGGAGCAATCGATGGTTTGGGACCCCTAGACATAGAATTTGGGTTATGAAGAATGTCAGTCCTTGGCAGTGAAGGAAAAAATTCGGAGACAGCTACTGAAGAAAGGTGACCAATAACTTCTGGTTTTGGTGCTCATGGTAGCTTTGTAATTTCTGGAGAAAAGAGAGAAAAGTCATGTTAGTCAACTTGGTGTCTTATTAAAGTATATATTCTACAGTAGACTTTATCTTATACATTATATTTTGTCTTTTATAAAGCTGAAGGAGTCCAGCCAATAAAAGGCCTGTTCTGAAGAGAGAACTGCTATAGCAGAGAATATGTACTGTGCTTCCATGTGGCACTGCAGCTATTCCAGGGAATGTGGTGCACGTGGACTGGCTTGTTAGAGTTAGGGTACTATGGTTTGGTTGAGGTTGGACTTGATGGTCTTTTCCAAGCTCAGCACTATTATGATTCTGTGATTCTATGGTTTAGGGTCATAATGAAACAAAGGCAGACCCAGCACAGCTGGAGAGGAAAATGTGTACAGCTGCTGAGCCAAAGGTATATCACACAAGTTGAGTAGCATGGATGCTTTCCTGTGCAACCTGCTCTAAGCAACCTGCTTTAGCAGAGGGGTTGGACTAGATTATCTCCAGAAGTCCCTCCCACCCTCTATGATTTTGTGATTCTATATACTACAAGCCAGGAAGTGATTCTTACTGATGAAACAGTCTCTTGAGAAATAAACACCCAGTTAAATACACCCCTAAAATCCTAAAGATGCAGGGAAATAATGAACACTAAAAGCTTTGTGTGAGAGGGAAAAAGGCTGTGCTTAAATGCTTGTTGTTCCAAACCCTTTAAATAAAGCATTTTCCCAGTTTTATTATTTAATCTTCAACGTGAACAGTGATATTCAGTGTACATTTCCTACAGCAAATGGCTTGGTTACAGTGGTCAGAATATGGTTCCAAGGACAGGCAAGATGCCAAAGGATGGGGTAAGGAGAGCAGCTCATCAATGAATCAGGAGGCCCTGTTCAGTTTCTAACACTGGCACAAAGGCCAAACAATGTAATGCTCCTAAAGCTGCTGAAACGTGTTCTCTCTGAAAAAGCGGCCAGCCCCACTGGGGTTTAATCCATGTTAAAACTGTAAGCCCAGAGCTCAGTCCAGGAAAAGGTGTTTAACTGTGTGGAAGATTTTATTCTGATCCAAACCAAAATTAGAAGTGTCAGGTTTCCTTCAGGAAAAGCAAAGCCTGCAAAGCCCAAGAATTCATAATATAGCTTATTTGAAGGTTTTTGCCATTGTCCTGTATGGGCAGGATACAGTCTCAACTGTAGCTGGGAGAACAGACAGTTTCCACACGTGCCCATCTAAGGCAAGAAAAAATGAAAAGGGCCACAGTTGAATACATGTCATGCCATGGTTTTTCCTGTATCTAAAAAGAGGCAGGCAATGCCAATTGTCAGATGTCAGAGAAGGAAAGTGCATGCCCAAGTCCATTGCCAGCTTTTACACTATCTTTCAGCATGGCCTGCAGACTGAGCCATGTCATGGACAAGTTGTTGGAATGGACACACTGGATGAAATGTTCCCCAGACGTACTGCTATCATGCAGGACATCACTCAGGTGCTCTGCACCAGCCTGCACAGCCCAGCAGCTCAGGCTCCTTCTAACCGTGCCCTCCTGGAGAGTTGATTTGTGATTTCTGACAGGCATGACCTTTTGATCCAACTAGACTAATCAAAACACAAAAACACTGTGAGTGTATCTCCTGAGCAACAAAGAGAATTCCTTTGTTTAGCTCTATAAGCAGGTGGGTGCCACCAGGAAAGGGCAGTTGCCTTTAGGGCAGACACAGCAGATCATCTCCTTTGCTTCAGACTTCAATACTGTGGTTCTTCTATAAAGATTTGCTCCCTCTACCACATTTCCTTTTTTATTTTCCTCAGGATGTTCCTTCTATCCAAGAGCATATAATCTTGGTCTGTATAGAGGGTTCAAGTTAGTAAGAACCATTCTCCCAAAGGAGTGCAGGAACTGCTGCATCACTCAGCCTTTTGTATCCTTCAGTTTTCTTCTAGAGCAATATGCTCAACAGCCTGTTTTTAGAAGGAAACAATTCTGAACAGACATTAAAAAGAATAGACTTTAGTCACTTCCTTCTTCAAAAAGGCAAGAGTAAAAGGAGAAGCGATTTTATGTTTTGCAAGCATTTCTTATAGTTTCCTCGAGCATCTACACGTTAACTTTACATCTCTATGATGCTTCTACTGATCTCCAGAGGTTTTAATGAATTCTCCTCATGTTCTTTTGTCTGAGTGAAAATCCTTACAATAATGCAATGCTTTCCTGTTTTACACAGATGCTGTGGGACGTGCCAAAAGTCAGACAGCAATTCAACCCACCAACATCCAGCCTAAGTCAACAGTCTCACCTGTTTCTTCCTCTCACCACCCCTGGAGATCTAGTTATATCATAAGAATAGGAGCTTCCAAGACTTAGCTAGACAGTTGTATTTCTCCCCTCCATGTTTGTTCTTGGTCTTAGCCTTCCTCTTTGCATGTGGGGAGATAAATATATAGGAGACCTTACAAACCATCATGATCAATGGCAATCTTTGACATTAAGGCAAATCTGTAATAGTATCAGTTATAAAGCATTTTGTCTGTTTTCTTCAGATCCATAGCACTCGTTTGCCACCTAATCACACATTTTGGCATGTAGCTAGTCTCCCTCCTTGGGTAGGTCAACATCTACACAGCCTCCAAGCCTTTTCCACCAGCCTTGTAGGAAAGAAGAAAGTAGGAACTGGTGGGGAGAAGCAGCAGCTCCCTAAGGGAACATCCTAAAAGTACGAAGCCAGAGGGATTGCATAAATGTAGAACTATGCAGCACCAATAAATACAAATTAAACTCATAACAAGAAGTGAAATATTAGGGCCAAGGTGACATTTGGACTGGAGGTTCAGCCAAGCTTTGCTTTAAATATTTTATTGCTGCAGATAAAGAAAGAGCTTATCCAACACGTTTCTCTCTCTCTCTCTCTCTTTCTCTTGCTCTCTTTTTCTCTCCCTATCAACCAAAGGGGAAAAGGAAAAAAAAAAATCTTAACTAGCTTTGGTTGTATTTGAGCCACACTTCAAAGTTTCACAAAAATAAACAGTTTTAAGGGGGAGGAATGCACACTTGTAAAGAGAGAAAATGCACTTTGAAGCTAGCAAGGGACTGCGTGCTCTACGCAGAGATTCACAGCATCCTGCCTGAAGCAGACAAGCAGTGTCCCCCTCCCCTCCGAGGAGCCTCTCCTCCCTTCAAATGGGGCTACCTGGCAGCAATGGGTCTTTTGAAGGAACGTCAGGATAACAGGAGCCAGTGCTTTGTTCTCTTCTCCTTCCCCCTGCTATGCCCCTGTTGTTTTCTGCTCTGATTGAAAGTTTCATGTGCCGGTAGCTGTCACTGAGATCTGAGTCTGCACAGCACCTAGCACAGCATCAGTCCTGGATTAGAATGTGGGCTCTTTGGGGTTGACTGCAGCAATGCCAATAATCTACATGATTAGAGGTGGGCTCCGAAACTTTAGAAAGGTGGAGAAGGGTTTATTTGCCCTGTGCAAAGTCAACATAGGAAAATGCAAAGCTTGAGGACAGAGCCCTCCTGGACATCATGGGAGGTCTGCACCAGTCCTGTCTTTAGAATGAGTGAGATGCTCCACTCCTAGAGCCCTCAGCCCTTGGGTTTGTCTGTCTCACAGCACACATTTCTTAGGGAAAAGAAAGGGTGAGCCGAGGGCCCTGGGTGTGCTGGGCACAGAGCAGAGGAGCTGAGGGGAGCCTGATGGCGACTGCAGCTCCTCACATGGAGCGGAGGGCAGCGCTGAGCTCTGCTCTGTGTGACGGCGACAGGGCCGAGGGAACGGCATGGAGCTGTGCCAGGGGAGGGCCGGGGGTTGGGAAAGGCTCTGCACCAGAGGGCGGTGGGCGTGGAACAGCCTGACCAGGGCAGCGAGCACGGCACTGAGCTGCTGGAGCTCAAGGGGTGTTTGTACATCACTCTCAGATATATAGTTTGAATTTTGGTTGGTCTTGTGTGGAGATAGGAATTGTACTCAATGACCCTTGGTGTCTGGTTCAAGTTGGGATATTCCCTGATTCTATTTCTCTGTTTTAATCCCTTATTTCCTTCTCTATTCTGTCTCCACAGCACAGAGCCCCACTGCAGCAGACCCCTTGCAGCAAGCCTACGCTGGAGTGCAGCAGTACGCAGGTCGTTAGTATTAACACATTCTCCCAGTAACCTTTTTCTTCTCTAAATTCTGTAAATACAGCTAAGGGGGCTGTGGGAAGGGAGGTGAATCCTGAGGTGGGGACACCTGACAGATCTTCAGATTCAATTTGCAGTAGTCGTGAAACCAAACCTAAAGACCCAGAACCTCCCTAAGGAGACAGCCACCTCTGTGAAGCACTGGGGAGTGGCTCCCACTGAGCTTTACCTTGGTGCAGCTTCACTGACAGAACTGGGTCAGGCCTCCCTAGAACATACAATGAGGAAGCGGAAAATCAGGCCGCTTGGTTTGCGGCCACTTTGTGTTACACTTTGTGTTGTGGGGGTCTCCTGAATGCTGCTGTGAGCAGGGCAGATGGGCAAACAGACCCTGCCGAGCCACTGCAACGGTGCCTGGCAAGGCACAGTCAGTGTATGTCTGCACACGCCCGTTCTGTAGGGTATGTCTGAACTCTGCTGGTTGTGCATGTGTGAGACACCCCAGCACTAGTTAGCTCTGGTGTGGCTGGAGGTACAGACTTCAGGCTTGCCTAGAAGCTGCATATACTCCTGATTTCCCAGCTGCTTCTCCATGACTGCCAGTGGGCAGACCTCTCTCACTCTCAAGTCTCTGTGTATGCTGAGCAGCTCCTTTGCAGTTGATGGACTGACACCAGCCAAAGTGACCCAGTGCAGACCATGACCCTGCTGTGTTCAGCCTCCCCTTGCGAGGTGTCCATGGCCAACACTGCAAGGAAGCTGCCACCTCAAAGTCATTATTTCCTGTGGTAACTGGAGCAATCATGGGCTCCCGCTGAGGAATGGCTATTATTTCATGTCAGTGCTGTATCTGAAACTTAATTTAATTCTCCATGTAGGGCTTTATTTGCCGGTATTTTAGTTATTGTCATTTATTGCTTTGAGGTTTGATAGATGGGAAGCAGCTCAACCCTTTGAGCTGTTAATTAACCCCTCTGCACACACATTGCCCCTATCCCCCTCTCTCTGGGCTCACAGGCGACCCGTACTCTGTATTTTTAGCAGCAAGGCACATCATCTACCATCTGTAGTATTGAATGGCTCCCCTTGTCTGCTTGGTGGGGGAGCTGAGGTGGAGAAAATTGTTTAATTGCTGCACACTGTTTCAACTGTGTTTGTGTAGAAGACTAAGTGTCTATAGACGTGAAAGGAAATGTATATCTGAGAATGCATGCACAAGTGTGCTTCTGTGCATATTCTGTATAGAATAAGAGAGAGTGGGAATACATATGGACTGTTATTATAAGCACGTGTATAAATCAGAGTGCAAAAGAAAAACATGGGCATGGGCTCGCACATGCCAGTCAGCACAGGCTGACTGAGCTCAAGAATGAGTGTTTTTCTTGTACTTCCTGGGATGATTACCCATCTCTGGTGGGGGAGATCTCATGGATCTCCATTTAGACCGCCACTTAGATCACATGGCTGTTCCTGGTGGTTCTGCTACAAAATTGAAAGGAGAATGGATACTCAGAGATGAGTGCTACTATCTGAAGCACCACTGTGACACTTCTATTGTATCTCAGGCTATACGAGGCATCTAAAATACATGGGAAAGCCCATCTGAAGCTTCATGTGATTGTTTGATGTGAAAGTTTCTTGCTTCCCAGAACTGAAATCTATCCTTTTCTTCTCTCCCTTTCTTTTCTCTACAGCTGCTTATCCTGCTGCCTATGGCCAGATTAGCCAAGCGTTCCCACAGCCACCTCCCATGATACCACAGCAACAGAGAGAAGGTGAGTGAGTGGTCTGTTGTTTTTGCTGCACCCAGCATGCCACCCATGGTTCCCCTCCTCATGCACCTAAAGAGCATCCATTAAATGCGCCATTGCTTTGAATTCCTGGTCCACTGAGTCTTTTCTCAATTTCCATATGTGGCATTATTGGCACACTGCAAACATCCTCATGGGAAATTCCTGCCAAGACCTCCTAAGATCCCAGGGAGAGGAGCATGCTGATGTGCATGGGCCATGGAAAGGCCTGTTAGCAATGTGGGCAATAACATCCAGTGGGGATTGTTAAAGACAGCCAACAAAAGTAATTGCACTGGAATAAAGAATTTAATAGGAAACAAATAATGGTGATCCTTCATTAGAAGCCAGTAATGTAATTTCAGACACCTGCTCTTAAGTGGAGCTGATCTAGTCCTTTCAGCCTCCCTGGAAACACAAATCAGCCCTTTTAGAGAGTAATATCTGTATGAGGATGAGATTATTCATGTAGCAAAGATACCTGTTTCTTTACACTAACTACAAGAGGAGCCTGACTTATGTACATGGCACAGGATAGTTGCACTGGAGTCAATGAAAGCATTGGATAGATGAATCTCCCACTGTTGGATGTGATTGTTTTGGGAGGTATCTGCATCATGTAATGCATAGCAACCAAGAGACTTCCTTAAATGAAGAGAGGAGTCATTTCTGTTTGCTTTACAGCCAGTAGAGAACAGTAGGAATCTCAGAGGCAACCTGCTCAGATAGCCCCAACCATCCTCCAGTACTCTCTTTGGACAAGAAACTGCTTACCTAAGTGAGGTATTTTAGTCAGGTACTTCAGTTTTGTATAGGGACCCTCATTTTAAATAATTATATTTCAATTTTTACTCCTTACTAGATCACTAATTCAGATATATTCTATATGTGTTATTATATATATAATCACATTTAATATTTTAATACAGCATAAGAGTCAAAACAAAATGAATCAAGATTAGACTATCAAACTAAAACATCCTGATGGCCTAGAACTACTTTCGGGGAGAAACCTCATTTTGTGAGAAAATTAGAAATGTCAGCAATTCGATCTAATTTGGAATTAATTTTTTTCTGATGTCAGAATTTCCTGGGGAACACAACTTCCAGCTCCTGATTAGCTCTAGTACACATCCCTGCTGTGAGAACAGATGCACAGACCTAGCGTATCATTACTGAGATGTTTCCCCCATGCTGAAGGACTTTGCTTTTTATTACTTACTGGGGCTAGATTAAGCACAGGACAAAATGGAGAGCAGATCATTGCTTAACATAGCATTGTGCCAGGAACAATCCAAAGCAAGGAATAACTGTGCACACTCCAAGTACCACTGCCCAAAGATTCCAGTGTTCATAAGGCACAGTGTGTCTGTGGGTTGAGAATGAGTATCACCCAGTGGACAAGTTATCTCATAACTCTTTGCTCCTTTTCATAAGCATCTGATATTAAGAATGACTGGGGGCCAGGCATAAAAGAGGAACCACTGATTCAAGGCTGGCAGCCATTCCCAGTGTCCTCCATTTTCATGTAGTGCTTATCTGCTGTGGTTTTCTCTACTGAGAAAACTCTCTACTTCTCTACTTTGCTAGAGAGAGAATCTCTAAGACACAACACTGCATTTTAGCACAGAGTCAAGACCTTCAAACCTCTCTACCCTTTAACAGGAAGATGTAGCAAGAGGGAACTCTAATAATAACAATACTCAATGCTGAAAAGAGTGCTTTATGTTTGCAAGGATGTGCGCAAACATTGATTTGTTAATGAACCTACCCTACCACAACAACAACATTGATGATCACATTGTTAATAATGATGCTAACTCTCAGCTCCTGAATCCTGGTTAGATAACAAGCCCAGACTGCTTGGCTGCTGCATAATTCCCGTAGAGATTAGTCATTGCTTCCACATGAGTGCTGAGGCTGTTGGCAGCTGATGGGTTGCATAGGATGGAACAGATCCAAAATTACCAAAGGTAGAGACAAAGTCTTAACTCGGACCATGTCAACTACTAGGCAAAACTTGGAGGTAATTTCAAATTTGTATATTGTCTTACTCATCTTGACATAGTTTGTGAAACTCAGAAATACACTTGGATACTAAAATAAAGTAGGGCAGGTTTATATGACTCCTGCATTCACGTATGCTGAGGACTAAGTAACAAGTAAAGAATAGGCAACAAGTTACAGCCTCTGAGTGTTCACTGATGAGGTGAGGTATATTTCCACTAACTGTGCATCCAGACAAAAGACCGCTTGCAAACTTTGTACATCCATATGGGACAACTCATTTTTAATTACTCATATCAACAATTGACACCCAGAGATTGGTTGGGACACTGTTGTCACCATCCTCAGTAACTAGCCACAAGCTGGACAGTGATGAGCATGGGCAGAGCAATGACATAGCAGTTCAAATCTTACCAAGCCAAATCAACACAGACTCAGAACAGATCTCTCTGCCATATGTTCCAGTGTTCCCAAGCAGAAACATGAGTTTCTGTTATCCAAAATTGTTTGCCTATAATATGCAAACAGTTCATAAACTGTGTGTTCCTTACAACTTTTATTTCTTTTTGTCTGAATCAAGACTATCTGTGCTTCCAGTGTATTAATGAGCAGAAATACCTATTACTTAAAGCAATAAAACAGAGCCGTGGTAGGTGTCAGGATAGAAATGAACCTTGATTCTCTTCTCATAAAGTGTTGCAAGGGTTAGATTTTGAGCTGACTTACAGCCCTTTTGAAAACCAAAGTAAAGTGCTTAGTAAAGAATTTTAGTATTGTATTCAGTCTTGAACTGCCAACTGTACCGATCTTCAGTAATCCATTAACTCAGTCCAAAATAAGACCTTTCTCTTGGCAGTAAAGTTTTCACTAAGATTTTGCCATACCAACAGTAATCTTGTTCCAATGATCTTGATCCCTTTAAAACTCCTTGCATATGTGTACTGAGAACTAACTTAGCTCTTCACAGCATTTTGAGTAGAACAATTCATGCATTCAGTCTCTCAAAAGTATATACATATGCAGAAAGGGATGGCCATATGCATAATTATGTCGTCTACTGTAGACTGACAGAATTAACTTGAGTCAGGAATAAGGGAAAAACAAGGTAGAAAGAGCTTGTTTTGTGAATTCTTTACCAAGGAGTCTAACTGTGATAGGTAACTTACGGATGGATGGGTTTAACAAGAAATTGGTTAAATTCTAATGGCAGAATTTTCATATGTGACGATGATAAGACAAATCAAACTACCCCACGTTGTTTCTCAGTAGCAGGTGGAGTTTTCAGCTTTGGAAACTAGCAAAAATCCTCTGGAGCTTGGAATGGAGTGAGTTTGGCCTTGAATGTTTGAGTCAGCATGGGAAGTCGCAGCATGGGTTTCAAAGCCACACTTCAAAACAGAACTGGGCTTTGGTCTCTGCTTTTTCACATCCTTCCTGGCCTTTTTCTCTCTGTGTCCGAGTACTGTTAGACAAAGCTGATTCTAAGATGATCTAAGTGTTGTGCTCTCCTTGAGTCCAGCCTCCAAGGCTGGTGTGGATGAAGTTGTGTGCTTCTGATCCACCTTATGCCTTAGTAGGTATTTCTCAGCGCATCCAGGCAGAATCTCTCTACTCATGCACAACGCGTCCAAGACCCCAGGAAATACAGCTGGCATTTTTGAAAGAATTTGCCAGTTTTACAGAGCAAACTGCTGGCTCTGGTGATGTCAGTGGGAATTTTGCCACTAATTGCAGTAAAGCCAAGGTTTTACCCATTCCATAATAATGCAGATCTCAAATCCCACAGCAGAAGCGCTCTGGGGCCCATTCAAATGAAGAAATGGAATTTTCTCTACTATTCTGGACCATGGTCTTCTCCTGGGCAGCATTTTTGCAGCTCTAACAGACACCTAAGGGTGTTGGTGTTTGTTTAACATTTTCAGACTGTTTCATATCTAGCTTATTGTGCCAGTAACTGCATTGTATGTAACTGTACTGCAGAAAGGACTGAAGAAAGGATAGTCGCTCAGTGGGGAGACTGAGGAAGAGGCAGACAGGAACTGAGGGGATGAACGAAAAGTTTGGCATGAAATAGGGGAGCCTGAGTGTGGGCCACTGAGTTTCAAAAGTAAATTAGTTAAGCAGATGACTGGGTGACTAATTGGTTAATTATCCCACTGTACCAGTATCCCCCCCACTTGGAAGAAAGTCAGTCACCATCCCCATGACCTCTAGGAAATACATGAGATGCAAAGGATCAGCTGTTCCTTCATGACAGTCCTTTTAGCAAATTAGTGGGGAAAATTGTGCTTAGCAAATATTCATTAGGGCTTCATTTTCCATTAATCCAAAAGGAAATGTGGAGAGCCTGTGACTTCAATCATGCTGAGGCCCAGGAATTTTAATGAGCTTTAAATGGGCATCTGTCAGAATCCTAACTTCGCCTTACTTCTCCTGCCAGCCGGGGGGATGAATAATGGCTAATAAAAGGTGGGAGCATCTAGGCGAACTCCTCTCTCTAACAGGAAAGGCAAAGTTGTAATTTGCTGTGTTATGACACAATAATTATGCCCCAATGAAGAAAACAAGAGTATTAAAAAAACCTTTTCCTTCTCCACACTGTGCCCCAGCTTTAAATGGGGGAAAGTAGGCTCAGTTAGGTCACAGGGATGTAAGCACAGGAGCTGAGTGGAAGGAGGACATCCTATTTCACTCTTTCTTCCTACCCACAAGGAGAATGCATTAATTCCCCTTCATCTGGACCTTGATGAGCAAACCAGAGCTGGAGTTACCTATGGAGGTCACTGTAGACCTGGGCAGCAGCTGGAAGTAGCCCTGGAAATAATCTCCCCCATCCAAAAATTCCCTGCCTCCTAAGACTCCACAGTTCTTTGCTGGTGACTTAAATGTTTGGGGTTTTTTCCAACAAAACCACTTGTACACAAATGTTCCCTCTTGATTTTTGTTCTGTGTTGCACACTATATGCAGTGATACAAGTCACATTGTAAGCCAGAGGCAGGTCTTACCTCAAAATGCAATCCCAACAGAACATTTTCCATACCTTAACATAAACAAAAAGATATATTCCACTGAAAGACTTCTTCTCTGGATATTTGTTACAGTACTGAGGAGAAAAAAGAAAAAAAAAAAAAAGGCAGTTGCTGTCCTGAAGTCTAGGATTTTGGACTTGAATCCATCTGTCATCTCTTTTGAGGAACCCTGTGAATGAGACCAAACTGTCTAGATTATGGGGAGTCTTTGGAATTAGTCATATTGTGGGGACTGAATGCAGAGTTCTACAAAACAAAACAAGTCCAGGGGTCTCTGTATTTTCCCTTCTACTGGTATCTCAGTCTTCACAGGAAATGGGAAAAATACTGAAACATTTGGGTGCAGACCCAGAGAAGTAAAGCTGAGGGGGTGGTCACCCAAAACTCTACAGATTAAATGAGGTAGAGAACCAAGAACTGGATATATTTTCTTTTTGTTCTTTTCCTCCACTTTATTTTTCCATGGCCACATGTGCTCCTGCATTCTTCTGATTCTGTTTTATCCTGGTGTTTGTGCTAAGAAGGTTAGCATAGATACATGGCTACTTTCTGAGTTCCTAGTCTTCTGCTTTCTTTGTTCCTCTTCAAGTGTCTTGAAGACCAACATGTGAGAATAAGGAAGGGTCATTATGACAGATGTCACGTTGCTAGGCATGGAGTTTTACAAAGAGCTTTCAGTCTGGAAAAGAGGAGGCTCAGGGGAGATCTTATCGCTCTGTATAACTACCTGAAGGGAAGTTGTAGTGAGCTGGGGTTTGGCCTTTTCCCTTGTGTAACTATCCCCTTGTGATAGGACTAGAGGGAATGGCTTCAAGCTGTGCCAGGGGAGATTTAGGCTGGACGTTAGGAAATACTACTTGTCTGAAAGAGTGGTCAGGCACTGGAATGGGCTGCCCAGGGAGCTGGTGGAGTCACCGACCCTGGAGGTATTCAAGGAACATTTGGATTTTGTGTTGAGGGACATGGTTTAGTAAGAACTATTGGTGATGGGTGGATGGTTGGACTGGATGATCTTGAAGGTCTTTTCCAACCTTGGTGTTTCTGTGATTCTGTGAAATGGTAACAATAAAGAGATGAGCCAGTAAAACTCAGAAAGCACATCCCACACCTACTGTTTTCCCAGGTGAGACACACTGAGGAGCCCTTTCTTCAAGACCCCTAAATGCAGGCCAGGCTCTGCAGATTGCTTACTCACAGGTATCCTTCACCAGTCAGAAAGAGGAGACACACCAAAGTAAATCCCACTGTGTGTTTTCTCATATCCTACTTAACTCTATTCATGGTTCTTATTTTTCTCTTGACAGGACCAGAGGGCTGTAACCTGTTTATCTACCATCTGCCCCAGGAGTTTGGGGATGCTGAGCTGATGCAGATGTTCCTGCCTTTCGGTAATGTCATCTCCTCGAAAGTGTTTGTGGATCGGGCGACAAACCAAAGTAAATGCTTTGGTGGGTAAAGATAACAAAACAATTAGATTCATCCAGGAAAGGGCTTTCTCTGAATACTTTACCTTTCAAACTGCTTTCTTTCTGCTTAAGCTTTTATGATTTCTCTCGATTTATTCCTGTCAATACTTTCCCCCTACCCTCTTTCTCTCCTAATTGTCTCATGCTCAGAATTGTATGCGCTGCTTAGAGGTGAAGGTTTGGCATCTCACCAGCAGCTGGATGCTGCAGTTGCTGGTGGTGGGGTGGAAAATATCTTGCCTCACAAGAGGAGGTGAGGAAGGTGCAGAAAAGACTAAAGCACCTGCAGCAGAATGGAGTAGGCCAGGGGGCTAGGTGAAATGCTGATGAGGTCAGCAGTGGGAGCATGTGGCAGAAGGGGAATTTCTGTATCCAAGACAAAGCAGGAACAGGTCATGAAGTCAAAGGGAAGATAGAACTTGAGGGGCAGCTCTCCAGCAGATGTGATGCATTAAACTGCAAAGGGACAAAGGCTGAACAACATTAGTTGAACGCCTGTAGGGATGACTGCTCAGTGGAATGCCAGAAACCATGCTCTGAACCCACCAGACCTGAGCCAGCGCTACAGCACATACAAACAGCCTGAGATCACCCTGTGCCTCAGCTGAGTTTGAATAAATACTGTGTTCACACAGCTCTGGGCATATGGCTGGCTCAGCTCCACCAGCTGGAGCGTGAGTGGAACACAGCCTCAGCTGCATGTGGTCCGCCAGACAGGGACATCCCAGTCTGCACCCACAAGGTTGGATCAGCCTGCCAACAGCTGTGTGGTAACATGTGTTTCAGTGAGATTTCACTGTTTGCAAAAGTGTTGCTATGGAAGGTCCTTTCAGGCAGTGCAGCAGCAGGCGGACCCTGCCATCCTGCCATGTGGCACTATCCTGCTGGTGGACTGTGGATCTCTCCCATCCTCATGCTCACCAATGGGATGTAAAATTTCTTGTTCTGTGCCACCCAATACTCCTTGCAAACCTTCCCTGAGAGTTACAGTGGGACAAACTATTGCTTTTCTGTTCCTGTTACCTGCAGCTGATCTGGACTCTGTTTCTCAGGCAAAATTCCGGAGTTAAGACTTGTTTCATTTGAATTTAAAGTCACTTTTAATCTCCACACTGTGCTTTCCTTCCGTGCTACTTTCCCCACTCCCCTCCCAGACGGCCCACCTCCCCAGACTCCTACCTCATTCCTTCCTATGTTGCATGACAGACAGCACTTCCAAGAATTTTGTGCATCTTCTCTGTGCACAGTTTCTCTTTGCCCTGTACAGAGGGTCAGATCAGGTTGCTCTTTGATTCTAGAAGTGTTTTTCCCTGATGTGAGAGCACACTGCAATTCCCTTCAACAGTAGTCATGGGATTCCTGTACTCCCAAACACTGGAAGAAAAAAAAAGATGTTGGTTAGAAGAAGCAGTTGGGAAGTTTAGATGAGAAATTATGAATTATCCGTATTCACTTCAGAGCTCACGTTCTTTATGGAGTTTTAACCATATAAGAGCTCATAACAAAATGAGCAGACCAGCACAGCTCTAGGTGACATTGAAAACTACAGCTCCAAGGATATCAACAGGTTAGAAACAGACTAATTTGGGAGTGAAATTGCTATTCCTATCATAAATTATATTTAGGAGAATACTGTGCTTGGCTCCTCTCATAACTGGCAAGGGGAAAGGCAACGCTAAATGGAGCTATGAGGTGAGAAACAGATTCACCACATCTCCTCTTATCTCAAAACCTCTGTGGCTGCAAGGCTTCATGAGGATAATAACACATACCTAGCTTGTGGAGGAGAGGTGTGGGGCTGGCTTTATTGCCACTTCCAAGATACTCTGAGGTTGTGGGTGAGCAGTGATTGGGGCATCTTAGCACAGTTTTTTCTTAAGCATGAGTCTTACTGGAAGAACCTAAACTACAACTTGTTTAATGCAGTAACATTCAATGCTGATGTTAGATTGTTCAAGCTTGAAAGCAGGAAGGTGCACTGTGGATGTACAGACTCAAGACAAGCAAAAAGAGGAATTAGAGATTACTAGTAGGTTTTAGTCATCTTATATTAATTTCTGAAGCACAAACATCCAGGTTCAGTCAGTTTCGTATGCCAGGTGTCAAGACCCAATTTTCTCTGACTTTTGCTTGTTTGTTTTTTTTTTTTAATAAAGATACTAACATCCATGTAAGCACTTCCAGAAGGACAGAAATGGCAGAAGTACAGGTAGCTAATTATCACAAGTACGTCACTTTGCTCTTCAAAACCTCCAACCCCGCTAACCTTCAAGTTTAGAGCAACATAAAACTGTGGAGGGTATTAGAGATAATCAGACCTTTCATTTGTCTTGCTAAGTCCATTGCAGTTGATGCTGGTTTTATTGTTCTAAAATCCTACTTTTAAAAAAAAAGAAGAAATTACTTTTTCCAAAAGGATTTTTGTCAACTTTGAATGTAAGAAAACTCTTTCCTTTTTCTGCTTAAGCATTTCCCAAAACTCAACATGTAAAAACATAGTATTTGCATTCTGTTTTACTTTTTTTAACAAGCTAGAGCTCTCCAACTGGTAGCCTGGGGGGACAATGCTGTCTGGCCCCAGAAAGATATTCCACTATTATATGACCTTTTAAAATGTATCTGCTATGCAGATCCCAAGTAAATTGCTCTAACCTGTCTAGCCCCAGGTTGTAGAGAAATTGTCAAGAAGTCCCGCTTTTGACAAACTTAAAAAATTCCATGGAGAAAAATCTCACTTCCCTCTCTTCTCCCTCCCCCCCCCATGGAAAGAGAAAATTCTTCATTTTCTGTTCTTCTGTCACTGTTGAATTACTAATAAGTAGCCAACCTAAAGTGAGTCAGGAGAGCACCATCTCAAAAAGACACTCTTATTCCTTCCTGTTTGTCTCTGAACCTGCACTTCCCCTACACTTTCAGCACAAAGGTGGAAGCATTATCTACTTCGGTCACTGCTGGAAGGGTAGGGTTGTGGAAGACGTGGAAGAAAATGAGACCAGTTACAAACCTTTCTCCCAGATTCCCAGAGTCCAACATCCTGCAGAAACTCATTAATACCTGTGTGCAACGAAAAAAACACACCCTGGTCATAGAGCCTTTGACTTTCTGAGTTCAGTGGCAAACATTGTGAAATTCAGACTATGGCAAGCACTGATTTCATGCAAAAAAATGTGAAAGTAGTCAAAATATGTCTGTTGTTTACCATAGCAAACAAGGTCTGCTTGCTGCAGTATATGAGACTGCCTGAGAAACAAACCTGACTTCTCACTGAAAAACAGTCATTTAAAAAGGGAGGCTTCTTTGCCTAAGATTTTCCTCTTGCTGCATGCATCCAATCTGGACCCAGATCCTCCCTTTTCTCCTACTGTTTTTCAGATCTCTGGCTCTTATTTTCCACTCTATCCTGATGCAGCTGAAATGTGTCCAAATACACACCATGCTCCTCCCTCGCACTCATCACCACCCTCTCTATCCCCATGGCCTGAGCCCTCATCACACTGACCATATTAGCATCTCCTTGGGATTCCCCTCAGGCACTGCCTCGTCCACCCTCTTGTATTCAAAATTATTGATTTCACCTTCACAGCCCTTCACCATTCTGTCCTTCTCTCTCCTCTCCTACTAGCTCTTCACTCAATGCCCAGCTGATATTTTTAGCCACTTTAACCACACACACTTCTTTTACCATCACTAGGCCATGCTATTCTTTCCCAGTAAAATGGCAGGGCCACCATGTTGTCTAACTTAAGAAAAAATTACACTTAATTTACCTTGCTTTCTGAACAGCAGCTCCCAGTCTCACAGTAGACTGATCTGGGTTGTCTTGCACAGGGACATAATATGCCTGACCATCAACTTCTACAGGACTTGGGGCACTATTTTGTGTCTGTATAAGGCAGAGACTTCCCACTGCATGTGTGTAAGTTCTTCCGTATGTAAATATATAAATATCAGTATACCAGTGTGCTGGTCACGATGGTTCTATTGAAAACTTCCCTCTCTGATATGTAGATGATTTAACTGTGAGTGGTTTGTGCATAAGGCAAAAAAGAAAAATCAGGTAATATGATGCAATTAAAGCTATTAAAGTCAGCGTGAGAAGAGTCACTTTTCATGCTGCCCACCCAAAGTTAACTGTCCCTCTGTTGTAAATATTCAGAATTTCAGGAACAGTGTTGCTATACAGAATATTCTTCAAGAAGACATATGAAGACATTTGAAGAACTAGAGAAAGGCAAAGATAACCCTGTTCTAGGAAAATGTTTTAACAGTGAAGAGAAGGCAAAGGATAGGTTTGGGCAATATTAATTAAAAAGACATGACAGAAATGAGAAAAACGAGGAAGTGGATGGTGCAGCAGAGGCCAAATGATTACCCCGAGGTGTCACAGAAGATGTAGATAAATTAAAGCTAAAGAAATTGTTACACTGGTGCACTTGGAAATTCTTTCCTCTGGTCACCTCTTCTTGAGAGCAGTGAGCACCTGATGCTCTGTCTCTTTGCATTTCATCAAGTGTCAGACTCTGTCAGAGTAACTCTGCTCCACATACCCCATAATACCCATAATGTGCAGCCCCTCACTCTGTGCCTGTGCCACATACCCTCTGGTGTGGCAGCTTCAATTTCTCCCAAGAAGCCACTGACTCCAGATTGCTGAGAATAATCTCCTTCCTGCCCACAGGGACACTGTGGTTTCCCTCCTTCAACTCAGTGTGGTCTGACACTTCAGGTGTGAACAACCACAGTTGGATGCTTTTCGCTTTTTCTACTCTTGGATATTCATACGATGTTGGTATGCCCCATCTCTTTTTGAAAGTCCCCAGTTAAATCTAGCAAGGGGCATTCTAGCTTTGTCTACAAACTCTGATGGCTGCATAAAACCATAGGTTTATTTGGCCTAAAGAAAGCATCGTTTGATTCTTAGTATAATATGGATGTCAAGTTTCTTCAGTGGCAAACACTGTGAAATTCAGACTATGGCAAGCACTGATTTCATGCAAAAAAATGTGAAAGTAGTCAAAATATGTCTGTTGTTTACCATAGCAGATCTGCCAAGAGTCCACCAAAATGTTTCTAATGGGCCACACAGTTTGGAAAAAAAACATCCAGTCTTCCTTGAAGATGTCAAAAGAGATAAGAAAACACTACTTGACAAGGGTCATAGTAGCTAATAACACTGTTAAATATTTCTATTCCCTACTCAATCATTTCTAGCTAATAACACTCACCCTGAGAAAAGCAGTGAGGTAGGGAGCAAAGCTCAGAAAAAGGATTGAGAGAGAGAGTTTTTGTTGTGTTATTAAAAACCAGTTGTGGCAGTTCAAGACTTCAGACTGGAGGCAGAAGGCAGGGTGGGAGAAGCAAGGCAGCAAGCAGGTCATGACAGTCTACAGACACTGGGATCTGAAACAGAAGTAGCAGAAACATCAAGAGACTGGGGCATCAGGAAAGCTATGCAGGGCTCTGGGATTTAGGGGCATTGCAGAGCAGGTCTAAAGCAAATTGGCAGCACTCCATAAGATACAGAATTGTACCAGCAGACCCTGAGGTACATCGGTAAAGTATTGCTAGGCACCTGCTCACAGTGTGCCTCCAACATACCCTGCTGGTGGTTTTGCACTTAAATAAATAAATATGCAAATTGTTGTCCTTAAATTCATACAGGGAAATGAGCATGTCCAGGGGTAAGGTGATGTAATGGTAAGAAATTCCAGTCTGTGTTCCTGTGCCATCTGGGCAATCATAGGTTAACTAATCTGTGTGCCTTGGTTTTACCATCATCAGGACACTGATTCTTCTGCAGAGAGGTTTGAGTTATGTGGATGAGTAGACTTATTTATCAGCTATAAGGTTTTTTGTTGTGGGATTTTTTTCCTCTGATTCTTTCTTTGGTAAATGACCTTTCTCAGGAATTATTAGATGGACTTTGGAACAAAGGTGGAGTTCTGCTTGCCTCTGTTACCAGTACTATCATTACATTTTATTTTTTCCCTTTAACCTGATTTCAGACTTCCTAAGAAAAGTCTCTACCAGCAACTTTCTGCCAAGAGCCCTTAGTCTTTGTCTTGTACTTTGCATGAGCACTAGCAATGAATTTTGACCAAAGCTTTAGACCAAAGCTCAGTGTGTCATGAAAGAAATCACTAAGTTGAGTACCTAAGTTGAGACAATAGGGAGATGATTTACAACATATAGTAAGCATGCCCGATCCTGGGATGTGTTGGTTCAAGTCAGCACTGGCTTGTTCAGTCTTCTCCACTCTGAAGAACATGGTACAGAAAAGCAGAGAAGGAGACACACATCAGCAGGAGCAGGACTATGCCAAAGGGGTGTTTAGGGCTTCCAGAGGAAGGGTGGAAGAAAATACAGTTGTTTGTATTTGCTAGCTGCTCTCTATTACAATCCAAAGCATCTAGGATCTGAAACTTCAGTTCCAAAGAGTAAAGAAGGGACATTTCTACAGCTGATAAGGAAAGAGTTGTGTGAGTAAGAAAGAGAAGGATATGTTCATCAAACTCACTGTATAGCACCTCCAGCCACTGCAGTTGGTTGGGGGAGGTTTTAGGGGGAGGAGGAGGAGCGGGAGAAGTATTAGGGCTGTGAGCCACTATTCATTTACAAACTATAATTAATTTGATGTTTAGATTAATTTCTGATGCACTCTCAAAGGTGCACTGAAAGCATTTTTCCTTTATTATAATGTTGATTGCTTATTGGGGAGATAAATCTAACTGTCAGTTATGCACTGACTTACCAAAACTTTCAGACCAAGCAAGCATGTATGCATAAGGAACAGCTGTTTGCAGCTCTCCAGTTAAAGGGACAGCTCTGTCTTTTCCCAGTAACTCACATTAAAGAAAATCTATACATTGTACACAGGGATTTCTGCTTTCTTTTGTTGCTTAACAATTTATTAGACAAGAATATGTTAGCAGAATTTATCTTCTATTTATCTGTCTGTCTGTGTGTCTATCTCTATTCTATCCATCTCTCCTCCCAGGTGATAAATACTGTCCATCCAGAATATTTCTAGAAGTTATGTATATGTTTGTACATACCTATGCACAAACACTCACAATCATTTAAAACATTTTCACTAGTGCTGTAATTAAATGGAGAAACTAATTACTAGGGTCTTTTGTGGCTACTCATTTAATGAACTTCAGAGGAGGAATGGCCATTTATGTGACTAATGGAAATGACCAAAGAGCTAACATCACAAGAAAGAAAAGACGAAAAAGAAAAGAAAGGAAAAAAAAAGAAAAAGAAAAGAAAGGAAAAGAAAGGAAAAGGAAAAGGAAAACGGAAGGGGAAAGGAAAAAGGAAAAAGGAAAAGGAAAAGGAAAGGGAAAAAAGAGTTTAGAAAGGGATTCAAAACTTAATGCTCTGGGCTTCAACCCAATCCTTCAGCTTTTGGAATAGGAAGAGAACTTGGTGGAGTTGTCACTTATGTCTGCACAGCATACATACTAGATTTTAGACAGATGAACCTTAGTTATATGCAGTGGTCCTACCAGTGCTCCAAGGACATAATAGTTTCAAATGCAAACACCCCCATGTGTAGAAATGCCAAGGAGTTTCTGTAGTGCTACTTTCGTTTGGTCTAGAAGTTTCTGTTCAGAAGTAAGAAATAGCGAATCAGGCAGCCCGTTTCTGAATTCAAAGGGATTGATCTGCTTTCCAAAGCCTACTCTTGTGAGACTGCAAAACTACAAGAGCATTTAGGCTATCCATTACATCTCTTTTTATTTTTGTTTTTCCAAGATCTCTCTCATTCAAGGCAAATTCAGTCTGTAGAATGAATGCTTCTGCATCAGTCCATCCAACCATCCAACCATTCCCACATAAATATCTGCAACTTCTTTGTATCTGTCTGTCCTTTCTCATTCACCGCACAGGACTGCTTTTCAGCTTTCTGAAGTCTGTCAGCTAGCTCATTACTGAGCAGCTGTTCAATAGATCTTCACAGTTCTGTGCTTGGCCCCAGGCCTTCCTTCCTGCACAATACTCAAACCCTGCTATGAATATGAATTTATTATTATTTCCTCATCTGTTTTCCTAAGGCCCTTCCCAATAGAGCATTTGAGAAGTTCATGGGGCTGAGTAACAGCATTTTCACAGTGATCATGTCATCCTCATTTCACCAAGGGGGTGGTGAGACATAGAAAGATATTCAAAACTATTTATTAATCTTGGATGCCTCAGCTGAGATGCCAAGAGCATGATAGGTCTGTCTGTCTGTTGTCTCAAAATACTTAACACAATGCAGGGTATGCTATGTTTATGCAGCTACAGACACATGGTCTTTATACTAGCAAAATCTCAAGTCACAAATCAACAGAGCGCTAAGCAGAGGGCAACACACAGTAAAGCTTCAACTGTACAACTAAACTAAAGAGACCCTGCAAATCAGTGCATGTACTGTGCCATGACTGCCTGTATCTTTTTAACATTTGAATGCCTTTAATTCTAATTTGGCCAGGTCATGTTGGGCATGGCTCTGAACTGGCAAAGTACAGGGACTGCCCTTAAACAGCAGTACAGAGAAGACCACCCCTCTTTTTGGAGCAAGAGAGTATAGACATAAAGATACAAGCCAGGATGTGCCATTTGCACTCTGATCCTGTGTATTTTATTTACTAGTAACAAAATGTAGATCTTGGAGATCTTATTAAGGAATTTTGTGATGTTACTTGCCCAGTGTAACTGGGACGTCATGGAAAACGTAGGTATCAAGTCTATTTCTCCAAGGCAGCATTTGGTTGTGTAACCACATCAAGAAACCATGCTTTCCATGCCTTATTTACTGTCTATATTCTAACACCAGCAATATTGAGTTTGATCCATTGCCATCTTCCTCACCCTATTATTCATTCTCCACAGTAATTAAAACAAGCATGCAATGAAAACTACAAAAATATGTGGCTGGAAGCAAAGCCTTAATGCATATACAAAGCAATACAAAATTAAAGTTTTATAGATAATATCAATTCTTGCATTTTTAACTCCTGACTGATTCATTTTGCAATTTTATCATTGTTTTAATGTACTGGTGCATGCAGTATCTTCCTTTTTCAAGCAAGTGAACCAAAATCAATTCATGAGATGAGATGAACATCTTCAGATAATATGTAATGACATCTTCAAAGGTTGTCTTCAGGAAAACAAGTTGCAGATCCCCATGAAATAGGTATCCTTCTTCATCATACCCAGTTTCAATTCCCCATTTCAAATCCCCAAACAAATTCAACCTCAACCCCACTCTCAATCTGTACTAGATTACATATGTATAGGGATGTAAATATATATGTTTTGCATATATTTATATATAAATATTTCTCTAATACTGAATGTCAGCAGATTATCAAAAACGAACACAACTGAACTAGAGTTGCTTAAGAGCAGCTTAAAAATGACTATAAAATGTGCCTAAGCAAATCTGAGTAAATGATAAAACACCTGTTGTTAGCTTGCAGCTGATTTTTGTAAAGGAGTTAGTAAAATCCAGATGGAACTAGATATTCTGATTAAAATCAGATAAAGTCTATGGTCAAAATACTCTTGTGTTAAACCCTATCAAGAGATGTTCCTATTAAATCCTTTCTACTTCCATTATCTAAAGGATGGGTGTATAAGCATTGGAAATATGAGTGTGTAATGAAGAATAAGACTTCATAAGCCTTTAGGGTATATCCATCGTACCTTGTGAAGGTCACTAGGATTATTAATCATAAATTGTGGAAATTGCTGTTTCTCCCTATTTATAGACTCACAGAGCCTTTCACAGACCTCAGGAGTCCAACCTTCTGCCCAAAGCAAGGTCAGCTATGGAATTAGACCTCAGGGTTGCTCAGGGATTTATCCACTTAGGTCCTGAAAACCCCCATGTATGGAGATGCATTTTGTCAATCTGCTCTAACATTTGCTAACCTTCATGGTGAAAAAGCTATTCTTTATATCCAGCCAGATTTCTCTTGTTTCAGTTTCTTCCCCTTGTCTCTCGTCCCCCACCGTGTACCACCATGTTTTGTTTTTCTCAGAGGGCAAGTGTTCAGACTGTGGTCATCCTAATGGATCTGTGCTGAACTCACTCCACTTTGTTACTGTCTTTCCTACATTGAGATTGGGTGCCCAAAATAGCTGTAGTATCCAGATGTGATCGAGTGCTGAGCAGAGAAGAATAATCACTGCCCTCGTTGACTGGCCATGCTCCTTGTTAATAGAGCTCAAAATGCTGCTGCTCTTTGCACGCCACTGACAAGATCCTCTAGAGATGTAACATTTAAAACCTAGAGACACTGGGCCTGAGCCTTTTTCCACCATCCTGGCATCAGTCCCCTTGATATACTAATAGGTATATTTACTGTTATAAAACAGAGGAGGTCCTTGTAACATCTAAGTGCAGATACTGTCTTTGGCTACTTCATAGGCAAGAGGCTTTCTCCATTTTTGGCATACACGCCTTAAGAATTAGATTATTCATGCCATTTAAAGAAGAATTTATATGACTGTTCTCAAGATAAGTTCCTAATCACCCTTTGAAATCCTTCCCCAGTAAGGCTTCCAGAATTTGTAAGGTATTTTCCTTGGTCATTTTTTATCTCCTCAACTAAACAGGCTCCAGAATTATTGTGTTACTGAGCTTTTAAAAATGCTTATGAAAGAAGAATACTTGTTTCTATTCTCTAGGAGTCAATTCAGGATCCACATTTTTAGAAGGTGCATTTTTACTCCATCTCTTCAAATCAAGATTCCTGTCCAAATTATCCATCACCGTCCTGCATTTCTTAGATCTTAACTTTTTCAAACCAAAGGTGCTTTCATAAATAGGTTTCCTCGTGATATTTCTATTCCTCTTTTTTCAGTAATGAAAATATAAGTGCAATGTATTTTTCTGTCTCCTGCTCAAGGCTGGACCACGAGTTTGGAGGGATCATTGTGCAGGTGCCCCAAAAGCCAGAATTAGATCAGGTTGTAGGCAATGATTGATATAATTCAACTCCCACAGACTGAACATTACTCTTCTGAGGGACTGCAGAAGGACTTTCACTAGATTTCACAGAGATCTGCAGAATTCAAGATACTCTTTCAAAGGCCGTTAGTGGTGAATTCTCTGTTGTCAGACCCAGAGAAATCTACCAGCAGCTACAGTATAATATGAAGTTGTTTATTTCCTGTTGATGTTAATGACAAAAGAAGCCAACTGATCATATCTGTTCCATCATGGGTTACTAAAAATGCAGAGGTCTTACACTGGCACTGAAAAGACCACAGATGTAATGGTGGATCTGGTCCGGTACCTTATCTCCCAATTTAAAATGTGTAAGACTTTCATTTCTCCTCTTGGTACCTAGCATAGCCCAGTGCCAGATCACAAAGTACTTATTTATATATTGAGAACCTTTCTCTTTTATTTTGCTTCCCAGATGACTCATAGCATATAAAGTTTTTTGCTGTTGATTTCACTTCTAGTTTTGTTCACTCTTTTTCACTTAATAACCGCCATAGAAAGTAATGCATTTTGTGAAAAGTATTGCCAAAAGCTGCTCATCACTATTTCTGCCTTCTGAATAGAAACTTCTGGACTGTGCAACAAGAGAAGCTTCTAGTCTTACTATATTTATTAGGTTGCCCCAGCCTACCGATAATGGGGTACAATGTATGTAATAACATAAAGGGAATAGATCGTTAGTTTTCCATCTAAGCAATGATCAGTGAGGAGTAAGATGAGGATTCTGAACATTGCTGATTCATTCTCAGCAAGAACTGTCTGTGGTCAGTAGTGAAATTCAACGCATTGTCCTGCTGGTCCAGGAAAGATGACTGCTGTTTTCTGCAGTGTTCATGCATAGCTTATTTATCAAGAATCTAGAAATTCAGTGGGATCTAAGAAAGAACTCTCGGGAAATGAAATGGAGATTAAGATAATAAATGGACTGGTACACATCTGTTGGGAGTGATATGTCTGTTGGGAGCTTCAGTAGCCAGTTTCTTCTTGTTTATAATAATACATCTCCCACAAAACCAATGTAAAAATAATCTTCATCTTGATTCAGCAACATTCAACGCATCCTTAACTTAGCACCTACTTAGATGTCACTCAGAGCTAATTCTTTGCTTCTGGTTTTACACCAGGAGTAGAACTTGTCTTCTTAAAAGTTCATTCACTTTTGTAATTATGTACTTTCCTCAAAAGTTTTATACTGACATATCATGATCTCAACATTCACAAGGAAATCTCAAAAACTAAGTCCTAGAAGAGTTATTTCTGTTTATGACGGCAGTTAGGAAATTGCTTCAGTTGCATTTATTATCCATACAGAACAAGTATCATTCACTTATCTGTATGCGATCCCTTGATGGCTAGATTGTTCCTTATGAGAAACATATTGAGTAGGAACATTACCTTTCTTTTAGACAAAATATAGTGGTTCTTGTTCACAGCAGACATGTATGTATCCAACATATCCAAGCTGATCCATGAGGTTTTCATGTGGTCTTCAAAGACTGCCTGAAGCCCAAATCCTTCCCTTCCTTCATCCACTCATTTGATGACTTCAAATCCTACTTAGCAGAATGGGTAACCCCACAGTCCACAGCATTAGACATACATATACACATCTTTTAGATGGATTCTGTACACAGGAAAAAGAGCTTTTAATGTTGCCTTTGTTCTTAGGATGAGAAATCTGTTGCAGTTTTCTTAGCTTTTTCTTCTTTTTCTGTATTTAGAAGAAGTCAGTCCTGATCATGTGCCCTGTTTACAGATGTATGTGAGTCAAAACTCCAGATCAGACCATGCAGTAATTTAAACTGTCTAAATTTTAGTCTAATCTTGAATTTTAATCACGTCCTTTCAGTGTAATCATGGTAAAAATATCTACATGAAAAAATAGATTGTGAAAGAGGAGGATAATAGAAATGAAAGTCTTCTTGGTTAGAACTAACATACTGAGGGTTAGCATCTACAGCCCTCAAACTTTTTCAGCAACTGCTCCTTTAAAGTAGCATCTGGAGAGCATCCAACTGACAAAGCACAAAAGCAGGGACCACTTCTCTGCACATTCAAGATCACACTGCCTCACTGTATGGAAGTAGCTGCTTGGGATGACGGGAAGGTGACACAGGGAAGAAGCTCATGTATTTCTAGCTACCTTCTGCACTGGGTGTTCTGACCTTTAGAGAAAGTTAATCATGCCATCTACTTTCACTCTTCATTTAATCTCCCCTTCCCATCTGTTCAGTTTCTCTCAGCTGGAAGCAAGATGAAGAACGAGTACCAGTCAGCTGTCTCAGTGGTCCACAGCTCACACTTTGGGGCCATTTATTATAAGGCATTAGCATCAATTGTCACCTTTGTCATGACAGTTACCACAGTCCATGCCAGATAAGTAGGCAAGAACTGATTTTCCAAATATCTCAAAAGTGAAATGAACAATAGACAGACAGACAGACAGATATACAGTATCAGAAGGGACCATTCTGATTCTTTGGACTGAATTCCAAAGTAACATATGCCAGATACCACAGCTCATGTGACGTGTTCAAACCTTCTGCTTGAGTCATAGCATCCCTTTTAGAAAATCTCTTAATCAAGATTTCATGTGATAGGTGCTCCACCCCTATTGCTAAACAAGATGTTCCAAAATAGTTAATTACCTTCACTATTTAAAAAATGCAGACTCAGTGTCTTATTTCCATTTTAAATTTGTCAAACGTCTGCTTCCATCCAGTGGAAGTTCTTTTTTTCTGTATTACAAAACCCCACATTCTATTAAAGATTATTTATAAATTATAATTGGAAAGTTGTTTAATATTCTCCTCAATAAACTATGACACCTATTACTACTTTTTCAGATCTAGAATGACTCTTGTAGTTCTGAATAATCCTTAAAATATGTATATTTTAAAAGAAATCACCTGAACTAAATGCAAAATTCCAGTAAGGATTTTTCTGAGTCTTATTTAGAGTCAACATCACTTCACTTTCTCTAGAGGATATTCCCCAGAGATAGGCTTTATCCAGAGACTCTACTGAGCCTTTTAAGTATTTCAGCTTAATCCTGAGAACTCGTGTATTTGGCTATTATCAAGAAACTTAGATTCTTCTTATAAGCAATATTTTCTAGTGAATAATTCTCCTTTTTATGAGCTATCCATATTTCTTTTTTCCTGTGGATACTTAATTCTGCATTTAGTTAGGTTAAAATGAGCACTATTTAACTGAATCCAGACTACATAGTGACCTCAGTCGGCCTGACTTACTCTGTCATCTTTTACCACTTTCAGTACGACTCGGAAATTTTACCAGCAGTTACTTTAGATATCTTCCAGGTAGTGTTAGAGAAACTAAAAAGAACGGAGATTTCAATGCACTCCTGGAGGAGCCTACAAGAAACACTTCGATAACTCATAATTTATATTTTTTTTTGCTGGTGTATCAGTTATCCAATTTTATAGAAGCTTAATATGAGGTGCTTTCATTTTTATAAAGGAAATCTCTGTCAAATACTCCAGAAGAGTTTAACTGTACTCTATGAAAGCTTACTGTATTAACCCAATTTGCAATTTCATGAGATCAAGTTCATTTGATAGATTCTATTTTACATGAAACCACACCAATTAGTACTGATTGTACACCTTTTAATTCTTTGTCATATCATCTCATGTCAACACTTTCACAAATTTACCTAGGCTTATGAAAGATTAACTAAGTTTACTAGGTCATTTTGTTTACATTCTTAAAATTTAAGAAAAGATGTTGTTTTTTTTTCTGGAACACTTTGAAGCTTTTCTAATATTCCATAAATATCTAAAATGAACATTAATGGTTCAGCAAATTTCTGAGCCAATTCTTTGAATATTCTGAGGTTCCAGTTATCTCATCCCACAGATGTGAAATATTTAATAGTAGTTGTTTAGCATAGTCATCAGTTACTGACTGTTCATACATTACAAAATGGATGGATGGGTGGATGGATGGATGGATGAAGGCATGGGGTGTTTAACTGGATAGACAGATCTCACTTGGACGTGATTAAACATCAGAAGGTTAAATATTCCAAAAAGTCATCCAACCCTATTAGACACTGGAAAACAGCTGAAGTGCTGTGCCCTTGATCTGCAGACATACTCCTTTATTGAGTATTCCAGTACCCATAAATCACCTTACAATACAATTCCTTCCAATGCACACATACATTATAGAGCTACTTACATACAGATTGTATCCTGAAATTCTTTACAGCACTAAAAAATTGCAAGCAGCTACTACATTGTGTAAAGAGCATAGCAAGGTAAAGACCTTGCAAGGCAATTAAAAGAAAGCCTCCATTCTCTGATAAGACTAATAAACATGGGAAAAGAGAAATTGAGCAGTCTTAGAAATGAAACACATTGAAGTAGTAAGGAAAAGCTGAGAGGCAGGAGGTCAGCTCCTGCTGGAGGGGGGAGGAGGATGGGAGCTTCTCCATAGAACCCTTCCTATAGAGGAAAAGGCTCTTTTGGTTTGAGCACATTATAGCTGTCTTCCCAACAGAAAATGCCTCCTTGCATGTCACTTTTCACTGGTTAGTAACAAAAGCAGTGAAACCACGTTCTGAAGAAACAGTTATATTAATGGCGTATTGCATTAGTAATTAATTCCCTAATTATTAACACAAATGTTTTTGGAAGAAGGAGAGTGTAAACAATTGCCAGTGCTTTCTGCAGCTTCCTCTATTTTGCCAGTCTGGCTCAGCCCCCTCCTATCTATGGGTAGCAACACTACATTCAAGGGAAGCAAGGGGCATGGACTTCTCCTGCACTAGTACCAAGCCCATGTATATGCTGGTTCTTCCCTTTCACTGCATAGGAATTTGCCTCCACATACACAGATCCTGCAGAACATAGTATCTTCCTCTTTTCTTACATTTTCCACTGCTGACACCATTGTGAGTTGAATGAAGGGACAAAAGTTCAGCAGAATAATATTGACTCCTTAGCTAATGACATTCACAGCTGCAGCAACAAGAAGGGCTAAGAAATATCCCTCTTGTTAGTCATACAAATAGAACGACAGTCAGAATCAGAAAACTGTAATTCTGCCCCAGCCCTCCAAAAAAGTACTAATAAGGACCATCTATATTTTCATGGGAAACTCCTACAGAGTACATTGCTGAGATTGTATTTGTGTACAGCGAGCATCCAGCACAGGTATCCAATAATTCTTAATTTTAAAACAACTTAAATATTTATTTCCTTGAGGTTCCTATTTTCTTTTCCACTGCCTGAGAACAGCCTAGTCACATGAGTAGACCTGCTGTAGAAACATCTGCCCCAAGCTCAAAAGTCAGGATGAAAAGTTTACATCTGGATATGCTACTGCCCATGACTTCTTGACTTCTATTTTTGGGGATGCTCAGTGTAGTTTCCATGCACTTCGCTCTGTCTAGAGGAAGGCTTCTACTGAAGAGAAGCAACATGTTATTCCAATCTGGTAGCAGATCATCAAAAGCCTGTTTTGCACATTAACCGCTAATTCTCCTTGTGGAATGCAAAGAGAAACAGAAAACACACAAAGACCAATTAGGAATCCATGGGAACCTAACGATGTGCTCATTCAGGATTGCACTTACTGCACAAAGTAATTCATGGCCATGCAGAGACACTACTCACTGTGAATGAAAAGTTCACAGTTACAGAACAGTCTTCAAATGCGCCCTGAGACAGATTGTGAATTCCCTCCTTTACCATCTCAGCTGGTTAAAACAGAATAATCAGCTACATAGAAACAATGTGCTGGTGTCAGAATAAAGGCATGAAGCTCCCTCAGAAAGCCCCAGTACCACTAATTTCCGTGGAAAATATGGGAGTTAAATCAAAACTCCCTCCAAGACATGCCCCTATTTCCAACTGTAGGAAAAGTCATGCAGGAAAAGAACCGGTCAGGAGAAGTCATGGACTCCAATGTCAGTGCCTTCTAGAAGCTGCTGTACAGAGTCAGGAAGATTAGATGCCCTGAGCTGCAATCCTAGCATATTTCTTGATTCTTTGCTGCTTTGATAAATCATTTATTAGATCAGCCCTTTTTACATAATCCTGAGGGAAAGAAAAAAAAAAAAAAAAGGGAAGAAAAGAAAAACATAAAATAGATTTATCACAAAATCCTGTCCTCCTACCAACCATCTTCGACCAGGACATATATTTCTCTGATTATTAATTAACTAATGCACAGAAACAGCTTCAGTTTTTTTAACCTCTCCCTTTCTCTTTTGTCCTTTAAGAGTGTAGATGACAATGCAGGGGTGGTGCCCAAAACACAGATAGCTTCTTCAGCAAAGGAAGTGCCAGTATTGTGCTTTGACCCTGTAGTTACAAATCCAAAAGCCATTCAGAAAGCGAGTACCTAATCTATTTTGTTCTTAGTCTTACGTGTTTAAATTCAGCACATATCAGAAGAAGAACAAAGCTGGGTAAGGTGTCAATAGTTCAATTAACAAAAGACTGTCATATAATCTATCAGTAGATATTTGACCTAAAAAGAGAAAAGAATATGATATTGTTAGCATGGCTTGTCTATCTGCCTACCCCTTTATCACTGTGAAATCTCAGTTCTCATAATAAACTAAAACTTTTCTCCTTTTTGAAGTCCATCCAAATGTCTTCAACAAAATGAATATCACTGCATGTAAGTAACAGAAACAGGAAGAGCTGAAAACATTAACAACAGAGCATACCAAGACCTTGAAAACTAAAACAGTCAAATTCAAATGACGATAGAGGTATTAACTGCCCTGTCCCCAGGAAGTGCTTATATTAAAAATGCACAGTTAAAGGTATTTGCCCTCCTCCTTCACCAAATATAGCCCCTCCATCCCCAGCAGCTAGACAGTAGAGATCTTCATATTACAGCAGTGGATATCAGGACAACTAAGGATAATAAAATAACTAATCCAGTCCAGATCTGTAGGCAACTGATATACCAGTAGCGTCAAAGTACAACTCTCAGCTTCATTATCTGGTCTAAATGAAATATAGTGAGCAAATGCACTTCTGATCTCTCTTATTAGTCCCATTTGTTAAAATGTTGTATTATTTACAGCTTTGCACAGAGTGAGAAAATGGCCTTAGAATTCCATCTTAAAACTGAAGTGATGATAAAAAACAGAGAAGCTTTGTGAGCTTATCTAAACGCAGAGTTCTTGCAGACGTATTAGCATCCTAGCACCAGGGCTTATGACCCAATTAAAGGTCTGTCTTAGCAAAAGTAGACAAATGGTAGACCTCCAACACATTTGGCAATATTTCTGGTGGGGTTTTCAAGCATTAGGATTTTGATTCAATAATTAATATTACTTTGAGGAGTGACTCATGTAGGAATTAGCCAGGTAACCCAGTCCTACCTGAAGATGTCAGTCCCAACTGCTGAATCAGGTAAACACCAAGTAAAACCTCAGTTTAAGCTGAGTACTCATCTTCACCGCAGTCAGTGCTGGTCCCTGCTACACAGCCAGTGGGACTTATAAGATTCATCTGAGCACAGTTAGTTGTGTCCCACCAAAAAAATAAATTGCACTCTACGCTCCACTGACCATATTGGCTAAATCTTCATTGATTATTTTAGGATCCCAAGGTGATTTGCTCATAAATGGATGTATGTGTAGACACACTCTGAATGTATATGTTTAACCAGTAGAAGTACATTGCAACAGGACCAGTTACAGGAGTAGAAATCAAAGTTCACATGGAAGCTAGGCTCTCTAAAGACATGACATGAACAGTTACACAGCTGCAGACAGCTCAGCTTTCGTATTTGGTAGCTGTGTCTATAATAGTAAATGTACCTGGCTCCTTTGTCTAGCACTGGGTCCAGCTGGCACAAAATGACCCACACCCAAACGATTAAATCCTGTTACTTTCCAAAATATCATGGCAACATCCAAGCTTAGTACTGAAAACAGTTTCTGTGCTGTGTTAATACTGTGTGTCTAGAAATTGGAGTTAGGCAAAAGCCAAAAATTGTGTCAAGAGTCTTTCTAAAATTCAGTGGTATAGGTGATTGAGCTTCATTTTCTCTAAACTTCCCTGGCACAGTTTTGGTTTACCGTTAGAGATATAACTGATGAGTCACAGACAGGAGTATTAACAGTCTAGAGGTTATTTTAAAAAGAACGGTCTTTTACTATAACTATATTCAAAGATGTAAGTTAGCTAGACAGCACATTTCAAGTTGAAGATCAAGGAAAGTATTTCCAAGGATCTTTCAGAAGTATCTGAAGAATAATTCCACTCAGGTGAAAATAGGAGGTGCTCATTTTCCTTCTTCTTGCTGAGATCAAATCATAGAGCATTGTTGACTGATAGATTATTCAACTAGTCAAATGTAAACTGGGAACATTACATTACATTACTGTGATTGCAAATACAGATCCATTGCCACTTAATAATACTACAGCTCATTGCTCACTATAACTCTAGTTTTCTGTCTAGAGACTGATGACTGCTGTGAGGCTTGAGCAAAACTTCTGCTCACACCTTCAGAGCTGCAATGTTGGTACTGCCTCGCCCAGGTAGCTGGCAGGATAACTGCACAGAGAGCCAGTTAGTTGGAGCTTTGCTTCAAGAGAGGAGGACAGGGAAGGATGGCTATTTGTTTCATCGGTCTCCCTCTTAAAACCACTTTTGCCACACTTAATAATACAGTTGTCTCACTATGAAACTGAGATTGTAGGTTTTATGACCTCTCATAAAGCTATATTATTATCCAAAGGCAGGGAATATAGCTTTAATGCAAGAGTGAGAAGATGTGTTTCTGTATATGTGTGTATTCTTGTGTACGTGTGTTTTTTTCAAACACAAGCCACCCTGTGTCATGTGTGAGGCTTGCTTTCAAGGAGGAACTAGACCAGAGAGGAGGTGTTGCTGAATGCAAACACAGAACAGCCCAAGGCTGTAAACCATGTCCAGTGCTGTTGTCAGGAGCAGGTGTGTACCTGGCAGCAAATGCTCAGCATTAGCTTTTTGAGGGGCTCTAAAGCTGTCTCTTCATTTCAGCCTGTCTACTGAGAGACACCAGGTTCCTGGGGCTGATTTGTGCTGCCAGAGCATTGCAGGGGTGGGAAAACAGATGGCTTTGTCTGGAGTGCAGGCTTGTCCAGGCTAGACTTACCTAGGGTTTTTGCTCAGAAATGTAGCTGGCACACACGGACATTTCTGGCAAAGGTAGCAGAAGCAATCCTTATACAAAGTGATGGCCCCCTGCCTCATCAGTATCTCAGTCTCGTGGTCACTTCAGCAAAAATCATGTACAGGATGGGCATACGAGGTCTCCTCCTAGGGCTAAATTAAGGAAAAAAGTCACATTAAAAACTTTCCCCAAAGCTGAATGAGTTTGGTGCATTGCACCTAGTTTGATTATGACCTGTCTTGCCTCTTCTTAGCTTCAGATGGCAGGTCCTCCACCGAGACAAAGGATGGCATGTTGGGTGGACTATAGGTACAAAATTCAATCACTGTGGGTGTTTCTATTGCTAGATGCACTCCACAACTGATTGAATGATATGCTGACAAGGTATGAAACTACCTATAGAAACCATCTTAGGAAAGCACCGGTGTTCATCTTTCTCAATGGCAGTGTCAACATAAAGTAAAGGTCTGCAGTAACTGCCAGTTAATAAAGCTCCTCATATTGCTTAAGTGGCCAACAATCAAACTATTCACGCCAATGAATACCATAATGGAAAGCTTATTAAATTCACATTTTGCTTATATTGCCATAATAAGAAGGTAGCGGTGGGTGTATCAAGTTCCCTTCATTCTGAATATTAGAAGGCAAAGGAAAGGTTATGTTGGTGTGTGAAGGAGAAAGCGATGTACTCCAGTCACTACAAAAGAAAAAAGAACAAATGCCTTGAGACCATGCACCACATCTGCTGACACCCAGTTCTAGGGTAACCCAGATCTTGTCTGTGCTTGATACTGCGACACCAGCATCTGAACCTCCATGCTTCACATAGTTTCATGTCTGAATTAGCACTCAGACCAGGCACTGAGTCCTGGGACACTGATCTGTAACAACCCCTCCTACCCTCCGTCCCCTACTGGCAACCATCCTCTCCTCACTTTCCTGCCCACCCACACACTCTCCTACCTGCTCACTCCCTCCTTCCCACCACCCTTGAGCCCTTCCCCATGTTCATTCTCAGTGGTCGTTGCATGTATGTGCCTTGGCCCCCTTCAGCACGTTAAACCTTCTGCCTTACCTCATGTTTTGACAGGTTTTGTGAGTTTTGACAATCCTGCCAGTGCCCAAGCTGCCATCCAAGCTATGAATGGCTTCCAGATTGGCATGAAGAGGCTGAAGGTGCAGCTGAAGAGGCCAAAGGATGCTAATCGTCCCTACTGAGAAGTTTTGGGAACCACTGGATATAAAGCACTAGCACAGGTAACTGCATGGGGAAGAGGGTGTCAGCTGTGGTTGTAGCCTCTCTCTGTGTTGTAGACCCTCAAAAAGATTCAGCTCTGCAACTCTCTGGCTTCTGCCTTTTCCACTCAGGCCTCTGGCTAGAGCCACACCACACAGACACACACCTGCAAATAAACAAGGAACTGTTTGTGCCTCATTAGAATGAGAGGTTGAAGGATGCTTAAACAAGGGCTCCCCTAGTGGCATCCTGCATCTCTAGAAAGCCTTCCTGGTTGCTATAGGAGAGGCAGCAGTTATCCGGATTCCTCTTGCTCAGCCAAAGACAGCATTTCTGGTTGCTGAAGAAAATCTGCAATTAAGCAATGGGACTGGGTTGCAGTGTAATCCCAGGTGACTGGACTGGCACAGTGTTTGTCTCAATAGCTCTGTGTTGCAAATGTTTCAAAGCATTCTTCATTCTTCATGCAGTGTAGTCTGTATCCAATTTCATTCCAGCATAATAACTATATGTTAATATGTCTTCCTGACAATTAAATAACCCCTAATTTCTTTGTTCCCAAGAAATGAATAGAAAGATCCATGCTCATATCTTGCTTAGATACTGTTAAATTCTATGTACAGATGAAGCCCTATCAAAGCCAAGGAAGCTTTGCTTGAGTGAGGACCTAGACAAATCTGATTGAGGGTCTCATTGTAATACTCATGCACTTTGTGCTGTTGGGAAAGGAGACAGCTAATATATGTAAGTGTCAAAAATATCAGAAGCAGAAGCTTGTTTCATTGGAATCCAACCTATCAGCAATAACAAAAATGGGGATGTTTTCAAAAAAGGAAATGTTTTCCACCACTAGCTAGCTTTTCCACCAGATAATTCTTAGGGAAATATGAATATTGAAGAGTACATGTTTCTTACAGAGATGGGAAGTCTCTCTGCTATTAAAGCCATTCCAGACCAGATTGCCCCATAAAGCTAGCACTTTCAGTGGCCCTAAGCTGCAACAAGCAGTTTACACTCTCAAATTAGTAACAGTGAGATGGGTTAGGTGACCTTTCTAGGCTATTATGTCCATAACATCTCAGATTCAGTGATTTTGATTCAGGCTTTTTTTGACCCACCAAGGGTTCAGGTAGAAAAGTCCCTATCTTCAACAGTCTTAAAGAACTACAAAATGATCACATTTTTCACTGATATCTCTAATATATTTGAAAATACTTCGTTCTAGTCTTCAGAGCAGTATCTTTCCTACTGAGAAATGAAATAAAAAAATCTTTGAAAGAGGTGCTGCACTAAAGACAACATGAAGCAGATTAAGAAAATGAGCAATAAACATATTAGGTGTATGAGTTAATTTCACAGGGACTTTTAGTATCTCTATGAAAATAATGACTCAAGATACAACCTCCATAGTTCAGAAACTCCTTTATATGTGACTATACGAAGATAATTTCAATGCATTTTCCCTCTTCAAATACCTTTTTTATTTTACTTGTTTATGGCAAGGCCTCTTGGAAGCTTGAAAACAAAATATGTTTCCATATCAAAATGCTTTTTGCTTCATCACGCTGGCTTTTTTAATGCAGGCTTTGCTCAGAAGTGTTGGAGGAGATGCATGCATGCTATTTTGCTAAAGCAGGGATTGTCTTTGTTGGGGAGATTTTCAATAACACCTGCAAATAGATGAAGAAACATAAACATCTCCATAGTTGTGCGGCTCCGAGCAATAGCTTTTTTTGTAGGGCAGCTGTGATCACTGAGGATATGCTTGTTTCTCATGATTATGTGAGAAAGTACAGGGTGTAGACTCCATGAGTATGAATCTATTGTGTTTTCCTCATCAGGGATAATTACAAGTTCTCTAGGTCTAGCTTTTCATGTCAAGGCTGACTTTGAGGTTTTAGCTTCCTTCCAAAAAATAGCACAACACAGTAGTAGGACTAGTATTCTGGTGGTGGTTGTGGTTTTTCCCTAATAATTTATGTGTTAAGGAACCATCAACTAAAATGGCAATGAAATTTCAAATCTTTCTTCTAGAGCATGTTTTTCTTTGCTTCTGCAAAGCACAAGGACAGTTTTGAATGGTTTTCTCTGCTTACAAAGTCCTTAACTTTCCAAGCTTTTACTTAGATTTTACTGCTCTGCTTGCCAGCAAAATCACCAGATCAGTGCCTCTGCCACTCTTAGAAGCACAGAGACCCTAACAGAACTTAGTAGATGCAGTTCAAATGTTCTTATTCTCACATAGACTCCCATCTTGAGGAACCCATTGAATGAGCTGAATATATACCTGTCTTTTAGCAGAAAGGAGTTATCCTGGAAGAAAGCTTTGCATATGGTCATTTGGGAGTTTATTTTGCACCTCACAAAAGAGATTAGCCATGTGTATGTGGCCTCAGGTGGGCACATAAGGAGTGTATCCCAAAGAAGAATCTGATTTAGCATAGGAACTACTGTATTGGATTAGACTGAAGAGGACATTTAGTGACAGGAAGAGCTTAGATCGAGATCTCTCTTCAGCTCATTTGATTTCCAGTGCTATGAGATCTCCATAACAGCACCCTAAGCAAACACAGAATCTTTGGTCATGGTGGTGGCCCAGTACATCAGTTTTCAGATAGGCCTCAGGGCTAAACCCTCACTAATTAGCTGTACTTAAAGAAGGGTCAGTTGTTTTTGACTCAGCATTACAGAATCACAGAATCTCAGAAACACCAAGGGTGGAAAAGATCTACAAAATCATCCAGTCCAACCATCCACCCATCACCAATAGTTTTCACTAAACCATGTCCCTTGACACAAAATCCAAATGTTCCTTGAACACCTCCAGGGTCAGTGACTCCTCCACCTGCCTGGGCAGCCCATTCCAGTGCCTGACCTCTCTTTCAAAAAAGTAGTATTTCCATTGTTAGTGTACCCCCATGCCTGCTTTGATGTGCAACCTCCAGTCACCAAAATGCTATTGACAATCAATGTTTTGTCTACTCAGTAGACTGACAATGCAGCAATAAATTTCCTAAAACCACCAGCATAGAAGTCAGCTAGGTCTGCATGTCCACAGCGCAGATCGCATGAGAGCAAGCAGCTCCCTTAACTGGCTGAAATACAGTAACTGTTTTTTATTTTCTTTTGCTTCGGCCACTGCTCTTCAGGGTCCTTAGTTCCAATTTGAAGCATGTGAGTAACCATGTTGACATTGGGGCAGTTACTCATGTGCTTCAAGTGTGTGCTCAAGAAACTTTCTAATTGGAATTTTTCTAAGAAAGATCTTTGTTTTATCAAACTCTCTTCCAAAAATAAGAAGCTGCCAACAAAAAAAAAACAAAAGCGAAACACCCAGCTTGATGTAATCCACTAGAGTGTTTTTTCTCAACCTAGAAGGAAAAATCTTCACTCTATTTTAATTCTGAATGCACTTTTTCTTTAATTGATAAATCTTCCTTTTGGGACACAAGTAGCTTAGCTCTTAGTGATTGGAAGTCCTTTGTTTTCCTTGCAAGTGTTCTAAAATTGCTGTCACACAGTGAAAGTATCTCTGTGATGTGGCAAATAAGTCCACAAGCTGCAGAAAGAAAAGCTCTGAAGAATTCAGAAGTCAAAATATTTTCAAAATGGCTGCCTCTGTTCTCTTTTTCCTTTGTAATTAATATAATCCCTTATAATTTGCTGGTTATAGCAGCAAAAAAGAAAAAAGAAAAAAAAAGAAAGAAAAAGAAAGAAAAAAAGAAAAAGAAAGAGAAAAGAGAAAGAGGAAGAGGAAGAGAAAGAGAAAGAGAAAGAGAAAGAGAAAGAGAAAGAGAAAGAGAAAGAGAAAGAGAAAGAGAAAGAGAAAGAGAAAGAGAAAGAGAAAGAGAAAGAGAAAGAGGGAGAAAAAGAAAAAAAAATAATAGGGTTGGGAGAATAGAAAGAAAAAGAAAGAGGAGGATCATTTGACGCAACTCTGCCAAAATCAATATATTCTATTACAAATCCCCCCTTAGGTCCAGAAAGCAAAGATTCAAAGGCACTTCATATGTCTTTCAGATAGTAAATGCATGAAATAATGAAGAAAAAAAGTACTGAAATCCATGGCTCACTTGGGTGGCCATTCCTAGGAGCTTTTATGTACACTGCAGTATAACTAAATTGCTTATGCAAAGAGGAGCAGTGAAAAATTCTGTCCAGATTCTTCCTGTGGCTCCCTTTCATAAAACCTTATCAATTGCTTGGGTTTGGAAGGGACCTTAAGGATTAACAGGTTGCAAGCCCCTGCCACAAGCAGGGCTGCCAACCACTACCAGACCAGGCTGCCCAGGACCCCACTCAACCTAGCCTTTAACACTTCCAGGGACAGGGCATCTCCAACTTCTCTAGGCAGCCTGTTCCAGCACCTCACTACCCTCTCATTTCAGTGACCAGTCATTGGAAAACTGTTATTTTCCACCTCAGATACACTAGTGTTGAAGTTTTATTCAAAGCTAAAGATGGAGAGATGTGTCTAAATTGAAGTACTGACTGGCATGAAACTGAGTGGGACAAAGTACATGTGAGTGACACAGACTGAGTAGGGTGGAAGTGATACTGAAGATAGGAAAAAATAGCAGTATGATTTTTTATAAGCTCCTCTCCTAAGAAGAGTAGTGGCAAAGCATTAAGAGAATACATTGTACAAGTAACTTCCTTCTTCAAGAGAAAATGACATGGAGCAAAGTTTGAATACAAAAGAAAAGATGTCCAGGTCCTTCCTTACAGCTTCCTGAACACGTGCTGATATGAGATTTACTGTAGAATGAGTGAGGTGCTTGTTTTCACAGCTGGCTGGAATAGGTGATGATTTTTTTCCAATAGGAATTTATATTTTTTTCCATTGGAAAATTAAGGCAGAAAGCTTTGCATTTTGAACTTTCTGTTCTTTGATAAGAAGAAAACAGACAAAAACAAATTTCAGAATAAGCAGACATTATCAGACAAAACAAACAAACAAACAAGCAAAATTCCAATCACTTATGACAAGAAAAAAGACGAAAGAAAAATGAAAAACAAAAACAAAAACGGATGTAAATGGAGCATTTATGACATTCTCCTCTTATCGTTGCTCATCATTGCAAAGTCAGATAGAAGTGTGCTAGTGAACTTGGGATTGCTTATCCCTCTCAGACAGTTTTCTGTTACCTCCAGGGAGAGGCTGTTGTGCAGTTGCATTGATCTCACTGTTTGCTGCTCAGCTGTTCAGCTGGAGATTCAGACTACATATCCTTTTTCAGGACCTAGTCTTATTTCTTTTAGTTATGCATCCTACAATTATGCTAACCTCTTCCTCCTGCACAGATTATTGTCATTCCCATCCTTTAGTCATCACTTAGATCATTTGAGACTTACTTACATTATAGAAATTTGCACTAGCATCATTCCATCAAAACAGTACTCCAGCACAAGCTTTATACAAGTAAAAAAAAAAAAATGGGAATGAGATCACAGCTTCAGTTGGGAAAGTCTGTTTAGGTACTGGAAAAATATCAGCTCAGCCAATTTTTCTTCTTTGGGTTACTTTTCCTTTTAATTTCCACTGACAACTGTGATTAAATTAAACGTACCTCATAGTGTGTTTGCAACCCTAACTTCACACTGTTGTGCTCATACATGAGAGAATGGAACTGGATGTGACTGGGGGAGTTTGAAATAAAACTGCTTAAGTTACTTGTAAAACTGATAAGGAAACCTTTTCTATTCAGGCCAATCATTTTTAACCTGTCCGCCCATTTAAATTACTAATAAATTTTTGATGGTAAAATTCTCATGTCTGTTCTATAAACCACAGTTTCAATACAAGAGCATGAAAAATCGCATTTGCTAATTATTGTAGTTATTCTAAGATTGGCACACAATATAATGCACTGATGGAAAACGACAATAATTAATTACTGCATTTACTCCAAAATTACAATCAGTAATTACTGCTCTGAGACTGAATTCCATTCAGCAATATTTGGAACTTGTTCTTCCTCAAAGCAGGGCAGCTTTTCAGGAGTATTGCTGTGTTTGCATCTAAATGAGTCCATGTAGGTCACTAACAGATCCGCACTATTTGTCATGGGAGTGATAGAGCAGCACAATGCAACACCATAGTACTTTTCTTCAGTACAGAGCATGAATTCTTCATTAAAACCCATGTCACCATTTTTTTTAAATGTTAGGTAATGCAATTATTTCAAAATTAAATAATACATATGAAAGCAACATCCCAATTCTCATCCCACTGTGATACAATTGATCCTGATGTTCTAACGTAAACTTTCTGAGGCTTTTGAGAACTTTTTCCGATGATGCAGCCAGCATTATCCCTGCTGTGAAAAGACCAGGGGCTTGCTGTGGTTGTGCCATGTACAAAGGCTTTCAACAGCAAACCTCAAAGCCCTGGGGTTGCCTAGCAGTGGGAGGGGGTGCTGTATTCAGCCCCTTGAGTGTAAAAAATTGCTATGGGATCTCATGGAGACCAGGACACTGCTCATCAGCTGAGTAGGTCAGATTTAGAGCCTTCCTGTGCTAATTCCTTCAGTTAATAGGCAGCTGCAGTAACCCATAATCAGTGGTCTTTGAAGAAACTTTTTGATTAGATTCAGCCAGCACAGAGATTTACTGGGCCAATGCAGGAGGGACTGCAAATTGAAGAAAAATTGGAAAATGTATGCAAAGGAAAAGATAGATGCTTTAAACAGCAGTGATTTGAAGCAAGAGCCAAAGAGATGGAAAAACACAAAGGACATGCATAGCCAAAATGTTTGTTCCAGCAGCAGCAAACATTGACAAGAAGCAATCTTCTTCAAATAAAATAGGTATAAGGAGAATGAGAGAGGAAAGACACAGAATGAGAGAGGCTTTGGAAAAATCAGTATGAGGTCCTACAAGACCTTAAAGTAAGGGACAAACCAGAAAAATCTTTTTGACAGTGGGGTATTGGGGAGAGCAATAGCCATTGATGAGAAGATGGGAGAGAAATATGTTGTCAGTTTGTAAATACCAGTACCAGGGAAGAGAGAAAAGGTAAGTCATTCAGAGCCCAAGATGAGTGACCATGTAGTGTAGGACTTCAGGCAAGAGGTACTCTTCTTAGATGTTCCCATTCTTCATGTGCTTGAAGAATAATAGATCTGCGTTTCATGTGCTTAACTGAAAGAAAACATCAGCATTGTGAACATGCTTTTTTTGTTCAGGTAAGGATAGTATGGATGGTATAGATCACTCAGGGCACGGTCCTTTGGCTCTAAGGAAAAGTAGGAGGTTAATGGGGGAAGCTCCCAATGAAGTCAAAGTTACAAGTCAGCTGCAACACATGGTTCACAGGACTCAGGTTACTTGTGCAGCATTGATCAATAGGCTGAAAATGAACTGAGCTTTTTGCTACTGACCTTTCAGAGTTACTGCAGAACCATGAATTGAAGCTGTATGGGGTAGTGTTTGGCACTTACACTGTAGGTATAAAGGAAAGGGAGGCTAAAAAACTCCATGAAATTTACTCTGCAGGGGAATACTGCTACAGGAGCTGGCAAGAATCTTAATAAGGGGTTGCAGAGTGCTCCATCAATGTGAGCACTTTAAATTGATGTCCTTATGGTTTGGAAGGCATATACAATCAGCTGCACTAGAACACTGTTTCTCATTCCCACAGTTATATCCAGTGATATATCAAATGCAATAATTGCATATCTGAATAATTCATAGGTGCGGTAACTTTGGCCAGATACAAGTGAATATCAAAACTCTGGTCTCTGAAGTGTTTGATTCAGCTGTAGCAGAGAATTGAAGGTTTGCAGTGCAAACACTGTTTCTCAGGTGTCTTTTGACCTGCCTTGTGACTGCAGTTAGAGAAAAGACAGCTTTTATTTCAAATTGGTCATTTTTCCACTAAGCTGAGCTTCATCCAACCTTTCTGAAAGACTGGGTACAAGGCTGAGCTGGAGGGGAAAACAAGAACAGCAGTCAAGTCATTTCCCAACCAAGAAGTGCACTGAATGAAAACTCAATGCTCCTTCCAGAAAGGTACTATGCACTGTGATCAGGTGAAGTTCTCAGACAGCATCCATCAGCTGATTCTCTGAGCTGCATGGTGTGACATTGATGTATTGCAGCCAAGGATTCAGGCCCACCATTGCTTACTTAACCATCTCCTTGAAGAGATATTGCAGAGATATTTGAATCATTTGCAATTCTAGAGGGAGATGCAACGTCCCTATTCTGTCCACTCTAGTCTTTTTAGAGCAGAGACTAAGGGAATGGACATGCCTACTTCCAAATACATCCCTGTGGCTTATTTGAAAAACACCTTTTCACTACAAGGACTTATAAACAAGAGAAATTCTCTTGCCATCCCATGAAAGCTATGTTTTCAAGCAATTCTTTTTAGAAAACCTATTTCTCCTATTACTATTTCTCCTGTTGTTTTAGAGATATTGTCCTCCCCACCTCTTCAGACGCACTGTTTTTCCTGTGTAGGACAGATCCAGCAGCTGGTCTATTTGAAGCACCCATTCCTTGCTGAGACAAGTGATGGCTTATTCAGCATGACTGTGTTTCCCAGCTGCCTCATGCTTTGTCCCAGCAATGAAACAGAGCTGGAACAGTCTTTCCTCCTTGAACTGAAAAGCAATTTGCACTTCAAGTCCAGGCAATAAACTGTTTTTAAGCCTTTTCAAAATCCTCATAGCAAGGACGTGACTGCATTTGTGACTTGTGTCTATGTGAAGCCCAGTCCTTGAAGCCAACAAACATCTTTGTTTGATCTGGGAGAGCTGTAGACGCTGTTTGTCATGATTGAGTGCTATAATACAATGTCTTCCCCAAAAAGCAGACTGTTCACAAAGTAAAAAGATTTTCCTTGCCTTGTTTTCTACGGACTGGAAAGCTATTGGACCAGTTTCTGAGCACAGCATGACCATCATGAAACCCACGGGCTGTGCAATCAGCTGCAGATTTGTCTATGCTGAATATGATTAACTTTTTCCTCCCCTCTTGAAATATTCCCACTCATCAACAGACACGACACCCCATCTCTTCTGATATATAACAAGTGAATGCTTTCCATTCTCTTTATTTTCCCCTGTCCATTCTCCTTACATGACACACAGTGCTCCACCATGGTAGACATGGTGCTGCAATGGGAAGCTGGTCAAGCAGGCAGTCCAGCAACCACTCTGGAAACTGGGATCAATCCTTAAGTGATTTGGTGAATTCAAAAGAGCAGAGGATTGAAGCTAAGGGTTTTCTGTCTTCCACTCAGCTTACAAGGGCATTATTTGCTACAGACAATGTTAAACAAAATCCCATCAGGAATTCATGTAGGTTTTTTTCTTGTTTCCCATGAAGACCAATCCAGCACAATTTAGAGTGAGGTCCACATATCATGATCAGACATAAGGGAATACTGTACTAAAGAAAATGTGTTCCTAAACTGAATCCTGAGCACAGGAACACAAATCTCAGCAGATGGCTTTGTAGAGAAGCATGCTCCAGGACTGTCAGTAATGGCGCATGGATTAACACCGTGGCTGACTTTGGGGTCTTTTCTCTATCAGTGCATCCCCACTTTCTCACAGTCAGGCCTCTGGCTCTCAACAGTGATTCCTGAAAGTAACTCCTGAGTGTTACTCAGGACTGAAATGAAAATCTCTTCCTTCAGAAACACACTTGAATGAGTTTGCTGAGGATCAAAGTTAGTTTTGGAAGTGTTGAGCCTTCCCTATATCTGGAGAAAAAAACAGGATTTAATGGAACAATAATGATTTCTGCCAATTAAAGACCTGTTGTGGGATTTAGCTACTTACAGTCAGGTAGCAGAGAAATCTTCTGCTTTTCTCTTTTGATCTTTCACATTGCCACTGTAATTTTTCCCCGAGATATGTGTGTGCAGTATGTTCTGTCGATGTGAGAAGTGGTAATGTCACTCAGTGAGGAGTTTTATGGTTCACAGAAGGTAGGATTTGTATCAAGATAGACAGATAGATGGATGTTTGGTGCCTGAACACAGCGTATTACAGAGATTGACCCAACATTTTCAACGCTAAAATCCCAAACCGTAGACTGAGGATACCTCAGAGAGAGAGATTTCAAACGGATTTTATCCCTTTTTTCTGACTCATAAAGTACTTTAAGCCTTTAAAAGCATATCATCCCTGTCCCTTTGCCCAAAAAATTGGAGAAGATCAGAGTAAAGAGGGATCAATAGCAAATAAGTAGTCTACATTTTCTCAGATGCCAATGTAAAAGAGGTCAGGCATGTCACACCAGGCAGAAAAGAATATACAGTTTGGAGATTTTAATGTATATTCAAATAAGGACTGTTCATTTTGACAAAAGAGAAGGTGAATCCTCTTGCCCATGCAGCTGGTGAAAGGAAAGGTGATGGTGATGCTCTCATCATGACAAGCCAGGCTCAGGGCTGTGCTGAGACCTGGGCTCTCCGGGTGTGATGGGGATGTGGAGTGAAGCAGAAGCACCAGCTGATGGGATCGGTAGGGACACCACCCTGCCAAGCTGCCTACAGAGCCTGGAGCTCCTCCTAATGAACAGGAGCGACTGGTCACAACTGGAGGCGAGCTGTTCCCCATTTATTTGTGTACTGCAGAGTGGTGGGGATCCACTCTTTATCAGAATAATCCAATTGAACAAAATGATTCATATTAGCAGCCACATCTGTCTGAAGCCAGAGCAGAACCCTGGTGTTAGTTTAATAAATGGCGTTCATTAAACTCAGTTGAAAATATAATCTGGAGAGACTGATGGGGTGAACAGAGCAAAGAATAAGCAAAAGGAGTTAGCAATTATCAGATGTCATTTGTTCTACTGGTACCACGGAATTGGGGCTTGTTTGCTGAAATCTTAATTTCATTTCGCTGAGGCTGAATCCATCAGAGAAGCTTATACTGCAGCTATGATTCCTGTTTGTCAGACCTTGGTAGGGAATAGGACATTTTTCTTTTCCCATTTTCTAAGAAACAGAGCCTCTCGCAGAGCAAGTGTACTCACTGAAGTAGTGCAGAGCCAAACAGAGGGCCGAAGAACAGGAAAGATGAAGGGGGGCAGCCTTTCCTTGGCCTCTAAAAAACTGTTGAGTAAAGATCCCTGTGCTGCAGTGCAGAGCATGTAAAGAGCCTAAGACAGGGATCCTCAGAACCAGCCTGTGCAGGTGGATATTTCTAGACTGTCTGTCATCCCTCTCCATGCAATAGTGGAGAGAGATGCTCCTTTTGCTCCAGGAGTGTTTTACATTGTAGAGGTGCCAGTGAAAATGAGTCTACAAATGTTGAAATTATCTTGATTGCTGGGTCAGGGAAACTTCCACCAGCTGTGAACAGGCAGACCATCCAGGCAGCCTGAGGAGTATATGAGGGAGCACAGGGAAGGATGTACAGGACATAGGGAACAACAGTCCACATGTGCAGAGCTCAATCCTGATAGTCCTGGGCTCCCTCCTTAAGGCACAGCTCAGACCCCACAGAAAACCTGGCATGTTCCTTGGCATTAACATTCCTGGCCATAATCCTCCACGTGAAACACCAAATCCAGAGAGCCTGCTCTTAGGAGGGAGAGCTGCCTTTCCCATTTCATGTTGAGCAAGGAAAGCTTCTTGGGGCTGACTTACAGAAATTTATGGTCAGTGCTTGAAGATTGGCTGGACAAGCTGTTTTTTGTGAGTTGCATTCAGTTGCATTAGTTTTAACTTCTCCCCACAGGTATTCAAATGGTCTTCAGTGTGCTCCAGAGGAAGGCAAGAAAGGTTTTTATATTTATAGACTTGCCAGGGCAGCGCTCAAGTCCCAGCCAGTCAGAAAAAATCAAAAGAATAATGGAGGAGAAGGGAAACCTTGACCTCATAAGCTTTCAGCGTTGATTAGTTTGTTGGTGTCAGGAACCTTTTCTTGTTCGGGGCAGACTAGCTGTGAAATGATTTTTTTCCCCTTCTCTTTAATCTATCTCCTGTATTCCCACGGGGAAGGAGGAGCCAATACCTGCCTTCTTGGAATCTTGCTTCAGAGCAAGCAAGTGAATGGACTTGCACACCAACAAAGGGCTGGGTTTCTTTCAGACACTCATCTTCTCAATGTGCCCTGTGGCAAGAGGCTGAACACCTTCATTTTCCCTCAAAATTGTGTAAGAATTAGTTGCTGACATGAGTGGTTCCTGAGCTGGTCAGAGATTGTTCCTGCCCTGGAGAGTCCAGGAGAAGGAGAGAGGGTTGCAGAGATGGGAGCTTTTTTCTGACTTTTGCCATAGACTTCACTGTTATTACCAAATTTTGTTCACAACCATGGAAGTGGATGAGATGCACACCATCTCTCTCAACCCCACCACCGTTCTTCATCTGAGGAAATAATTAGCCTTTAGGCACTGGGAGGCACAAAAGTTAGACTAACACATGCCTATCACTTATATGAGATCAATGATAAATGCATCAAATTCATTGTAGTGCAGAAATCTTGCTCATCTGACGTATCATGGGTAGCTCATGTGAAATGAGCTATTGGGTCTCAGCTTTATTCCTCCTAAGCACATCCACACATCCATATAGCACAGAGACCCCAACTGCTATGCAAGTTGGAAAGTGCATTTGATAGCTGAGAACTATTTGCAGCACACTCAGATATCACACTGGTATTGGCAAGTGAAAACACTTCCAAAGTCCATTTGTGGTCACCTTTCAGAATTTTTTACATTGGCACTAAAAATGCAAAATAAATGGATAGATAGATAGATAGATAGATAGATGATAAAATATACAGATTATAGTCCTAGAACTTAAAATATATATTAATCCTTCTTTAGGTCTTTTTGACAAAATTTCAGGACCTCAGATGACTGTAATATTTTTCTACATCCCAAAACAATAAGTCCAATAATATTAACATGTGGGAATGAAATTACCAGGCTTAGGTGCAAGTCTGGAGCATTTGCACCTCACAGCAGTTTATGGTTCAGCCTCCAGCTGTAGCAAGATAAGCTGGAGGGCTTTCCAGCTCTGGCTGTTCAGTGCCTCCCACAACACCTCACTCCTGGCAGCTGAATGGCTCATGCAATGGACTCCTGATGGGTTTAAAGTCAGCTAGACCAGCAGTGACCTGCTGTTTCAGCCATGTGAGACACACAGGTTTGTTCTGAATAAAATGAGTTGAATGGAGCAATCCTGTACAAAGCTCAGTGACAGAGCTAAAGGAGTCCAGCCCAGAGTTCAGCTCTATGAGATGGAGGATGATAGCACTTCCAGCCAGTGTTGCTGCAAGCATGGGCTGTCTGAGATGACAGTGAACCAGAAAACCAAAGGTCTGAGACTAGCCAAACTCTTCACTGAATGCAAGTGGAATTTGTAGTTTATTTTCAATAATTTTTCATAGTACATTGAAGTAATCTTATGTGCCAGCTACCAAGGGAATGAAGAAGCTAGCTCACTGCTTCTCAGTGCCTTCAAAGAAATTTTTCTTTATTTTTAATTCTCTGACAAAATTTTAGTTTATTTTTAAGCAATCGTAGTTTGACAGATCACCTGCATTTTAAACCAAGAAAGCCTTTGAACAAAAACGTGATCCAGCTCTAAATAAGAACCATATAAATACCTCAGCTGTAGCAGTGAAATGAGTCACATACATAAGTCACATACATCAGTCACGTACATAAGTGCTTTCAGAATCAAATTCAGAGATAATAAAATCTGCCAAGAGCTGTGAATTCTTCAGATAGAAACCACTCCAGCTACATGGAGGAATTCTTTTCCTATCTTTCTCAAATTCAGAAAGAGTTATCATTTCCTCAGTGAAAGTAGCCTGTTTCAGAAGCATCTTATGGAATGTGGCTTCAGGAAGGGTTTTTTATTAACAAAAAAATTAATAACATTTAATAATTAATAGAACTATGTAAGCTTATTGAGTCATCCTGGGCTTTAATCAATTTGAAATATTTGGGGCACCAATTTCCACCTTACTGCTCCTCGCTGGAGGTGCATTAGAGTTTTAGTGCAATTAAAACGAAGCAGGAAATATTTTTAGCTAATTGCACTGTGCACCTTGAAGGTAATTTGAAGCTGCAGGCAAAAAAAATAAAATATCAGAAGGAGTAATTGAGTGTTGCAAGCTGGGAGTATGTGTTCTTGGCTGCATTCTAATTCAGAGGGATATGTAGTCTAGGAGAGGTGCTAAACAGGTTTGGCAGGACATGGGTAAAGTCTCACCCCCACACAGTAGTCCCATTGTATGTCACAAGGAAGCACGGGACATCTGCAGGGTCCAAGTGCTATGCAAGGCTGGAGCTGCCTCTGAGAGCAGCATTTGCAGCCCTCAAGGCAGTTTTGTGTGGCCATAGGGGAGAGGATGACCCCACCACTCCAAATGTGGCAGGGCTGGTAGATCTCAAGCTGGAGACTCCTGACAGAGACTTCAGCTTAGAGGAGAGATGGGATCTCCTCATCTCCAACCCACAACCTCCCCTGGTTGCCTTCAGATAATTCCTGGAGGTGCCATCATCTAGCAGGAATAAAGGAAGGGAAGGTGGGCACTTTGTTCCTGTCTAACAGTCAGCAGCAAAAATGGAATAGCGAAGCATTCAGTTCATCAGCATTTTGATAAACTTTTGTCAGTCTACAAAGGGGAAAAAAAAAAACAAAACACAACAAAACAGAAGAAAGCAAAGACAGGGCACAGGGGCTCGCTCACAGCTTCCCAATTAGACTTGGTTCTCAACCATGTACATTTTTTTAATTAAACTACTGGTACAATGCTCAGGAGATAGCAAACTCCTTGAGGCCCCCTTGTAATAAAGAACCTTTCATTATGTGCAGAAAGGTAGCTTCCACACAGCTTAATTTCCTCTCCCACCTAATGTTCTCCAGCAGCAAAAGCAGGAGTGATTGCCTTGTATGAGGCAGGACATGTGCTCCTCAGGGCACCAGAGCTGCTGAGCTGGCCAACAGAAGTGGAAGAGGCTACAGGCTTTGCTGGAAAAGTAACCACATAACATACATTTGACCTTTACCATCACTACTGCCCTGCTTCCTGAAACGGGCTGAGTTTATTGCACTGACCTTTGTCTGCAAAGCTGGTAAAGCACAGCTGAGAGAGGAACAGGATCTATGGCTATGTTTGCTTGAGCAGATAAATCCTGGACCTCACTGAGGAGGGCAGACAGAGCTTCATTCAATCCTTCCCCACAGCTCCCTACCACAACCTCAGTGCAGGGCAGATCAGAGCAGCCTGCATCCCACTCTATCCCAACTACCTCTGCTTTCCATTCTTCCAAATTTCCTTAAGGATGTCCCCCTGTGGTCCTTATCATGCAGTGCCCACCCATCCTGCTACCACTTGGGGACAGGGAGAGAAAAAGAAACACCATACAGGGAACCAGTGACATTTTCTGACCGACCAGACTGGTTTCTCCAGGAGCTGCCGCTCCAATGCAGTGCTTTTTCATCCGCTGCTTGAGACTAATGGCTCCAGAAAAATAGATAAATCAGAGGTGACACAACTATTGCTGCTTGACATTTTTTCATCAAACTGGCTGGGGGAGGAAGGGGTGACCAAAAAGTGACATTTTGACCAAACTGGATGTTTCCGCAGCAGATTTTCATTCTAGAAGATTAAAAAAGAAATGCCAACAGCACACACACACAGGAAAAAAAAAAAAAAAAAAAAAAAAAAGAAAAAAAAAAAACTTGATTAAAAATGCTGGCCTTCAAAACACTAAATTTCTGTTAAAAATGGACTGGTTTTCAGATTGATTAAAAAAAAACAAAAATTAATCTCATCCTCTAGCCACCTCCCCCACCCCAGTTTTGCTTTGTTTATTAACTAAAATATTTACAGGAAGGAAAGCCAAAATAATGACAATTTTCCCCTGGAAAATAATGGTCATTTTTCAACCAGCTCTGAATGTAACATGGTTAAATGAGAACAATCCTAGTAACAACACTGCACAGCAAGTAAGTCATACAGTTATTTGAAAGAAGGACATTACAATTTAAAAGCTAATTTTTATCGTCACCTTTAATTTATAAATGGGAAAAGTGAGGAAGGAACATCGAGCATCTTAAATAAAAAACAACAGAAAACATTAGCATTTGAAATGCTGGACTTCCATCTCCCTGTTAGATCACATTGGCTTCTGTATCTGTATATATGTAATTGTCTCTGTTGATATATATGTATATATAATACCTCTGTACATATACATATGTATGATATATATGTGTGCATATTCATATATGTATAGATTCATGTATGCTATCTGTCTCCGTTTTAACCTTCAGATGTTAGGACTGAAGCATCTGACAAAAGCACTCTTTTTCTACTTTTTTTTATTTTTTTCTTCCTAAAAATAGCACCCCAAGAGCCCAGGTAAATGCACTGATCTTTAGTATAAATGATCAAGCTTCATTTAATCCCAGCATGGATGCAAAATCCCCTTGACCATAGTGCCCTCCCTGCTCTAAGACATTTGAGTTCCTGATCTTGGACTCCCTATGACAGCCTTATGGGATGGAGCTCATTTTGGAGTGCCCTGTGTCCTTCTTCCAGCTGCACTGGACAGGGTTTATGCAGGGGCACGTGAGGAAGAGGGTGGTGAGGAGGAGGACTGAGACAGAGGGGAAGGCAGTTCCATCCAGTGCTGGGAGAAATTTGGTGCAGAGGTATAAAACAGAGCGAAAAATTGCTATAGAAACAAGAAGAAAGGCAAGGGAGAAAAACACAGGTTGGAATTTAAATAATATTGATTAGCCTCAGAGGCAATAGCTGTAAAGATCTGTCACCCGTAGGAAAAATATCTCCACTGCCTAGCTAGAGGTGTTCTTAGGCACAGGCTCCAACAGCCAGAAGGACAGGGTTTGGACTCCCGTTTTGGATGAGTGTGCAAACAGAGGCTAATGGATATTGCATAAAGAAACCTTCATGTGAGGTGAGCAATATTCGATCATCAAAAGGGACTTAGTTTAAGAGGTTGTCACTTTGGTGCTGGTAGAAGTGAGGGCTTTTGAGTCCTTTCAGGGAGAGATTCCTTGCCTGTAAGACAGCACAGGAAAAGCGATGGAGAAGATGATCCATGGACAATTGGCTAAATAGGAGTAGGGGGAGGGACACTGTAGGAAAAATGTGGAATAGAAGACAATATATTTGTGGAGGGAGGATAGCATAACCCTGGAGTACAGAAGAGGGAGTGCTGGGCCAATTCTGTGGTTCTCTGAAAACACAAAAGTGATGTTGCATGTGCCATTGGTTGTATTTGCAAGCTGAGCAGATACATTCATACCCTGACGGCAGGCAGAGAGGTACGTGAAGGGTCCCCCCACAAGCTTAACATTCCCTAGACTGTGTGTTGAATGAAACAAAGCACATGAGCTGTGTGCTTTAAAGATCATCTGCACATTCTTGGAGTCTTTGGTAAAGGCCTGTCCTTCACTAGTTCCCACCAAAACATTCAGTAGCAGGAGTAGTAATCCAACTCTCATTGATGCTGAGGCAATTTGCATCTGCAAAAGACACTTCAAGAAATGATCTAGCAGTCTCAGCAATGCAACCTAGCCTGTTTCCAGAGCCTCAGGTAGATGGTTGTCAGGTCTCAGCAATGCCACAGCCCATTGTGGAGCAAAAATATGTATTTATAGCTGAAAAATTAGATTCGGACATGAGGGACATTGCTGATCTTTAGGAAGGCTTCCCTTTATGTTAAAGACTTAAAGTGTGACCATTTCCATCAAAGGCACTCAGATCTTCATTATAATCAAGACAGACATAGACCCCTTTTGGCCGTGGTTCACATTCTGATCAGAAGGGATCCTTTAGGATGTGTGAACTTGTGGGCTGCAAGTCCTGTTTCTCCCCACTAAATCCACCTGGAGTCCTTTTCTCAGATGGAGATATTGTGACTTGAAGCCTAATTAGTGATTTAAACTGTTATCTCCATTCAGTGTACAAAGAAGATGGTCTCCAGCTCCACTTAGAGGCTTCAAATGAGAAGCTGTTTTGGAGGAATACTGGCATTTACCAGGTGCATTTGGCTATGATTTGCTCAGCATAGAACATTCTTGGTCATTGTCACTTGAAGCAAAGATATTTTTCCTAATCTGTCCTTGTGTGCAGACCCCTGGTGGTCAGGAAGTATGCTTCCTCTTTGTTTCCCTGGAACCACTTTGAACTAGGGTGTATACACTTGTCTTGATAATGCTAACACTTTTATTCACAAATTTACTTCAGCAGCACCCAAGGTTTATACCTCTCCCCAGAAAAGTGAATTGCATTCCTTAAACAGATGACTTTGGCTGGTGTCCAGCCTGTCTAACACAGATGCCTAACTTGCCTCTCAATTCCAGGCCTCTGATGAAGCAGTCCTCATCAGATAGGTACCTGACTCTTCTGCCTAATCAACCAAGAAAGGCATGTACCTATGGAGTTCTCCAGAGGGAAAGTCTGCCTGAGTTTAGGACCCAAAAAAGAGGACTGGGCACTTGATAGTCTATTTCATTTGTCAATTGATGTAAAATCATTACTGCTTACTAGAAACCTTACCCAAGCTCAGGTACTTCACCTGTGTGGGCAGGATATCTCTCTAGAGACGTCCAAAGGATCTCTTCCTCTCTACTGAGGGGGTGCTAGAGACCATACGTTAGAAAGATTTAGGCAGACAGGATGACCATCTTTGACTTTCATTTGAAAGCATGTTTTCTGTTTTATTTTGTTCTTTTAGCCTCAGCAAGTTCTAATCCTTCATCTGTACATATATGTGTGTATGTGTGTGCACATCACATCCCCACTGTCTGAAGGTGTGTGTGGAGGACGGGCAGAGGGATGGTAGTACCTGCTCTAAAGCCAATGGCAGACAACCGTGTTCCTTCTTGCTACAGCCATAAGAGAGTATGTTTTTTCCAGTCAAGGTTATGTCCAAGAGCCTCTCCTCAGCCTGAAGGTTGTCTTGAGCTGGAATAGGTGAGGTGGTGTCTATGGTCATAGGCACATAGATGCAGTGACCATGGTGTGGCCTCCTTTGTGACTGGTGTCTGCAGCCAAAAATGCCTCCATGGGTAAGAGGGATGCTAGAGGCTATTTTGCTTCCTTAAGCACAGCCTAGATCTGTACTGTTTACACTGCTTTTTCTTGAGTGTCCAGAGACATAAGTAACGATATTTCTGCCCTGGGGCATCTTCAAAAAAACAGTTTTGTTCCTTTTGGCTTGAAAAGTGACTGTAGAATCAAATCTCGCATCTGCCCTTGGTGGAAGCAGTCTATTCTCTTCACCCAAACCCCAGAAAGCTTGGGCTGACACTTCCAGCTCATCCATCTGCAGAGTTCTGGGACCAGGCCATTGAAAAGGAGACACTTCCAACCAAGAAGTGGACAAGGCATGGAGCTGAAGCCAGTGCTTAGTTCAGGGTCTTAGTTCACTGCCTCATCAGCTGAGCATAATGGCACTAGCCAGAAAGCATATTTCAGCTCAGAAAAAAAATAAAGTCAAATAATAATAATAATAAAAAGCCAAAGAATGAATTTTCTCTAGCCAGCATGCATGACTTCAGGATGAGAACTGCCAACAATGTTCTTGTAACACCCAAACACAAGGTGACATGTCGGTTGTATACAGTGACTTTTTAGAAATAGGCTGGGAGGAAAGATATTAGCACTGTCAAGAGGGTAGAAATGCAGTACCTGAGAACAGGGTGCAGACCTGCTGACTAAGACAAGTGTATCATTATATGCAGTGATTTTTGGTGTTTACTGAGGCAAAACTACCTGGGCCAATACAGGGACATTTTCCTTAGTAAGAAAGAAACAGTGTTTCTGTAGATTGCAGCAACCAATCCTAGGCAGTTTCCATTTTCTTTTTCTTTTTTTCTTTTTTTTTTCTTTCTCCTTTCTCCTTCTCTCCTCTCCTCTCCTCTCTCCTCTCCTCTCCCTCCTCTCCTCTCCTCTCCTCTCCTCTCCTCTCCTCTCCTCTCCTCTCCTCTCCTCTCCTCTCCTCTCCTCTCCTCTCCTCTCCTCTCCTCTCCTCTCCTCTCCTCTCCTCTCCTCTCCTCTCCTCTCCTCTCCCCTCCCTCTCCTCTCCTCCCCTCCCCTCCCCTCCCCCTCCCCTCCCCTCCCCTCCCCTCCCCTCCTCCCCCCCTCCAGCCCTCTTTCCTCTGCTCTCCTTCTCTCCTACACTTTTTTCCATTTTTTTTTTTTTTAATCAGGCCAAAGCCAAACACCAAAGCAGTAAATTTCCTTTTTCTAATGATGCTGATTTAGGGACCATCATGTCTTCTGAGTCCTTCTACAAGTTTGCTTCTCACACCATACCAGCATTGCTGTATCCAGAGCCTGCCATCCTGATAACCACTAAATAGACATGCAACAACCGCCAGTAGTTGCTTTTCTTTTTTTCCTTTTTTTTTTTTTTTTTTCCTTTTTTCTTTTAATTCTCAGTAGCCAAAGCAGCTCTTGGTCTATTACTCCCCCATGACTTTAAACTTTCTGGGATGTAATTGCATTAGAGCAGTGCCAGCTCCGGAGTCTATCCAAGGAAATGGCACAACTCCCAGCGGACTTTGGCTAGCTGTCCCGCGACGCCCCGGAGGCTGGGGGTGGTGCGGGAGAGGCTGGTGCTAACGAAAGCATTCTGGTTGGCAGCGAATGTATTTCTTTTCCAGACTTTGCAAACCGATCTGTGTCTGCGCTCATTCATTCAGTGCATGCTCGCCTCAACAGCCGCTGCACAGCGTTCTGTTACTGTTCACTGTTGACTGTGTGTCTACATTTAAGTGTGTGTTTTACGTGTGTGTCTCTGGCTAGGCCTCCTCCATCCTTTTCTTTTTCCTTTCTTTCTTTTAATTCCTTCTTTCTTTAATTCTGTTTGGTTTCTTTGCTTTGCTTTCCTTCTTGTTTTGTTTTATATAGTTTAACTGCAAGTATTTCCATTAGAGCTTTTTGACTGATGCTGTGTTTGTAAGTTTTTTTTATTATTTTCATATATCTTCTTTCCTTACCTTTCCCTTTTTCCACACTATATATAAATATATATATATAAAAAAAATCTTTTCTTCTTTTGTCATTCAATCAAATTCCAACAAAACCAACCAAGAGCCAGTCAAATCCACCACAGTCTCGCGCTGAGCTAGGAAAAAAGTTCACGTAATGACATGAAAGTGGAGAATACAGTCCCCCAGGCCGTAAGTTCAAATCAACTCGAAGTTGAAAGTGTGACATGATGGCGTCATGTAACAAGCTAAGAATTGGTTGCATGACATGCCGTCAAGTTTCGTGCAGGTGCCGTGATTGAAGCATTTTTCTTGGATGTTGTATCAGTTGATGATTGGCCAGTCATGATCACATGTGCCTTTTTTGACTTTGTGCTGCCACAATTTTTTGCTGTGCTCATTTTCGTTTCGTTTTTGGTGCTTGCAGTGGTTTCTTTATTTGTCGTTTGATTTCTCGTCAGCGTTTTATGCTTCTCTAGATGTCACATAGAAGGAAAAAAAAAAAGATGGATTCCTAATTCTTTAGAAAAAAATGGGATTGTTATAACTTTACAGATAATTTGGAAAAAAATAAGAGAGAGAAAAAATGTGTGGTTAATATTTTTGCACTGAAAATCTTGTGATTTTATTTTTTTTCTGGAGAATTTGGGGCCTTTTTCAATTGATGCCTTTTTTACCCTTTAGGATATTTCAAATCACTCTCCAAAATTTTAAAAACAAATGGTAAAAATAAAACAAAAAGCAAAATGATAGTAACAGTAGTTTGAAAACTATAGCAATCAAAAAAATATATATATATATACTAACCCCAAGAAAAGCCTCATTGTATGTCTTTTCAAGAATTCCTAATTCTAAGGTTCTGTATTACAGCAACTCCAGACAAAATTAATTGCTTAGGGGGAGGGAGGGATTGTTTTGAATGGGGAAAAAAAAATAACCAAAAACATCCAGATCAAAACGCAAAATGCATCTTTTTGTTTACAACTGAAAAAGGGTCCTTGACGAGTGTTTTTTATTTTTTTATTCTATTATTATTTTTGGTGTTGTAATTGTTTAGACTGCTGTGTACGGTTTGCTGTTTGTTGAACCAACAGTGTGAAAACCTGCCAGCATGGATTGATATTCCGCATGACACTTTTCCACCAGAGTGGACCTTTTGCAGTTTCTAAGTTTCTTGATGTAATAAATCACCAAGTGTATAAGAAGAACCTGCTTGCTAGAAAGAGATAAGAGCTAATCCTTAATGATTAAGCATCCTACTTAAATGTCAAGCCTAGTCGGATCATGATTACATTTTTTTTTAAATAACTTTTTTTATTTAAGAAATGTTAGTTTTACTTTTTTTTTTCAAAAAAAAAAAAGAAAAAAAAGTTTATTCAACAGTCTTTTTTTTCATTTAACCTCCTATAAATTACCTGTTCAAAGTCCCACTTTCTGACATTCACAAAAGATGTAGATGTTATTGGCAGTTATGTCTCCACAGAACGCTCACACACTGTCATTAAAATGTAGAAGAATTCTTTCTCAATGCCTTTCACACTACAAAAGCCCACCAAGCAAGACTGTGATCTGGCATGGTAAAGTGGCACTTAAAAATAATTAAAACATAGTTATCTGTACAGACATAGTGATACAGATTTAAATAGACATCCCTCACTATTATTTTGATTTATGATTATTATTACTATTAGGAACAATTGTATTTTTCTCTATCATGATCGTGACTACCTTGCTCACTTTGGGTTTGATCCGGTTCTCACTGAAGTCAAGGGGAATCTTTCTGTTGACGAGAGTGGGAGCAGAATCAGAGCCAATGACTCAAAAAGCAAATCACTAAAGCAGAAACCCCATCCTGTCCCAATTGAAGGGAGAAGAAAACACCCATTACTTTCAACAGGAGCAGGATTGGGCCCAAAAGAACAGACTTGTTTTTAATTTCGTTTTCATTTTTAGGTCTCTTTCCCCTGTCCCAAATATTCCCCTCCTTTCCTACTTCCCCCTTCCCTTTTTGATTTAATTTGCAATGATCTTCTTCATTTTTTAGGGCAGCAGCTGAATGGGCCACAATTAGAAAAACAAAACAAAAACAAAACAAAACAAAAACACAAAAAAGTATATCTATATTAAAAAAAAAAAACGGGAACTGTTGGATTACACCTTTGACATATCAGCAAATATCAATCAAGCTGAAGACTTCAGACTTATTCTCTCTTTGATTGTTTAGACTGTAACATTTCTTCAAGAAAAGTATCACATCTGCTGACTTCGAAGGACATGCGCTTGAAAACAAACAAACAAACACATAAGTAAAATCAGAACAGGAACAAGATCAACCAGGATTTCTGAAGAAACACTGATATCACCACAGCGGCTTTTCTTCAAACAGGAGATGCAAACCTGGATACTGACAAAGGAGTGCCTGTTTGCCACCAAGGATGCGGTTACCATGTGCGACCCATGGTAACAGTCACTGAGCATCTTTATCTGTCATTCCTTAGCTATATAGGGACCAAAGGACAAAACTTTTTACCGCAGACTTGTAGCTGTATGTAAAATATGGAAGTTCTTTCCTTTTCTCTGAGCTGTTCCTAAAACAGTTTTTGAGAGCGATTATAAGAAATATATAAAAATTAAAAAAAAAATGCTTAAATGCTTTTAAAACGGCAAGATAATAGTTCTTTGATACTTTGGGAGGTTCTTTGGTTATACATTAATTAGAGTCTATGAAGCTTTCATATGGTTTTCTGTATAATACGTAAGGATTGCGCTGTTAAAGGCAGGTTAGATGGATATCTATGAAAAGCAAAAAAGCAAAAAACATAAATAAATACACTAAAAAGCATAGAAGAGAAGAGAAAGGAAAGATGGTTGATATTAAAATGGAAAACAGAAAAAGAAAAGGTTTGTAAATGCTTCTAACTCTCCCCATCTAAAATCCTAATAGTTGTACAGAATTTAAAAAAGAAAGTTTAAAATACCTATATAATAGAAAAAAAAATTAGACAACATAAAAAAATAAAAAAAAACAAAAAAGCAAAAAAAAAAATAATACTACATAGAAGTTAGCGTTAATGCTAAAACAAAGATGTTGTAGAACTGTAATTTTTGTAGAGTTTAGATTGAGCATAAATTCCTACTCTGCCAATTGCTGTTGGATGCTGTTATTTATTAAGGAGACAAAGGAGATAAATGGCTATTATGGCAGCTTTTTTAACTGCAAGCATTCCAGCTATTAACAAAATAAACAGAATAAAACTCGACTCTGTAGACAATGCAAATGGGAAACAAAACAGCTGTCTTTTTATCAGACGTTAGTTCTAACTTGAACAACGAAACACAGCTAAACGCTTCATGTCTTCATGATCTGCTGTCCGCGAAATTCCCATCATCCTATGCTTCAGTAGCTTCCATATTTGCTCTAGAAACCTTCAGGGCAAGTGATTAGCCTAGAAACCTTAAACTTAAAAAAAAATAAAAAAAATAAAAAAAAATTAAAAAATTTAAAAAAAAATAAAAAAAAAAACCTAAGTATAAAACCTAAGTATAAGACAAACATTAAGCAAACAATCTCTTTGAAGAACTTCTGAAACTGTTTACAAGGAATTTTGAGAAACGGGGATGTTTAAAAAAAAAAAAAATAGATGCTGGCTCTGTTTTTCTGTAAATAAATTTGCATATTTTGTAGGACTTTTAATTGTAATGATAGAGAAAAACAAGGAAAACTATTTAATGAAAGCACGATATTTATCTTTGGTAAATGACTTTAGAGCAGTTAAAAAATAAGACATTGCTTTAAAAAATCTGACTCAGAAAAAAACAATGAATTATTTAAGAACACATATATTTTAAAGTATATCATATTTATTATAATTTATTTTCACAGTCTTAAAACTTGATTTACATCATTCTCACACTTGTTTGCATTGACTGAGCAGTGTGATAATTGTTTCTGATTCTTTGGTTTATCTCTGTTTTAATGTTTTTGTTTGTTTTTCTTAGTATTTTTTATCTTGATCTCAAGCTCCTTTTTTTCCTTTTTTATTTTCATTTTTTTCCTTTTTTTTCTCTTTTTTTATTTTTTTTTTTTTTAATTTTTAATTCCCTAATGGGCCTGATCTTCCCGTCCTTACTCCAGCAGAACTCCCACTGGGACATGTTGGGTATTTTGCCCGAGCAAGGACAGCCAGACTGAGCCCACAGCTAGGAAGTACAGATGTGTAACGCAGCTGCAGTTCCATACAACTGCTCTTTCACTCTCAATTCCCTAAAACTCCTTGTAATCTTCTGTAATTATTGAATGACGCTTTCCAGCTTAGCCCTAAATAAAGCACAGTTTAAAAAAAAATACCATGTTCTTTGCTTCTTGATGGCTTTCCTTAATGTGTTTGCTTTGAGAACGAAATGAATCTATTTCAACTCTTTCATTAATATACATTGTTTGAGTATCAGAACAAATCCCTTTGTTATATAAAACATATCTCATTGGATTGAATTAATGACACTGTTTCATTTAATGTCTGCTTGATATTCCACTGTGGTTTACCTTAAACCTAGTAGGTTAGAAGATCAAATAATGGTACATACAAATTAGAGTCATTGTAGCTCCTGTTTGAAGCCTGTTGTTTGATTTCACGCTCATGGTTTTTTCATGCTGATAAGTATAGAGGCCAAAGCTTGGGACATTGTTCCTTTTGCTGCTTTGGGACAACCCTGTGAAATTCAGCAGTCTCCAGAGATGAGGTTCAGTTTCTTCCTGAGCATCCCTCACATCTCATCCTTTGAATGACGGTTCTTCCCTCACCCTCAAATGGCTGTACCGGGTCAGCTGAGCTGAGGACAGGGCTGAAATCAGGATCTTTGTGTTTCAGTCCCAATACTTGCAGCTATGTCTGCTTCTGGACAAGTTGCGCCAGCTAAATCCATCTCTAAATAGGACTAATGGTGCTTGTCCATAATATGAACTCCACAGATGGAAGGAGTTCTATTAGTAGAAACTCCTATTATTACTATTATGAGTTACTAATGTCTGTTCAGGGCTATAGAAATAAATGAAATGTAAATCAGGTGATGAATACTGGGAGGGAATATGGTCAGTATTATTTTTTTTTTCATCTGAAAGAAAAGGTAAATGCAGAGGAGCACATTCATCAGTCTCATCTCTGCTTACAGCACAGAAGATGCTCAGAAGAGGATAAAGGTGAGGGAATCAGCCTCAAACACCAGTGAGCTAGAAAATGAGGATTAGGTCTCCAGTTTCTGCCCCAAAGCCAGTTCAGCATCCTACCCCAAGCTGTACGGACATGGAAGACAAACGGAGGCTCATCCTCTTATATCAGCCAGTTTAGAGTGTTAGATCACCCAAAGCCCTTCAAAGAGAGGAAAAAAAACAGATAGGGAAGAGGCATATTAAGAGTGGTGCTGAAAGCAGTTACCCAATTCCCTCTCTATTTCTCAGGCTGCCCTCCAGCTCTTTCTTGTGGCCCCCAAACTCCTTAGATCCCTCCTTTCCAATACTACATCAGTACAGTGGGTTTGGGCATCCTGCATGTCACGGTTCACCTGAAAGGTGTACCTGCAAGGGCATGGCCACGTGGCCTAAGTACGATGGGATATGTTCCCAGGGCATCCAGATGGGGACATCCCTGGCTAATACAATATAGCTGGGGGCTGATAGTTGCATACTGCGAGGTGAGGTTTCAGAGCCTTTTCTCAGGCACCTGCAATATGCAGTAAGTAAAATATCCAGTGCTGGGGAGCAATCGCAAGGGGAGACCAGAAAACACTATGAAAGCTACTTGGGTGGCCCAGCTTAGTAGGTGACTCCTAAAAATACTTAGCTTCATAGAGACACCATAAGGGTTACTGAATTGGGGAACCTGGCTATGAAGACCAATAGATACAACCAATGGAACTGTAGGGACCTTTCATTCTCCTCACTTTTTTATCCAGCATATCCTCAAGTAGTTAAGTGGGAAAATCTCCAATCCCATTCCCCCCCAAAAACAGAAATACTGCAACACTGTCCACCCTTTGGAGGCTCATTTAACACTGGTATACAGGGGGAAAGAAGCACTGCTGTGACCATACTGCTGCCTGAACCATGTGGTGTTTACTTGTTCGGCTCAACTCTCAGGTTATACTGAAAACACAGACTGAAATAGGATGGGCTGAAACAGAAATGCAGACTTGGCCTTGTGGTTGATTAAACACCCTTCTCTGGGCTGTTCACATGTACACATACCCACCCTGTTTTAAGCTTTGACTGCTTGCTATATGGAGACCCTCTGCTTCTTTCACACTGCCATCAAGGTGCTGTATAATCAATAAAGCTTTGCAGCATAGGTTAGTTTCAGCATGGGGCTGAGTTGTCGAGATAAGCCCCAGTGTGAAGCCCTGAAAACAAAGGGAAAGGCAAAGCCAGTCTGAAAGCCTGCAGCTGCCTGCCCATATGAACCAGAATGCAGCAGACCAGGAACACTATTGCAGAAGCTCAAAAGCCACTGGATGTTTGATGCTGGGTCCTCTTTCTTATTTATAGCTGTTAAATCACGTTACATGAAACTAAAGATTTATTAAAGGTAAAGCATGCACCCTTCACCATGGTGCTCCGTGGAGCTCATTCCCATGAACAGCTGGGGGCAACCTTTGGTACGAGCCGTGGTTTGCAGTCACTATTTCTGGAGTCCCATGGAAACGCCTCAACCACAAATCATGTTCTGTGTCTCTAAGACAACAGAAAATCCCTTCTTCGAGACAGTTTTCCAAATCTGCATTTCCCAATGTAGCCATACACAAGAGAAAATCTTTCCTCCTCCCACTGCCACCCCATCCCCACTCTCAGCAGTTATCCATTAAGCCACTTAGAATATGGAGCTCTTCCTGCTGTCCATTTGTCTACCTGACATCATAACACTGTTTGGAAATGTCCTTGTGAAGCAAGATGAGGACTTTTCTACTTTGACTATTTCAGTTTCCAGCAGCACATTTTCCCTTGTTGCAAACACACCAGGATAGTGACTACCACGAATCATGGCAGACATTCCTGTTTGTGGTCCCAGGAAGCCACTCACACTTCACAGGGCTTTTGCAAGTGGGGAAACACATATCACTGGGTGCCTCAGTGAGATGTACGAGCTTTTGTACAGCAGAAAAGGAGGCTGCTGATGTTGTTGCCTATGAAGGTCCCTTGGTAAATTTCATTTGAGAGTACCTGGCTCATCCTATCACTTCAGAGCCAATGGAACATGAGGTCATGGTCTTCAAATGCCTTTTGGAATGTCACTGGTGCCCTACTTACTGAAGAAAACAGATATTAATTCTGATTTTAGTCCCATGGCTTCCCTGTAACTACAGTAAGCACAACAAACAAATCCAAAATAAATCTTCTGAAGGTACCAAATCAGAACCCTTGTGCTCCATTTGCTGGGTGAATGAGGTCACTCTGGTTTCTCTTTGCACACTTAAAGTCACCACTGGTACTGTACAAGCTTTTCTTAGTGCTCGCTCAACCTTGAATATCCTACACTGCTTCTGAAGAATCCATATAGCACTATCACTGATAAAAACACAATTGATTTTGGTGGCAAGAAATACTTTGCTGCCGAGCATCTTCTCTCCATGGCATTCAGAAGCCACCCTGAATTCTGGGTCTTGATCGGGTAAGTTTTGAACCTGTTATGGATTATCTCCAGTTGAGTACAGACTGGAGAAGGATGCGTGCATACGTGCATACATACAGGTAAATGTGCCATTATGGAGCACTGGGCACCTAGCTAGGACAAAGGAACACAGACTGCTTGGTACACTTTACCCTGCTACTTGAGGTGTGCTCCTGGGAAGCACACATTGCTGGGTTACAGTCATTGCTTTCAGCTCCTCAAAGCAAGGTCCCCAACCATGCACCTCTTCACGTGGTCACTGGGTGGGCTGACTGTCCCAGCAGGGAGCCACAGCTTCATATCCCAAAAATGGTGCTCTCCTCCTCAGCTCTGCAGAGGCCCTAAGCTTCTCCTTGCCTTTAGAGGCATGTCAGATCATGTGCTTTGCTTTCTCCACACACTGTACAGAGATTTTCAGCTGCCTAATTTATGTTGCAAAGCCTACCAGACAGCAAAGCAGCCACAAATTAGGCGTCCTGACTCTTTTGCAGATCCTTTCTCCAGAGGGTAAGGGAGATGATTCCACTTCAGTGAACTACAGACCAGGCTCCGGAACTGGAGTGGCTGTCAGCAGGCACACTGTACACAGATCCTCCTACCTACTCCTACATGAAAAGATTACCTTCTTTCAGCTAGAACAAAGAGCAATTAAGTGAGACAATGGGCCTAGCTGTGTTGGTGAACCATCTGTCATCAAGTGTTAGACATTAGCAATATCTTTTTTAAGCCAAGCTAGTCGGAGCCAGTGTTACAATAGCATGTAAGCAGAAAAGCATCAGCCTAATTTTTCCTCAGTTTAACTCCTGCCACTTGGTCTGCTCTGTTACTGATTCTCCTATAGCAACCCCAGAGCACGCTGGAGCACATGCATCTCGCACAACAGGTACCCAGCAAACACTTTGCATCACATTTCATGCAAGCACACTGCAATAGGCTCTGGGAGCAGCCTCCTTTGGTTCAAGGGCAGGCAGTCAGGAAACTGATGACAGATTTGCCCCTGGCCCCAACACTCACAACCTCAAGGGACATCCAGAACACCTACCCAAATGTCAAAGACAAGGAGAGGTGAAACTCTGTATATGCCTCTGCTGGTTGATTAGCAGCAAGTTCAGGATATGAACAGGAGCAGGATGCTGGGATTAGACCAAGGCACATGTCGCCCTAAGAAGAGCAGGCTAGCCCTGTGTGTGAGACCAGCTGCCACCCCCTGTGCCCCGTGTGAGGACAGCATTCAGAGGGTGAAGGCCAAACCTCTGCTCTGATACTGAGGTTGCACACAGCTGCCCAAGCCAAAACAGAGCAAAGAACCAGAGAGCTACCTGGCTCTGCAGATTAAGCTTTACAGTTTAAGTAGGAGTTGTCCTACATCTGGCTTATTTATGCCCTTCCGGCTTGCAGCCCAAAAGTCTGATCTTAAAGTTTTACTAAGTAAATATTTTCTCTGCTTGACTACCAAGCTTTTGCAGGGCTGGGAGAGAGTTGTGTTTGGGTGAAATACTGTACATTTAAGGTGTTTTATTATCCTAGATGTAGGGAATCCACGTAAAGCAACACACTTGCCTGAAAGACTTACAGTCCAGATCCAGTTTAATCAGAGACTGGGGAATTTTTCCTTCCATGAAGAGGCTGATATCACCAAATGCCCAATTTCAGGAAGGGCTCTCATCCATCTGATTTAAACGAGCTCTCCTTCCCCATTAATTGGGAACAGTGAAGAAATGTGGGCAGGGCTTTGTGTAACTGGGGATTAACCTTTTTTGACCAGACCTTGCTTTGCGTCTGTTCTGGATCATTAGCAATAGCTACTTGCCACCATATTGGTCAGTAAGACATCCACTGACAAACCTAAATCGGACAGGTCTATGTCACTGCTCATTAGCTCTTCCAGTGCTTTATTGCAGTTTTAGCCAAAAGAAATGACTGAGGTCTTACTTCTCGATCCTTAGTTCTTCAAGACATGAGCATGCAGATGCACGTTGTATGTTCAGCAGGTGATGGATGGATGATCATAGCTGAGCTCTACATCTGCCTGAATGAGGAAACACTGGAAGGGACATTAGTGAAGAACCACTAGATCTCAGATGTAAGGCTGTAACTCAGAGAAGCTGAGTGCAGTGGGATGCTAAACGTCTTAGCCATGCTGATCACTTGAAGGAGCCCAACAGAGTGCACAAATGCTCAGGCTCTGCATAACTGGGAGGAAGAACAGAGATACTGTGTCCCTTTTTCCTGAGTCAACACACTTGGAGTGTATCAAGACACAAATGGGCATGGTCAAAGAGGCCACAGGTTTGCTGGAAGCAGGTTTCAGTGCTGTCAGTCTAGCTACTCTCTGTCCAGAAATGTTACTTCAAAGACAAATACAAATATAGATCAGTTCAATAACGCACAACTGGAAGAGGAGTCGAAGGGACAGTTATTGGTCATTCTCACCTGGCAGGAAGGGAAATTATATGGAACAGGGACTTTGAGAACTTTAGCCATTTGACTGCTTGACTAAACTGTACAAAGTGACTGATGTGAAGACTAAGGAGATATGACAATGGCATGGATAATTGTGCATGCAAAATAGATAACTGAGCTCTTCTATGACCTGCCTTGGTCACTGTGAAGTTACAGTTTTCATGGTAACCTGGAATGCAAATGAAGACAGCATTTCTGCTCCTCAGACATTTTCACTGGCTGGTCATTTGTCAAGCTCCTCCCATGCTTTTGCAAGTACAGTTGTTTAAAGCACTCAGTCATGGTCTCTTTCTGGAAGAAAAAAAAAAAAAAAAAAGAAAAAAGAAAAAAAAAGAGAAAAGAAAAGAAAGAAAAAAAAAGGAAAATATAAGGAAGAAAAGCTAAAAGGAAAGTTATAACTGCTTTCAACGAACCCCTTACAAAAAACAACAAGAAACAGTCATTTCTTCCCAACATAAAGGTCCTTTAGCCCCGAATAAAAGTATTTTAGTGAGTCTGAGAAGCCAACCTATCCTGTCCCAACATGCCCATCTTTTACTCAAGAAAAACAATGCTAGATGTGGCACATAGTAGACAAACAGCTGTGCTCTGTTTCTGTGTGAAATACCCTTTAGCCCCTTACTTTATCAGGCCTAAGGTTGTTCTTTTGGCAATAAGATCAACAGAAACCTGTGTGCTTTTCTTCCAATAGTTAAATTATTTATGAGCTTTGAAAATAATCCCACTTTGTCTTCTAACCCTAGTTTTGCATATATACATGTCTTTCTCCATGTCGACCCCTGTGAATTCTTCAGCTAAAATATGCATTCATTAGAAAAACATTTCAGGGTATTTTTTTTCTCTCCTCTTTATCTACTTGCTTGAATATGTTGTAAACTTGATTAATGTTGCCTTCTAATCTCTTTTTTTCTAGAGAGAACACCTGGAGCTCTTTTAACCTGCCTCAAATAAAAAATAAAACCGAAAAGCCAAACAACCCAAGTTGCAATGTCACACCCCTTTCCTTTCCCTGGTCATCCAATGCTCCTCTTCCAAGAGACTGGACACTGGGCAAATCCTGTGGCAATGGACCTATAGAACTATGGGTTTCTTCTAAAGCCCCTTTCCTTATGCTCCCAGTAGCCTGCTTAGTTTTTAGCCTCTCTCTGTCTAGAATAGTTTGGGGAGATTTATGACAGCAATTCTTCTGGTTCCTTTCACAATGTGTTTTCCACTATTCTCATCTATCGCTCTGCCAACATGCATCATTTATTTAATACCAGTCAGTAGCCACATTAAACTTTTTTTTTTTCTTTTTTTTTTTGAGGACATTTCCTCCAGTACCTGGGGAAATTGTGTAGGTAAATAAAGTCTGAGCCAACACTCTTGGACCAGCCTTTTCTGCTTCCACCCTAAGCTTTCCATGGGCATCAATCATCCTTGAACTAGGATTCTTCTCATTTTAATTATGCTAATATTGCCATAATTTCATTCTCGTTAACAGCAATTGAGTTTCAGTCTCTGCAGATGGTGGAGTTGGACAGTTACCAAGCCACATGCCATCTTGAGAGGAGTGTATGGACCACTGCTTAGCCTATGGCAGTGTTACTCATCACCATTTCTGGGTTGCATCACTTCACTTTACCCATTTTTGAAATGGCATATGACTTTGCCTCATACTAGTTTTGACTAGACTTACAAAAGAGACTTTTAAAAATATATGGGACTCCATTTCTCATCTACCTCATTCTTGATTAAGTACTCTGACTGCTTTGGTAACATCAAGTCAAGGCTATAGAAGAAATGTATTATCTATTGCTGTGGATGCGCGTAGATCTATGAGTATGTTACTACTATAGATATTGTCTAAACTTCCCAAACAGAGCAGATATAGAACCAGAATCACAGCAGTGACGGGAAGGGAGCTCTGTGTTTTCTAGTTGAACCTCCTGCTAAAAGCAGGTCTGTCTGTGGCCATGTTGCTTGTTATTCTCATGAAATAAAGCTATAAGAGGCTATATAGGTAGACTTGTACAACTATAATTGTACTTACATTGTGAAACAGGCACCCAGTGCAGCTCTCTCCTCACTGTTTCCCAATCTAATAGATCTATGAGAGTTTACATCTCCCTTCTGGACTGGATTTCTTTTCAAGGAAAATTGTTGTAGGCAGGGAGGGTGGTGAGCTCAAAAACATTTGCCCTAGGTGTTGGGATGTACAGAGGAACTAGAACCCCTGTATACTCTGTGGGTAAATGCCCTGCCTCAGATGATAGTTCCCAGTTCTGCCCAGTGGAGAACTGGTTTCCCTTATGCACACCAATAGCTTGTCACTGGCTGCCCTCATCAGGCCAAGTCCTGCCTCACTGCCTGCAGTGTGAAGGCAGGAGATGATGCATGCACAGCCTGAGATTAGAGCTCATCTCTAACCTGAGAAGGGTGACCTGAGGAGCTGCTGCATTCCCATGGCTGATATGCCAAGGACCTCCAGTTTAGACCTGGCTAGATGTCAAAAATCTGTACAGCATAGACAAAAGTGCAGCAGTCCTGCAGGAGGGGCTTGTCATTGTGGCTGCAAGCATGAAGAATTATATTACATGGATTCAGTGTCTTTTAATGCAAAATCCAGTACATCTGATGGAAATTATGATGGACTATTGCAGCCTTCTAGGCTGGAGAAGATACTAAAATCTCTCCGGGAGATTACATCTATCCAGATTCCGATGTGACTACTGCCTCCTACTTCATCTGATGGCTGACATCCCAACACACTGGTAAGACAAGTACCCCAGCTGGTGGCTGTACAGCTGAGATAAACATGAAATGGTATCTGTGGCAACCCAGAAAAGTCAGTACCTCCCCTTTTCTCTACATTCAGAACGCACAGAATCAGGTGGCAATGCAGGGTCCCAACCAGACCTATCTCCCCCAAGTGTGTGAAGTGCATGAGAAACAAAGAGGTGCTGCAGCTGGAAAAGTGGGAAACTGTTTCACTCAGATTTTGTGTTGTGGTCATTCTTCTACAGATGCCCTTATGGTATATTTCCAATGTGCAGGAAAGTCTTTTTTAACTCATTTCATGCATGCTACAAACTGAAAAAAAAAGAAAAAAAAAATCAGGTACGCAATAATAGCGAATATGTGATCTTAAAACTTAAAACTTGGGAAAGGTGTGACATGAACAACAGCGAAAAAAACTTGTCCTTGTCACGGGTATAAATGAGTGGAGTTGGTGCCTGCACTTTGGGGTAGCTAATTTGGTGGGAAATGAATTAAAACACGGAGGTCTGAAAGAGAATCACCTTTTAAGGGTAAAAGGTCTTGAATTCTGCTTGCTGATCAGGATGACACCAGTATTTATGCTGATGACCAGTAAGGGCATTTCTGACTCCAATTTCATTTCCAGAAAACATTAATGTTACCTCACAGTGCGTTATTTGAATCAGTGCACGTCGCCAGAGGTTGAATAAGACGGTTTCTCCACACACTGCTACGGAGTACCGACACTTACTAAATTATGCTGTTAAATACTGTAGTATGGCTATAAAATACAATGAAGGCCCATGGAAAGATGCCAGCCCTTTTCTGACAAAGAGAGAGCACTTTTTGGAACCCTGCCTGTGGCCCGTAATTTTCACTTCCTCCCACTACAGAGTGAAGTGACATGAAAGGACTTGTAAAGTCAAGTCCAGGAGACTGGTAGGGATTTGAAGGAGTAAAGCTAAAGTTAGATTGTCAACAGTAGCATTTGACCTAGTTGAACTTTGTGGAGAAGGAAGGGGGGAGCAAAGTCTCCCACACATTTCTCTAGAAGGCCTCAGTGGAAAAATAATTGAATTCCAGCCTGGAAAACAGACGTTCTTCAGCCCAAACGGGGTCAAAACTTTCAAAATACATAAATTTTAAGTGTAGAAACTGTTGATTCAGTAGCAGCAAAACTTTCTGGGAGAAGCTGCCAACCAGCACAGTGTTTCAGTTTTTGGTGGGAAATAGTGTTCAGTAAAGAAGAAGGACCCATAACAAAGAATGGAAATACAGCTTATGCACCATCAAGTGCAGCAGTTCACATGGACATTGACGCACACAACCAACACTAAAGCCCTCTAAATCCATTAGACTCCCCCAAAAATTGAATTTTTATTAGTAATAAGCAAGAAAGGAAAAGAAAGAGGAGTCAGCACTGACCTTTCTGTATCAAAAATATTTCTGCAGGAAAGATGTGTCCATCTCCAGTAGCCACAGTCTAACATAACATGTTGTATGGGTTCCTGAAAGCCTTCACTGTATGAATACGGAGCTAAGGATGACTTAAAATCTGAGAATCAATAACAAAACACAAACAACAACAAGAACACGGAAACAGCACCTGAAAACTGTTCAGAGAAATGGAGGAAAACCCTATGACATATGGCACTGTTTGTCAAACAGTTGATACAACACACTGCCCAAACTTCTTCAGAGGACAGTTTATTAGAGCAAGGATGAATCGGGGGAACAGAATTATGAGTTGGAGGCAGATAAGCAAATTTCCATAGGACTTATCATCCTAGGTGTGTACATTATCTTCATATATTTTGTATGTTGCTGCATCTATATATTCACGTAGTATTTCAGCACTGAGGCACACTGTCTTTACTTGTCTGAGGTATAACCCTCTTCCAAGTGGCCAAAACTAGAGAGCAGAAGAATATTCTTAATGATGATGCTTGAGCAGAGATATCGTTGTTACCCAGAGAGTGGTAGGACATCTAATCTTTGTTTGCTGGGCCTAGTGTTAGCTGGAGTTGGCCCATCATTACGCACATCTTCAGAGCAAACCATTTTTTTCCAGTCCAGGGATATGATTTTCAAATTCATTACAAATTCAGAATAACTCCTGTGCAGAAACCCATCACAGAGGGATAATGTAGTCAGCAAAGCTCAGAACTACCTTGTTCCAGCCAACCTACTTCTTAAAACTCTGCCCAGACCAGGAAAATTCGGACAGTGATTGCCATAACTGCTTCTTAGGAAAAGGATTGTAAAGGAGTTGTTAAAGTTACTGATACAGGGCAGCCTGGAGAGCTCACCCCCAGCCCCTCCTGTCATCGCAGTGAAGGAAAATTGTGCTTCAAAGGGCTTTGCCTTAGTGCTAGGATCCCCAAAACATTCAAAAACGTGCATGTGCCATGCAGGGAAACTCCAGTATCTTCCATGCAGTGCAGGCTCTGATAGGGGCATCTGAAGTGCAGAAAATATCATGAAGGAAGTTGTTAATCCTTGTAACCTAAATAAAGCGTATATATGCCAAACAAAATTACCCATGCTAGCAGAGTAGGAGCCACTTTCTTTCCCTCCTTTTAGCCTTCCTTACATCTCCTAGCAAAATTGGACACAGAGCTTCAGCTGGTGACACAGACAGGGCAGAGGGAAGGAGCCAAGCATGCAGGAAGGCTCCTTTCAGATTCTCAGAGAGAGACAGTCTGTATTTTCCCCTTTCCCTCAGGCTCCCTCACTTCACTTCCCACTCCCACAAATACCACTTGGGAGCAAAGCATGAGTGGAGGAGAGGTGTGAGAATGCTGAGCTGTACGCTTGGAGGAGGATGGGAATCTGGGGCACGAGAAGGCAAGTTCTGTAAACACTGCTGTGGTATCCTCTGGTCTCACTATACACTCCCATCTCCTCAGCCCCTCCCACAGAGAGGTGATAGAAATGGGTCCTGGGCTGCTGGCCAAAGCAAATTAATGAGGTACCGGACAGATCAACAAGATACTGGAGGGCCAGAAGCAGAAGGAGGCTTCCCACTGTGCTTCTGAAGTGAAGGGTTGGTGATAAACCGTTGGGGATAAATGGCAGCACCTTCCATCACTGCTGCTGTCTACTCCGTGAGCAGCTACTGGACCATGACAGCGAGGGCAGAGAGAGGGATTTAGTGAACAGCTACGGCCTCCCTGACAGCATGCATCAGAAGCACTCCCCCCCCCATGCCAACCATCTGCAGACAGGGCTGGTCCTGCTCTGTGGTTTGTCTGACTGTAGGATGTCATTTATTTCTCTACCTCATGCTTCCCAACCTGACAATTTCCTTTTAGCACGAATCTCTTTTCTCCACCTCCTTCTCTCCATTATAAATATATGAGTGTGTGTGTTTCTTATTTTTTATGTGATCTCTCATAACTGCCAAGAAAAAAAAATAAATCTCTTGACATAAATCCTTTTGGCTCGGATTTTTTGACAAATGTGCACTAGTTTTTCTTTATCCCTCACACCTCTCTTCTCCCTGCAAACTCTCAGCATGAGTTTCTGCATACTCTCAGCTCTTAAGTCCTCTTCACAAAGCTGGAAGTCACTGTGCTGATGTGAGCACAGCAGAACGCTTCTGTGACCTGTGCAGAGTGCATGGGACAGGGCATGGACATCTGCCCACGGTATTGCTGTGCATTCTGTGCTTTAGATATCCTGGTTTCATCCAATGAATACATCCCTCTGAGCACAGTTGTAGTGCGGACGGTTTCACCTGGTTTTCACTGCCTACCTCTGAGCCTATGGCCGCCTTGGGGTCAGCAGAGCTTTGTTCAGTGGACCCAGTGCCCTCACCCAATGACACACTCAAAACCTGTGATGAAGAGCAGAACTGAGGTCTGAACCCCAAAACTTTGCATCCTTATTGAGTGTTGTAGCCATGAGATCCATTTCCTTCTGCTCTGTTTGAGTGCAGGTTGAGATGCAGTGCAGAAATCTCCATCTGAACTGAACCTTGGTTGGAGGACTTAGCAGCAAGTTGTCCCATTCGTTGTGAGTGTGCAGCTGAGAGCTTTTCTCTACATCAATCCCACTGAGGATAAGGCTGCTTGAAAGCCAGAGATGGCAGCAGGGCTGAGAACAACGACAGTACATGAAGAGAGGACAGGAGGTCCTTGTCCCAGCACTGGGAGCTGAGCAGATCTGCTCTGTGTTAAAATGGATCCAGTCATCAGTTGTATATCCTGTCAACCTCACTGATAAGCAAAGAAAGAAAGCAGAGGAACGGTTCTGTTGACACCTAGGTATACCTAAAATCTGGTCTGCAAATGAAGGGAGTGCCTAAATTTCCTGTCTAGTCAAGAGGAAGGGACAGGTGGTTTTCAAGGTATCAGAAAGACTTCTGTTACTTAAGCTGATCTTGAGCAACACCATTTCAGATAGATGGATGACAGTGCTCTTGCTACCTACCTGAAGTACAGGTAGGAGTCTGGTGTCTAAGTTATGCAGACCTGCTCATACCTAGCTTTTGTGACTTAACCTCGACAAAAGCTGCAGTTAAAGTGAAATATATGGGGCAGCAGAGCATGGCAGCAGAGCTAAAGCCTATAGATCATAGAGTAAAATATCCTACTGTGAGCTAAAAGTGAGTGTGCACAGTTTCAGCCTGTGTGTTGGCTGAAGTATGAGCATATGAGAAAAGGGGATTTATAATGAGAATGGCAATTCAACCTCAATTATAGTGTGTGACTGTCTGCACACTATAAACTGGAGATTTAATAATGAGGCAAGTAGGCTGAAGGAGAGAATTTCATTGTGTCTGTTTCACAGGCTGGAATTCTTACTAAATTCATCAGATCACTTGAGTTCTCCTGACAACTGTAGCAGTATAACTAATTTTAAAGGGGTTTATTGTACATTAAGACTGCAACAAAAGATACAGGCAGAGAAAACCTCATAGCAAAAGAGAGCTCCAGATTGAGGACTATAATGTATATGAGATTTGAAAGAAGTAAGTGCTAAAAGATGTAGACAGCAGTTTTTCAGGGTCCTTAACCTTGATGAATAAATGAATAAAATCCCTTAAAAAATTGCAGTGTTTCTTTCAAGTGATTTCCAGCATGTTAATGATCAAGAGAAGCTGAGAAAATTACTGGGAAAGGAGATGACTTTCCTCAATATGCTCTTACCACAGAGACTCTGAGAGAGACCTGAATTGTAAGCAAATAATATGCATTGCAAAATATGACAGAAGAAGCAAAGAACACAGGCTTTTTAGCTGTCCATAATGCATTTGCATACAGGTGTGTTGACTGCAGGACTTTGTGATGTTGCCAAATGAAAGCTTTAATGGGGAATTGCAGCCTTTCAATTCCTCTGTATCCAGATGCTTAAACACGGCTCTCCTCTATTGTATTCACTTAACTTGCTACCCTAAAAGAGAATAGGATCCCAAGCAAAAGAGGGCACAAAGAATAACAGGAGCCTTAATCCACCACCTGAAGCATCTCCCGCACTGCTCACAAGCTCTCCAGCTAATACTGAATTGGCCACCTTCCTCACATCTATCAAAAAAGTGTCCTGGGTCTTAAAGACCTGATATAAAGCCTAGCAGCTCACAACTCAATGCAGACCACAAAAACAGAACACCTTCTTGGGGTCCTGGATGCAGGATGGAGGTTATATGGGGAGCCTTGGGCTCTGAAGGGGACTTGGCTATGAAAGCAGGGGTGCGCCCAGACCTCACCAGGAAACAGCAGGTGAGAAAGGGGCACTGAAGACTAGAATTCGGGAGATATCATCTCAGCTTTCACCTTGCAGTTTTACTGGCTGACTGTGCTTGCTCTGTCCTGCTTGACACTGCTCCTGTCTGTCCCTCTGTCTCTGAACCTGACCAGCACCCACAGCACCCACACAGCCCTCTGCCTCCTGCCCCCAGCACCTTTAGCTAATAATGGAGCTGATTAGATCTTTCATCATTTTTATTGTTACCCACCTGCAGATTAATAAAGGAGAGCTCTGGCTGTTTCTGGCTGACCACATTCCCTAATTTATCATAAAGGCTTCACCTGAAATACTTCTGTGTGACATGTGGGGAGAGCTGCAGTCCCTCCCAGCCAAGCATATCTGCAAGAGAGCATGGCACAATGTCCCAGAGTGATATCACCTGTATTTCACCATCCAGAGCAGAAGTTAACACTCCGCAACCAAGCTGCTAAAGCAAAATTACCAGAGATTGGTACCAGAGGCACGGAGGTGGAAAAATGGGGAGTTAACTCCAGCTCACTGGAGCACATAGCTTCATACCTGTACCATCTCTTAATACAAGGGAATCTGCTTTTAAAGCACTCCAAATTTTCTCTTTAAAGACAGTAATTACAAGGGTGACTTAACATGGCCTCAGGGACAATCCTGCAAGAATTGGAAGACTTGATCCCTTAAAAGTCAAGAAGCTGGAGGAATCATGAAACCAGAAATAGCTTCTTTTCTTTCTTTCCCCATTCCCTTTCCCTTCCCTTTTCTCTTTCCCTTTCCTTTCCTCTTTTCCCTTCCTTTTCCTTTTCCCTTCCTTTTCCCTTCCTTTTCGCCTTCCCCTTTCCATTTCCTTTTCCCCTTCCCCTTTCCTTTCCCTTCCATCTCATTTTTTAGTTATTTATTTGCACTTGGATAACATTCAAAGCCCAAATGTCTTGCAGCCCAAAGTATGATTTGAACCCAAAAATTCAAAAGAACCTCCCCAAAATCACACAGAGCTCTACTGAGTCAATGATATCAATTTTTTTAGATTGAGCACATGACATTCACTCAAGAATGATGGGTTCATTTTTGCATGCCCAATGTTATATGAGGGGCAGCTGAGTAATACTTTTTTCCAAGCAAAAGTAAGAAAAAAGTGAAAAATTTATGTGAGGTAAACCTTTTTTGTAAGATCTTCCTGTTTTAATTTGAACAACAAAGGCAAGTTGGGTTGCTGTGTTTTTTCAAAATACCAGAGGAAGAAAATCCCAAAAGGTAAACAACTGATAATGTTTCACAGAAAAATTCCGCTTAATAAAGGTCCGTTTTCTGCTGAAAAGTATTTTCAGGAGACACACATCAATCAGAACTGTTACTCGCCTTTCAGTCATGCCTCCCTCGCATCCGCTGTGCTGGATGCAGTGTGAAGACGCAGCCATCGCTGGTTTATTGAGTTGGGGTCTCATTTTGGGAAGGCCTGAATGTAACAACCAATGGGTGGAGGTGCAGTAACAGGATGACAGCAGCCAACTTGTGGGAACAACCCAAGGGTACGGTAGTGTTTGAAACAAATGGCTGCCTCCCAGGCAGCCCTCCCTTGGCTCCATGGAAATGGCCTTGAAGGTGTCTGGGACCTTTTTCAGTGTGGTCTTAAGGAGAAATTGAAGCAAGAAAGTGTCTTTGGCCTTTCAAGGCAATGCTGTGGCAACAACGCAGAGGAGGTGGAATGAAGACAGAGCAGGAACTGAAAAACTCGGAAGTCCTGGCAGCAGAAACATGGGAATTGCATAGCTCTGTGCAAGAGGGGAAGAACTGAGCTGCCCCCTCCCAAACACACATCCAGTTGGCTGTCTCTGCTCCCCATTAAAGCCAAGTGTCCTAGTCCCCATCCAAAGGAAAATCTAAGAAGCCCAGCCTGGAAGGAACCAAACCATAGACAACAAGGACGTGGGTCTAATTCACCCCTCACAGCCCGGCTCTGCAGGGACGGATGCTGCCTGAATCTGAAGGAGAAATGATGATGCAGGGCTGTTTCCTTCGAGACGCCATTCTGTCACCATGGAGGCAGACAGCACTCTCTCAACAAGTTTATCTGCAAAGTAACATGAAAATTCCTCACAGCAGGAGAGATTTGACGGGACGTGCCTAGAACAGCTTTATAAAAAGGTTTCTTCAAATGCTTCCAAATCCCATGCATCTTTTTCTTGCTTTATCATCCTTTTCAACATCCTTCTTCCTCTCTCTTTTGCTTTTTTCTAACGCCTCCACAAGGCACATTTATCAACATCAAAGCACGTTCTCATAAAGCTCATATTTTTGCTCTGAATCCACTCTTGCAGAGTCCAAGCCTTCCCTTGCTCTCCATATCCACTGACTTCACCAGGAGAAAAACTTGCCTCTGTGCACAAAAATCTCCTCCAAAGTTTGGGCAGTACAGACATCCTCAAGTAAGGACCAAAATCCTTTGTGCCTCTGAGCAGTTCTTTGTGGTACTCCTGCAAAAAGGAACACATACTCAGCTATGCCTGGGTTGCATTTTACTGACTGTCCCCCAATGCATTTTTCCTCCCACCCCAACCAAACCAGATGTGCATGGCAGATAGTATTTGTAGGTTGCATTCAAGATGCTCAGCCCAGACAAACCAGTGCTTTAGCTCTGTGCTGTTATCACCAGATGGATGCCTAAGCCTTGGCCCTGTGACAGCCCTATCTGAGTTTGGGTAACCTGCAGACCCCTTCCACTGCCATGGAAAGCAATGCTCTGGTCCTTCAAAGCTGATCACCACACACAGCAGGCTATCCACACACTGGGGTATGGCCAAGTGAGGCTTTAAGGTGTTGCAACATTATTTTTTCTTTTCTCATGGTCCTTGTTTCCTTAGGTGCAAGTTACTGTAAGAACTTATGCTCACTACAGTGGCCAACATGAAGGCACACTTGAACCGCTGGTCTCATGCCTTCAGAGACAAATGTCTGCTGTTAAAATAGCTCTGACTTTTTGTTTTCATGGCTCCTCTCCTACTGCACTGTTAGCACTAAAAGCAATCAGGCAAAACCTACAGGATCTTTTCATTGTTTTTACAATTTAAATCTGGAATCTAGCTGGATGGTAAAAGAGCCTTCATCCCCAAGACGTTTTCTTCTGTGCTGCTTATAGCACAAGACTTGGTTTGCCACTGTAGTGACTTTACTTCAGGAAAATTCCTTATCATGATACCATCCTCTTCTAGAAGAGTCCTACATCGCCTCTCCCTGGCACAGGCACTGCTGTGGGTACTGTTGGAGTGCAGGAGCAGCCCAACACTGCTGTCCTCCCCCTTCTGGCAAATACCCATCTGAATCTAAACTCTCTATTTGCAGCCTACCGTCATATTTTAGGAGTGGGGCACAATATGATATTTAATTGTATCTACGTGTAATTAGTCCAGAACAATTAGCCATGTTAAAGATGGAAAATGGGCTAATGGATGTATATTCACTTCCCTCTCAGTGTATTAAGGGCTGTGCATGTGTTGGGGTGGTGATGGGAGGGGAGAAGGTGAAAGGGGAGCTGGAACTGTGAAGTTTGAAGGTGAAAAAAGTCTTTATATCTGGATTAGTGGAGTCCTGGGGCCTTCAAAAATAGTTAAAATTCCCTTTTTTGAGTAATGGAGAAGTAGTTTGCATTGATCTTAAGAATTTGCTTATAGTTTTCCCTGGAGTTCAATGTACTGGGGAGTGCAAAGCTGACACAGCTCAAAAGTTTTATGAACCTCAGGTAACAACGTGAAAGGAAATTTTAATAAATATTACATTTATTTAAATTTAATTTTTTTTCCTTGTTAATAATAAAAGCCAACCTTGGTCTTCTGGGCTTTTCTCATATGCCTGCTTAATACAGCAGCCAAATCATGGAATTATTTATATTTTAACTTCGTTTTCAGTAAATCGTCAATCATTCACCTTTCAAAAGCATTAAATTCAGAGATGAACAGCAGGGGAGAGGGAGACTGAAAAATAAATATTGACTTTCAAGGGTTTGTTTTGTGTTTTTTTTTAAATACAGGGTTAGAAATAGAAGCTGTTGTGGGTGATGAGTAAAAGCACAAAAAAAAGGAAATATTTGTGCCTATAGATTTCTCCCCATCATAGACCTGCGGCACTTTTTTCACAGGAAACCACAGCAGTAGAAATAGGCAGTGGCTCTTAGTGGCTTGAAGAGGCATTCTTGTGGAAATATGGGGTCTGGACACCATTAAGTGAATGCACTTTTCCTTAGAGAGAACACCTTCTACTAGCCATGGATACAGGTATTGTGAGAAATAGCTGAGATTCAAAGGAGAAAAATAAGCTAAAGAGGCATGATAAAGCTGAGACATCCATTGGGATTTCCATTTACGGTTGATATGCTATGAGAAGTCTCCCCAAAATGCTCCCTTTAAATTCATCAGTTCAACTAATGTGCAGTATAATCATAGAATCATTAAGGTTGGAAAAGACCTCTAAGATCATCTAGTCCAACTATCCACCTACCACTAATGTTGCCCTCTAATCCATATACTTTAGTACAACATCTCCACATTTCTTGAACACCTCCCGGGACAGTGATTCCACCACCTTCTGGGCAGCCCCCTCCAGTGCCTCACCACTCCTTCTGAGAAGACATTTTTCCTGACTCGAACCTCTCCTGATGCAACTTGAGGCCATTCCCTCTCATCCTATCACTGTTTCCTGGGAGAAGAGGCCAACCATCACCTCACCACAGCCTCCTTTCAGGGAGTTGAAGAGAGCGATAAGGCCTCCCCTGTGCCTCTTCCAGGCACAGCTCCCTTTACCACTCCCCGTAAGACTTGTGCTCCAGATCCCTCACCAGCTTCACTATCCTTCTCTGGACATGCTCCAGAGCTTTTATGTCTTTCTTGTAGTGACAAGCCCAAAACTGAACACAGTATTAATGAGAGTCTCCTGCTGCTTTTCCTTCCTGTTCCCTGGACACAAGGCCTTCTGCCAGCTAGCTGTCTCCACGAGTGGCTCTAGAAGTTTTCTGTAGGGTTTCTGTCTTCCCACGAATGAAGGAATCCCTGAACAACATCTGCATCATTCACTTTCCCCACCAGCCTTCCCCTATCACCTCACACTCAGGCCCATCCAAAATCCTCACCCACGCAGGATGAACACAGCAAGAGAGGCCACCCACAGCATGTCAGCTATATGGAGAGAAGGTAAGTGCTATACATCACTTGTGCTTGTGACCCCTTCAGGGACCACTGTAGTTCAAAAGTTCAAACTAAAAACTACCACAAGATGTTTGCAATCTTTGATACCACAGTCTACAACACTGCAGTGAGTCACATGCTAACTTGGGGTCAACAGAAGTTGCATGTTTTTTACTAAATTATATCAGGAGACGAAAACCCTACCTTGCTAATATCCTTGGCAATTCTTTTCGAAAGATAATGACCAGAAAAATAGGTGCCTAGATTCCTGCTTGCATCTATTTGTGCTCACTTAAAGGCATTGTTCTATTTTCTGTCTCTTTCAGAGTAAAGAGTCCTTTTGTACCGAGCACATACGCACAGCAAGTCACCACTTCAGCTTGTTGATGAGCTCTACTTGGAAGCATTTTCTCCAGTCCAGAATTATGCCACTTTCTTCATACTCTCTGATTTCTTAATGTCCATGGCGAAGTGCATGTCCGCATACTAAGCTAGGGTTTCTATTATTTGTTCCCTTGTGACTTACACTAAGCTAAAATTAGTTTCATTCTTTCCCTATTCGCTATTTCCCTCCAAGGTAACATTAGTTGGTTTCATCCTTGTACTGAAGGTTCAGGTCCAGATGAACTATTTTAGAACTTCTTGATGTTAGATTCGCAGAATTGTAGAATCACTAAGGTTGGAAAAGATTACTGTGTTCATCTTCTCCAACCATCAATCCATCATCAGCACATCAACTAAGACATGTCCTTCAGAGCAACATCTACTCTTTTATTGAGCATTTCCAAGGATGGTCGGACACTTCCAGGTGGGCAACCTGTGCCAATAGCTCACCACCCTTTCTGAGAAGAAACTTCTTCCTGATATCCAACCAAACTTCTCCTAGCACAACTTAAGACCATTACTTCTCATGCTACCGTGTTCTGAGTCACTGCCTTTCAAGGTGAGTCCCACAGACCACCGCACACTGGGGCTGCAGAGAAGGACCTGGGAGTCATGGTGAGCACCAAGTTTACCAGGAGCCAGCAGTATGCAGCAAACAAGGCCAACAGCATCCACGGTTGCACAGAGAAGGGCATTGCTGGGAAGTGATTCTTCTCTTCTGCTTAACACTGGTGAGAGAATTAAGGAACTGAAGCATCTGATATGTGAGAAAAAGCTGATAGCTGGGAATAATTAGCCTGTGACAGAGCCAAGCTCTTCTCAGTTGTGCCCAGTGAAAGGACAAGAGGCACAAACTAAAATACAGGAAATACCACTGAAATGTCAAAAGAAGATTTTTTACTGTGAGTGGTCACAGCTGGGTCACCTCTGTTGCCCAAAAGGATGGTGGGATCTCTCTCCTTCCTTGGAGAAGTTCAAAACTGAACTGGAATACAGTGTTGAGGAGCGTGCTATGTTTGACCCCACTTTGAGCTTGTGTTTGGACTAGGTGATCTCCAGGGGCACCTTCCAACCTCAGCTGCTCTCTGATTTTTGTTCACTACTCTGCAGCTTGAACCTGTCCTCTTGGTTCTCATTCTTTCTCCCAGTTAGGTGCTTTGAAAAGGCATGCTCTATGTATTTGGACTACTGATGAACCCATCTCCATGCACCCCCAAGTCATATTTAGCACTTCTCTGTACTGTAGGTTGTTTGCACATTCGAGCAAGTGGCAATGTTCTCATTTATTTACCAACCATTGATGAAAACATCAAATTACATACAAGCTACAACTGCCCTCTCAGAAACACTACAGGAAAGCATTCATTAAACAGATTTCCTGTTCATAATTTCTTTCCAAAATATCTCATCTACTCATTTATTAATATATTGAACACAAGCACAATAAAAAACCTAAGATTTCCAGTCCATCTAGTGTCTGCGCCTTTCTTCAATTCATTAATAATGAGAGAAGCCTAGGAAATTACTGTAAGAATGGTGACTTTCTCCCTGACCCCCACCTATTCTCCCAGCTTCTGATAACTGGAGGCTAAGAAGCTCCTGAACCAGCAGTATCTTCCAAACTACCACAGTCCTCTGGACAGCAGTAAACCTGACTTTTTTAAACCTATTTGCACCTCAGTTATTCACTGTGAATAAAAAATCCTTGTATGGATTTTTTGCCCTGAGAATAACTACTTCCCAACTTCTTCTTTCAGCTTGTGAGATCATTTTGCTAGATGTCATCTCCAGTTTGTGGTATGGAAAGCAGTAAGTCATCATGCCTTATTTCTGTAATCTCCAGCACTCAAGATTTCATACTCTGGTTCAGATCACCTTTTACCCAGGATATGTAGTCCTCAGAGCTGATATTAGATCTCTGTGATCAGGCAGCAGGGTTTTGCCCTTTGCAACCCGGGCTGCTACTCCGCACCACTGCCCTTCCAGCTTCAGACAGCCTGAAGCCTCATCTCTCTGGATTTTATCCAGTCAGAACAACATATGTCCTTTAGAAGCCAGACCAGGCTGAAGCTTTTGTAAGCTTCTGTCCTTTGCAGAAAAATATTCTCCTTCCCTGCTACCCTTCCCAGGCAGGCGGGCAGCAGCTCATCGTACAAGAGAGCAAGAGAAAGGGGAAACAGAAGTTAAGCAGAGGTTAAAGGAACGGGGGAAGAAAAACAGATGACCCCCCAGAGTCTGGGGCAAGCGGCAAAAAAACAGTGGGAGCCCTGGAAGCTGGCTCATCCATCCGCACTGCCCTTGCTGCCTTCCAGTTCTCAGGAGGGGGCCTAATAAATTTTACAAAAGAGCAAACAGCTGAAAAATGCTCATATTTAAAAATATATTGAGAGAATTTACATGTTGTTCCCTTTTGTGTGGGGATGGCATTTATACACCCGGCGTTTCAGCAGCATCGCATCTCAGAGCACTTTACATAGCAATTAATTACACACTGGTAGTGGAGTGACTGTCTACAGGCAACCTCATCAGCCATTATCCACTCAGCAACATCCAGCGTACAGCTGTGAACATTTGCATTAGCAGAAAGTCGTCTCAGCTGCCATTAGCGCGGTGCGGGGATGTCATGTTGGTTCACCCCCCACTCCTTCCCAAAAAGCATCTAACAGCTCCTGTCATGGCCTTCACAGCATGCTCGTGACCCTTCCCTCGTTTCACCCCAGCTTTGGACCACAGAGATGTGTCATCAACTTTCAGCACAGTCCAGAGCCTGAGCTTTGTGCCGCGTGATGCCAACTTATCCCACACCAAGGGAAACACTTGGATGGGAAGCTACTGAGGTTGTGCATCAATGTGTGGACTCCAAATCTGTACACAGGGTAGCTGTACAGTGTAAACCTTGCCCATACCCTAAGCAAGTCTCTGCATCACATTCTCAGTGAAGCTTGCCAAAGTGAAACTCCTGTACCCCAGGGGTGCTTTCAGAATTCCCCTGGCTTCTGCATAAATCAGCCTGGAAGGAAACTGCATCCTTGTGAATCTAGCATCTGACAACATCACAGAATTGTGGAATCATAGAATCCTGGAATTGTTGGACTTGGAAGGGACCCTTAAGGTCCATCTGGTCCAACTCCCTTGCAATGAACAGGGACATCTGCAGCTACATCAGGGTGCTCAGTCCATGGCCTCAATGCTGTTGCAAAATACTCTGATGGCAGGTACTCCCTTGAGTTCTTTTTTGCTTCTGCTTTGTCCACACCATGGCAAATCCATATATGTGCGTGCCTTCAGATCAAAGGAAATTTTGGCATTGAGTAGTGGGTGGATGCACTGCCTTCAGAGGGACCTGAGGACACAAATGACCCATCACCTGTAGCCACAAAGGACCTGCACATTTTCCAGCTAAAGCTGTAACATAAACTCTCAGGCTTCATCTTTACTACTAGAACTTGATCTTCTGTATGTAAGTCATTAAAACACTATCTGGCATCTTTTAGGCACCATCTAACTAGCATTTTCCCAGATGATGCCTACATGCAGCCTGATAATTAGCACAGACTTGTGCCCATTCTCAGTAGGCAGTTTGGAGGGTTAGAGAATTTAGTAGTACAGATGCAGGATACCCAGTGCCAGCTGGCGTCTCCACAAGGGAGCAGACCCAGCTACAGTTAATTCACAGGTATAGATGCAGCCTCAGAGTCCAGGACAACATCCAGCTGATGACTGCATCCTCCTCCCTTCAGTTTAACCAACCTGAAACACAAAACAAAGCCACAGTGCTTCTAATCTTTAATTGCCACTATGCAACGTTGGACTTTAGATGTCTTTTGATCCTGGATAAGGTGATCTTTGAATTTCTGCAAGTTAAGGAGTGTATGAAGTGGTTTGCCGTTCCTTTGAAGGGCCACAGAAAATACTGTTGCAGCATAAACCACCTAGGCCTCTCTTCTATCTAGTTTTTGCTTCATTTTTTGCTAAAATGTTTGAAACAATGCTTCCTTTTGCAATATTGACACTTTCTTCTTTCTGAACCCATCAAGCTGGCTCTGTTGAACAGAAGATCTCTGAGACCCAACCGTCTGAATCACTACAGCCATTTCACAGGTAACAAATCTTATCCAAGCAGAAAATAAAGAGAAGTTCATGTGTCAGGCCAGGAGAAGACCTAAGAGATGAACTGGGATCTGATCAGAACAATGAAACAGTAGTGCATACCTTGCCCTGCACATTGCTGGTACACAGATGGGAAAAACCATAATGAAAATCATACAATTAACACATGCACAGTCAATCTATCAGTGCATATTGCTTCCTCCTCCTATCCTGAGTAACTTACTAATACTATTTACAAAATCTGAGTAAGAGAATGTTTAAAATCTCCTCGTCTGTGTTCTTGCTTCTCAGTCTAGCGCTCAGCGTTTGTTTGACCTGCTCTATGTACTCTTGTTCATGGATTGAGCTCTTTGAGCTTTTATTGTCCAGTAGTTAAAGCAGAATAGGGGATGTAAGAGTAACATACAAACCTGTCATGGCTGTACAGGTCTCTTCTTTGTAAGAATTCAAGATAGGTGAATGTGCTTGTGGAGATAAATACAGTTTCCTTAAAAACCTAGCTCTCCAGCTTCATGCTTCCTCTCACTCAATGAAAGCCATTAAAGCAGGTGCTGGTAGTGCGGGACCATTGTCTGAATGTGGAAGAGGTCCCCCAGCTCAGTCCTCCAGCTCCACAGGCTGGCACTGTGAGACCTGAGGTGGGCAGACATCATCTCGTCACAGACCCTCTTGCAAAGAGGAGAAAAGAATCAGTGTTCCAGTGAGAAGAAAATCTTCCAACTCGTTAGTTTACAGCGAAAGCACAAAGTCTTTGGAAGCAAAGAAAGATCATCTCTCTGGGGTTTCCTTTATCTTGTCTTTGCTGCCAGAGCTAATTTCCTGATTTCTAACCCTTCCTTGAGATATGCATAGACACATTTTAATGAGCTTTTGGGAGATAGTGTTCTTATCCCACTCTTTAGGCAGACTGGATCCCATTCTGTGCTTGCTATTAAGTTTGTCTGCCTTTAATTACTTGCTTGCTTCCTGTTTGACTTCCCAACTTCTTCCCCCTTGACACACACCAATCCCTCAACTCCTTCAGAACCCTGCACCCTGAAGAATTTGCTGGCTGCCATTTGAGGATTCAGTGCCGTGTTGGTGCTCAGATACTGTCCTGGCATCCAGCATCTTCAAGATAGGCAGCAAAACAATTCAGGAAGAAGAAAAGGAATGGGAACAGTGAAGCTCACTGCCATCTGTCCTCACATCAGCTGTGCACACAAACTCCGAGTCACCAGAGCTCAGCTTAGCAGGACCCACCTTGCTTTGGGAGCTCACTTCGTATTGGCTTCTGGCACAGGTTTGATAAACAAAGCAATGTTTTTCACATTAGCACTATGGGAGCCTTTGTGCATTTTAGGAAAAACTTCTCGAGAACATTTGGGCATTGGAACACGTGCCCAAGGAGGTGTTCAAGCAATGCGGAGATGTGGTACTTAGGGACAAGGTTTAGTGGGCAATGGTGGCTGGACTAAGTTGTCTTGGAGTTCTTTTCCAACCTTAATGATTCTACGATTTTCCTGCCCAACTGCTTATATGAGAGCAAGCTTGGATCTCATGTCTGTAGAGATGACCCCATAGCCCTCACTGTTGGTGGTAATCCTGTCTTTCAGACAGAGAGCAGAGCTGAAGCCACATTTTCCCTGATGCAAGCACTGAGGACCAGGGCTGAAAACCACTAGGCAGTTTCACAGATTCCACTAGAGACCATTTCAGACAAGTCACTGGGCTTGATAATACTGATTTACATAGCAGCATCTCTTCCCTCCGCCGCGGGAATTGCCAGGCGGCGTTCTCTAGCCTGTGCGATGCCAGAGGTCAGGCTGCTGATCAGAGCGGTCCCATCTGGCCTGAAAATCTATAAATTCAGATCTGGATGAAATTGGGCAATTTTTGATTTGGATAAGCATTCATGAATTTAAATGAATAAATAATAATATAATAATAAATCATTCATCTCGCTGTCTAGCTTGCGAGTCCCCTTGAAGACCTGCAGTTCAGACGCAGCCAAAGTTTGACTACCTCTGCAATTAGAGCCAATGAATTTTAAATGAGGGGGAGGGAGGAGAAAAAAAAAAAAAAAAAGGAAAAAAAAAAAAAAAACATGAAAAATGAAATGTTTTGGGGCACCATTTATCCAAAGTGACTCCCCCCTCCCTTCAGGCCAGACAAGGGCCAGAGGCTAAACAAACTCATCCCATTTCTGGCTCAGAATGAAGCTTTGCATCTCCCTCCTCAAGACAATAATGATGCAGAAACTTCAGTTTCAACTCTGTCATGCCAATAGAAAACTTACTGTCTTCACCAGGCTCATCTCAGAGTTCCTGATTCAATCCCCAGCTGCGATGTTGGGAAAACATATTTATTTATTTTTAATTATGGCCTAAAAGATCTTTGTGCAGTGATTGATGCTCTTGCAGACACTGCAACAAAAGGCTCTGCCCACCAGTGCTATGCAGTGTTTGTGTGCTCACTGTACCACTAATACCTAACATTGCTCACTCCTCCTGATATCTTCCCTTGATTCATCCCCAAAATTATTCTGTTCTGGTTTTCTCTTGTGTCTTTCCACCCTCCCCAAGCCTTTGTATTTTATCTTCTGTTTAAACCAGCTCCTGCATCTTTTCCCGTTTAGCCTCCTCCACTCATTTCATTAACATGCTGTTTACTTGTGCTTGTAGATCATTAGCAACAGTATTAAACAACTGGCAATTTGCCCAGGAGCTGCTAACTCCAGGGGCTGATGGTTTGTTTTATTTTCCATCTCTGAGAGCAGCAAGAGCCATGGGTATGGGTGGACATGGGAAGGCCTGAGCCACGAGCAGAGATGGGAGAGGCGGTGTGCTTGCTTCTGCTAGTAAATTACCCACCATGCTTCTTCTCCCAACTCCTCAGTCAGGTCCTCCTCTCACAGGCATGGTTCTGAAGATTTCCTGCTACCCCTTCATCCCAATCAGATCCCTTGTTTCAGAATCAGTGAGTCTATCTATACCTAGCAATGAATTTTCAGGCAATCTCTTTCTAGCCTCCTTGTATCACAAATCCGTCCTTCTTTCCAGCTGAGAGCTGAGCCAACGAACTTACAGACTAATTCAGCCCATTGTCTAGCCCACTCTGGTGAGAAGATTTAACCCCTTGCAGGGAAAACCACCTCCACCTACTGTTACGGTTTTCATGGCCTCCCCTGGGATGAGTTCCTCTGAGAAATTTTGCCAAGATACAGAAAACTTTGGGTTCAACTCAGGAACTCATAAAATCTTTTTAGTAACCTAGGCACAGTGCAAAATGAACCTCAGGCAACCTGTGAGGTGATGGGAGCTCAGGCAAGGCTAGTCGGATTGTGCCCTGCCACAGCTCTTCCATTTTTATCACAGTAGAGAACTGACTGCACATTTTCATTATATATTCATCCTTTTTCTGTATAATGTCATTTTTTATTTATTTTTTTATTTCATTTTATTTTATTTTATTTTATTTTATTTTATTTTATTTTATTTTATTTTATTTAATTTTATTTTTTGCCAGGAGAAGCTGGAGGGAAGAAGAGGTGAAGAGAAACATATACATCCATATTTTTCCAATATCTGGCAAAAATGTTAAAAGAAAAATCACTGGAAAACGGCAATTGTTATTATTTTGACCATCTCTATTCATGAACATTCCAGTTCTACCACACAAATTTCTTGGGCTTTTAGCCACATACTCTTTATCCACTTGTACTAAAAGTGCCACCCACACAGGACTGTAAGAATGAGCTCTTGAACCTTTCCAAACACATCTGATAAGTAAATTATAACTGTCATTATTTCCAATGCAAATCCAGAGCCATCTCCAGCACGAGGCCTTTCTTCTCTCCCTAAGTTTCTCACTCAAAACAGGCTACAGCAGCTTGTTTCTGCTCCAGCATTGTCATATCCCTTTCCTCCTCCCCTTTATCCGCAAGGGTACTCATGGAAACTTCTGTGGGAACCTGGCCTAAGGAAATCAAATTCTTTTGGCCCTTCCTACTTAAGGAACTTGACGCACCTAATAGCTTGCTGTTCAGCAGATGTTTCTATCTGGAACTGATGTGCCTCTGAGTTAAATGCCTTTCTCTATTTTGTACAGATGATTCTTTAATATCCCTCTTTCCTCCAAAGACCGAAATTACCTCCAAAGTGTACTGCAATTTCAGACATGCTTAGCAGTGATTTTTACTCACAGGCCTTCCATTAAAGACCATCCATGTGAGGCACGACTTTTTTTTACATACTTTTGGCATTACTAATGATAGAACCACAGAATGTCTTGGGCTTGAATGGACTTTAAGGATCATCTTGCCATGAGGCTTCCCAGTGTCCTGCTGGTCCAAAGGTGTCACATATTCCAGCACTGTGCTCCTGCCTCAGTCACCCTATGGACACAGACTCCTGCCTCCCACTTTAGCATGGCCTTGTATCTCTGGTCCCCTGTCCACTTCTAGTACTTCAAATTGTTCCCAAGCTGAAATTTCCCGCTTGTCTTTCTGACCTCACCAAATCCTTTTGCTGCATTTCCTCTGACCAAATCATCCCCTGCAGCTCCCTCCAGTCTAGTCTCACTCATACATTTCATTAACATGCTATTTACTTCCACTTCTAGGTGATTAGCAAAGATAGATATTAAACGACTGGCAACCTGCCCAGAGAGACCATTACCTTTGGGGTTCATGACTTGTTTTATGTTTCTTCTCTCAGAACTGTGAAAGCAGTAGACATGGGCATGTCTGTAAGCTCAAGGCTAAGGGGAGAGATCCAGAAGGAGCTTCACATCTCTAGATGTTCCTATTTTCATAGCACCTGTGGGTTGGTGCTTTCACCTCAACATCAACACTCTGCAGCCACGGCTGGTGCAAAGCAGGGGTCTCTGAGCTGAGAGCACTCTGCTCCCCAGAATTGGGAAAAAAAGGGACGATGGTGGATAAGCAAAAAAAGACAGGACATCTGACATCAAAGAGTACACTTATAACCTGGAACAGGTAGGGAGCAAAGTAACAGCATGATGTTTGGCTAATAAAGCTGCATTTCCCTTGATTGTCTTAGGTTCATAAACACCGTGAGCAAGGAGTGTGATTTAAGCTCTGGCTGCACTGAAATCTGTTCCAAGGCACCAAGATACCAAGGTCTACCTTGCTAGACCAACGCCGAGACACCAATATCTAACCAAGAACTGGAATTAGGTAGATCCCTTCCTAGAGCTCTTCAGCCTCCAGGAGTGCAAATATCAGCAGTCCAAGAGCCATCATGCATGCACTCTAAAGGGGATGGTGTTACCATGCACCCCAATGGGTCCTTGTACAAACACTGTTGCTGAAGCCTTTACCCCTTCCAGTCTACCACCTGGGATCTCTGTTTTCAGATCTCTGGAAAATTGCTTTCCTTCAGAAGAGCTCTCTTGACTGAAGCATCACTCAGCACAGAAAATCTTCCAGAAAGCAACCTAACAACTGGTCAGTGTGTTTCCTGACAACCATCTTGCTTGGTTCAGCAGTCTTTGTAAGATCAGTCTGGATCGACAGCAAAGTGGCTCAGAGAAGTGATTTTTTATCAGTAGGTTTCAGGACAACAGTGGTTCCAGGTCAGAGCTTTTCCACACAGGAGTCATGACATTTCCACCACCCAGGCTGCTCCAGTGCAAGGAAGATGCTCTTCACCCTTCCAGGAAAGTCTTCTTTGGAGGCCTTCAGAAATATGGCTTTTACCTGACTTTTACACTCCTTTAAAGAACAAGATGCAAATCAATCTCTTCCCCACTAAATAAAATCACTGAATTGAGAATGGAGGTGTACCAGGTGGCTCTCACTCTTTCCCACCTTAAATAAAAAGAAAAAGAAAAAAAGAAAGAAAAAAGGCTTTGAGCTGTTCTTCAAAGGCTGTCTGATTTGCTTTGAATAATATAAAATGATGATGGAGGGAAAAAAGAGAATATTAAACACAGGGCTGTAAAAGCTCTGTGCTCAGCCGACGACACTGAGAAAGATCCATGAACCTTTTTCATAAAATAACCAGTGATCCCTTCCTTTCTCCCTATCTGCTGGTGGATCAGCGATAGATACAAACACAGCATGGAAAACAAGAGCCAGAGTGCTTCCTCCCAGAAGACATTTCCTCTCCCGGTGATGTCCCACTGCCTCCCATGTGCTTTGCAGTGAGATTCTCCCCCCAGATCCTTCCTGGAGCAGAGCAGGGGCAGAGCAGAGGGGAAGGAGAGGCACGGGGAGGGGAAATGAAGGAAAAAGTATTTTCTTCTGAGCTCCCCTGAGAAAATTAGTGCAAAGCAGGAAGGAGCTGATTGCTGTCAAGGCCTGCCAGAGCCCAGATAGCCGACTGCAGTCCCCAGGCACAAATGTGATAATAGCCAACAAGCTAAAATCATTAACAGTAACGATTGCCTCTGAAAAGACTCGAACACCTAGAAGGAAGAAACAATGGCAGGAGAGCAAGAAAAAAAGAAAAAGAAAAAAAAGGAAGGAAGCAATTGTAATTTCCTCTTAGCATTTCTGTTCTGCTTTCCATAACTCTCTGATCCCAAGAAATACGGCCTCACCCAGTTGAGATCCATCCCATCTTTGCCCAGCCTTCACTGCTGTGAGCATTTGTTCTCCTTTCATTTGCTGGAGGGAGAGCAAAAGGAATGAGAGTGAGGAATCTAGATGGAAATGTTTCTTTAAAATAGCTGTTACTTTTAGGTGTCTCTTTGAGGATACTATTTGATTAAAAAGGTGGTCTGCCTCTTGGATTGGTGAACACAATAAACATCTGGGCTGTCCACTTAGCACACAGAATCATGGAATCATTAAGATTGGACAAGAGCTCCAAGATCATTTAGTTCAATCGTCCATACCACCAATATCACCCACTAATCCATGCCCCTCAGTGCCACATTTCTACACCTCCAAGGACAGTGATTCCACAGCTTCCCTGGGCAGCCTGTGCCAGTGCTTCACCACTCTTTTGGGGAAGAATTTTTTTCTTAATATCCAACCTGAGAACATCCAGCATGACGTGGGACAGAGAGGGAGGGGGGAAATCATTTCCTCAAGCAGGTCTCTGGTTGCTTTGGAACCACTCTGCTGGAGTCTTGGTGCGCAGCAGGATGGACATAAGCCACACTGCATCTTGGCATCCAAGTGGGCTAACAGTACCCTGGGCTGTGTTAACAGCAGCACAGCTGGGAGACCGAGGGAAAAATTGGCCTCCTTTACCCAGTACTCAGTAGGTTGCATCCCAGCCATTGGGCACACAATGCTTCAGTTATCTGGAGCTAATTCAGCAGGCACTGTTGATTATCAGCAGGGGCTGGAGCATTTGCCCTGTGAGAGAGAAAGGATGACTTCATGGACACCTATCTGCAGCCTGCCAGCACCTATGGGGAGCTAATGATGAGAAGGTCCTATGCATGGTGGGAAAATGATGTATCAGAGGCAAAAGCTAAGACAAGAAAGATCTGGACTAGGTGTAAAGAAAAACTCCCTTCCAAGCATTTTCAGGGTTCAGCAAAGCATTTAGCAATGTTTGCTAACCTGTTTGAATGCAGTTGTAGTTTGTCACATGAAGAACTCCTCTGCCAAAAATAATTCCTGGCTTTGGATTTAACTGATGCGAAGTGTCCATCTTAGAAAACACTGTGCCATTCCTCCAGTGAAGGGTTTGGAAAGTCCCCATTCTCCTTGTCCAGGAGCAGAAAACAGCAGTTTCCAGGCTGTTCCTGAGAAGATTCCTCCTGTAGCTCCACTACCCCATAGGACATTACCAAATGTCCTTCAGCACAGATTGCTTCTAAGACACAGAGTGTTACTGATTTCCAGAAGAAAAACAGTAGGGATGAGGAAAAAGACATAAGTAAACAGAAATATTCCTGTCCGGAAATGGAGAAGTCCAGAAGGGGGAGAAATCCCACACCATGAATTCAGTTCTGAAATCTTGGTAAACGCTGAGACATCAGCCTTCACAGCCAAGTAACTGGTGGTAGGGATAAGAAAAAGATACTGTCCTAAGTGCAGATAATGCACACATCACCTTGCTATCTAATTCTCCAAAGGAGTCTTAGTCTTCACTCAAATCCCCCCCCCCCAAAAAAAAGCACTGATTAAACTTTAAAAAGCAACCAGAGAACAGAGAGACTACGGGACAGAACCCACTCTGAACTGCAGATATTTGGGGGCTGTTACCTCCAGTTTACCTTGTCTGTTGCATTTTATAGATTGTTTTCCACACAGCTTCTACCCCCTCACAAAACAGCTGGGAAAGAAAACACTCCCCGTACAATCACATACAGGCCCAGCATCTCCAGGCTTGTCTTCACCAGGTATTCAGTCTGAATTAACTGAAGTATAATGTAAAACAGATTAGTCAAACTACATCAGCAGCTCCTCAGACATCCTCATGTGGAGTCAGAGGTCACACATCTCTTTCAGTTCTTTCCCTAAAATGGAAATTAAGGGGGTCTTACTTCAACTTATCTAAATTCTGAGTGTTCAAATAGGGTCCAGATGCAGCTTAATTAATCCCCTTTAAAACAGAATTTGATTTAATTCTCCCACGGGTCTCAAAGTAGACAACTGCTCAGATATTGCTGCATGGCTTAATGTTTAGCATGAGATGAAATTCTTTCAAGGTGAGCCACTAAACCCTACCTGAATATTTCAGTCTCCTTATTGCTGGATTCTGGAGGAAATGCTTTAATTCAGAGAGCAATTACAGATGGTATTGTCATGTGCATGGTTTGATCATAAACTTGATGAACTGGAAAGTTCATAGCCCTTGGAGTCAAGTGGTAGAAAGAGACTCCCACCTGCCCCATAACCTCATAGCTCTAACACATTGAGAAGAAGTTCTAAAGCGTTCTAGGAAAAAAGGAAAAGAAAAAAAAAAGAATAAAATTGTGCTCAAATGTATTAGTATTTCTCCAAATCCCACATTTTTTACTGGTTGTTGACAATACAATATACAGTGGCATCTGCAAAACCCCACATAGTAGATGACTAGACTGAATGCTTAGGAAGGGGGCCAGGAAAGTGTTCATAGCAAAATTTACCAATCCTTAAATTTAATTAAAAATCCAGAGCTAACAATGCATTCCATGAAAATTTCACAGAGATGGGCATAGAGCAGAGATAGTCCTAAGCCAAAAGGCAATGAAAAAGCAGATCCAGATCTCAGAAATTTGTCTCAGGCTGTTAGTCTGAACATTGCTCTGAACTTCGCTACTGTGCAGCAAGGATGAAAATCCTGAACACCATTCAGTCTGGAGAGCTCAAACTTTGTGTCAGTCCTGGAGCTCCCCTGTTGAATAAACCTAACTTGGTTGCACACAAAGCAGAGCCATGCTATGAAAAATTCAGTTGAGATTCATCATCTTTGGCTCTTTTTCATAACCTCTCTCCTTTCCAGAAAAAAAATAAATAGATATCAGAACCAATCCTCTCACCCAAATTCACATGATATACCATATCCATTAGTCATATTGTTTGACGTGGGTCCATACCATGCTATACTGGCTCATCTCTGTGATGGGAGGAACGTTATTTATGGCATGTCTAATGGACACAAACAGGCACATGTTCCAACTGAGTTTCGCTTTGCCTGTGTTTGGTCACAAACTGTAACATCCCACGTTGAAGGGCATTTTCAGGGCTGAGGGTTAAATGCAAGGGCAGCACTTGCCCCTCCCACCCCTCCTACTGGGGGTTTCCAGGGTCATCTCAAGCCAGAAATTTGGCAGCACCACATGCACATAGTGGGAGGACAAGTGAGATCTGACACAAGCCAGAAAATCTACACTGACACTGACAAACATTTTTTGAGAGAATTCTTGCCAAACAGCAATCTGACTTTCCTTTTTCCATCCCCCCAGTACCTGCCACCTCCCACCCAGAGTACAAACCCACGGCGTCTTCAGTGACTTTAAGAGGGACTTTTTAAAATTTTCAACGGTGAGCAGATCACAGCAGGGTTTGACTGCCCAAAATCTCTCTATTCAAGGAGAAAATGAGAAATCATACCCAGGCCCCTCTGCCAACACAGGCCGCGAGCCTCAGCTGCAGATAAACGCTGGGCCATGCGTCACGTGCCATCCCGTTGTGTGGGAATTGTTGAGTAGGATAGATGATCTTGGAGCTCTGCAAGACTGTGCACATTTATTAAGTGAAATCACTGCCTGTTTTCTACAGCATTAAAATTGAGCCGGAGTACAATATATTTATTGATCACTTCTAAACACAGCTGGGATCTTCTTCTATCTCCCTGTCTCCTGTTTATCCAGGCAGCGTGTACAAGCACCTGCATCCTGAGTACATGCTCACCTTGTCCAGAAAGCAGGGAACCCAAACTGCTGCCCAAGCATTGGCAGTCCATTTCCTGGAAGAGATGGACTTCAGGGCCAGCCCACAGCAGGAGACCAGGCAGAAGGAAACACAAAAGGGAGGAGAGGTGAGCTGATGTTGGTGAAGACAGGACACATCTACTGGAGCCTGCAAGGATGTGGGACCACTGGGGTGAGAGGGAGAGGCAGAAATGTGGAGAAACCTACAGAGAGGCTGAAGGAGGTATCTCCACAACTTCCTCGGGGCTAAGTGTGAGGAGCAGGAACAAGGCTGGACTGAACTAGCAGCAGAAAGAGATGCTGGGAGGACACCCAGCATTACAGAGGGATATAGTGAAGAAGCCCAGGCCCAGCAATGACTTCAGCTTTGTTACTGCTCTCTGACACCCTTGGGAACCACGGCAGAGAAATAAGCCCCTGGATTTATCCCCCTTTTCCAATTAGCTTCCTTCTCCCTCCTCCTCTCCCTCATCCTGCCGGAATCAATCCTCGTCCTGGCATTTTAAAGGGCAATGTGCACGTTTTATGGCTGTCCCCTATAAAACCATTCTACATGATAACACATCCAGCCCTTTATTAGGGACGTTTGGCAAGTTTATTGGCCAGACATTTTTCTGCACTGACAGATGAGGTCCTGCCATCACTTCTTGGGCAGGCAGGGCCCTCTCCTGTCTCCTTTCCCAAAGGAGCAGGACACAGCCCTCCAGCCTCCCTACCAGTTCCATGCATGCAGCTGAGGTGCTAGGCTTGCGGGTTTGAGTCGCCAGGGGTGGAAGCAGGGCCATCCATCTGTCTTTAATTACAGCTGCATTGACCAAAGAGTCATTAACTCTTTAAAGCTAAGCAAATAGTGAAGGAGTTTATGTGAGAAAAAAAACTGTTTAGTATTGAGATCTCTCTAGAGATGAATGATGAATGAGTGAAAAGCTTATGGGGGATAGTTAAGGGGCAGGCTAATATGAGTAACAACACTGTGGGTGTTGGCTATGACAGGCTGCCTGATCAGGAGGAGGAAGATGATGAAGCCTTCTACAAACAGCTGAAAGTAGCTTCATGATTAGAGGCACTGGCTCTCATGGGACTTCAGCTACTCTGATATTCATTGGAAGAGCAACGCTACCAAGCACACACAGTTCAGGAGGTTCCTGCAGTGCGTGGAGTATAACTTTCTGGCACAGGTGGTGAAGTCAGTGAGGAGAGATGTGCTACTAGACCTTGTTCTTACAAACAAGAAAGGACTGGTTGGGAATGTGTGGGCTGGGGGGAGCCTTGGATGCAGTGACAAAGTGGAGTTTGGGATCTTACATGGAAGAAACAAGGTGGTAGGACGGATTGCAAACCTGGAGTTCAGGAAAGCCAACTCTGATCTCATCAAGGATTTGCTTGGAGACATCCCATGGGTAAGAATATTGAAATGAAAGGGGCCCCAAGGGAATTGGTTGACATTCAAGCACCACATCTTCCAAGCTCAAGATCAGTGCATCCTGAAGAGTAAGAAACCAGACAAAGGTGGCAGGAGATATGCAAGCAGATCATGGATGAACTTAAATGAAAAAAGAAAGTCTATGGAATATCTATGGAATATGGAAAAGGAGACTGGCAAAGTGGGAGGAAAAAGGAAATTTGTCAGAGCATGCAGGAATGCAACAAAGAAGGCTAAGGTCCACTTGAAATTAAATCTGATGAAGGAGGCCAAGAATAACAAGAAAGGCTTCTCAAAGCATGTCAATAGCAAAAGGAGGACTAGGGAAAATGTGGGTCCATTGAATTAGGTCAGTGCACTAGTAACAGGGGATGCTGAGGAGGCAGAGACCGAACACCTTCTTTGCTTCTTTTTTACTACTAAGACTGAAGATAAGAGAGTCTGGGGAATGGAAAAATTCCCCTTGGTCAAGGATGATATGGTCTAGGCAAACTTGACACACATGAATCCATGTGTCCTAATAGGATGCACCCTCAAGTGCTAAGGGAACCGGCAGAATTGATTTCCAATTTGCCTTCTATCATCTTCAAAAGATAATGGAGAATGGGGGAGGTACCCGAGGACTGGAGGAAAGCCAACATCCTCCAGTCTTCAAAAAGGGCAAGAAGCCAGTCTTACTTTCATCCTCAGGAAGGTGATGGAACAGCTTATTCTGTGGGTATGTCTGAGCACGCCCAAGAGAAGAAGGTTTTCAGGAGTAGTCAATGTGGGTTCACTAAGGGGAGATCATATTTGACCAACCTTGTCAACTTGGTAGCCTTCTATGATGTCATCACCAGGTTGGTATGATAGAATAGAATCAGAAGTCCTTAGAATTGGAAGAGTCCTCTGAGAGCCATTTAGTCCAACTCCCCTGCAACGAACAGGGACACCACAGCTAGATCAGGTTGCTCAGGGCCTGATCCAGCCTCTCCTTGAAAGTCTCCAGGGATAGGGCATCAACTATAATATTAGGTTAGCCATTTCAGTGCTTCACCACCCTAACAGCAAAAGCTTACTGGCAGAGCTCAGCGTGTTCAGATCGGTGGCACAGAGTCTAGTTGGAGGCCTGTAACTAGTGGTGTTCCCCAGGGGTTAACTCTGAGTCAGGTCTTTCTCAACATTAATGACCTGGATGACATGGAGATAGAGTCTGCCCTCAGCTAGTTTGCTGATGATACAAAGCTGGGAGGAGCGCTTGACACACCAGAAGGCTGTGCTGCCATTCAGCAAGACCTGAACACAAGAAACCATATGAGGCTCAGGACGGACAAGTGCAGAGTCTGACACCCGAGGAGGAATAACTACATGCATCAGCACAGGTTAGGGGCTGGCCTGCTGGAGAGAATCTCTGCAGAGAAGGACCTAGGCCTCCTGGTGGGCAACAGGTTGACCACGAGCCAGCAGTGTGCCCTTGTAGCCAAGAAGGCCGGTGGTATTCTGGGGTGCATTAAAGAGTGTGACCAGCAAGTAGAGGGAAGTGATCCTTCCCTTCTCTGTCCTGGGGAAGCCACACCTTGGAGCACTGTGCCCAGTTCTGGGCTCCCCAGTTCAAGATGGGGAACTACTGCAGAGTCCAGTGGAGGGACACTGAGATGGCCGTGGGCCTATAGCATCTCTTATATAAGGATCAGATGAGAGACCTGGGGCTGTTCAACCCGGACAAGAGGGGGGATCTCATCAATGCTTATAAGTATCTACAGGCAGGCGTCACATGGATAGGGCTGGGCTTTTTCTAGTGGTGCCCAGTAGCGGGACAAGGGGCAATGGGCACAGATGGAAACACAGGAAGTTCCGTATGAACATGAGGAAAAAATTCTTTATTGTTAGAGTGACAGAGCACAGGAACAGGCTCCTCAGAGATGTTGTGGACTCTCCTTCTCTGGAGTCACTCAAAACCCACCTGGATGGTTTCCTGTGCTACCTGCTCTATCAAACCTGCTTTAGCAAGGGGTTGGACACAACACACAAACCAGCCTTCTGTTTTATGGCCTCACTCTCCTCACAGCCATTCAGTGTTGAGTGGAAGGGTTAGCAGAGGTGTAATGAGGGATCAAGGATTAACAGCAGAGACTAAAATTTATCTTGGTCCTTACCGAGCATCACTGTACCACACTTCAGAGGTCTGCCATTGGGATGGATGAGGTTCCTGAGGAGTGGCTGAGGTGAGCGCCCAAAGCCGTGATGGGGAGGGTGAGTGGCAGCAAGCACTCTGCATCACCTTTTGGGTGTTTCATGTGCACTTTTCACACCAACACAGAGGTGACTCAGGCTTGGATGTGATTCCCATCCTGCAGGGAGCTTTCCACTGAGCCCTCCCGCCCTGACCCTTTGTCACCATGAGCTCTCCTGTACCACTGGCAGTGGTGGGTCCCATTCGCCACTCCCGGCCCGCCGTTGGTTAACGTGTCACATTCCTGGGCTGTGTTATTCTTAAGTACTGTAAATCTCTCACTATTATTCTCCTACTTGATATAGTGAGCTGTGTCATTTTGAAAGGAAATACATAACAGTATATTAAAGAAATCATGGATCTCCTCATTCATGTTTAAAACAAATTTATTACAATGTAAGAAACCCTGAATAGCATGAATTTATTATAATGATTTAAGGCTCCTGGCACTTGAGTTAAAAATGTCTCTCAATAAATAACTTTCCCTTGAAAACACAGCAAATTAATATAGTTTACCATTTCCAAAGTTATATAAATCCAAGAGGCTTAAATCAACAGTATGCTGGATAAGATTACTGTTGCTCAGCCACAGCCTGATATCAGAGCTCAGAAGCATGGAAAGAGTAGTAAAAAGTGGATGGCTTTTTTTTTTTATTATTTTTTGGTCATCTTTCTCTCCTTTCCACCACCCTAGGCTATGTCTGTTCTGTGAATGTCAGACTGACGTGAAATGGATGAAAGCCGCACTGGCCTTTGCACACAGGTATCATTAAAACAGCACAGACACTGCCACCAGACCCAACCAACACCACGTGGATATTTCCCCAAAGTGCCTCCCGCAGGCACGGCAGCAGTGCTTAATTTGCCTGTGGACCCAGGGTATCTCTGGCCAGGCTGCTGCAGCTCTCACGCCCTGCAAACCCTGAGCTCTGTGCCCAAGGGGACAAGAGCCCGTGTTCATAGATGGAAAGCAGGGTTTTGCCTCTAAAAGGACCTTCCTTGGCAGACCAACCTGCAGACAGCAAGAAGAACTCAGTCAACACTTTAACACCCTGGGAGCCCTTTCCATTCAGTCGCCAGCAAGGACTTCAGTGGCTTTTCATTTTATGGAGGTCTAATTTTTTTTTTCCTTTGCTGTCAAAGTGTCAATTTTTTCCACAGCGTGGCTGATGACTATTTTTTTTTTTAAACGAAGTACAGTACCAGTGACATTCTGACAGTGTCAGTACAGCCGGAGCACACCCACCTGAGCTTTTCAACGTGGGAAGTTAGGGCTGTTAAGAGCCAGACTGACAGCCTTGGTAAATTCAAGCCCTCTGTACAGCAGACGATGAGAAGCTATTAGATACAGACAAGGCTTTCAGGTCACCCAGTCCATCTCCCATCCCACCTTTTAATTGTCTCTCTCACCCAAGCTATAAATATCTGACTCTTCTCATCTTGTTTCCTCATTATGTCAATTCCAGCAGTCCCTGATCATTTTTATTACTCCTCACTGAAATCCCTCCAATCTGCCAGTAAACTCTCTGGTAATGAGATCCCTGTGCTGAAGGCACTCGTGCAAATACAGGGGCACCAGATCCACTGACAAGGAGTCGTTTCCTGTGCAATTTGGAGGTGTCATCGCCTCCTCACCTGCAGATCCAAAGTTTTCTTGTCTATTTGTGTTGCTATCAGGTATCATCACCTCCTGCTTTGTTCACTCCTCCCCTTCAGAAGGTTTCTGCCGTCTGGCTTTCCCCATTGCCACTAAGCAGTCTTTCAGATTGTTTTCTTGGTGGCTGAGTTCACAGATGCAAAGCTCAAGTTTATCTTCCACTCTAAATTGAATCCTATGCTTTTTTTCTGCTTAGTATTTCTGCTTCAAATTATTTCTTCCTCCTCAACTCTTCTAAATATAACAGTCTCCTGGTTTCACTTTCAGACTTTCTGCTTCCAAGAAAGATCTTAAGTGCAATGAGACCAGGTACCCAGCCAACACCTCCAAACAAGGCTCTTGGAAGTGTCAAAAAGGAAATACTGTAGAGAATGAGGCCACTTCATCCCCATTCACAGCCATGGTAACTGGAATTTGGCATCCTGCTACAGTGAAAACCTTTCCAGGTGCATAAATGTTGCAGAACATTCAAAAACAGGCACTGGAAAACAAACACTATGGCAGAACGCTCAAAGGAGCTCAGGTTGCCAAAGAAGGCTGAGCAGAGGTTGAAGAATGCCTGTAGGGCTACTTGCTGTCTGCTAACAGTAGAACTGCAGTCCTGTTTCTGTAGGCACAAGTAGTTTCTCCCACTGGAAATTAAAGCTAGGCAAATTCAACCTCAAAATAATGCAGTTTCATAGCAAATAATTAAACACTGTGAGGCTGTGACACAGTGCTTTTAAAACGTCAGTGGAAGTACCTCAGAGACATCTTTTGTGTCTGTGAACCCACCTCACCATTTCCTTCCTTACCAGCCTTAAAGGAGAAGCGGGCTTCCCATGTTGCCCTTGATGCTCATGGCACTCCCCACTCTGTGTCTGGACAAGGGCACTAATCACCTCCTCTCTTCAGTGCTTCAAGGTAGTTGCCAGGAAGCTATCAAGAAAGACAAGACTTTTTGCTTTCCTTCTCTTTGCAGACGGGAGATCAGACAGAATGAACGTTATGCTCTAAGGCTGGTTATTGAATGCTGTGAATGAGTAAAGTGAGTTTTTTGGGGTTTGTTTGGTTTTTCATATATTCAGAAGGACTCCAAAAGCAAAGAAACTAGGAATTCAAGGCTGCCTCTGCAGCCCATGGATTGGTTTGTGTGCTGGAGCTATCTTGGCATCTCCCACCTCATCAGGGCCACATCTGTCAGTGACATCCAAGTTTCTCCACTTTAGTTTCCCAAAGCCTGATATGACCCCCTCGGGCCTGAAAATACATAAGGTTGGAGTCTCAGCTTCTATTAAATGAGAGCATGCACAGGAAGGCAAAAGTGGCTTTTCCAAGCTGGAGTCAAACACCATTCCTTAGACAAACTCTTGCTGCTGTTGGGACACAGCAGCGATCCCTGTGAACAACTGTAGGAGTTGTCGTTAGCCAACTGTAACCAGGACAAGTTGGGTTTCTTGCTATTTTTTTAGGGGACTTCTGCTTCTAGACACCCTCCACAAGGACCATAGTGAAAACTCTGCTATAGCCATGACAAAGAGCTTCAAGGTAGCTGCATGGTGCCACATTACAGTGAAACATTTATTGTCACCATGAGCAGTTCAGACTACAAGAGATGTGGTGAGCAGCTGTGTATTGGGAAAGCATTTTCCAGAGGACAGACATCCAGCCAGAGCAAACTTCAGTGCTTCTGTTCTGAATGAGGTTTAAATCACCTCACTCAATATTCTGTGTTGTCTTATGTAGCAGGCAGTTATGTAAATTTATAAATCATACACTAATTAGCACACAATTTCATAAATTTCACAACAGTGAAAAAGGAGGTTACTAACTAACCAGGCTGTGCTCTCTCGCCCTCAGATGGTACAAACTGAAACACTGTTGGAGGTTGTATTTCAGAAAATCTCTGTTGCAACTTTTGGAGTTTAACCCAGGGCTCATGTGTGCTTTCAAGGGATATCTTTTCGATATCTCAGGCTCAGTCTCTTTCAAGCATAGCTAAGCTCTTTCCTCTCCTTCCTTAGCACCAAACCTCCACAGCTCAGTGGATCACTGCAAATTTTGTTTTTCTTGTTTCTCCCTTATTCAGATTCTTGTTATATCCACTGTCACATTCTTCTGTAATCTAATTTCACACCACCATTGCTGCTAGCAATGAAATTCAGTCCATGCCTTGTTTATATCCAGGTTTCACTCTCCTACCCTCTGTGTGGTCCCTCTGTCAAGCTTTTCTATAGGGGAGCAGACAAAGCTAGGTCATTTCCTCCTTTTCTTATTTACCATTCATCCTTTGGACAGTAGGTCCCCAAATGCAGGAACATGATCTGGAAAAGGATAGGGGGCCATATGCTTCAGTTGGGAACCAGTGGTAGAAGATCTTTCTCCCTCATCATTATAATCATTTACCAACTTTTCTCCACCTTCAGAGCTGGCTTCTCTCATCCTCTGGTTCTGTTCTCTCCCTGTTATTCTTCTCCTTTCTTGTCTTTTTCTCCATCCTTTCTTCCTTACTTTTTAACTCCACCTTTCTGTCCCAGTGCATGCTGCTGGCTTCCCACTCCTCTCTTTTTGAGATCTGTCCCCCGGACTTCAAGCTCCAAAAGAAGTCTTGCTCATTTTCACAGCAATATCCATGTCCTAGAGAGAAAGAGAGGGCTTAAAACCATTTCCTCACCTGGTTTAGCAAGCTGATGAAGACTCAGCATACACATGATATGATGGTGTAGAAAGTGGAACACATTATCAACGACAGTTATTACAGCTGAGTCAGACAAAAGACACCAGAAAATCATTCAAATAAACAGAAGTCTGTAAAATTAAATGAAATACCCAGATAATTTATTAGTTTAAGACCTCACATACATTTATAAATATACGTTCAAGATGGTATTCAACAGTGAGACTTCAGAGGCTACAGGTGGAAAGGGTGTGATTGCTGCAGGTCCACCATGTGCAAGGTGCACGAAAGCAATGAGCACACAAACATCTGCAGTGCACATGTATGAGCCACTTGGGAAGAGCAGAAAATGAAGGTGTGGGCAGCAGCCTTGGCAGGAGTCATGTTACTTCACCAAGTCTCAGGCAGAACACAGCCCAGCGTGCAGCTGAAGTGTGTTAACTGGAAACACTCTGGACAAACATTCTATGGCTGGACTACCTCCCCAGCGGCAGCTTCCTAATACAGGAGCTTAAAAGTAAAAGGACACTGTCAAGTGATTGCTTTTGCTAGTTTAATTTTAGCATTTCCTCTACTGTTTTAGCAGATGGAAAACAATTCCCCTCCCAGTCCCAAATACTGATTTTGTCCTTTCCTATTTGACAATCATTGATTTTTTTTTCTAAGGCTATAAATGTTTTAATAACTTCAACTTTGTAGTGCCTCATGGCAAAATATCTTTGCTTGCACTGACTGCTAAACACTATTCCTAATGTACTGCTGATAACTAGAGCAAGAACCGGCATTATAAAAAATGATTTTTCACAGGGTCTGCCAAATTAATAGCTTTTGCTTCTCGGTTCATATCTCACAGACAGTTAAAACATGCAGGTTTTCATCCATCAGATATTTCAACTATCTTAATTCTAGAATTCTTGACTACATAAAGGTATGCCTCTCGTGCAGCTCTGACTGATGGACAGTACCTTGAGTGTAGAACCTGCAACCCTGACAATGTCACTTTAAAAAGAGCTACTACCAAAATATAGATTTGAGTCAAAAGTCGCCGTCAGAATTAGAATTGTTAGGGGACAAAATGGATCATAAGGAATCCTAAAGCAGCTTTATACTGGCATCCACAAAGACCCAAAGAACACAATGTTCCCATGCAGTGTTCTCGACTGGGTACACAAAGGCACCTTTTAAGAGATATACTTCTATATTTTGCTTTTTCAAAAGGTCAGTTAGCACTTATTAGAAAAGGCAATTAAAGTTTCAGTCAAAGTGGAAAAGAGAAGAGAAGCAATTGGACTGAAATCAGAGAACTGTTTCTTTACAAATGCCAAACCTTAACAAAACCAAAACAAACTACACACACAAAAATCCCCAAACCCTAAGACCTATGTGTTTATCATAGCTTTCATGGTTTTCTATGCTTTTCCTGTTGCTCCTTATACATTTTTTCTCTGCCTTCCCCATCCTTTCCCTGTCTTCCTAAAGAAACAGGCTGCTTGCCCAGTAAGAAAATCTATTGCCGCAACTGTTGTACTTGTGTCAGAGCACCTATTATGTCTTTGGGGCTTTAACTACAAACCTGTGCCTTCACAGGTCGAGGAAGAAGAACGACGGGAGCACTCAACAGCAGATGGGTATATTAGAAAGAACTAAAATGTCTCACTGACAGCAGGACAGATCAAGCAGGGTCTTTCTACAGTAGTCATTTTCTGGTCCAGTAATGCTGCTTCCCTCCCGTAAACTCCTCCGAACAGCCTTTAAAATTCTGCTGGGATGCATGGAAAAGATATCACCTAATTTGTGATTAAGACAGAGCCTGAGTGAAACAACTCAGAATTATGGTTCATCTCCTCCTTCATTCTCCTTTTATTTCATTGCTATAAAAGCGGGATGCTGCCAGGGGGGTCCGTGCTCAATGCTCTGCATAGTGCATGCTCTCATCGGAGAGGCACAGTGGACCTCATTGCTGAGCCTTGCTAGCTCCTTGCAGAGCACAGGAGTACCAAGCATTGCACGAGAGCACATTGGAGGCAGGGAGCAGCGATACTCCAAGGATCAGGCCAGCAACCACTGCCATTAAGATCAGCACGGTTGCCTAAAAAGACTGTCAAAAAAGCCGCACTGGCCCACAAAGCAGTGTTTGGGAGCAAATGGTCTAGAACTTGCCCATATTGGCTCAATTCTACCTTTCCCTCAATGCAATTTTACTGTGCAAAATGAGTATTTTAGCCTCATATTTCTAGGAACACATGCCGGTGGCTACTGTTACAATAAAATATGAACACTGCATTGTGGAGAAAATGACCATTAATCCTGTAATCTGCAGTCATTTTTACCAATTCTGCACATTTCTTTAAATAACCAAGTACATGCAGTAGATGGAAGTGCATTTAAATAAACTGAAATAGATATAGCATGAATAATTAAAGCCGGCAGGGAAATGTGCATTGCAAGCTGCTGGTGGAAATAATTACTGATTTGTCTTATTTACAATGGAGCCTGGATACCGGATCAAAATAGTGCAAGTTAGTGAAAATGTCTTAAGACTGTTCTTATCCTACCACTGCTATATATTTCATCTTGAGAAGTACATCACACAGGTTTTGGACCACTACAACATCTGACCGTGTACTGCTATATCAGGGTTGGGTCTCCCAGTACACAAACTATGTCAAATAGCACTGATTTAAAGAGGAGTGTATTTCGAATGGATGCCTAATACATCAACCTGCAACATCATGTGTTCATATTATTAGACACTGAATAGTTGAGCTTATGATATAACCCCTAAAAATGCAGTGTGTTAAATACCAGAGTGCTGAAGGGAAAAGCAGATCATAAAATCATTGACAAAAGTAGTAAAGTGCTTGTACCTTTGTAATATGCCAGGTTTTAAACAGACTTGTTTAATTAGAAAATAATCTACTTTGAACATTGTGGCTCTTGAATGTTAGGCAGTTTTTACAAACTGCTTTAGAGCTAAAAATCGATAATGAAATATACTTCTGATATGAGGCTGGCAAAACTGTGACTTCAATCTATTAGAAAATGTTGTAGATGAAAAAAATTCTATTTTAGAATGATTACTTGGCACATGAAAGATTCAGGAAAAAAAAAAATCTCAACGCTTTCTGATTGGTGTATCCCCAAAATATCCTTGCAGCATGATTACTAAATCCAAAACAAAACTAGATGGTAATTAACTGTGTTTTAGAAGAAGGAAGACAATCTGTTGTTGCTCAAATAATTTAAAAATGGTACTTAAAAACAAATCAGAAATAAAAAGGTACTACAAATTCTATAAAAGGAGCGTAGACCAAAGAGCAGTGTCAAATGAAGAAAATCTCCTCCAGCAGCCGCCTCTCCTCTAACTCTCCTGCTCTGCTTCTGGAACCACGAGGGGACTGGCACCAAGATGTCAACCGGTGATTCACACGACCAGGCGTGTGCATTTTGTTCTTCTCATAGGATTCTCTGTAGTGGTGTCCTGGGGCAGATATTGGACTCATAGCTTGAACCATGTCAAGAAGAGAAGTTTCATACCTACAGAAACACACAAAGAAATTGAAGATCCATTAAGCATCACATCATCATGTAGGAATTGAATCCCGCCTTTCCACCTTCACCATTCAAAGTAGATCTACACTTGTCTGATGGGGTCCATTAGACCAGAATGAGTTCTGTTATCTAAGTTCCTGTGAGGAATACCAACACAGAGGTATTGAAAAAAGAGGTGAGCAAAGCATGGGTTCTTGGGTTATTTTAAGCTATTTCATCAGCTTTTCCATTTGATGTGTGTAATGTCTTAGTCACACTCCGGAGATTGAGGACTGAAGTCAGAGATATGACAGCCAAGTGCACAGTACAGGTACAAGGCGGACCCACACAGGTAATGGTAAAGTGACTTATATGCATGCTGCACTTTTTTGAATAGACCTCTACACTTGATTTAGTTTCCTGGGGATTTGAAAACAGCAGGAGACTTTATTATTATTGCCACAAACTACACGTGCTTCCAGTAAATCTCTATGCACTATATGGAGTCTGTCTGGTGGAAGCACTGAAGGAATATAATCTAAACAAGGCAATACAAAATCAACACTTCAGGCACTATGAGAGAAGGCAAAGGTGATAGACATTACTCAGGCTGTCCTTTAAGTGTGAGTGCAGATGTGGGGGAAGGTTGCAAGCCACTGTTAGCTAGTAACACACACTGAATAATGGCAGTTGCTTTAAACAGGCTTCCTATTAATATTCACACAAGACAAGACCTGATCTAAATACCAGCACAGGATTGATCATTACAATATATTTTCTCCTGTCCAAACCTAAATGTCTTAAAGAATACCGGTTCCACTGCCTCCCTGGGAGCCTGCTCTCTAATATAAGAGATATCACTCAAGAGTTTTACCCAAAAGTCCCTTTCATTCCAACTTGTTAGCACTGACCTGTCTGATGTTGCCAATGCTGAAATAATTCACACACTCAATAACTGACATGCAGAGAACATTATTCATAGCACCCAACCTAAGGTATGAGTGTAACAAGTTGGCCCCCATAAGGTCCCTGCCTTGTAAGAAGAAAGACTTCATCTACAGTGTGAGTAAACATCTCAAGCTGTTTCCTGCTTTGAGTTGCAGAGGAGGAGACTGAGAAGACTGTGAAACTAAATCAGCCAGCTGGAATTCTTAAGCACAAATATTCTCCAGTGTGAACATTCAAAATAGTTTGTTGAAGTGAAAGATTAGCAGAGGTCAATGGAATTCCCAGAGGCAGAGTACTCCTTGTGTTGTCCAGCACTGTCATGCGCAGCAGGAGGTAAAGTGACTCTTTTCCCTGAACTAGCAAAGCCGTGTGAAATATTTCTCATTAGCTCCAGCAGTGAGAGTTACATGCCAACCACCGTCAGAAAACTGAGCATGACAAGCTAACCTAAGATACTGAGACACTTAACTCAGAGAATTAACATGGCACTGATAGGTTAATGCCAACGTTAATGGCAATCGTTAGTTATGCTCTTATTGCTTCAAAAAGTCAACTCTTTCATTTCCTTTAATATTTATTGTTCCTTCCAATTTGATGGTGGTCATCATTCCTAATACAGCCTGACTCAATATAACTGCATCTCAGTGCTCTCTCTTCTATTTAACAGTCTGCATTAGTTTCCTCCAGACATACTAGCTTATATTTCATCCAATCAGAAACTCACTTTGTAAAATTCTTTCATATTTTGCACTTTTACATGACTTTCTATCATCTATCTGTCCAAATCACCCCTTATAGCCAGAAATGAGTGACTCAAAACAAAAAATTGAGCTTTCATTTTGTTTCAAATGGACTGTGCAAACAGCTACTAACCTTGCTCCAACATGATGCCTTACAGTTACTCTAGCCAAGAACTTCAGAAGAACATAGGTAGCCATGCTAAACCACTGCATACATGCCTGCTGTTCATATTAGCATTCAGAAAGTATCCTGTAAAAACTTTAAGATATGTGTAATGGAACAAGCTCTATACTAGTGAAAACCAGCTACACAGCTATATTAGACTTTCCATGCAGAAAACGTTTTGGAATGAGTCTATACAGATATACACAGATGCTTTGAACCTGAAGAAAACCAGTTAACACATACACTGGTTTCATTAGCCACACCTAAAACTTTTTAGATTAATCTAGTCTAGCATACAAATGCTTATCTCCTCTGACTGTAGTGCTATCATAAAATTTCAATTTCTCCGGCAGCCACATTTAATCACAGATTAGGTAGGGAGAAACCAAACCAGCCAGTACATTTATAGTAAACGTGCAGGCCCTAGATTTCAGCAGTACCTTGGAGTTCATTTCTTCTGCAAGTTTATCTAAGTTTTACAGCATTTCTGCTATCAGGAAGGCTAAATGATTTGGCAGATTACAAGAGCAGCAAATAGCGAAGATTATGTAAAAGACCAGGTGTTGTAAATCAGTCTATTTGACACCACAGTTATATATGCAATAAAGTGAATGAACTCTGCTAACAGAGCTCTATCTGATAAAGAGAATGCTCCTTGCAGGTATTTAGTGTTTAATCCAATGATAATGGCTTGCCCTAGTTTGTCTAGGCAACATCAGACAGCATCTGGCTGGAGGCAACCGACTAGACCTAGAATGGTTTGAAGCTTGCAAAGACAATTTTCTCTCTGCTTATTTGTATCCAAACATTTAAAGAGACACAACCCGAACGCTCAACTCCTGAAATGAAACTTTCTCTAAAAATTCCATATGCATTCCTTTCATGATCTGAATAAATGAGTAAGTAAAAACAGATTAAGATCACGCTTTGTAGCATCAGTGAAGTCAAAGCTGCAGCATCAGGCACCCAAAGTCAGAATGTTTCAAACATAAGGACTGCTCTGGAAAACTTGGCTTGTGAATACTGAGTGTTTTTTTTTTATGGAAATTAACAGCCAATAGTGTCCCTGTGCTGTTCATGCTTCCCAAATGGGAAAAAATCCCATATGTTTTGCAGAAGTACTAGCATCAGACATTAAGCTAGATACAGAAATTCCTCATGTATGGACGCTCAACCGAACAACCAAATGTCCTATTTAGTGCTAGATGCTTATGTACATTTTATTTTATGGGTTTTGCCCTTTCAGCAGCATGGAAATGAGACAGGCAACTGTCCCTTCAAAAACAGTGATAATCCAGCCTGTCTTTACCCTTTTGCTACATTTCTTAGTTTACTGGAGAGTCAGCAAGTACATCGTAACCAAGTGGAAAACATCTTCTCTAAGTCTGGCTTTGGCATTTCCCCCATGTACATTTTTTCATGTAACTGTCATGAACTTGAAAATTTGTATGTTTCATCATGGGATAATAAAGTTTGTGCAAGTCTATAAGCTTGGGCTAGGAGTTATATAGCTGCTAGGCTTTGGAGAAAATAGGCCTAAGCATCTTCATAAATTCCATCAGGAGAGGGAACATGAACAGTGGATGTACAAAGCGTAATGAAGGCAGGACCACACAAAAAGGGTAGCAACAGATGCAAAGAGAACAGACCAAGGTAAGTAGTGAAGCTCTTCTCGCAGTGAAGAAAATTGACCTTTCTTTTTAACGTACAAAATAGAACCCCAAATAAAGCTCCATACAGAAAAGCACGGAGATTCCCAATCTGTCTGAGGAACAAGGATCAACCCATTGTAGCTGTCTCAGTGCAGAGCTGTGTACTGACTGGTCAGGCATTGCTCAGCACGATTACAGTACTCTCCTAATCTCCTGTGTACAATTAATACAGATTTCTGGAAATTTGTCTCCTCAGCTCCTAAAGTGCTTGAGGAAATTATACTGCAAACTTTCAGCATTAGCTTCTAATTAAGTCAGCATCTAGTAAAGTTTGCAAACGCTCAATATATAAGAGTTTTGTAGTCCATCACTAAGGTAACAAGAAACACCAGACAGTACTGTGATTCAGAGCAGCTCTCTGAATGTCCCGGTTCTAAAGAAGAAAATAGTATAAAAATAAACACACTCCACTGCATTTCTGTTTCACTGCCTGTGCAGCAGGGAGACAGCGCTCTGAGCATCCACAAGTGCACCGTCCTTTGTGCTGTGCTTCAGTCCTGAATGGGAAGGAAAGCACTCACATCTTATGACAGACGCAAATGCGGCTGTTGCTCTGGGAACCATAAGACCACTTATTCCTAGGATGGTTGCTGAGAAATCATATGAAACCATTTAGCATTCTATTAAAAAAACAAACAAACAAACAAAAAACATGGGTAGACCAGAGGCAGCGGTCCTGCAATGTATGGTACCTACAAAATGGTCAGGTTATGCAAAACGATGCACAGAACTCAGTTGATGATCAGAATATTAGAGAAAATGCTGTTTTTGAAGGGAACATCAGCTCATATTGGTATCAATCACCTGAACAGAGATGTTTGTTCATTTGTTTAGACTTTTGGGATATTCACTGAATTTTTTATATTTGTCTATTTCCCATTGCTGGTAAAATATATTTCTTACATGCTGTTCAATTTTTAAACCACACTATTGTATTTCCACATCGTGCAGTCCTATTTAACTAATAATATCATTCACTCCTTCCTATAAAAACAGCACAACACCAAACAAGCTTGATATTTGAAGGAGCAGGAATTTCCCCATGAGGCAAAATAACTAAACTTATTAGAGTCATAAATACTCCGGCAGTGAGATATATGTATATTTCTTTAAACAAGCACTGTCAGATATTATTTGATCACTATGTTCAGAGATATCTTTTCATTTACAGTCTCTGAAAATTTATTCTTCAACCATAAATGTGTACAAAACACAGAATGTCTCTTCTGCAAGGTGATGGCATTTCAACAAAGCATACTGGCAATACGGTTTTGGAGATTAGTAGCTATATAGGCTTACTTTATTTAACTGTATATACCAGAGGAAATAAAAAGGTTTATTTTTATACTACTGCTTATATTTTCAACATAAAGTTCAAAGTGATTTACTAATGTTACATGAATTGCCTTTGAATTACGGTACAGTATTGTGCCCAAGTACAAAGCCCAACACTATTTTGTATTCATAAAACATCATCTGCCTCCAAGCATTTTACAAATGCTAAATACAGCTAAAAACGCATTCAAGGGGTAGGGAAAAGACCCATTTTACAGAAAAGGAAACCAGGCTTATTGCTATTATAAAGCAAATGTCAAATCTCTACTTGATTGGAACAAACAGGGCAAATAAAAGCAGCTTCCACAGCAGACAATACACATGCAGATAGGGAAATGGCCTCAGTGGTCAAACGACCCCAAAACCTGAAGACAACACACTAGCAACACAGTGTGAGGTCGTATGGAAAATACTAGCTGTAATGATTCCTTACCCATCCAGAAGCTAAGCTCTATAGAAAAAAGGCTGAGCTCTATCTAAACTTAAGTCCTAGCTCTTTCTGCCATCTTTATTCTTGTGTCCACAATTTTCACACTAGGGATGATGGACATTACATTCCTGGCTGTCATTTCAACAATGTGTTGCTCACAATTCTGTCCAATTTATTTTTCATACTCCAGTTTCTGCAATATCCCATGACAGCAAGCACAAGATGTTCACTGCTATGGAAAGACACCCTCTTGCGTGTCCTCTAGTTTCACTGAATGCTTTTTAAGGATTGACTGCAGTTATGTGATAGCATCTGATGAACAACAGTTCTACTTTAAATTTATCCCTCACCTTTACTATTTTGCAAACTCTGTTAGTGTTCTCATTCAGTCTTTTTCAATGTCAACAACTTTTCAGTCCCTCTTGGTGCAGTAGTTGCTCCATCCCCTTGATCACTTTAGTTGTCCCATGCATCTTTTCTAGCATCCACAATCTCTTTTTTGAGAAGTAGAGACCAAGAGTGCAAGCACACCAAGGCCTGTGTATGTACAAGCATTTGTGAAGCTCTGTGGAGCCTCTGACTTCACAAATGGCAAAAAAACGGCTCTTGAGTTCAGCATCAAATAGGCACACTGTTGACCACTCTTCTCTATGCAAATTACCTTTCTACCAATCAGTTTTGATGTGTTTTTGGAGTTTCTTGCCATATGCATGACATTTGACTACTTGAAAGAACTCTGCAGACATTAGGTTATCCATCTACAAACATTAGGTTATCCAGAATATTTCACTGTTCACTTCTTGTTCCAATTTACCAATGAATAACCATTCTGACACTGAAACACTCTGCTACCAACTCTTCTGCATCATGAAAAATAAATATTGTCCCTTTGCTTGTTATCAGAAAATCAGCAGTAAATACGAAAAAGGACTTTGCCCTAATCCTGCATAAACCTGGGTGCTTTGGTGCCGAGTCCTGGCAATGGCCTTTTGAGAATCCAAATATATTATGTTCAGTGGATCCTCTTTGTGTCACTAGATTTCCTGTTTCACTATGCAGAGGTCTTACCTGATGCTTCCTTCTTCCTTCTCTCCCTCCCTGCTATACAGAGTATAATCCAGGTTTTAGCCATCGTGCTATTTGGCCCAGCAAGCCTGAGATGAACATATCAATGAACAACAGAAACTAGTTGGATAGGAAATGAAAGCTGAAAAGAGAAACTGATCTTGCAGTCATTCCCTGAAAGCCAAGATAGAGGACCTTTGCCTTTCACGTGACCTGATCTTCAGTGACCAAATAACACCCTGGGGGATAATCCCTTGTATTGACTTCTCAAGATGCTGAAACCTCCTCGAAATGAACACAGTGAAGTGCAATCTTCGAGCCTAAAACTCAAGAGGATGAAAAAGATTAAACAAGGAGTCAGAGACAAAGGGACTGTGCCAGTTAGCCTGAGATTCTCATTTCACGTTCATGTGGGTTGGGATTCAGAACTGACACTTCACCATGGGAGACAGGAGGAGGCAAATTAAGCAGTGCTGTACGTATTTAAAACAACTCCAGGTTGGGACAACTCCAGGTTGCCTGCAATGGGTCTGTATTTTCCAAAAGTATCTCAAAGTTTCTCAATTCTTAAAGAAAAAGATCAGACTGAAGAATAGTTCAAAGCAATTAAAAAAAGATCTAAGTCTTTTATTTAAAATACATCACACAATGTAAAACAGAATATATTTACAATGTCCTCAGCAAAAGCCTCCCGGAGTGCTGTAAAACCTACACCCACATAATAGAGAGCTTATGGTATCAGAGACTTTAAAGAATTCTCTGAGGCAGTTTTCACAGAATTATAACCTAGAGAAGGAAAAGACTTATTAGATCATCCAGCCATCTCCCCACTGACGGAGAACAATTCCCTACAGTGTGCTTCCTAACACTTTTTGCTAACAATCAGCCCCTTGCTATTCTCCTTGGGAGGCCATTCCACAGTCAAATATATCTCATGCTATCATTACCATTATTACTTATTTATAGACTACAGCATAACCTAAAGGGCCTTGGTAAGGATTAGGGGGTCCGACTCCACAACCACTTGTAAGAGTAAGCATTCAAAAGAGCAGATAGTTGCACTGGAGTTTGGTAGGAGGAAGAACTACGCAATGCAAACAGGAACGCACTACATGAACACGTTTCTGATACTCAGCTACAGATACCCAAAGAGGTTTTTTCTTCCTCCCAGTTTCATACTACAAGCCATCTCCACTTTTGGTGCAAACACTCCTTAAGTATTTGAATAACATTACATTCCTTCCTTCTGCTCCAGTCTCAGACAACATTTATCTGAGCCATACGTATTTTAATCTTCTCTCATAAATCAATACCTCTTGCACAGCAACAGATCCTGCCACTTTCCTCCTATCTTTGTCAGTGTATTTCTAGCAAGCCATCACCCAGAGACCAGAACCACGTTCCCTTGGTGTGGTTACACAGAAGCCAAAAGGAGACCTGCTCTCTCCAACAAACAGTCAGCCAACGGCCTTTTTGCAGCCATTTCATGGCTCTTGTGCCCCTCCTAATTAGTGTGACACACTGCAGTGTAACGTTGCTGTATGCTATAAGACCTGCAAATCAGTAAAAGGAACGCCTCGTTTTGTGGGGTTACTATTATCCCTACATCTTCAGGCAAATGGCATCAGAGATGACAGCCTTTGCATGGGAGAACAGGGAGAAAAGCAGCATCATTTGGTAATGACATACATCCTCACTAACCAAAATGATCTATGCTCAACAGCACTATGGAACAGTAATAAAGAGCTAAAGAGGACCTAGTCTTTAAAGAGGCTGAATACTGCTGGCTTAACCATGTCTTTCACACACCAAGCAGAGACGGTGTGCTACAGGATACTGAGATGCACATCAGCATCTCAAACTTTTGTCCTAAGTCAGAGCTGATAAGAGATTTTTCTTTTGCAGTTTTCACCCTGGCTTCACCTATGATAACATCCAACCGGCTGTTATTACTGAAATAAGAGTTACTGCTGCTCTCATCTCTCATTACTAAACAGGTCATTTTCACTTACCACTAGTCAGAGACTAACACCTGCTTTCCTCACCTTTCCACAGTCTGCCTCAGTGCTCCCAACCTCAGTTCCCCTACCTTTTTACTCCTGGTAACTCAGCCTTTTATGTTATTTTTTCACTGGACTTTCACTCAGGCTTTGCTGCCATGTTACCAACCTGTCAAACTGAAAGGACTGCTTTATTGTTTTTGTCTCTGTGTGCTTTTAGTACTTAAAAAACAACAAAAAACACAGATCGTTTCTTTTAAGGCATAGCTGCAGGCAGCTGAATTGGCATAACTGAGGTTGTAATAATTCTGGAACAGGGAGAGTGAACAAAGACTTGAGTGCTGGGAAGTAAAGAAACCTTTTAAATCATATCTGCTAGTGACAGAAGAATAATTTAGAACAAAGTTTTAGTATAAAAGAAAGAAATTACAGAACCATGGAACTACCATGGAGTTTAACAACCACCTCTGCAATCACTCTGTTTGTATTGTCCTTCTCTCCCCTCCCACACACCCATTTCTGTCTCATCAAGTCTGAAAGCTCTTCAGATCAGAAAATGAACCTCAGTCTATGTACAGCACTGGAGGCCCTGATTCTGCCGTGATATTACATAATAACTTTGCACTTCAGAGCATGCTTGGCTTTTATTCCCTTTAAGCACTCTGTCATCACAGCATATCTCCAGCAAGATCTTCACCCTTTATTGTTATGGGCCAAAACTAAGCTGTCATCATATTTTCTGCCATACCTCATCCCCCTACTTCCCCTGCCTTAACAGCCTTTTTTCTCTTTTTTTTTTTTTTTTTGCTCTTACAAGTTTGGCCCCAAGCATTTTTCCCCTCAAAGCAAGCTCTAATTCAATGAATCATCTTTAAAATTGTGCTTTTTCTTTTATAATGTGCTAAAGCCCCTGACAAAGGGTTTGCATATGTATGGTACAATGAAATTCTGCACCTCTACTCTACCATTCCAGGTCTTGCTCCTTGGTTTTGATTTCTTTTTCATGTTTCATCTCTTTTTCCTACTGTGCTTTCAGCAAAGTGAGGACAGAATAGCATGGAAAATGCCCCCATACGGAGGCTAGAACTTTGCAGGTACTTTGTAGGTACTAAATAACTTAACAAAAAAATAATTTTAAGGGGCATGGCGCAGGGGGAAAGAATGAAAAAAAAAAAAAATCTGCTTACAAAGTCCATAATCATTTACATGGATTGGCTATCTGCCTTTCTTCACAAGCTCAGTCCAAATTCCCAGCTTGCCAGATAATAAATCAACTTTTTGCTTCAATTGTACAGTCACTGGAAGATCTGCAGAGTTTTAGGTCAAGCATTTATAACCATTTTATGATTCCAAAGTTTCTTACTTTGTCATTTAGTTACTGAACTGTGAGTTTTCATTGACTTTCTAAGCATCGTGGCAAGAACTGCTACTAGCTGTGCAAGATTTAAAACCTCATTGAGCAGAGGAGCAAAATCAGGGCTGTGCTAGTTTTAAGTATATATTGGGGTGGAATCGTGACCCTATGGAAACCAATGGAAGTTTTGCCACTTGCTCACTGGGTCCGGGCTACTTCCCTGTCTGCTGCAATTTGTTGTGTAAGGATGAATAGGTACTGCAAAACCTCTATCTGACACCTTGGAAATGAGATGCCTCAGTGAATGCTTGGAAATTATTTATTTTACCTTTTTCTTTTCTTTTTTCCTTCTATCTTGGTGAAATATTTTATACACAGTCAATTGCTGTACCTAAACACCAACTCTTCCTGTAGATCTGTATTATACTTCGCCTCCTGCTTGTCAGCTTAATTTCTTCTGCTGTGGCATGGAGCGTTTAATAGCAAAATCCAGCACTCAGATTCTTTTGTTTCTTAATTATCTCTGCCCTGTCAGCTGTATCAGTGAAAACAAGTTACCATTAGACAATTCAGATACCAGTAAACACCAAGTTGTGATAATATAGAGTCCTGTATTGCTGTCATTACAGAAAAAAACTGTTTCAGGGAGGTCTGAAAAAATTAAATAAGCCAGGCACTTCTAAATGACTGAAAATCTACAGATATCTTAATTATTCTTCAATATCTTAATTATTCTGAAGAATCATGATCTTGTATAATGGCCATTTTAAATGAGAGGTTTGATGCTCTGCACAGTTGCCACTGCCTTCTAATTGTGAATTAAAGCATAACTTAGCGTGGCTTTATGCCAGCATGACTAGAAAAATTTACAGACACTAACTCTGGTTGAAATAGGGGGGAAAAAAAGCAGTTAGATTTCTTTAAGTAATAGGAAATCACTCACCAAGTTGTACTTTAAAACAAAACACTAGAGCTTTAAGTTGACAAACTGACTTGAATTAAACCACACAAAAAAGTGCTTGCACTGTAAATCTTACAGGGCAAAAGTGATGGTAGGTTATCATTCTGTTTATTAGCATGCACTTTGCACAGTTCAGGGCAAGTATGGATACGCATTCATTCCATTTTATGCCGCACATTACTGAAAACACATTTCCCATAAATAATTCATAAATGCATTGTCTGAAATTTCAGATTCCAAAAATATAACGTGGTTTTCAACTTTATGGTTGCTTGGTGTTCAAAACAGAAATAGATAATTGGATGGATGGACTTGGCAACCCTGATAAGAACCCATCAGTCCAAATTGCACTCCAGAGGTAAATGCAAACATCTTCCGGCTCCTGATCCATGGGTGCCTGTGTTAGCAGTCCCTTGATGGGGAACAGGGAGAAAAAAAAGAAAGGACAGAAGTAACCAAGTAGTGAGCAGAAAGTGAACGGTCAGAAACTTGACTTTAAAAAGCACGTTTTTCAGAAAATAGTGTCCTGGTCTTTTCTGGTCATGAGCTGGATGCAGGAGAGCCAGGAGGAAAAGGTCACTTCACCAGATAGTGTGATGAGGAGCTAATGGGCTGAAGCTGCCAAGAAATCCAGAGGAATTTAAATTTGAAGTAAAGTAATCGTCAAAATACAGAGAATGGACATATTTTTGCCTTGCAAAAAGCATGTCTTCTGGACAGACTACACCACAAACCTGAGCTCTGCTTGTTGTTCTGAGCTCTTAACTGATAAAACCTCATTAATTGTAACGGCATAGCGACTGGCATGATCTTTTACAACAGTTGCGTTAGGATAAGAGAAATTAATAGAATCCTGCAGTTCATCTAAAGTCTAACCTCTGCTGGGATCAGAGTGACCACAACTCCTTCTGAAGAAACTTCAGTATACTTCATAGGGTACAGCCGTTAAGTTTTACACATCCTATGATTTTGTATTTTGCTGACATTATGTTTGTAGTTTCAAACTCAGTAGCTTCTTTTTCCTTCATCAAGTACTTAAATGCCTCACATCAGACAGCAACTACTTCCCAGCCAGATCTGCATTAATGGCACTGCTCTGCTCACCTTCCAGAGAGAGGCACACACAGTTTTGGGTCCCTTATCGAGTGAAGCTCTTGGTGTCTACTCCAAACAGAACCACCTACATGCTCCTTACGCATCAGCTCTTTCTTAGGTCACATTCATTCCATTTTTCCTGTGAGCAAACACTGCAACTGAGCTTGAATTCTTAGCATACTAATGTATTGATTGCTTGGGTGCAGACCATACATGATGAGACAACACTCCCATAAAAATTGTATTCCAGTACCCAACTGCTGTAAAACCTGCTGCTTTACACTGTTAAACCTCCTGCCCTGTGTTGGAAGGGCTGGAACTATCTGATGCTCCATTCATTTCCAGGTGCGCTGCTCAACTCTCAGGGGTAATCTCTAAATCAGCTGAGATTTCATACATCAAAGATGAGGATACATAATTCAAGAGAAGCCACTGAGATAAAACAGCTGTAAAAAAAACACAGTGTGTTGGTGATGCCTGGTTTAGCATGTCAAAGAGGGGTGACCGCTGGCATGGAGTTGCACACAGCTGGCACAAGTGCATGCTGCGTGGCAAAGCGGGTGGCATCTTTGCAAGCTTGATAGGGACACAGGCGCTCAATAGGCTTGACACTGTGCAAGTGCCAAGTTAGAAGGCACCCTACAGAAAAAGCCAGCAGTAAAGCACAGAGTATGAGGCACTCAGGCCTGGTGTCCCTTGGCCGTAGTCATCACAAGCTAACAACCTCTTTCAAAAAACTTTACACAGGTGGTAGGCATCCCACTGAGATAAATTACCTACTTTTGGTTGCTGAACAGATGGGCAGGGAAGTGAAATTTTAGTTTGTTCATTCCCAGCAGTAAGTAGCAAAGATGATCTCAGGCTCTGCAGGATTACTTTTCGATAACCATACACCTGTGGATAGTCCACGCTTCTGTCAGAAACTACATAACATCATTGATACAACACAAAATAAGGCAGGGCGCTTAGTGGCTCACAGGACTAATACTAAGTTTCTATATCATTCTGAATAAATGCAAGGCTGAGAAGGGCAAGAAAGTATTCAGAGAGGGACCTCAGCTGGCAGGAGAAGGAGTCCAACAAGCATCTCATAACATTCAGCCATGGGAAATGCAAAGTCCTGCACGTGGGGAGGAATAACCCCTGGCACTGGTACATGTCAGGGCTGACTGGCTGAGAGGCAGTTTTGCAGAGAAGGAACTGGACAGAAACCTGAATAGAATCATAGAATCTTCAAGGTTGGAAAGACCACTAAGTTCTTCTAGCCCAACCATCAGCCCATCCCCACCATGCCATTATGCCACATCCCTCATTGCCACATCTCCATGGCTCTCGGACACCTCCAGGGACAGTAACTCCACAGCTCCCTGGCCAGCCTGTGCCAATGCCTCACCACTCTTTCTGAGAAGACATTTTTCCTAATATCCAATCAGAATTTACCCTGGCACAACTTGGGAGAAGAGGCCGACCTCCACCACATCACAACTTCCTTTCAGGGAGTTGTAAAGAGCAAAGTTTAATATTCAGAAAAAGGCAATTGAGGGATTGGAGTATGTGACATGCAAAGAATGCCTGAGAGAGCTCCAACTGCTCAGCCTGGAGCAAAGGCAACTCAGGGTGATCTTACCATACATACAACTACTTGATTAGCAGGGAAAGAAAGTAGAGCCAGCTTCTTCTCAGTGAAAGGATGAGAGGTAATGGGTGCAAACTGAAACACAAGCTGACCCTGCTCTGAGCAAGCAGCTGGATTAGATGATCCCTGGAGCCATTCTATGACTTTATAGTGGTCTGTTTTTCTCTTCATAAACATATTAAACCTCATGACAGTGTATGAGAGAATTCCAAGGATGGACTACTGAGGATTGGACTCTGATTTGCCCATACAGTACAGGCACCGTGCAACCGAGGAAGCTTGAACTGCTAGTGCCTGCAACTGCAAAGCCCCATAAACTAACCCATGCATTAACCAAGGGCTTCTGCACAGAAAGATTTGCAGTTCAGTAAAATCAAACTGTCTGCATGAGAAACATGATGATGTATTTAAATATGGGGTTTTGTTCCCTTCCCCACATACTTTACCGAATCACTTGAATCTATTCATGTACAAATGCATCATAGTGTAAGTACACAACCCCGTATAAAAATGTATATAATATAAATATGTAAATATTTAGGAATATCCATATCCACACATTAAGAAACTTAGTAAAAACATGGTTTGTATCCGCACTGTAAGCTTGCAAATATTTTTCTGGCAGAAATCTCCAGCTAACTTTACAGCAAGATCTCTCAAAGGAAACAGAACTCTTGCTTTAAAAAATAAAACTAGGAAGAAATAAAAAGGAGAACGCTACAAAATGAATGTGACCCAGGGACTTACCCTTCTATGCAACAACACGAGTAGAGAGCACAGAGACAGTGAAGTCCGCAGGGCGTGAAATTAAAATTTTCACACAGATACAATGAAGTAATGACACAACGTTACAACCTTGGCACAAAATTCTTCTGGTTTGAGTGAAGTCATGCGATGTTACGGTTTGTGCCCGGGTAGGAATGGTCTGCTGCTAAAAAGTTTGTAACAAAACAGGAGTGAAAGCAAGAGAACTGTGTGGGCAATTGCAACAGGGCTACACATTGTGGTGATCCTGATGCTCCTTATGTCGCTCATCACAGCCGCATCGAGCTGCCACTGCAGGCTCAGGTAAAGAAAGCACACTTCTCTCCCACACCTAGAAATCTAGGAGCTGAGATGCCACTGGGAGATAGGAAAAAGACTGAAAGGGATTTGAGCTTGGCAAGGAAGGGAGAGGGAGAGGACATCTCTCTCACTACATCAGTTTGCTGCCTCTGAATGAGGCGGATGTGCAGGCTCCAAATTCCAAGCATATGGATAGGAGCAGGGATGCACAGAGCAATTAGCAGAGTCAAGCTGGGATGAGCAGCAGCTGGAGCACTGCTAAAGTCCTTCTAGGAATTGTTTCATCTCATGGAATGAAAAAGGGAAAGCAGCACTGGAACAATACTGGCTATTTGGAAAGGACAAGGTCATGGGAACAAAAATGGGGCCTCTGTACAGCTCCCTGGCAGATCCACGTACAATGGAACGGTCACAACAAAAGAACTTCATACATCAGACTGGAGACTTGCAAAGAAAGCCATATACCTACACATTGCAACACAGAATTATCAGATAATCTGCATGGAGCAGGAAGCATTTCATTTCCAAGAGTATGAAAAAGCCTGCAAACTCATAAATCGTAAATCTGCTTGTACATTACGATGCTTCACAGATACCTGGTAGACTGACAGATGTGCGTGCATTCAACAAAATGTATTTATAGGTCTGGACTGTGGGGAGAAAAAAAAATCTGCATTCAGCTCTGCAGCTCATCTCCAAGCACGATCTCATGGTCAGAGGCACACGCACAAGTACTGCTGGTAATGAGGGGTGTGTGCCACTCACGCTTCTGGAAACGGAGCAGGAAAAGTCCACATAATGATGCAGAGGTCATTCCTGACATGGCATGTTTCTCACCCTGTTGATCCAGGACAGGACACACAGAGAAACATACACCAAAATGCGGCTTAATAAAATCTTTAAGTCTCCAGCTTATTAATTTATTTTTTTTTTAGATTTCTCATTTCATTCCAGTGATTTCATTAGGTTAGACTTCTCCATCTTTATTAAAAAATAATCAGAACTGAAATGTTTCAATAAACTCAATTTCTGTTTTAAGTAGTAAAAGATGATTCAATGCAGATGAAGCAAAAATGAAAGTTAAAAGTACAATGGCATTAGAGGCTCTGGGAATCTCAAAAGATTTTAAATACATAAATTATATATTAGTACTCTAAAATGTCTTTTTTGTTATTGTTATTATTATTATTTTTTTTAACAGAAAAAGAACTTTGAAATCAAATTTCTCATTCAGCTTTCCAGTTGTACATATCAAAACAAAAGCCTCTAAAGGTTATGTTATGAAGAAGGAGAGAAACAATACTTAAGGCACTGCTACTAAACAGAGATAACTTCGTACAGGACTATTTATGGTCAGTGAATGCTTAATTTTCCACTGTGTTTTCAAATTATTTCTCCCCAACACAATCAGACTGCAAGAAATAATTTTGCTTTTTTTCTCGCAGAGGGTCATAAATGAATACAACCTCATAAGCAATACAAAACAGATCAAAATTATTATACGTGACCCTAAATTATTTAGGAGCTAGAAGCAAGTTTTATAAGAAATTTATATGCTAAACCTAATCAGTATCTATAATGAAATCTGAAGTGAAGTGAAAAAAAACAAAAACAAAAACAAAAAAAAACAAACAAACAAACAAAAAAACCCAAATCCTGTAAGATTATCTAAAAGTTGAGGAGATAACTTCATTGCTACAGTGATGGCATGCTAAAAACCAGAATTACCAATATTCAATAGCATGTGTTTTTGAAAACAAAACGTTTACTAGGAAGGGAATCAAAGTCACACCTTGCAGAAAATGGAGCTGTCAGCCGCAGCAAAAACCTGTAAATTGACTTTAACAATCTTCTTGGTACAGCATGGGGGTGAGCAGGCAGTGGGAGGTGATCTTTGTGGGTCCCTTCCAACTCAGGATTCTGTATGACTCTATGATTCTAAGATTCCATGAAAAGCATAAATACACAAAAATAGGAAATAAACTTACACAGGACCGCCTAAGAGTGACAACGCCTCAGCAGAAAAGGCTCTTCACCATGAAGTTCATGATGCCGAAGAGGACGTGGTGGGCGGTTTATCACAAGTGAAGGTGTCATATAAATACATTACAGAACAAATCAACAGAATGAACAATAATAATAAGCAGCTGGGATCAGCTGGTATTCACTCAAACTTCTGAGGGAGCCTAGGGATGAAATAGCTGAACCATTAACTGTAAGGTGTTAACTATGACATAACTGCCTAAAACTGCCTCACTTGTGAGGCAGTGAGAATTGGCAAATGTAAGGTTTATTTTTAAAATGATCCACAGTGATACACAAATCTAAAAATGAAGAATGTTGGTGTTTAGAACAAGCAGATTGATAGGAACTATAGTAAAGAAACTTCCTCAGTATAAACTTGATCTATTGATGAAAAGTATATTTAATCGTAATACATTGGAAATATCTGCTAGATTTGTAGAATTATTATGCAACCTGAGTGGAAAAACAGAGTTTATAAAGTTTATCTGCAGTACATTTTCAGCAAATCTAACACCAAAGACTCAAAAGTTGTCGTAAGCTAAGAGGAAAACGGGTAGATAATTGTTTCAAAGATGATAAATAAACAGATAACACTAAAATTGGTCCTCTGGAAAGTGGACAGGGAGGTCACCCAGGGAGCAACACAGAAATCTGTTAGGGCCTGACCTCTTTAATGCATTCATAAGTGGGCTAGAGAAAGGACAACTAATGAGATGACAATACTACACTCTTCATGGTACAAAAAACAAGAGCTGGAGGTCTTCACTGAGGCAGAGAATTAGAATATGATGAAGAAAAAGAAAAAAACGGTACATTAAAGCCAGTCCTGGAAATGGGGCACATCTAACGGTATAAAGTGTTGGTTAATGTCCTTAAGCAACAGAGATGCAAGAATTTTTATTGAGTAAGTTATCACAAGCTCATGTGCCACTGAGGAGGATGCGGTACACCTGCACTCCCTCTCCTAGAGCTCTCAGAACCTAAGCCCTTTGATTTATAACACATGTATTAAAATTGTATTAATAACCAAGGCACAGACCATGCAGCACATAGGTTAACCCTGCATTTGCCTCCAATACATAATCAACACATAAATGACAAACAACTTATTTTTAGTTCCACATATTCAGCTACAAGAGGAATAAGATGTCAGTGCACGTTACTCCAGGCTTATTTTACAGTCCGCAGGAAGACAGGCATCACCAAAAGGTGATTTAACTGATCCTAAAATAAGTCATCGGCCATAAAATGAGCTGGGGGTAACTAGCTCAGTCGTCTCGAGATAAGCAAGATGAATTCTACCCTAACTATACTAGCATCACAGTTAATCATCGTTATTATGTGGACCAACCAAGCACAGAGATTCACTGTGCCAGGATCCTGCTCCGAGGAGTTTACAGCCTGAATATTCCAGGCAGGCAACGGAAGGAGAGAAAGGGGGTAAGCGCAGAAGCAATGTGGTGGAAGTATGACAGAGCCACTTCGTGAGAGAATGACTATTTTGAATATATTATTATTCAGTTCCTTTAAAAAAAAAAAAAGGAATAAATATATTAAAAAAAAAACCAAAAAAACAGAGTTCTCTTCTGAAGGAGAAGTGAATACAGTGCTAGGAAGGGAATCATGCAGAACAGTTTCTTACAGAGCCATAAGAGAGTAACCAAGATTGGTCTTAATTTGTCAAGCTCTGCAGAAACTGCCATGACAGCAGTTCCTTGGAAATGTTTAAAATCTACTCCACAGAGCACTCAGAGTTCCAGTGGAAGAAAAAAGGCAACAGTCAAAAGACTATGTATTTATTTATTTTTTTTTTTACAAACGGGCAAAGCAAGACACAGAATGAAACTGTATTTTCAGACTAACTTTTCATTGTTGTGATTACAAGTACAAATGAGAATCACATCCAACAAACCAACCTTCGTGTAAGATTTAACATGGCAAATGAGAACTGGCAAAAGCAATGGGGGAAAAGAAGTGCAAAAAGTAATTAAGGTAACAATGAAAATGATGGTAAGGAACAGACCTAAGAGATTCAGTTAGCTTCATAATATGATTTGTAGTCTATTTTGCTTTGCTTATTATTACTTTCAAACTACAATCAACTTACTGTCATACCACTGAATGATGGAAACTTTGCCAACTACTTCAAAACTGACACACTTGCTGTTGCGCTGAACATTCCCAGAAGACATTTCCCCCACTTTTAATACAAAATCCTGTCAGATCTGCATAGCTGAATAAAAAAATGTGTAAAGAATACGTAGCTGTAATAGACCTCCCCCAACTACTCAACTTTGGAATAAAAGACGATCAAAAGAGACTGAAAGATTCAGTGCTAGATTAATGCAAATATCTACCTGTTTGCAAGTGTACTTTTTGATTAAACTGGCATACATCAAGTACAATTAGAAAGGTTATTTATAACTAAGAAATACATAATTCTGCATTTTAATGAGGGTGACAATTACAGCCAACAGTTGCTAATTAACATTAATCCCTTTGCACTGCAAGTCTAAACTTCCCAATACGATTTTCATTGTCAGCAACGGACACAGAAAACAGCGATTGAAAAGCAGCTATTAAGGAGGTTACTTTGACACAAATAGGTGCTCCTGTTACACATAGTAAAGAAAAAGAATCTCATGGCGTGTTAAATTTGATAACCTCAAATGTAAATACAGAATGTCATTTCAAAATTTACTTCATGTCTACCGCATGAAATATAATCAAGGTTTATCATTTTCAAGGCTGAACCCAATTCCAAGTTTCCCAAGAGCCAAGCTTCACAGGTAAAATGTGATTTCAACACAAGTTTGAAATCTTCCATTGTTAAATTTGGTTTTGATCCCATTCCTGGGTTCCCATCTGCATTTCACATCTGAAAGTCCAAAGATTTCAGTGGTCGTGAGAGAAGAATCTTGTTTGTATCAGTATCTGAAGTAAAATTCCATAGCAAAGACTGAAGATAGGAATGATTGCCACAAACTGACTTGCTAGTGTAGAATAATCTTATTGCTTTTTTGTTGTTGTTGTTCTGCAATGTATCAAGAAAATATTGATTTTAAAAATAAAGCCTGAAATTTTAATCAGAATCTTCCCAAATTGCTCTGTACTTCTATTCTAAGTGTATTTCTATTCATCGATTAAACATTTCTCTGTAAGTATATGCCATGTCTACAAGGACAACTGTTGGCTATCTTATGCGATTCTCCTACTGATAGTCACGCCCCTCTAAAAGAGATGATTTTGCATGCACGTAGTTTCCAAAGAGAAATTACATCCATTTTAGTCTTTCAGCCAAGGTCTTTTCAGAAAGAAGAACACTATATATCAGTCTCTTTTCACACTGATCTTTAGCAGGAAGAGAGAAATGGTCCGACACCAGAAATGCACAAGATCGTAACACAGCCAGTAAATAAAGCCTCTGGAAGAGTGCTGAGGTGCTCACCAGCTGGGTCAGGCAATTGGAGTGGGATCAATGTTAGATGTAAGTAAATGAGAAGGCAGAAAAGGAGAATTGTGAGCGCTAAGCAAAGAAACCTATAATGCACTTCTTACAAAGCGCTGTAAATTTCACATTTATTTTGTAAGTATGAGATAGATGGGTTATTTCTACATACAAAGGTGCCCAACTAAAATCAAGATAAGTGATATTAATGTCCTGTGGTCAGTATTATTGAACCTCGAAAGCAATAAACTATGAGTCGATAAATATTACATTTGCAACATAGTTAACATTCTTCTACTGTCTCTGGCACTTATTACACATTGTAACCGCAAGTCTACAATACATTATTCATATTTGGGGTGTCACTGAGTGATGGATTGCTGTAAGAGAGGCTGTCCTTTAAATAAATCAACAAATAAAAATGCAAATGTTAACATTTTCAGCCACAACTTTTTCCATCTTGAATAGGGAATGAAAATTTCACATTATATCGACAGCCAGCAGAGAGAACAATTAACAACCTACACTGTGAATAAGAGAGATTAATTTGCCAACGTCTGGTTTTATCACTTGCATATGGAACTATATTGGACTTTTTGTGCTGCTGGCTCTCACAGGGAGTGGGCAAAACTTGTGTATCCTATCATGATCATCACCGAGCTCAGCACCCTACTCCAAACACACTTTCAATTCCTTTAAATGCTCATTGGTTAGATCTGGAATGGCAGTTTTGCCCTCCTTGTCCTCCTTTTGAATATCGAATCATTCTAAGGGGAAATATAATCTATTTCTTTGGCAGCGCTTGCTTAGACACCATGGGAGAAGAAACTTCATTGCATTGTCTTAAGAGCAGAACCACATTCAGGCATCCAACATGCATAGATTTGGGAGGCATAGGTAAGACAAAAGGCTAAATCTCATCAATGTTGTATTTCCTAACATTCAGCATAACAGATCTGCTCAGTACTATTCCAGTGTGCACTGTTAGGCTTATAACTCTGCACATTATATTTTACTTCAGATATTAATTTGCTTAAAAGCCCCTGAATACACATTCACCTGAGATGTGCTGGGCAACTGGGTAAATAGTTTTGCTTTTAAAATGTCCCTAAACACAAATTTACACAATACAATCTGTTTATAAGAACTCCGACAGGCCACTGCCTACAGATAATAACACAGTTCAAATACGGTATTCCTATTGCAGGAACTTCTAAATCACTTATTTTAATGGCTACAAAAAACTTCACTCCAAGACGATGCATTCAGGTAGTGCTGAAATTCTGATTTAAAACTGCAACAAAAAAACACAGGCTTAATACTGAAATCCCAGACTATCACTCAATCCCTTACCTTACTTAACTGTTCTTAAATTTACTTCTTAGTTGCCCAAAGTGAAAAATGCTGCAGGAGAGTTATCTGTTTCAAGGGGAGCAGAACAACCTTTGCCTGTGTCTTTTTAACTGCTTGATTATCCACAGTGTTATAGGACATACTGTGCAAAACTTGACATTACAACTGTTTCCACATGGGGAGAGTCTGACAATTGCACCAGGGCTGTAATCTAATTTCTAGTCTTTCACAATGCACAATTTGCAGTACTTTTTTTTTTTTTTTTTTTTTCCTGAGAAAGCATAAATTAATATTTTGATTTAGAACAGTTTCATTTCTGTTTTGCAACACAGTATTTGTCTTGCTGGAATCATTACCTGATGTTACCTGAGGTATAATCTAGATCATGTAAAAACTTTCTCATTACTGAATGAAAGCATATAAATGCCACTACCTATTCATTCCAACTCCCTTTACAGCCAAAAGAACAGAGCCTTGCTTCTAGGCAAGCAACAGTTACAGAAGAGATGCCCCTGGTCGCCAAAAAGCTGTGTTATAGACAGTTAGAGGAACAATGCTTTAGGGGTAAAGAACAGAACTTACTCTTCGGAGTCCGAACTTTGCCTGTGATTTTTTTCCAAATATGCAGGCTTTGATCTAGATAAATAAGCATGTGGAATAAGAAGGCTTTCCAGACCTGCTGTGAGCATATTTTCAAGGGGCTCATGCAGGTGTAGACACTTGGCTTAACAACACTGGATACCCAAACATGTAATGCTTGGCTGTGTTACAAGAAGCAGCTACAGGCAAGCGTTAAAGCAACATGGGCAAACATATTCACTATTAGCCTAACTCAGGATGCTAGATAAAGAAATACTACGTTTTCTTTCAGAGACTGCACTGAGGCAAGCTTGTGCACATTCCTTCTAAAAGTCTGACCCTTCCACTGGTCTAGCACTAAGAATTTTGGAGCACACACCTTTACCTTCTCAGGACACTTATTTCTTGACCCAGAGGTGATTCAGTGTGAGAGAGAGAGGGAGAGAGAAAGCACTGCAGTGATTGTTCCTGAAGCACAAGGTAGCTGTAACACACGCTGAAGTCTCCATTGAGTTCTGCCAAGAAAGGCTATCAAGCCAAAATCTTCTACCTGCCATGCCTGCTGATCTAGCAAGCCCACCCAGAAGCTGAGTGAGCACCCTAGAGCTTTGCTCTGGCAGGGAGCTTCTGTCACTTTCCAACACCTTCTCCCTGGCAAACTCTCCAATGCTGCTATTGCCGAGCGCCAGGGTTTGTGCTAGTTAAAGCTGGCACAAACATGAGTTGAATCTAGTCCTATAAATTTAAACAGTCAAAAGTAATTAGATTTACATGTACTGCCGAATAAATAAATTTGTTCTTCGGCTTGGGCTTTGTGCTGCAAGTTTCCATCTCACGCCAACTGTTGTGGTTAGGCTGTTAAACCCCTCCAAATCATGGATTATAACGAACATGCTGACAAACCCTAGCTTTAGTGGCACAAAAGCAGCAATAATTCTCAATATTGATTAATTTAGTTAGTTAAACCTGCAGTCTAAGCTTATAACCATTCAGTGATAAATTGAGACCGACCTGCTGGTCAAGCAGGTTTTTTGATGAAGGATAGGATCAGCTTTAGGTCTCCAAAAAAATACTTGTCCATTTACCATTTTCAATTAGAGAAGGCCATGAGTAAGGGAAAGCACAACATGGCTGCTTAAGCTGGTCAATTATACTTAACAGCACCAACAGAGAGAAAGCTAGCTGGTGAGAATGGGAGAGAACCCCACCCAATATGGGATTTTTCAGAATTTGCCATCAACTGGTAAAATAAACCTTTAAAAATGACAGCTAATCAGATTTTTTACTGATTGCTTTATCTGATATGATTTCTAACAGCATATTTCAACAATTATTTTACTCCCCTCTGTGGAAATGAATGGACCATCAATCCTCTTGAATAAAATTCCTTTTTCCGCACAGTTGTTGTATGATGTGAATAATTATATCTACTCCTTAGTGCTTGAATAGAATCTTAACTTATCACTATTAGATGGTATCAAGCAGTACTTTTACACACTCTTTATCCGATATTACCAGCTTGCAAAGGTAACTCTTGCTTGTAAGAGAAAAGCTAAGGCAATCTTGTGGTTTCTGCTTAAACACACAGTTACTTGTGGGAAACAGAGACCAATCTATCTCAGTTCTTAAATCCTCCCAGAATTATCATCTTTTCCTTCAGAAGAAAAAAAAAAGTGTTTCCATAGCAAGTAAGTACAAATTTGTCAATATTGATAGTGGTTTTTCACCTATTATATATCGCAAGTTCTCTCAAAAGATAGAAATAAACTGCCAGCTGCTGCCAAGTATACAGGAATGATATCACGAAAACATTTTCCTAGTCCACTGGGCCAAGAAAAGATTAAATCTAACTCAAGCCCTCTCATTCTCCAAGAAACATTTAACTCTTCTTATGAATGGCCATACAGTCTTGTCATCCCACTGCACAGAATCATCTAACTAAGAGCATAAAAAATACAGCAAATTCATACTTTAATCAGCATTTACTCTGTTGTTTAACTGAAGATTTTATTATAATAAAGACTCGGATATATTAAAGAAAAGTAAGGACCGTATATTGTTTTTCTTGGCATTTACTCCTAGAATTGTAATCCTGTCCTAAAAGGCAAGTTGTTCTTAGACTCTAAAGTGTAACAACAGTGCTGCTTTCTGCTTCTTCATTGGAGCAGAAGTGATAATGCTGCTTTTCCAGCGCATTTAGTGCAGATATATAGCATAATCAGGAATTGCTGACTTAATGTGATTTTGTTGCTTGTCATTAAACAACTCTGGTATAAAATATTTTAAAACAAATGCCATTTGATAAAATATTGGGTGGAGGGAGTACTGGGGGAGTAAAATCTTTAAGTGGATTTAAAGCCTAACAAGGGTTAACACCATCCATTCAAATTATTTATAAATGTATCTAATGTGTCAGTACTTGAAACATAAAATAGTTCCTGTTCTAAGTAAAATTAAAATGTTAGAACTTGGCATATTCCTGCTTCTCTTACTCTAACAAGCAATTTAAGGCTTACTATAAATGTCAAAAGGATACATCAGTTTTTAGTTTATATTATCCATCTTGTGCTAACATGAAACATCATAGAAATTCAGCCACTTCCCTGCATCTAGGAGAATTTGATAGTTGTGTTTGCAGAATCTTAAACTAGAGATTACCCAGAAGCTTACCGTGAAATGTCATGCTGGATTGGTGATGTGGATGTGGTTACAAGCTCTTTGCTGCTGCCTATCAATGCAGAAGATGTGGCTGCATCCCCCCTAGGTCCTGAAGTTGTCCCTGTGGAACAAAGTGAAAACGTTAGAAAACATTAGAGCTAACTAGAGTTAGCTTTCATCAACTATTTTGTGATTCTGTGTTGCTGCAGAACACCTGGACTAAAAATAGTTACTTTTTTTGAAGTGTTTAATATACAGTGAAATTGCAGTCAAAGAATTTGCTACATTCGACAGTACTGTGCATAGCATTCATTTCAAGATCACCATGTGAAATCAGGTCTGTATAATAAGCCATACATTATAGCCTTCATCTTACTGTCCAAATGTTGACAGACTTTCACCGTTATCATTTCATACACTAATCCACAGGATCCAGCTTGTTTTACAGACACAGCTCTCATTACCTTTTTTTCTTGTGTGTGTATGTGTATATTACTATAACAATAGGTTGCTTTCAATAAAATAGAACAGCTAGTCCATTCCTTTCTTTCCCTAAAAATCCTGAAATTATAAAATTGCTCAGGTTGAAAGATGAAGCCTGCAGGTCCTGTAATCTAACCTCCGCTCAAAGCAGAACCATCGAGATCAGGTTTTCAAGGCATCTATATGGCTAGTTTTCAGTATTGCCACTGATGGTGAGTTATCTTCTCTGTGCATCTTGTTTCAGTGCTTCACCATCCTAAGAGTGAAAATCATTTCCTGTAATAGCTAGGCCAAAATTTCCTGAGTTGCAACTTGGTACAGCTGTCTCTTGCTTGTTGCTGATGGGCACCTTCAAGAAAGGTCTAATTCCCTCTTGTCTACAGTGTCTCATAACATGACTGAAGAAAGTGGGAAGAAAGTGGGAAGAAAGCTGGATTTTCTCCTGAGGCTGAACACATCCAGCTTTCACAGAATCACAGAATGGCCAAGTTGGAAGGGACCTCAAGGATCATGAATCTCCAACCCCCCTCCCACAGGCAGGGCCACCAACCTCCTCATTTAATACCAGACCAGGCTGCCCAGGGCCCCATCCAACCTGGTCTTGAACACCTCCAGGGACGGGGCATCCACAACCTCTCTGGGTAGCCTGTTTCAGCACTTCACCACTCTCTCTGTAAAGAATTTCCCCCTGGCATCCAACCTAAATCTCCCCTTCCTCAACTTAAAACCATTTCCCCTCGTCCTGCTGTTATCAACCTTTTCAAAGAGTTGATTCCCCTCCTCTTTGTAGGCTCCCTTTAGGTACTGAAAGGCTGCAATGAGGTCACTCCGCAGCCTTCTTTTTTCCAGGCTGAACAAGCCCAGCCCCCTCAGCCTGTTCTTCATACGGGAGGTGCTCCAGCCCCCTGATCATCTTCGTGGCTCTCCTCTGGACCCTCTCCAACAGCTCGCTATCTTTCTTGTACTGGAAGCTCCACACTTGGACTCAGTATTCCAGATGGGGCCTCACAAGAGCAGAGTAGAGGGGGAAAATCACCTCCCTGTCCCTGCTGGTCACCCTTGTTTTGATGGAGCTTTCTCAGCCTCTCCCTGTACTTCATGTGTCTGGCTTCAACAGACATGCAAAAGACCAAGGTATTCAACAACCTCTAGGCAGGGGCCAGGGGAGCAAAATCCTTATCAGTGTAAGAGCAAAGCAAGACCAAGACCATCTCATGAGACTGAATGTTTACAAATCTATGCGAACAGATGACATGCATGCCATGGCCCTGAAGGAACTGGTTAATGTGGTTGCTATGCCACTGTCCATCATATTTGAAAAGTCATAGCTGTCAGATAAAGTCCCCAGTGACAGGATAAAGAGAAACACAACTCTCAATTTCAAGAAAGGAAGAAAGGAAGACCTGGGGAACTACAGGCCGGTGAGCCTCACATCTGTGCCTGGTCAGATCATGGAACAGATCCTGCTGGAAAACATGTTAAACCATGTAAAGATGAGAAGATGAGAAGGTGATCTGAGACAGCTAGCATGGCTTTGCCAAGGGCAGATCATGCCTGACCAATCTGGTGGCCTTCTGCAATGGAGTAAGGACAACAGTTGGCAAAAGAAGGCCAACTGATGTCATCTACTTGGACTTGTGCAAGGCTTTTGACATGCTCCCACACCACATCCTTTTCTCTAAATTGGAGAGATATGGATTCAAAGGGTGGACTACTTGATGGATAAGGAATTGGTTAGATGGTCACAGCCAGAGGGTTGCAAGCAATGGTTCTACGTCCAGGTGGTAGCTGGACACAAGTGGTGCTCTCCAAGGATCCATCTTGGGATCACTGCTCCTTAATATCCTCAGTTGGTGCTGTCTACAAATTTGCTAAAGGTGCATCCTGTACCACTGTTGAAATTGCTAATGTTAAACAGCATCAGTCCTGGTAAAAATCATTGATGGACTTCACTAACAACTGGCTGCCAGCTGGACTGACCACAACACTATGAGGATTACCTGTATTTTCACCCGTATTCCAGCCTTCATCTATTCTCAGAACTAAGTTTTATAGATACTGTTTACCCAGACAGTGTGCATGCAGGTCTTCAGTGACAACTGGAATAGGCAAGTTAGGGATAATCTGATTTTGTATGTAAAAGCCTCTGGGATTGCTTTTTAAAAATATGTCACTAGTAATGACTTATCAACATGACGTAAATGAAAAGTAAATATAGGGAAAACCACAAGTTTAAATAAAAATCAAAATCAAATCAGTATCTAGCTCTTTAACTAATTCAGTCATGCCTAAATATTTCTCAGCTCTGTGAACAGCAAGTTTATCTACCATTCATGCTGAAATATGAAGCAATGCATCAAGGCTGGAGCTCCAACTTCTGTTCAAAATTTACAGACATCAGAGAGATTATTCAAAATATTATTTTGATTTAAGAAGTATACAAATACATGTCTACAATCTAGTAAAACCAAATGTTTTAACGTACATTCTAGGGAGGCCAAAAAAGAGATAGGTTCTTACTGTCCTGCTACAGTGCATTGTGCTTCAACACTATGTAGGGAAAAAAGCTTCCCTAATGAACAGTAAATTATTAGTGAAGAAACTGTTAGAAATATTGTGGGGATATATGTTGATTGGGTGTCCTTGGTAACTTGAGAGTGTGCCAAACCATGATAAAGTGGGTATGCACACAAAGACTGAAAGCCTCTTGCTTAGACTTTTGGCTTCAAGACTGAATAAGTGAGATTTAGAAATCATTTCAACTGACAGTGGAATGAGGCAGCTGTTTCTTAAGAAACTAATACTGAAGTAATAAAAGCTTGGCGACCATGAGAGAATATATTCAATTCCTGGTATGAGAAAAGGCTGGCACATTGTCAACTTACTACATTCAAAACAAAGTAGATATATTTCTCTGAAAAAGAAAATATATGGACTCAAGAGTGGCCAATACAACCTCAAGGGGACTGTTCAAAGACCTACATTTGAAAATATTACCAAGGCCAGAAATGAAAAACAAGAAAAGGGGCTAAGTAATATTATATTGGTGCTGTTAGACTGCACAGAGATAGAACAGGGGTAGCAAGAAATCTTGAATAAGTGCATATACAAACAAAAAAATGTTTTAAATTACATCTTGAAAAAGGCAGACAAGTCTATTGAGGGAAAAGAAACACCAAAGAGAAAGCAGGTCTATTAATATATGAAGAAGATTAAATCAATAATGATCCTAAAATGGTCAAACTACTAATAACTTTAAAATATAGTATAAAAAATAAAGAAAATGAATATTGGCAAATATTGCTATATAAAGCCAATGAAAAGAAATTATCAAGGGGAAAAAAAGAAAATCTTTAGTGTGAAGGATATATATTTCATGGCTAAACAGAATTAGTTAATGAATTTATGAAGTGACTGGTAATTATTTATGAAAAGTCGTAGAGAACTGGGGTGATGCAAATGACAGCAAATTAATTAGATTTCCAGGTGTTAGAAGACAGTATGAGACTGGAAAAGTTACAGATGACCTAGAGAACTAAGGGACGTGGAAAAAGAATAGACAACACATTCACCTGGAAATAGAAAGCTCATATATGGTATGAATAATCTAAGTTCTGCTATTAATGCAAAGAGAGAGCCTGGAGTAGAAAAGAATAGCAAAAAAATAAACTAGATAAAAGCTTGCAAGGCTAGCTACCCACAAAGCAATTACCAATGCCTTCTGAATGGTAACACTAAGAATACTATTTTCAATTTTGTTAACTTGGTGTAAGAATGATTTAAAGTAGGCTAAATAGACTTTTGAGAAAATTCTAATAGCTGAATATTTCTGCTTGAGAAACAGAAAACTAAAGCATAAGGAGTGGAGAAATATAGCAGCCTACATTTTTGAAAGTGTGAACACTACAAAGGAAGAGAAGCTGTTGAATCTGGTTCAAGCAGCAATGGAATGAGAGTAAGCAATGGGAAATTTAGGTTGATAATCATGAAAGAAATCTTTATGAATTGAATAATAGCAATATTCATAATGCTTAACATTTATATAGTACTTTACATCTTCAAAGCACTTCACTAATATTAACTAATTGCTCTATTCGATTGCAGGGAAGTTTTCCCTCAAGGGAACTTGTTCCAGATCCTGAATCCCTAAGAATCTCCATTAAAAAATCTACCAAAAACAAACATTGTAGAAGAAAGTCAGCCCCTGGAAACGTACAGATTCTATGAGATAAAATATTTTTTTCTTTCTCTGACTTTTCCTCTTACATGTAAAAAGGAAAGCTACGCATGCTATATGTTATCATGCAGATGCTGCATTCCCTAAAGTGATACAAATGGAAAAATAATTCTTTGTTTCAGTGTAGAAAGATCTTAAGAAGGAGGTAAATAGAATAACTTTTTGTGAAGTTGTACAGAAGCAGTGTCCAGTATTGCAGAATACAATCCAGCTTATTTTCCCAGTCCAAAAGCAAAATTTTCCAGGGCAGAAGGAAAGAGAAACACACACTTGTGTACTTCAGTGCTTTTTAACTAGACAAGTTGTTAGATTTTAGTACAAATTGACATAGCTGCTGGTGACACCAATAAAAACAATTTACTGCTGAAAAGATCTAAGACTCGAGGATTGCTTCGTCTGCTTAAAGTTTTGCTGGTAGAACTAAAAAGAAGTTTGGCTACAAGAGACAAACACCTAGTAAAGCAAAGGAGTAAAAATTAAGGAGCAAGCAGAAGTAAAAGGCAAAAAAGCCTTCAGTGAAAGAATAAATATTGACTGCCTAAGCAGGGTTGATCCAGTAAGCTTCCAGCTTGTAAGGAAAGCAGAAGTGCTCTTTTTGCTCCACAAGGTGATGGGGCCACATTTTTCTCCTTTTTCTCCTTACTAAACTTTTGTAGTAAGAAAGGTAAAGCGGGCTTGTCAAGAATTACACCTTCCAAACACATCGCTCTCACAGTAAGTGAGCAATCCTGCGGGCAGCAAAGCCCTCCTTCATTCCAGCACAGAAATGGTTCGCTGATTAGTCAATCCGTCTTCTCAAAACAAAATCTAAGAAGACAAAAGTATTGAAAAAGGACAACACCAAAATCTGATACAAAAGCATATGCTGATATGTAGAGACACTACCATGAGTTACACAGTGCCCCCAGAAGTACTGGAAAATTATGCTGTGCTGCAGTAGAGCCTAAAGACCTACAACAGACCTGGCTCTACAGTAAGATGTGCTTGGGGAGCCATCCTCCCCAGCCTAAAACATTCACAATTTAAACTGACAGGACAGATCAAGGAATGAAAAAAAGTAAACCTCTGTAGCAGTAGTATAACATCTGACTGTCAGGAAGCTCTCAGCAATTACCACTGCTCTCTTCTGACCAAATCAACATGTGAAAGTGTGCAGCTAGAATAACATCAAGTTTCATGTCTCGGGATGTCATCTCGCTGACTTTGTACAGCCACATAGCATGGCTTAGATGGGGCTCAGTGACTGCACTGCAGAAGAGGGACCACTTTCTACTGACAAGTAGGCACCAACCTCCATCTCAGACAGACTTCCAGGCTTGCTGGCTCCAAACTCTGATGCCTTTCGACAAATTGCACTTTTTTTTATGAATTCACAACAAAAACAGTATTGATATCCCCTATTTTATTCTTGCTAGATGCGACTTACCCACTTGCTAATAAAAGAATAAAGTCTAAAGCTGAAATCCTTGTTCAGCAACAGATGGTAATATCTAGAAGAAGTAAGGACAAGGAGCAGCTAAGTCCAGGACTACCTGGTATTAAGAAACTTAACATTGTGCCCTGGTGATCCTCGAGATGAGAAAACACCATACAAGTATGTGTGTATGGTTGTTAAAGGAGTCCAAACATATAACAGAGGGAAGCCAATTAAAAAGGTTCTAAATACAGAAGACTTCAACTTCAGTGATTAGTGCTAGGTAATTTGCCTTGTGATAAACAAGCTATTCAAATCAGTAATAGACCTGAGGTAGTTCCACAGCTTGAAATCATTTCTCTGAACTTTATCTGGTATCACAGCAAATGCTGATGTTTATAAGCTAAATTTTGCCATGCAGCTCAAAGCTAGTAATCCCAGTAAGTGCTTGCTTAAAGACACCCACCATCTTCAGACATTACACTGACCACTGTACTCACTAAATCATCATAGGTGCAGTTCGGTTGCTATGTGCAATAGCCAGGTGAAGTGTGTAACTTCTTCTAAGTACTAGAAAATGAAATGAATGAATGCAGGAAAACCCTCGTTGGATATTTTTTTCTCCCCCAAATCTAAGGAAAATAAATTACTTTTTGGGGACTATCCCTATCCAAGGAACAAAACCCATCATCCAACTGTGAAAAATCTCAATTTCATCACTACAGTATTGAGAAGGAGAAGGGAGAAGGAAGAGGAAAAGAGAAGAAAAAAAATAATGATAGCTGAAAAAACCATACAAGAAAACCATCAGTGAAAATTGCCCCTGAAACTTTGCAGAATTGTAACGGCTTTCTCTTGCTTAAATTGATTGGTGTAGCAATGTTATAAAATGACTATTAGGATTCATTGTGCACAACAGAAAGTGTGAAATGTCAGCAGACTATACAGCAAAAGTAATGGGTCCTGAACCCCTGTTAGTCAAAAATGATTTTGTTTCAAATTAGAAATTGATTTTTTTTGGACACAAGCCCTTTACAGGCTTCCAACTTTTGTAGCTGTGCCTTGGAAGAGATTAACCTCAGCCACTGTTTGGGTCCAGGCTGATGATACCCTTTTGAAAGTTTCTTCACAGGAACTGCTTTTTAATGTTGGTATGGTCTTAACCAATAACACAAGTTATTTGTTCCTTTGAGAACTGCACCACATTTCTTCTTATTTTGCCATTTTCTTTATTTTTATGCTGACATATACAGCAAACTGGCTGACAAGTTAAGGAAAGAAAAAAAAAGCTAGCTCATAATTGAACCAAGGATTATGTTCAAGGCTCAGCAGTGAAACATCCAAGCTGCTTTCGTGCCCAACACATTCTCTTCCTGAGAAAGAAAGCTTTCTCTGCTCCTTAAGTGGAGGTACTAAGCTAAGAGCAGGATAGATTCTAGCAGTACAGACATCCCTGTGTGGCAAAATATCAGGATGCAATGGTGGAGCCATTTCTTGGGGAGGAAAAGAATATGAAGAAGATTACATTTCAAGAACAAGCCCCACTGCACTTATTCTCTGCTTGCTGGGAAAGGAAAAAGAATTGTTGAAGTAGATTTTTGAGATTAAGGGGCTATTCTTTTCTCTTTTATCAGGAACAGCAACCAAGAAGATCACTTGTTATTTACAAGGTTTTGTATGCTTTTACTTTGAATGAAGCTAGCTCCTGTTGGGTTGTTTCAAGCAACTTGCAATCTTCTCCCTCTAATTGTGCATTTTGTTGATCTGCTCTTGAACACATACACAATTTCTAAATGCCATCAGTGTAATCATGGCCCTGCAATACAGTATACTTTCTCTAACCTTTCCTTGACTTGCTGCCTTCTCTCTTGGCCTGCATCAGAAGGGCTCGCCTATCTTCCATATTTGCACCAAAACCAGCCATCTTCTTCCCTGAACTGCTCCCACCACTGCTCCGTGACGTTCTGGAGGTTTTGCTCACTGGTGGTGTCCTGGGATCATAATCTTCACGTTTTGACACCGGTACACTAGGAAGAAAGAAAGGTGACACAACTACATGATATTGACCTCTTTAACATTGCACAAACTCTTTAACACCTCCTCCTCCAGAAGCATAGCCACCACGGCGCTGGTTGAGCTCCTGCTCAATCCATTTACAATTTCTGAAGGCAGGATGCCTAAGGATTGAAGGGTTAGGTTACCAACTACTTCAACTTCCATGGGAGTCACTGGTTATCAGCAGCTGGCAGCAGTCAGACAATTCTAGCTGGAGTTTTGTGGCATTTGGAATATTCCCAAAAGCATTAGGTCTTGGATTTTCTGAATGTTTAGAGCAGGACAAGTGGGATGAAGATACAGAGAGGATTTTGCCCAGCATGGTGAAGGAAGGTTGAAAGGCAAAAGTAATAAAAAATGCTCACTTTGCTAGGAAAAAGGGGAAATAGAGAAGAATCAGATAGATAGGATAAAACTAGAATCATGGTTTGCAAAAAGGAAGCAGATGACACATTAATCAAAGGAAAAAAGAAAAGGATGAGAAACAAAAAGTGATGAGCTAAGAGAACAGAGGTAATTCTGAGAAGGACAGCAAATGTATGAATGAAGAATGTAGAGAGAGAACCTGCTGTAGCAAGTGCAACTGCTTGCTTAGGTAGAAAGTAAGAAAAGAGAAAGCCAGAAAACACAATGGACAGCATGTTCCAGGAAGGTCTCATGCAGCAGATTTTAAGTATTCCACAAAGAGAGCCAGGATGCAAATCTGATGACATAGAGTAAGCATGGTTTCAGTCCCTGCAGACACACATAATCACAAAACATTTGGGGAAGACAGGTCATTGAGACCATCTTTCTCTAAGTAAAGGCAACAGACTGCTTTCAAATTCTGCTCTGAGGAAAAAGACTACTGCTTTAAACAAGGATTCCCAACATTTATACATCATTACACCCATGACTCTTATGCAGTTAAATAAAGCAATTAAAAATATTTTTAAAACCTTTGGATTATCCACAGGAAGGAATACAGTTCATCCCAAGATTATACCACTCTGTTTGCAAGCATGGTACTGACATACAGCTTTCCTAAGTTAGCAGAAGATTATACAAATCTTTTTCCTGTTTAAGCACCAATTTTGCACGGATAACTCGAAGACTGCTACTAAGTTTGCATTACTTGGGATACAGTTTTATAGAAGATGATTCACAAGAATCTTTTACATAAGAGCTTATATTACTGAAGTTAGTGTATATCCAAGGGAAGAAAAAAAAAAGAAAGCATATATCCAGTGTTCCCATCAGGAAATGATAGGTAAATTAGAAGTTTCAAATCAATGTGCTGTAAAAGTCACTATTTAATAGGGTCCACTGCACCTGTTTAACAATTAGTATTTTCCCTGTATTAATAATGCAGAACATTATACAATGGCTCATGACCCGTAATAACTGGCTGAAGTGTTGGATAAAACTTCTGCAAATAACCTCCATTTACTTTGGGGTTTCAAACTGCATGGTGACTTAATAACATTGCAAAGTGTTTTTAAAATTAATGGTAGCCTAATTTAGTATCTTATTTGAATTCTATGAAATTATTAATCTACAAATTCCTGCAACAATTAGTACAGTCAGACGTGGGTTTGGACCCTAATAACCATTTAAGGAGGCTTAAAGGTGTAATCATTGACCAGATTCCTCTGATCATACAGGACTTAGTACTTCATTTGTCTGATTCTTAATGATTAATAGTTTAAAAATATGAGTGGTGGTCTTGATGAAGAGTGACCCTTGTTGTGTAGAGAAGGAAGCAATTATTCTGCTAGTTCACTATCATACATCTTACATGGCGTGGTCATCTGAAAAATACCAGCTTTTTGATTTAAATAATGTTATGTCAGAGGGAATTCAAACATAAACACATGCCAAGAGGAAACTGCAGATGCTGATTTATAAGAAAATAACAAAAGCAAACATATTTGCATTTATAGCTCACTAAACAATGAATTAGAACTTGGTTATTCATAATTTAATGAAAGAAGGCTGACAATAAAGTTTTGTTCAAGTGTGGATGCAGAGTCAAAACCTGAAATGACAAACAATCCAAGAAATGTCATTCCAAGGATGAAAAGGGATAACGTAGAGAGATGCAGAAAAAGTCATAATTTTCATAAAAATGAAAAAAAAAAAAAAAAAAAAAAAAGTAAGGAAGAAAGCTATTTCGAAGAAATAACCAGTAAATAGAACACGTGGTTGGTTAGTAGGACTTCCATAGGCCACCATGAATTGTCATAGCATTTCCCAAGACTACACAACAGAGAAGCCTGTCAATATGAAGACCTTCCTGACCTACCTAACCTGCATACTAAGGCAGGAGTTGTAACATAGCATCATCAGAAAAGAAGCGAGACTCAGCATTACTGCCTCCTGATGAATACTGAAGTACATCACCAACAGAGGAGAACACACCTTGAACATTTTTCCATTTCGTCTGTGCCTCATATCGCGATATCCCTGCTGAGCGTGAATGGCAAATTTTAAATGTCATTCAGGACCTATTGAATACTGCTAGTATTTGCATTCCTCAAAAAGTAGAAAAACATTAACCTTTTGTTTTATTGAATTAAAATGCCATGGAAATGCTGATGTAGTCTTCAGAGACTGAAATACTTTTACAAAGAAGAATAGCTGTCATTTATTAGACATAAAGAACAATTACTTGATAGGATGCTTTCTGACAAAAAGCAGATTGGTATTCTCATCATAGAAAAGGCATTGTAAAAAAACCCAGCACAGACCTCTGAGACTTGAATAATTTAAAGCTGCATTTGGTGCAATTTGAATTTTTCTTTAGGGAGGCAAAGTTAAATACCTTTAATTTGTTCTAATTATTTCAAATTTGCAAGTTAATTATGGCTGATCATTAAATAACAAAAAGGACTATCGTCTCCATAGAGTTTTACCTCCTACCCTCTGCATTACTTAAGCTAGATTTTAGTATGCATGAATTAACTTTCTAAATAATCACACGGTTTGACTAAATGGCTCAGTAAAATGAGCTCTGATCCTCAGAATAAGCATTAATGGACATTAGAAAGGCTATTGGGACCCATGTTACTTACATTATAAGTATTTTTAATGGGGTCTTATTTACTAATCTTTATGTACTGTTCAAGTTAGGGCACCATATAGATACATTATTCTGCTTTAATAGAGGAAAGTCAGTTCTTCAAGATACTAAAACAAATGTCCATTTAGAGCCAACTAAATTAATTTTTAAATGCAGGAAAACTCTGATAGAATTTAACTTGTTTTAGCTACTCATCTTAATGAATCAATCCAACATAATGGTAGTCTTGGTCTGCAAGTGGAAGTTTACAGATCTGTTGAATTGCTAAGCAACTGAAGCAGCTAAGACTTTGCCACAGAGTAGCATTCACCATCAGTATGTGTACACCCAAGAGAACAATTCTTCCCTACTCTTTAGCTTGTGATCATCTGATAAGTTCCCATTCATCGAATTTGGATTCTCACCTTTCACTGAACTCTGATCTTTCTATGCATTTTTCAGTGCAGATCAGTAGTATCCAGAGAACTATGTTATAACCAGTCAGAAAACCAAAATGCAAGACAATTCATGCCTCCAGTATATATGTTCAACAGATGGCTGCCTTAATGGTACTCTGCTGCTCCCTGTTGAGACAAAGGCTTGACAGTTTAACCATTATCAAACTAACAGTTTGCTGTGATAAGACAGCTCCAAAAGTAAACATGTTGGGATATTATTTTCCTGTTCTGCAATTTCTGTTTTAAAAATAAAATAATTAACAGTTCATGTGTGCAACCTGCTACAATTATATCAGGCCAAAAGTGCATAACACTTAATGATGCAAAACTGGTGACAAGTAGACAAATCCAAGCAATACATTTTTGTAGCTGGAACCTGCATTGCCATTTCAGATGCAGTTGGATAAGGAGTCTGAACGTTATTTTTTCCTCCCTACCTAATCACGTTGGTTGAGAGAGTTTCCAGCCAAATCAGCTTCCTAAGTCAGCTCAGCAACAGTGTCAAAAGTGCTGGGACAAAGGAGGTGACAGTTCATTTTGGGTCAGATTTAGATCAGTTTAAATCAGGTCATCAGAGCACAAGTTTGAAAGCCACCAATTCCAAAGTGGGACTTTTGGGCAGGCTGGTTGTCTTCATGGCAATTAAAAAATATTTTCTGGGAGAAAAGTAGGTCTGTAGAGTTTAGGTGAGTGGCCCTTAGAAGAAACATCAGTGGTCTTCTGTCCAATCACAACTTATTCACTCCTGTCAAATGTGCCGTGTAACTCTACTCCACGTAGGCTCCTATTTCCAGAACATCCAAGTGCCTCATATTTCTGAAGTGCTCTGTTGTTGTTGTTGCCTTGACAACGTCAGGTAGGGCGGGATGGGATTACCCTCATTCACAAAGCAAAGAAGGCAAGAAACAGATGTGAGAAGGAAGATAGGACCCTAGACGGTTATTGGGTCTGCAGAGGAAGAGGAGAACTGGAGACAACTTTCAAATACTAAGAAAATTAGGCACCTGAAATTAGTGTCTTAATTAGTGAAATTAAGCAGATATATACTTTGTGTATCTTCTTCCTAAAGCTAGTCATGAGGAAAATCCTGACAAGAGGTAGAACTTAAGGTCCTTGTTAGAGCATCCCCATCTGCAACATGAAATCCTCTTCTGTGGGAACATCCTGCTCCTTTTTTGGAGCAGAAACACGTCAAGATGTAAAGGCCACAGCAGCAGTGGGAGAAAGGCGGGAGATGGGCTGCTTACTAGTGATTTGTGTGGGGTGAGTAGAGCTGGAAGAGAGCTTACAGTGTTGCAGGTGAGGAGAAGCACAGCAGAACTTCAGGCCAGTCTCTCATCACTGACTGCCATCACCCTTGCATTCCTCGTGACAAAAGCAATCTGTTTATGTCAGTAGATCAACAGCCTTCAAAACATACTGCTAAAAATCTAAAGCCTATTCCATAAGCTTGAAAAAAAAATTCCGAGTGCTCGAAAAAAAATCAAAGCTTAACATTTTCTCCTCCTTTCCTTTAAAAAGTAGGAAAATATCCTGTTCTAATAGAGATCTTGAAGACCATATTCAAGCCTAGAGTGAGATTTCATGGCCCAATTATGAAACCTGGCATTTTGAGGCTTATGTTAGATGTATCAGCATGTTAATGACACTGCTGGGATCCACTGCATGTTAATAAGAAACAGCTGCTTTCCTTTCTAGAGAGCATGTTCATTTGTACTTTGGAGATCTTCAAGACAGAGTCCAGCTCCCTTCTTAAGAATTTCTCAAGGTAAAAAGCAGAAGTCAAAGACAAATAGGGGAACACCTCAGCAGATAAGGACAATCTGTAACTGAAATATAAATATTATCAAATCTGTCTGTAACTGAAGACTTTTTTGTCACAGAAAAAACACAGTGATTGCCTACAATCTATATGCTATTATGCATACAATATTGCTGTGGAGTGATCCAAACCTTACAGTCCTCTTCAGGTTCAGCATCCCTGAATCCAATAACATATTTGGAAGTTTGCAACAGGTTTCTTCTGTTTCTTTCTGCTGAACCATCTGTCTTGAACCTATGGCATTTGGCTTACATTTCTGCTCATCTTGGGGAAGTCATATGGCAAAGAATATTAAAAACTTTCTCATTTACAAGCTCTACCAGGGTAATGTAATACACAGCACAGCTTCTCCAGACCATTCTTTCAGAAACCAGTTTCTTCCCTACTCTTTCAGTGACTGGTACTCAGACATTTAATTCCGCTAGCAAGAATTGAGGCTGCATATGCTCTTAATTATCAATGACCTATTAGATCATTCCAGCCATAGGTGAAAGTCTGGCCTCATTGAATCAATCAGAATACTGCCCTTATCTTCAGTGAAGTCAGGATTTTGCTTAATATACACAGTTGAGGTCTGTTTGTAGGAAGTACTAAGCTAAATTCCTCCTAAAATTATATTCATGCCTCCCCTTTGAAGATCTGCCCTCATTCTGCTTGACGTTAGCTTATGCTCCAACTTCCCACCAGCACCCTTCCTACACTACTTCTACAGTTTCGCTAATAAACATTGAAATGAGCTCTGATTACTTTCTTAATCTCCGAATCCACAGAAAATTTGAACATAAAGGTTTCTGGCAATTATAGGGGAATGCCCACAAAAAGCAGACTAGCAAAGCTTAACAGGACAAAATGCTGTGATTGTGTGTTTGGCCTTCCTTATAGAGCAGAGTAGAGCAGCTGTCGTTCCAGCAAGCAGTGCTGTCAGACTTCACAAAAGAAAGTCATGTAAATGTCAAGTCATAGGTATAAAAACAATCCTTCAAAACAGCGTCTGTATATATCTGAAAAGCCTGCCTAGCTGTCACCAGTGAAAGTACCATAAGGAATGATGCAAAAGCCTGTTTAGGACAAATAAAGTTTCTGAATTGAGTCCAAACTTCTCTAGTAGATCAAACTGCATAGCTCCCTCCTTCAGCAGGAGGATCACAAGCTCTTCAGAGTGCCTTAACCAGAATCACTATTGTTTGGCTGAAAGCTAACCCTTTCGCAAGGTAGCCATCAAAAAGCAAAATGCAACCCATCTTCTGAACAAACACCCCCATAAATAGAGCGCAGTTTGGTTGTGACAAAGGCACAGATAAACACTGCATTGTCCCTTCTGAATTTCGCTCACCTGAAAAAGAGTTTTTACAGTCAATGGGCACATAGCATAACAGATTGGAATCATACAATCATAGAATTGAATCGGAAGGGACCTTAAAGGCCAACTTGTCCAACTCTCCTGTAATGTACAGAGACAACTACAGCTAGATCAGGTTGCTCAGGGCTGCTGCAGGACTCGGGTTCAGTGTGTCAGCAACCACCTGCTCAGTCCAAGAGTCCTTGCGTTTCCTTCACTGATTTTACATATCTCCCCCATATAAGTTCCTGACAAGCTAGTAGGTGGTAACAGGACCTTACAGCAAATAAGCAGCAATTGCCCCTTTTCTGCCCATGCATCACACCACAGAGTGACCATTTGCTGAAGACAAATGACAATACAGCAAAGGAAGGAAACTCTAGGAGCCGGAAAGCAGGCACTCAGAAGCTTTCCAAAGTGTTCTACTGACAAGACATTTTGAAGAGGTGCCTAATTAGACCAACAAATATTTAAGATTGCACTCTTGTGTACAGGCATTACAAAGAGCTGTGCATACACATAAAATCTGTCCTCTTGCTCTAATCATCTCTACCTGTGTTGCATGATGATTAAATCAAGCATTTTATGCACAGATTGCTATTGGTATTTAGGATTATATAGATTTTTTACTGATGCAGTTTTACAAATCTTGGGACCAGCAAATCAGTTGTCTGAAGTCTCTAATGCTGTTTTTACTCCAAAAAGCCACCAGAGGCTCAGTGCTGGGGCACAAGCTCAGCCTGGATACAAGGCACAGCCCTAACTGTACTTTCACACTGGCTCTCCCAACCAAACATAAAAGACTTTTTGTTATCTCTAACTTAAATCTACTTGCTTCATTCTTGAAGCCATCTCCCCTCGTTCTGTCACCACAGACCCTGCTAAAGACTCTGTCCCCTTCTGGTTTGGGTGGTTGAAGTCCCCCAGCAGGATGAGTGCTTGCAACTGCAGTGCCTCCTGTAGCTGGAGGTAGAAGGCCTCATCAACAGGCTCCACCTGAGAGTGGCCTGTAGAAGACACTGATCGCAATGCTCCCTTTGCTGCCTCGGTCTCAAACTGTCACCCACAAGCTTTTGACTTGCTCTTAACTACTCTTTAGGGACAGCTCTTCACATTTTATTCCTTTCCCGACGTAGATAGCAACAGCCCTTCCCCTCATTCCTTGCCTGTCCCTTCTGAACAGCTTGTAGCCATCAATAGCCACACTCTGGTCATGGGAATTACCCCACCAGGTTTCAGTGACAGCAACTACGTCACGGCTTTCTAGTACCACATAGCTTTCAGCTCCTCCTGTTTGTGTCTCAAGCTGCAAGCACTGGTGTAGAGGTATTTTAGCTGGGCAGCTGGTTTTGCCATTTCCTTAAAGGTTAATTCCTTAATTCCTTTTAGGTATTTTCCTTGATTTTCCCCACTGACTTCTACAGCCTCAGCAGCCACTGCCCCTGTAGGCACTGTCTCATCATCATAGGATTTCGTACATGCTGCAGAGTCGAGAGCTCCTCTCGAGGCAATGGGTCCTTTAAGGCCCCTGCTAGCACCTTGTCCCTCTAATCTAGTTATGCCATCACGCACCTTTTCATGGGAAGGCTCACTATCTCTCCTATCCTCCATAAGACCTAACTTAAAGCCCTTGCAATGAGTCCCACTCATACTTTTTAACATGGTGCCCCAAATGTTCTCATACAAGGATCTTAGGATCTTTTAAAATGGTGTCATATGCTATCCCATTTCTGTTGGAAACGCCCCTCCTGATCCATCTTTGCACTTTACTGGCCTTTTTTTCGTGATTAAATCACATCTGTGGGACATAGTCATTCTATGATTAAGTAGTATATTAATGATTTACTACTACACTGGTACTCATCTATATTATATTGCTTACTAAAATGAAAACACTGAGATTGTTTATTGATTTGCTTTAAAAAAAAAAAAAAAAAAAAAAAAAAAAAAAAAAAAACCTTATAGCTCAAAGAGAAGTAAATAGAGAAATTATACTTTGGAATTTCCTCAGACAAGTGAGTTACCATATACAGCAGATGTAGATTGGACCAAGCAGCTCTTGGTAAAGATTTTAAAAAATCACTTCTGGCCACTTACACTGCTTCGAATCTACAGAAGTTACTTATTTCTCAGATTGCACTTAATAGTGATAGAAAAGTCAGCTACCTACTGCAAGCACAAAACAGACCAAGTTGCTTATCTGATAGCATACAGCTCTAAAAACCATGACCTGAGCCCCATGAAAGCAAACAACACACACTGAAAATTTCCTTTTAACACAAGGATTTTATGTGAATGTGACAGCACCACCGAACACTGACTCAACCACAGTGTTTATTGAGCAGATTTAACACTTTTTATGTGTTTGCATATTCAGGAAATAAACAGACATAACTAAATTTAAACAAGACAGAAATCACTGCTTCTCCAAGAGGTGAATAGCTCTTTTAAAATCATACAGTAAGATGCACACTCTGATGTCTAAAATCCAGGAGAAGAGACATTGGTAAGACCTTGTGGGCTCTGTACTTTTGTTAGGTCAAATATCAACCTCTCAATCATACAGCTTTCACTGGCAAATAAAACCTAGCTTACATTTTACCAATTAAAAGAAACAAATTTAACTTAGCTTTTGTAAGTCTGCCTCTATAAAAGTTTGTTAGAATCTCTTTGGAAATGTCTGTCCAGAGTTGCTGCCATCAGTATCATCCTGACACTGGTGTGTTTTCAGGGACTTACTTGTGTTGCCTGGCCACCTCAGCCCTACTGCATCTAAAGCCAGTGTATAAATTCAGCCTTTCTCTCAGAGACATTACTTTCTCAGAAAGGAAGCAAGACATAGATGCAGATTAAAGGAGCACAAAGTTAAAAAGAGAAAAAGGATTAACGAGGCATCGATCTAATAGAAGGGCATGTAGTTACATAAAGAGACAAAGCCTGACATTATTGACAGACAACTAAAGATACTTGAATATTGTTTTGTTTCAAAATTGTGCGCTCCAGAAGCAATACATAAGCTTTTCTACCCTCAAAGGTGATAATATATCACTTCAGTTAAATTATAATACTTCCCTCCGTAGCTCAGTGCTGATATATTTTGAGTATGACTCAAATTTTATGTGGATTTGCTGGACAGAGACCATCCCTATAAGTGAAAAGAGATTATTTAGTTTAAAACTCATAGCAAATTCTGAAAATAGAGTTTGAAGTTGCAAGACAGGAAAGATCACAGAATGGCCTGGGTTGAAGGGACCTCAAGGATCATGAATCTCCAACCCCCCTCCCACAGGCAGGGCCACCAACCTCCTCATTTAATACTAGACCAGGCTGCCCAAGGCCCCATCCAACCTGGCCTTGAATACCTCCAGGGACGGGGCATCCACAACCTCTCTGGGTAGCCTGAGCCAGCACCTCACCATTCTCTCTGTAAAGATCTGACATCCAATCTAAATCTCCTCTTCCTCAACTTAAAACCATTTCCCCTTGTCCTGCTATTACTTACCCTCTCAAAGAGTTGACTCCACTCTGCTCTGCCTCCCAATAGGTACTGAAAGGCTGCAATGAGGTCACTCTGCAGTCTTCTTTTTTCCAGGCTGAACAAGCCCAGCTCCCTCAGCCTGTTCTTCATAGGGGAGGTGCTCCAGTCCCCTGATCATCTTCATGGCTCTCCTCCGGACTCTCTCTGTCTTTCTTGTACTGGGGGCTCCAGACCTGGACACAGTACTTCAGATAGGGCCTCACTGGGGCAGAGTAGAGAGGGACAATCACCTCCCTGTCTCTGCTGGCCACCCCTCTTCTGATGGGGCCCAGGATACTATTTGCTTTCTGAGCTGCAAGAGCACACTGCTGGCTCATGTTAAGCTTTTCATGCATCAGGACCCCCAGGACCTTCCCTGCAGGGCTGCTCTCAAGGACTGCTCCTTCCAGTCTGTATAAATGCCTGGGATTCCTCCAGCCCAAGTGCAAAACCTTGCACTTTGCTGTGTTGAACCTCATTAGGTTCACCCAGGCCCACCTTTCGAGTCTGCTGAGGTCCCTCTGAATGGCATCCCTTCCTTCCACCGTGACATCGGCACCACTCAGCTTGGTGTCATCAGCAAACTTGCTGAGGGTGCACTCGATTCTGTCGTCGATGTCATTGATAAAGATGTTAAAGAGCACCGATCCCAAGATGTCAGAACAGACAGATGGAAGCAGGAACTACACAATGCAACTCAATGGGTCCAAAAGCCAGAAGAAATTAGGCAATGTGGAAGGATTGCATGGTCAAAAGTTCATGCACTGCACAAGAAAATGTTGAGTTTCTCTTAACTGAAATAGTAAAGACGAGGAGATGGGAGAGAAAATAAAAAAGAAGTGACAGTGTGACTTTCTGCAGAGCCCTGTGGACTGATACTGTGGACAACTGGCCTTTGAAGGAGGGTTTCAGAGAAGCAACAGTGACAAGATCTGAATACGCAGCAAAGATGCTAATTTGGATAATTTATTTTGAAGGGAGGATGTGAATACTGAGCAGCCAAAGAAGATTTTACAGTAGTCAAGGTGCAGGCTGAAGGGCTATATGGTGTTCTAAATGCTGACACACTACTGGTATGTTTTTGCTGCAAAGAAGAAAGAAGCTGCAATCGTTGTCAGCAGCTCCGATGCGTATGGGAAGGAGAATGACCCTGAGGTTACAAGTCTGAGTGACAGAGAGGATGCACTGTTATCAAAATCAGAAGTGAAGAGAGATCCTGAAGAAAAAAGTAAGGAGTTCTGTTTTGGCCAGATTAGGAATGATCTGAAGGCAAAACAACCAGGATTATGTGTCAGGGAGGCAGTCAGATATGCAAGACTAGACAGAACAGAGCAGAGGGTTTAAGAGTTATTGGCAGAGAGATGATAGCCAAATCCGTGTAACTGGATGTTGTCATCCGGGGATATGGGTACAGAAATCTCCAGGCAAATCAAGGAATGACTAAATCCCTTTCCTGCCACCTCACAGAAGTTCATATCTACATCCAAAAGGAATTATCTAAAACAGTGCTGCAAAAACATGCACTAAAAAAACTGTCTCTCCATAAAATCTAAAGATCATACTGTTTCTAAAATTAGGGCAACTGCTAAATGAAAGTTAACCCGAACAATAACTTTAGCTAAACTTCAGGTCACATGCATTTAATATAATGAGATGAAGAATATGAAAAGGCCATTCATAATGGAATTCATCGAGTTAGGAATGCCATGCTTAGCTACCTTATAACATATAATTAATGATCCTATAAAAATCCAGCAGTACGAACTCTCCCGGCTGCCCACAGAACTGTTCTTTATGCTGGGTAGGGCAAAGCAAGCATCTGCTTCCACAAATACTGCCCTTTGAGAAGCTGAAAAGCTTTCTTCCCCTGCTCCATCAGGGACCACATTGCCATTTCCACGACACGCTGAGCTTTGAACCGTTACCCAAATCAGACTCTAGCATTTGGCAACCCAGTACACATCTGTCATGATAGACTGGTTGTTGGTGAAATGTTAAAGAAAAAGTCATTAACTCTTTTCCATTGCTCCTAATATCCCACCCTCCTCTAGATCATTTGTAATCCACACTAAACCCATCCTCTGTTTATAGTCTCTTAACACAACAGAGGAATATGTGCTGTCTGGAGATCTGCCTTGTTTTATACCACTCCCAACCATTTGCTACAACAAAAGATGTTCTCTCTCCATCAAAAGGCCAGATCCCTCCTGAAGCCTTGATGCTCAGATTCAAGGTTAAAGGATTAAGGCCTGAAGCATTGAGTACCAGAGGAAAGGAAGCCAAATATCAAAAGAAACACAAAAATCAATCCACTTCACCGCAGGAGCAGCATGAAGAACAAATCAGCCGAGCTGCATCTAAAGTTTTCTCTGCGTGGCTTTCAAAAATTAGCACTGTTACAAACGTAATGGGTACTTCTGAAAAGCCTCAGCACTTACGCAATGCTGCAGAGTTCAGCTCAACCACCAGCATGGTCCAGAAAGTTTTATGTCAGAGTAATTCAGCTGCAAAAACACCAAGTCCACTTCAGAGAAGACAAGAGCTAGAGAGGAGCGCAAGCACGCATGGCGTTATTTTTATATGTAGTCTGTATATCTGCAAGTGACACAAACTAATATTTACTAGAGTTTGCCTTTTGCTTCAATTCTCCGTGTGCTGAAGCACAGCCAAGGTCACCAGAGGGGTGGAGGAGCAGGTTTAGCTTAGTGCAGCTGCAATCACAACCAGAACAGCACAGTACGGAAGATTTCTTGCTTAACTTTGTCATATCAAGAGCTCTTGTCCTTAGTCCTGCCCCATCAGTTCTGATATAAGCCTTTAAATGAAGAGAAAGTTGTTCGGGTGGGTTTAAAATCTCCTAATTTAAAACTACACTCCAGAACATTTTGCTCCGCAAGATTTTTCTTAACTTTTCCAACTCACAAATTTCTGGGACATATGAATATATAGATTAACATATGAATATATAGAATAAACATAATTTTCTCTTCATCCAAGACTACACTTAAAAATAAAGAGTAACTAAATGGTATGTCTGAAAAGACAATCCACTTCACTCTATAAAAATAGGTTTCAGATTTTCAAAATTCAATTCAGGCAGTAAACTAACACTGTGTACATTTTTCTGTAAAGGAGGCATCTGCAAATGACTTGCAAAAATGCCTCTCACTGTCTGCAAGTGTTGGCAAGGAACAAACTCCTTCAGGAGATACATGAATTTTAAATATTTTAACCTAAAGAAAAGAAAAATATCCTAGCATTCTCAGTTCTGATACATGATATTACAGAACCATGCCCATCCAGAAGACTGGCAGAAAATGCAAGATCTGTGAACATATCAATGTAGTCAAGTCTTAGTAAGCTTGTTTTCACTGACTGCCATCCTATCCTAGGATGTATTTGTAACACCAGAGTTTTGGTGTTTTTGAAGACCTCAACTACAGGTTAGCTCCACCTGCCTAAGAAAACTACAAGGGCTGCCCCAAAAGTAATGCCTCCTATGTCATTATGTTGGCCTGTGATGTCAGAGGCAGGTGTGGGTGGTATGGCAGATAGTTATGACTGCAGCATGCAGGCTCTTGTTCATTGCAGGTGAAAATGCAGTGCTAATGGTGGTGACTGTGTTGAAAAAAACATTGTTTTGTAGCTGAGAATTTTCTCTATCAAATAGTGTTATTGTGCACTTTGTTGTAGATCCCACAGAACTAAGTAGGAGGCATTCCTTTTGGACCAATCTACTTAAAATAGTAGCTCCCACTTACATATTATGCCTCAGGCTTGTGCTGATGGTTACTGTGGACTGTAATGGTAAGGACATAATATGTGTGCAGTATATGTAATCATGAGAACAGAATCAGCATCATTCAGGTAAATGTAAGACAGCTTCAACCTACTGTCACAGTTTAGAGTAAAGCTGAACACTAGATTAGGGAAGCAACCAGGTCAGAGGAAATGAGCTCCTCACTCCCCAGTTCCATAAAGACCACAAAATGCCTTAGAAGTATATACAAATATAGTCATGCACACAGCTTTATAGATAAGAACTCCCTTCATTTATCAATAAGCTTTTAATCATGGCATCAGAACAAAAGCCTTCACCCTGAACAATAAAACCTGCTATTTTTGGAGCCTGTATGAAGCACTAAAGAAGCAAAAATGTATATCCAGCTCTGAATACATACTTCTGTTATGGCACAATTGACTCCAGCATGCATCAGTTGGAGAGATGCTCATCCTATACACAACCAGGCAATTCCACCAGAGAAGGGGGAATTCATATCGACAATAATTCAGCACTTGCACTACTGGCAGATTGGTATGCACCTTCTCTACTGGCCAAGCAAGTGTTTGGTCTGCAAATATCCCACCTAAAAATGATACAAACTTCAATATAAAACAATCTGGAACAAGAAAGTAACTAAGGTATTAAAAAGAGTGCTAACAAGTGAGGAAGCAGTTTCCAGACACAGAGACTTTATTGGCCATTTGCAAGCACAGTTGATTTCAGTCCGATTTAATGCACCATTCTGTTGAAGCAGTAAAGAGATTTAAAAAAAAAAAAAAAAAATCCAACAAATTGTGTTCAACACATTCATAAATGTTGGCTGAATACTACTTAGTTGCACCCCAAGAGACCAAAGATGATTAGAGATGAGCTGAAGGAAGCTCTTGGCCAACAACCATTTCTGGCACCGAGGACAGTTTCTCCTCCAGAGTTCCCAGGAGGTGATGCACACCATCATGAAGAACTGGCAAGAAACTCCAAATATGAAACAAAAAGAACACTTGCTTTGCCACTGTGAGCATCAGTTCCCTTCAGCAATTGGAGCAGTGGGGACAGCACAAGTCAGGTCAGAGGTGGCAGAGCCCCATGGCTCTGTTTAATTTTCATTTTCTTTTTAAACATGCTGGGGGAGGATAGTGCAAAAAAAAACAGCATATGCCTGGAACGGCAGGGGGAGCTGCGAGTCTGCGTTCCCCTGTATTTATCTTTAATTGCATTGACTGTTTGGACAAAAACACAGAAGTATGCTTGTATACCACCACAGAAAGATGCTTGTATGTCTAACAAGCTGAAGAAAAAAAAAAAGAAAAAGAAAAAAAAGAGTACATAACAAAGCACTAAACAAGGAGCAAAAGGTAATTGTCACCTTCTCTCACAAGATAATAAAAATAGTTACACCATAAACATAAAAATCTTCTAAAAGACCCCTGACAGCATTCCTTCCTGGAACTATCACCATAGCAATGAGCATTCAAATAGAGGGGAAGCACTACTGAATTCCATGTTTGATATGGAACTAACTAAAAATATAAGCTGGAGAAAATCCACACGGGTGATAAAGAACGAAGCACGGAAACATAAAAAGACTTCAATGAAATTAAAGGTGGCAAATTACACCTGCAAACCTTTAATACTCGGTGAAAGAAATCCTCTAACCAGGTAGTATACACTGAAAGAGTGCCTGCAGATAACCGTAAACCCTTCCGATAGCTGCTGCATCCAACAATTCCTATTTAAAACGCTTTGCACAGGTCAGCGTTGAGGTGCAGAGGCAGCATTGTGTGAAATCCGAGGAACGGACGCCCGTTAGAGAGAAGGCAGTCAGAGCTGTACCAGCAGAGCCATACAGGAAGCCTAAGAATTGGATAAGCAGGGAGCATTGTTAATGGAGATTTAGGCACACAGCACAAGTCTGGTGAGGGGTACTTGCAAAGCAGCAAACCGTATCTTCTCGAGTTTGTGCTGTTGAATAGGCCTTATTTGCACAGTGCTCTGATCCAAAGTTGAGAATAAATAAAAGAGAAAAGAGCAGCTTGTTTTAAAATTCCTCTCCCAGATGCAGGCATCAGGAGCACACACAAAAGCAGGTGCTGGGGGTATTGATCATACTGAATACGTGTGGAGTGGGTACTTGAGCATGTACCAAGCATCTGCGCCTGGGAGATGGAAAGTGCTTTGTAAAAGGCTGTTTCATGCTAAACAAATGCATCAGGTTATGTTTTTACTTTGAATTTTTTAAAGCATCTTGCACACCGGGGCAAAAAGAAATTACAGAGAATCAGACAACTCGCCTCCATTAATTGTAAACGTTACTATCTCCACAGCTGAAAATTAGCTGAGGACTCACTTAGGAGCACTCTACTGAAAACCATTCTCAATACAGCCTGCTCTGATTGCTGCGCCTATCTGCATCTGATGACTCTTCAGGTCCCAGGCACAGGCGCAGCTGTAGGGAAGGCAAAGGGACAGACACAATTCTTCCCAACAGCTCCTCAGAAATCACAGCAGAGAAAAAATGCAGTGCTGCAATTTCATACTGGGACAGTCCAAAAAAAGGGAGAAGGACAACACTTGCTGACTTTGGCAGTTAATGAAGAAAACATAATGGGACAACTGGCAGAGAAAATGGGAATTTGGCTATAGTTTGTAGTACTCCTTGAGGTGGAAGTTTTCCCTTTCACAGATGCACCGTAACCAAAAACTGCAACAGAAATCAAACTCTGCACTGTACTTGCTCCTAAAATCTTTTTTGCTTTTTTCAAGCAGGGAAAAAATTAATCCCTACAGGAGATGACAAGATGCCTTTTAAAGTACATATCTCATTTCTGACTACAATTACCTTTCAATAGCCTGGCACAGCTGCATGCTCCTATTTGCTTTTTGTTTTTCATTAAGGGCTTCTCTAGTATATGTACCCATCCTATAGCATTTATGCCTGGCAGTGATGCACATTCCCTTGCTTACAACCCTTCCCACAGATAGCAGAGAATAAATTGCAATTAAATTTTCGTAATTGTAGATAATTACCTCAAAATGAGCTGTTAATTATAAAAAAAACTATGTTTTTCAGTTCTTGATTATATTATTTCTTTTACATCTAAACTCCAATATCTCACTCCAGCAACTTTAGTATTTTAAGGAACTTTCTCCCATTCCTTTCAAGTATCAGGAGATTTTTAAACTAAGTTTTGTTTATTTTAAGACTGAAATCAAGTTTCATGCTGTGAGGTTTGCTAGAGGAGCTTTGTATATGAGCTGGAAGTCAGAGAGGGTTTGTATTCCATTATAGTTCTGATAGCATTTGCTATAAAAACAAACCATTTGGCATATCAATTAAAAAAAGGAAAAATAAGAAGAGGCTGTTGAAAAACAAAGAGTACATTCCTACCACCTCTGCCTCTTCTCTTAGCCCTAGTTATACACTTGCACACTCACTCTCTCTACTGAAGAAAACATCACTTACATATTCAAATGCATAAAAAAGACGAATGAACTTGTCTTTGTCAGCCTCTTTCAGCCTAACATTAGATTAAATTATTTAGAGAGCATTCATCTGGTAACCTTTGCAAAACCAAAGATGGCATATAGGAAGAAAAACTTCCAAGTGTTATGCTGCCAAACTTTGGAACCAGCTGGCATGCCAACCGAAGACTGCACGAACGCATTAACCTTGAAAAATTACAGTAAATTAAACCTGGGGACTGAAGAGAGGGAGCTTTCTGAAATCTGGAACTCTCATTCTGTAAACATTACAAGTTTTTCTCATTTTATGTGCTAGGCTACGTAGATTTTTGCATTTGTTGGTAATCTGTTGCCAAGAAGCCTTGCAGATGTTTTAGGTTACATCTTTCCTTCAGTGGTTTAATGCTACTGCATATTAATATCATGACTATATCTCTTTTCTTAAAACTGATCACACTTTGATCACTTCAGTCTGCATGAAAACAAAACAAAAAGCATCAAAATACAATGAGGGATATGTCAGTAACTCATATCAACAAAACATCTGCTTTAGCAATGAAGCATTCCAAAGAAATTAGTAACTTCTGTTCTTCTAGGGAAAGGAGCGTTACCTATTGTCTGACTTCCCTTTTCAGTGAAGAGGTGTCTCAATTAAAAAAACATTATCAATTACGGTTAACAAATAGAAAAATGAAGTACTGAATCCTTAGATTGTAAATAAATTAACATTTCTTCTCTTACAATCATACCAGAAGTGGAGAGAAGAACTTATTATTTTAAAGATTTCTCTTGTCATTAAAGAGGGAGCCTCTCAAAGGCCAGTTGCTCCTCTTGTGCACCGAAAAGAAAGCTTGGGTCAAAAGAACAGATACAGTTCAAACACAGAACACAACTCTGTTTATTTTTGAGAGAAAAAACATGTCAAGTCCACAGTTTTAATTTGTTGTTTTTCTAATAGGCCTGACCCTTCTCCCAATGGAAACAGGAAATACAGCTGGACAGAACACGAAAAAAATATGGTCATTAAAGTTTTAAATAGTCTGCAGAATGGAAATAAGTGGCTAAATACTAGCTTTACTCCAAGTTATTTTAGCTGTAGTTAGCACTATTATTATGCAGAGGTGCAACACAGTGTTGTTTGAAAAACAAGCAACTATCACCAATGGTAACATATCGTTTCCATCTCAGAGGTAAAGGCTGATGTACTTTTTATATCAGGTCAAATCAAAACTAAACAGCTAATTCTAATCTGAATTGAAAAATAAGAAGTAAAACCTAAAGCAGAAAAAGAAATCTAAGATCTTATGAAAACTTCAATTTGTTGTGGGCTAGGTTATTGTCTTTAAGGTGGGATGCACACAATCTGAGACAACCCCAATACTCTGGGTAACAATTATTCAACAGCCAAGGAATTTTTATTTTTTCCTAGGGAAAAAAAGTTCTTAATCTGAAACAAACAGACGAACACTTAGCAGCCAATATTACAACGTCAAGAAGATGCACTGACACTGTGAAGTACTTAGAAGTTAAGAAAAAAAATTACCGTAGCCCCATGCTGTTGCCGTTCATCATCAGAGCAAGTTCTCCAGGTGTTTCATCATTGAGCACATCTCCTGAACCTGACACACGGCCTCTAAACCTGAAAAAGCAGAAGCAGCTGATTATGCAGCTCGTCCTATCACCAGAACAGAAATCCGCCACAAATATGGTCAGTTTTGTGTCTACAAGCAAAACAATAATGTTTAATGGAGGAGCTTTCAAAACTATTTTCATGCTTTCAAACGTACTTTTTGTTTTGTAAGGCTGACTGATGTATGGTACCTCCTTAGATTTCCACTGGGAAAAAAGTTAGAAAAATTTCATTTGCTGCTTTCAAACTATCTGCCTCCTTGATTTCTCCATATAACCAAGAAAGAATATTTTGCCACTTATGAAACTTTTATATATTCTGGGGTGGTTGACTTCGGTAGAATCACAGAATCACCGAATCACCAAGTTTGGAAAGGACTGCCAAGACCATCCAGTCCATCTACCACCAATATTCTCCACTAAAACCATGTCCCTTTGTACAACATAAAAACAGTCTTGGACATCCCCAGGGACAGCGATTCCACCACATCCCTGGGCAGCCCATTCCAGAGCCTGACCACTCTTTCAGAGAAGAAATTTTTCCCAGCATCCACCTTGAATCTCCCTTGGTACAACTTGAGGCCATTAAAGTAGAAGTTACTGATCTGCCACTTTCCCTGTCAACCCACCATTTTTGATAGCTGAGCAACTACTTCACATCCAGAGAAAATGTGGGAAATTAAGATGCAGTTATGATGCACTGTTGTCAAAAGAAGGATCGATTCATACTTTTCATAAGAGAAGAAGAGTTAATAACCAATTATTACAAATGGTCAGACCTTTCATCTGTCAATGAATGACAATATTTTCAGCAGCTCAAAATGGACCTTAACCAGCATTCCATCCATGCAGAGGGACAGACAAAAATAAGCACAACTTGGAAATGGATTTTCATTGTATTTTTTTTTAAAGTGCCATGATGTAAGGAGATGCACTAGGTTAGAGTCTCCTGCCAAAGAAGCAAGGGTATTCAAGCTTAGCTAAACAAATTTCTACTGTTTGTGTAGTACATAAAATTACCCTGTTATAAAGTGCAAAAGAATTATACAGCCAGAACTGAAATAGAACTGTAATGCTTATGAGATTTGTCTGTAAATATCAAACATTTCATTCTAAAGAGACTGAGTATTTTTTAAAAGCAAGCAGGCTGAAGTCTAGTTGCAATTCATATGGTCAAAATGGCAATTGTGCATTCACCTTCAACTCTGAGTAGATTACAAAAACAGATTTAGTGCTCAGACTGATCATATGACTTTTTTCACAGCATTTTTTCCTTCTATATTTTCCTTAAGTAACTAGAACACTGTAAACCACCTATTTTTTCAGCAAAAAAAAAAAAAAAAAAAGAGGCTAAAATAGGCACAATGGTATTAACAAGCACACCATCATAGAGATATTTAAGGTCTATTCATTTTCCTGGGCAGATGATGCCTCAAATGAATCTGAAAATTGTCTATTAGAAACAAAACTCCAAAAGACTTAGTCTGTATATCCTTCATATTCTACTTGTTTTTCTTTAGAGGTCTGCATGCATAGAATTAAGGTATTTGATGATTAAGAATCCATCTGTTCCTGCTTCTTTTTTGCCTTAAGTTATAATTCTTTGTTTGTAGGCTCAGCCATTTTCAACTCACACAATTATGATTGACTTTGATAAAACAGACGTTTTAAGGCCTAAATAAACATACTCTTTTCAGTGTAAGACAGCACCCAAGCAGTCAAACAAAGATCATCTGAGTTACAGTATTCTCTTTTAGAGTTTGAAAAGTAACCAGAGGGCTGTTATTAAGAAAAGAAAGTGATATGTTCCTCTGTGGTGGTTATAATGCATGCAAGCAGGAAGTGGGTCAAGTATTACAGACACCTGTGGGATGCTGTCAGTATTTACCACATTAAAGTAATATAGAAATAAGCCTTCTTGTGAAACCTTCCTATTCTTTTTTCCTAAAGACTGACAGATTTCTCTCATTGCTTTAGCCTCCTATTGCTGAAATGCTAGCTCACAGTTGAGTTACACCAGCTAGTCTAACTTTCTGGTCTGTGGCTTTAACCCAATCCCCTTCTTGGTTCAATGATACCAATAAATTAGTTTATCTGTATTGCCAGAGTCCCCATTTAAATTGTCAGGAAGATGTTCTCTCACCTTCTCTAACAATCGCAGGGGCTTTTGAAGCCATGTTCCATATTTCTGTGGCTACTGCCCCTTCCTTCTAGTTTTTAAGCAGGTCTTGTGCCTCTGCTGCCTCTGTCTTGGCATCCTTGCCTGCAGAAATATCACCGAAAGGCAAATGTCCCTGTATCACAGGACTCTCTTCCTTTGCCACATTATATATTAATATATATATATTAAATGAATAAAATGGTCTTCATCTTTTCTGCAAAAGATATTTCTTCCAGTCACCACCTAGGAAGGTGCAGTATTTCAAAACTGACCTCTCCAAGTAAAGGCGAGGAATGCCACGTCTATGTCATCTACACACACTGCTCCCTTGCCAAATGTCTGTGTTCCTTCAAGTGCCTGCACTAAGATCAAGCTCACAATTTCTTCTACTACTCTTCTTTTCCTACCCAGTCTCTTAGAACTGCTTTTCTTATGCCTTTCTTTCTACCACATACTGTTTTCCTCTGCTGCTTTCCACAGCTGTCATGCTGTTTCCCAACAGTATATGCTAATATACTCAAAAGTCTCCTCTCCTCTAAATCACCGTTACAGAGAAATTGTGCCACAAGTACTGCCTTATCTTATTTTATAAATTCCATTTTTCCCTTATAACTATTGCTCACATGTTCATTAGAAATTCTGGAATTTGTTTTTTTTAAATATGAATCCTGAAATCACCTGTTATAATCCATTCGGGACTGGTGTAATTGCTGTTGTTTTAGGAGCAGTTTTGCTTCTTGTTTAGCCAACAGATTTTGGAGACGATCCTTTTCAATTTCCAGCTCCATCTTCTGCAGAAGCAGCTGCTGCCTTCTTTCTTCAGACAACCTTTTAGCTTGTTCTGTTTCTTTAGACCCTGAACCCCCACTGTCATTCAGCCCAGAAACTCGAGAGAGCTTGGAATAATCACAGGTTTTGTGAGCAGGTCCAGAGAGTCTTCTGGGTACCTGGCTCTTCTGCATGCCACCTGAGCTCCCTACATGCTTGCAGGCACAGCCACGAGTCATTTGTGGAGGGCAAGTGCTTGAAAATTCATTTGCTTTTTGGTCCACCTCCTGAGCTGGTTTTACATGGTGAGGGCTCCTCTGCTTGACAGAGGAAATCACATTGTTGCACTTTCTGTGCAAGCCATTTTCCAAGGGATTTTCTTTCGGACGATCTTGACGGTTGTAAATGATTTCAGTTCCATAATTATGATTATTCCTGCAAGGCTGAGACAATGCTACACGGCTTGGGCTTCCAGTCTTTGATGCTTTACTGTTCTTATGCAAAATCTGAGGTCCTGCAACAGCTAAGTATGAACCATCTATTTCAGAGGGTGGTTGCTGACAGAAGGACTTCTTACCAGACATCTGAAATAAGAGAAACAATTTCCTCTGAATTAGTAAAATGCACCTTTACTAATTAATGTCACGATTTAAACGTGCTCACTCAGAAACAGACTCGCTGCATCCTGCTGATGGACGTACAGCCCACCTTGACAAAATGTTTATCAAAAGACAGACATGGTTCTGCTATCAAATATACATTTCATTCAATCTACACAAGTGTAATAAATGTAGAACTACTGCCTGCAGGATGCTCAGCATAAAATGAGTCGCTTCAGAGTATCAAGTAGTTGTGAGCACCTAGGGTTACATAAAATCAACTTGAAGAGTGGCAAAAAACATTAAATGTTAATGTTTGAAAATGTTTAATTTTGAATACCGAGCCAAAAAATCCATTCAGCCACTATAAATACTCTTTGATTGGCCATTACACAGCAGGAGATTTGATGTAAAACATTTCACCTTGCACTGAATGGGATATTACTTATCGCTGGAAATTTGATGAGAGTTTTTGAAATATCTTTACAGAAACACAGATAAAAACTAACTACTTTCTGTAAAAAATGTCTGTACATCAAAAGCTGTCATTTAAATACAAAACATGTTTAAATTCAGCTATAAACGTAAGTGATTTTTCAATTAAGCTGGGCAAGTGATTATATTCTGATAAAACTCCGAAGAAAGAAAGCAACTGTAATTCACATTTGTCAACTCAGTGCAAGCAAATTCTGGTGGTTTTGTTATACTCATGGATATTATGCAACAGACAGCAAAATCCCACTCATATCTCAGAGTATCTTTACACTATGGTTCATCTAGGCAGTTAAGCATTTGAGCTGTTATGCACATCAGAGTGATAGTGAATCAGGCACTCACAACCAGTCTGTGATTGCATGATTTCTTTTGCATTAATTTCAATAATATACTGAATTCAAAATCTTCCAGCCTTCGGGATTTTTCACAAAGTTGTTTCTTTTTTTCTTTTTTTTTTTAACAGACACCAGGTTTGTTAAAAATAATGAAACCACTTCAGTGAAAGTGCTTCAGCAGTGAAATTCATAATCCACAGATAGTGAGCAAAGTGTTATTTGCATTCTAGCAGTGCTTATAACAGATAGGTATGGTCGACATACAGCCTAAGTCAGTCAGCAAGCTCCATGACAGCAGAACTTAGGGATGCAAGTAAGTGTCCAGTGATGATTAGAAGAGAGATACAACCCAAATCTATGCAGTGTTTATATCTATAATTTAAATTCCTTTTTATAAATAAACAAAATACCAAATATACTCTGCTGTTCTTGAAGACAACCGATTACAAGTTTCTGGTATACTTCACAGAATGTAAATTAACGTGGATTAGCACCTGAATACTGATATTTTATTATTTCTAGTTTTGTAGATATAAAAATATCTTCTCCGCCAACTGATTGAAAGCCAAGGATGTCATGTTTTGCCCCAAAGGGCCCAGTAAGTTGGAGGCATTTGCATTAATGTCAGTGCTAAATGTCTGAGGAAAGTCTGGTGCTTAGACTGGGTGAAAAGTGCAGGACATTAAAATATTTTAAAGTCAGAGGGGCTGGCAGGGCAAGTGAGCAGAAATGCAACACGCTGCCAAAAAGACGGAGTTTGGTTATTTATTATTTGCATCTTGCCATCTTTGTCTGCAGTATTTTCTAGGCAAATAAAGGTTACAAAACTTTTAAAATCTACATTAGGCAATACCTAAAGGGATGACCAGCAACGGGAAGAAATACTCCAGAAAAGGGAAAGGGAGAGAATCTTGCAGTTACATTCTGTCTCTTATTTCCCACCTAAGTGCTAGCCCAGCACTTAGGGCAACTACAGAAAAAGAAGTCTGATGTGCCTAGTGGCCCAGACCTCTAGTACAGCAGGTGGTAGCAGATCCAAAAGATTTTTTGGAAGATCCTATCAGAGATGACAGAGTAGGGTAATCTACAGAAAGAATACACCTGACCTTCATCAGCCCGTAAGTTAAAAAGGAGCAAACAATAAAAAAAGATGTAAAACATGGAATGACAGAATTTCCTTATTCTAGCCATTTGTTTTATTGACTGAAAACACAAGAGAACGTTAAGAAATCTGAGCACATGGAGATGGTACAAAATAATCATTGGAGCAGATTTAAGAATAAAGGCCCACACTGCAAATTAACTTCATGGCTGAGACTCCATTAGGAGTCCCCGAAGGCCCTAAAAGAGAGGTACCAGTTAGCATTTGTTGACCTTGGCCACCATTAAATCTGCCCTGATGGTCTCAGTAATGGCATTGACATTTAAAGACTTCATAACAAGGCAGAGAAACTTTAATGTTATTTCACAGTTACAATATGTTTGCAGGGGGGGAAATTCTCATTAATGTCATCGAACGCGAGTGGTGGTTTTTTTTGTTGTTTTTTTTTTCATTCCTTTAGAAGAAGGAGGTCATATTAGGTAGAAGACTGAATTCCAATTTCACATGCCTTTGAAGGCTACTCAGTACTTTGCAAATTCTAGTACTGAAGAAAAATGAACTACTGGGAGCCAGCAACTTTGTACGTAATACGTGTTTTCTGTTAATGCTTTAATTGAAAACTACAGCTGGATATAGGCTGCAGGGAAAATTGCCTGAATTCTATACTTATGAAGAATCATAAAACCAGAACACACCAGGACAAATTTGCAAGATGCTGGCCAGGTGAAAGGGAAAAATGAAAAAAAAAAAATAAAAATTGTAAAGACTCATCTACTACCTTGAGTCTAAAGACTCATAAGCGTACGGAATTAAGTAATTTTACAAGAGTTTAAGAAAGATATTACCTACGGGATGTGTGGAAACCATGACGGACCATGATGGAACAGCTGTGCTTTCCCCTCTCTGGAGTTCTCCTATGCTTGCTGTATCGTATTTAAAGATACAACTTCCTTTAACTGAGGCTTAAGCAAACAAACAGAAATTCAGACTGCTCCTTGCAGCATAACAGAGTTAATAAGATTTTTTATAAGACAGGTGTGAAACTCTTGCATGGAAACAAGGAGATATTAAAAAATAGTTCAAATAATCTTTAAAAGGGCTGAAAAGGGAAGACAGGTGGGGAGCTCTAAGAAATCTTCACTGCAATCCCAGTAATTTTTGCTCAGGGATTCAGAGAAAAGCTTAAACAAACATCCAGTCCTTAAAACTTCCTACAAACAGACAAACAGTACACCAGCTTTATGCATGCAGCACTAGCATCTCTGCAAATTCTTAAATGCAGACTCTGTGCTCTGCAGTGTTAGTGCATAGCACTGGTAGAGGAGATCTTTAAAAACTGATTCCAGTGCACAGGGTTCTGTATGGCCAAGGCTAGGCTCCCAGCAGATCAGATCTTATGATCTCCACACAAGCAACATCCTGACAGATTTCACAGGCAGATGTGCATGCACAACATATGTTTGTGCAAATCATTACCTTGGGAAGTCTTGCACTCACTGGACAAAAGCTATAGTCCATCCACATACTGAGAAAAATACAGAGCCATTAAGGTTATCAGGAAAACATTTCTCTAAACTGGATATTCAGCCTTGGGGTTTCTTTAGGAAGGGGAGAAACATGGCAAGGAACATGTAAGTTCAGAACTACTTCACTGTGCAGAACAGAGCTGGGAGCCCAGAGGGAGCCAAGCACAATCAGAAGCAGCAACCTGAAAAAAATACAGGGCTTTAAAGGTGCTCCAAGATGAAGGAAGAATTTCTAAATAGGCAAATGAGAGACTACCATATACAGGGACACCTTAAAGAGTGTCGTGGGCATGCATTAGTGACGTAGCTGACACACTCATTAAGGTACGCATCCTAAACCTGGAACTCAGTCAGCACTACACACTGCTGATGTAGAGGTATCATCTGAATAAAGCTTGGTTTGGGGTTTGCAGATCTATCAGCAGTGTAAGCACTTGCTCTTGTCACTGGAATAAGGAGAATGCATTATAAATAAGCTTGGGTGTGTTATCTGGGCAACAGAAAAGCCATTATAAGAACAACTATTTCCAATGATAAGACTATTTGAAATGCATTACTAGTGATTAAGGAGCTATTCTTTCCAAGAATCCATAAGAATTTATCAAGAAAGATGTAAAATGGTAAAGATTTCAAAGTAAATTACCAGGACCTGTTGAAGTCTATCAGTTTCTTTTCTTTAAATCATAAAATCCTTATTAAAATCTCTAACATAAGTAACGTAGCACCAGTCATTTACAAGGTGCTCAGATAATAGCACAGCAACTGCTTCTGTTAGTACCTGAGATAGATGCCATAGGTAACTCACAAGGTAAGCTAATCATTTTTCAAGAAATAAAGAAATGAAGCACCATTTTCTGCAGTAATTATGTACAGCTATGATTGCCACATTCCACTGAATAAAACAAGTGGTCTCAAGTCAGAGAAACAATATGTGAATGACAGCCACAAACCTGTATTTTTTCCATAAAAATCCACTGAATTCAATATACTGAACAGGTGTAGCAAAACAAAAATAAAAATAGGATCATATCACAAAAAAAAACGAATCCATTGCTGCTAGCTGACAGCAGAGGAACACCTCCTCTGTTTTCACTGCCTTTAATTTTTTTTCTCCCTTTTGTTATTAGGGTTTGAGCCGGGATGCCAGGTGCACAAAAAACCTGCATTCAAAGTGGCAAGTGAGCATTTTCTGGCACTCAGCTTTAAGTGTATATTTTGCATTCATAAACATGCCACCCTTCTCTCCAGCTACACAAATACTGTAGATAATCTCTAGCAAATGCTTCCATTTCAGATCAGCAAACTGGTTTTATGCTGGCTGATAAGGCAGTCATTAATAATACAGTGCTCCAAGAAAACTGAAGTGCAGCATCTATGCATTTAGTCCTGGAAATCACTGTGAGCAGAATGCCCATTAAGCCCAAACAGTAGCTACACATGGCATGCAATATCTGACCACTACAAATACAGCAAACATGTTTGCCTTCAGAAACAAAACTACACCAGACCTGTTTGCACCACAGAAAAATGCCACTATACTAATCTTGACAGCACCAGGTCTAACTATTAACATTCAACGTGCTGCCAACATTATAAAAACGAAAAATCACAATCTTCTGACTTCAATTTTTTACTTCTGCCCTTTATTTTACTGAAGAATCAGTAGTTCAAGACCTAGATAAATATTTCAAAAACTATACTATTTGTGAGCAGAGCAGGTCACTACCATTTCCCAGTGCATTTGGAGTTCATGTGAAATAAGGGCAGAAGAGTGATGAGCTGCATTTTTAACATGGGCATACACAGAATAGTTGTCTAGCTGATAGAGAATGCGTAATGCAACATCTGCACAGTAAGCCTTGCCAAAGCCCCATCCCAAATAAATGTAGTGCATTCTCCCTAGTGCAATTAACTCTCATACTCTGGCAGGTTTTGCTAGAAGATCATCAAGGTAGATTACCTTCCAGCATATGAACTAAATACTTACAGGTGTTATATCATCAGTTATTACTTACAAACTTCTGCATTTAACAAGACATCCAGGCAAATGAATGATCTAATTTATGAATTATTTATAAGAATTTCACAGCATGCTCCTGGCGTCATCCATGGCCTTTTCCAGGTCATATGACACCAATTAGAGCTGAATTTTAAATTATTCAATAACCTGAACTCTCTTGTCATTTAACATATAGATATCAATGCAGTAAACAAGTTAAGTCTAATGGGCCCTGGAGGTTTGCGTTCCTCCGCCCATCAGCAGAGGCTGTATGCTACCGCTGGAATAGAAAATAATAGAATGCAGCAGTCAAAAACATTTGCAAGGTTTTAATAAGTTATTTTGGCTCCCTTAGGGATTTCAGTATAACTTACAAGCACTGAATCTAAAACATATTAAAGTCCTTAGCTATGTGCTTTTAAAACAGAATTAGGACATAACAGAAGAGCAAGTCTAACACTAACCCTAATTTAGGACCTTAATTTGAAATGTAGCGGAAATTATTGGATAAGCAAGATTTACTATACACAACTCATTACCTTCAGGGTTTCCTACAGTATAGCCAAAAATAGCCCTTCTTCCAACAAATCTACACCTGTCTGTAAAGGTATGGCTATACATGGGGAAATGGAAATCTTAATTTAACAGTGTCAGTTGACAGGTATACCTTGCACTCTCTTAGCAACTGGGTGGAAAAAGCATCTCCCTCATTCTCCCACCCTAGCAGCACTGACGAGACTTCTCCTAGAAACCCGCCTGAACTTGGGTATCAACTTCCAAGTGTACAAGCTCAGAAGACAGTTTTAAGGACCTGCGTGGCACATTACAAAAAAAAGAGGAGGTAGCCTACAAAGCACTAAGTGCAACAGAAGACTTCTTAAAACCATTGTTTTTCAAGATGACAAAGAAAAGACAAAAAAGATGTCTCATGAACCTGTAAGCATGACTTCAAGACAGAAGGGAAGCATTCAGACACCCCTATCTACCTGCAGATCTAACTTTAGATGTCCAAGATATATGGCTGAAAACGTCTGGGATTGCCCGCAGCTCAATACAAGCCTAAATTGTGCCTAGTGCCAACTGCTCTATTTTTCTATAGCATCTGTGCTCAGCTTTATGAACATTGCTGCTTAAGCCCTAGACCTACTCCTGCAGATGGCCACTCATAGACCTCTATACTGGGGAACCCAATGACCCCATTCAGCCACACGTAAGTTTCTTTTGCACTCTAATTGTTCAAAGGTTCATACATTTCCTGTACAAATGCAAGAGGAAAAGGTGGAACATAAAATGTTTAATTTATCCTTTTAAACACTAGCAAGACGTTCTCTAACCAATGCTGTCAAGATGAATGCCAAAGAAAAAACCAGTGATGTTGAGAAAACACCATGCCAAATAAGTAAAAACACACTTATGCAAATTGTCTAGCCAGGTTATAGGAGTAAGGATTTAGAAAAGAGATGCCATTGGACATCTGCTCCCTAAATGTAGCATGTGAAAGGGATTTAAGAGAGTATACTATGTATTTTTTCATTATATAGAGATACATTTAATTATATATTTTATATATATATATGGGTGTGTTCTTTTAAAATTAAAAAAAAAAAAAAAAAAAACAGTAGAAGGGAAAAAAGACAACTGCTTAATCTCACAGCACACATTTTAAGAACATACAAAAATAGCTATGAGGTATTTAATTTTGGTTAGTAGCCAGACTTAGTTTCATTCCTACAATGGGCAGCATTTGATTATTTCGCATTAAGAGTACTAACGTCTAGGATTATAAGCGGGAAGTTCATATCAGTTTTCATTAATAAGTAATGTCCACCATGTATTTGGTCTTTCAAGGTAACTTTTTCAAAGTTATTTTAAAAAGCAAACAGTTTTTCACTTGGAATCAGAAGTTTAGCATATCAGCAGCTACACATGTTCCTAGCCACTGCCAGTCTCTTTAGAATTCAATCAACATTTGCTCTAAAGTCATGCTTTCATAGCTGCAGACACAAGACAAAAGGGCAAATATACTGTGACCCCTCTAAATAGCCCTGATTACAGTGATCAAACAGAAGCCAGATACCTATGTGGATAAGAATGTGTAGAGTTTGATGTGCGAAGATTACCACAGGAGCAGACACTGAATCAGCATTTGCCAACATGCACCTCACCATGACAGCCAATATCACCTTTCCCCTGTATTTACAGTAGGGATAACTGCGGTACCCATTGGCCAGTGATGAATTTTAAGTACCAGTCACTGTTCACTCAGAAAGATTACCAGAAAGTTTTACTTCCTTCAGAAGCTCAGTGTCTCCTGCAGATTCCCCAGCGTATGGATGTAGGCTTTGAAATCTGCTGCACGAACTAAGGAGAGACATTTAAGAATTAAAAGCATGTGCAAAGATAGAGACAGTGTTTTGGGGAAAAGCATACAACTAGAAAGTTATTTATATAGTATGGAAATCCCACAAAGAACAAAAACAGAAAATCTTCTGACTACAAAAGAATGGAAAGGTGTGCCCAAGTGAGCATACACTGTCAAGAGTGCCCTTGCAATACAAGCCAGCCAGCATTTAGATTCTGCTAATGATCCTATCTCTGGGAAATAATTCATAAAAAGTAAACAGTAATTTTCATACGCCTGCCCTTTTGATCTTACATTTGTAGGGAGTATCCTGAGGCTAGCTGTGGGTGCCCCCCTGGCTCTGCCTGATTGACCTCTAAGCTGCCCTGAAAGTAATGATCATGCCAAGAAATGACAACAAGAGTTGCATGGAAGAAGCCATTTCACTGCAACGCCATTAAAGACAGGCTGACTCACTTCATCTTGTCAAAGCAGTAGTTGCATGTAGAAAAAATAAAAGCTTTTTAGAAGGACTTTCTCATTTTATAATGACAAGACCCACATCAAAATCTAGCTAGTGCGTAGCTCCGTATTAACTAGACAAAATCTAGTGCAAGATAGAACAACAGGCAGCCCAATGATTTTGTGTTAAATAATCTTGAGAGGAGAAAGTTAATAAAGTCCTTGAGGAGAGTCAAGTCAGAACCATGGCACTTCACCTCTCCACATTCAAAAGTACATATACCATATATTAGAAAACCTTTATCTAAAGGCTTAGGCACTGACTGCTCACTGTTTCATCAGCTTTCAGACAACAGCTTGCACACTTTCACCCCAAACTATCCCCCAGTAAACACAAGATGGCATTTATCACATAGCTTATGTCTCTGTCACTAGAAGTGAAGCTATGAGATAAAATGGCCAGACGAGAGCAGCTGACAGGCAGAAATTTGACTAAACTACCGGGAACAACTTCTTTAAATGAGGGAGTAGGAAAATTACAAATCAACCTGCTAGAGTACACAGAAATAAAAGCATATACTATTTCTATTTTACATTAATATTGAGAAAATATTTATATTCTCAGCCCGCTGACATGTACAGTGCAACATATGGATGGATGAACTGGTAGACAGGTAGCTGCAGAGTTGCTGCCAAGGAGTCTGGCTTTAAAATGCTGTCTTCTCTGGATGATGGCAGAGAAGCTCTATCATTGGCAGATATAACATATACATTATGCTTCCTGTTCCTGCTTCAGTTTTTCCATAGCTCATACATCGGTTTAACAAGATAGCTGTCAGATTCCCTTCCATTAACAAGTACTCCATTCCTATTGGAAGTCAACTCCTTAGTTTGTAGTTATAGAGAAATATACAGTTACATTTTCTTACACAGTTAGATAGAAAATCCATAGAAGTGAAAAGGACTTGGAAATGACATGGACTTTTTTTACTAAGAGCATGTATATCCAGAAGTTTTGTGCAGAATACAGTCACCCCTGGAGAAGATCCCCCTAAGCGATGCACAGTGCAGTATGTCAACGTGTTACCTACTTTGATGACCTGTGCATGGGACTCTATGTCCTGAGTCCTTTGAGGAACAGAAGTGAACCATATCACTTGAGTATAGAAGGATCTAAACACAGAAGTTTAAGGTCCTATTGACATACAGGCCACGATTTTAGTGAGAAATGAAGTGTTTTCTATTTGGCAGACTTGCAATACCTCAAACAGATACATAAATTAACTAATGAAAGCATGCAAGAGAAGCTGAATCAAACAGGAGGAGGCATAGAGCAAATACCAGTGTCTCATTCCCTGGTGGTAAGCCAGCTGTTTCTTTTTGAAGCCCATCATGATGACGCTGGCTTCAGAATAGTTTCAACACACTCAAAATGCCACGAAGGTAGTCCCAGAAGACTTTCTTTCTATGGTTGAGATTCCTTAAGAGCTGAGATCGGTCATTCTGATGTCGGTTTAGTAGTTACAGGTAGACAGCTGAGAGCAGGAAATGACCTCTGATATATCAAGACACAAAGGTCAGCTTCTTCTTATCCCACAGAAATGATCTTTTATAGTCCTGCTTGAAACTGTGGAGTATGGCAATGGTGTGACTGTTACTATTTGCATAAAATGGTCCTAGATGTAGTGTGGAGCAGTATGACAGTCTGTTCTGATGGGCCTCAGCTGCGGAATATTGATATAAAGGCTCTCCTGTAGTTACTGTAAGCCATTAGGTTATCTGAATGAACATCCATCACTACCAGCTTGTGTGAAGGAGAACATTAAGTTAAAAGGGTGTGACCAAGCATAAATTGAAAGGCCTTCCACTACTCCAGGACAGCAGTGACCTTGTGAGGCAATCACCTTTATTCTGAGATACTGCAGACAGACAGACCAAGTAAAACCCATCCTGAGGTTTACTAACGGGAGTTTAGGATAGAAGAGCTCACAGGTGACAGTATTTTCAAGTGGCTGAGAGAAAATCTTTGCACAAGGCAGGATTCTGTCATAAAGACAGTATGTGGAAGAAGTAAGCATCCCTGCAGAACCTGACACTAAGAGTTTATATTAATAGTTAACAAAACAACATGCCCCACTTGTAACCTTAATGGCATGGAAGGGCAGTTTCAGCTACAAACCCCTATAGTACAGTCCCCATAAGTCAGAATCAAGATGCAGACCTTTCAATAGAGAACCATAAATTTATTGTGCTGTGCCAATTAAGAGCATAGGTTCTATAGGTACAAACTAATTTTACACACCTCTTCTGTTCTCTTTCCAACAAGTTCCCTGACAGTTGTCTTTCTTAAAATTTCCTTTTTAATGGCACTTTTTTCTCAAGGAAAACTGTTCAAGTTCATAGTTTTGGATTTCACTTTTTCTCTGCTTTATCACTCTCCCATTTCTGAACTCAATCTAGATAACAGACTGCACACGCTGTCAAAGGGATTTTAGAAGCTGTGACAAAATTCTAACACAGTGAGGAAAGCTCCTCTATCTGGGTTCCTAGGCCACTCTTTGGATAGAACTGGTTAATAAAAGCATTCTAAATATCAAGCCTAAGCCTTCCTTATTCCATGTGAAAGAGCTGCACTTCAGCTTTTCTTCCAAAACTCTGGATTCTACAAAGAATAGTAAAGCTCTAATGCTGACAATCTAAAACCACTCAGTGCCAACCCTGATGGGAGAAGAATTAGGTCAACAGTGAAATTCTCTCCCTCAAGAAATAGAGTTGAACCATCCAGTTGAGCACAGAAGAAATTCCTACCGTGTATTTCTACATCAGTAAAACCCCCCGGGATTTGTAAATTGTAAAAAGTTTTATTTCTAAATATTGTTGTACAGCAGAAAGCTCTACCCTACTGGAGAAGCAAAAAAGAGACTGAGCCTCCCTCATAATTAAATATTAAATGATCACATGTTTTTTAGTGTCACAAGCATAACAGGAGAGAAGAAGATATGAAGTTGCAGATACTCAGAAGAACTGTGGGAACAAAAAAAAATGTAAAGCCAAGAGTAAAGAAAAGAAGACAGCAAATCATATTGTCTCAGTCAGGTATTTAAAACATGTTCTCTTTAATTAGCTAAATTGTAATACAAATTAAAACTGAATTTCTTATTCACAATATACTCATTAGAGGATAGAGTATGCAGCTGGCTATTTCCAGAGTTCAAGCTACCACAGACTCAGTTTTGCAGGACTGAACAGAAGCAAGTTTCAGTCTTTCTCAAAAGATCAAAAGGCAACTTGGCAGCAGAGAGACTGACTGCAAGCTCCATCTCACAAATACTTATGAGGCAAGACAAACCAGTGGCGATTGTGACTGAACTCATTAAAATCACTACAGCTTATTTAGAGCCCACATACCTGACATTCAGGTCCTTCATCACGCTTTTGATGACTAGGAAAGAAGCCCTGGACATCGGGTAGAAATTAGGGCTTTCATGCTGCGGTTTATCGCAAAGTGACCAGTTAAAGGAGTTTGGTGACACACGGTATTTTTGTGGCCTGAAACACTAAATGAGATCGACCGTAGAATTTCACTTTGTTTTTGAAATCTTTTGCTTTCTGATGACAGAAATGTTGATGATACAAATGTCCAAGCTCAGCTTTTACTCTGGATAATGACCAGAAGCAAAGTAATCAAATCTCTTGGATCAGCGTCTGTTTCATGATATGAGATAAGATTAATAGTTTCATGCTGATTTGCCATTTCCTAGAGTGGTGTTAAATTACAAATTTACGGGGGGAGGCGGTGAGATGGGTACTGTATGAAACTCTTAGAAAAGGGTAAAACCAAAGCATGGTTATCATGAGATAAAACCATAAAACAATCACAGCCCTCGGGGGACCAAGAGCTCTGTGCAGCCTCTCATGTCAGATCATCACAGGGTGTCTGGTTATTTTATGATAAGATTATCTAACGTTAATCTCACCACTAGAATTGCCTGCAATAAAAATGCTACCAACTTTCTAATTTTAATTACCAGGATCCCAAAGATAACTACTTCAATTCTGTTTGAAAAAAAAAAAACAAAAAAAAAACAAAAAAACCACTCCCCATGGTTTCTCTGAAGCCGAGAGTACTTCAAATATCAAACTTATGGATTGGATGACTTTCAGTGTCTAATTCTTTGAATATTAACTCCCCTCTTCCCTCCTATTTTCATTTATGCATCCTGATGCAAACCAGTAACATATGAATAAATGACAACAATTTCTTCTATTTCATTCCACAAATTGCACACAAAAATGAACACTTATTCAACATCTCTAAAGAAATTCATAATCTATCCATAAGTAGGTGTTCTTAAAACCATGCAGAATGGAAAAGAAATATATATTTCTTAAGCCAAAATTGTCAGCATAGTCACAAGACCACAAGCTGATTCCTTAGATGAGGTTTCTCTTGAGCAATACCTTCACAGTCAACTAGGAATTTTCCAAAAAATAATCTCATGTTAGTTACATCAACCAGTAATATAACACACACACACACACACACCTCTTGTATTATACTCAGACCTGCTAAATTTTTTTAGCAGATGTCTTCCTCTCACAAGTTGGTGCAGTGCCATACAAGTTATTTATCATCATGAGACTCCAATTGCCAAGAAGAAATTTCAAAAGGAGGTATTCTGCAAAAGCTCCTAGAGAAATGGCTTGCGGGGGCAGTGGGGCTCCTTCGGAACAAAAACGAAGTGCAACAGTAAGTGGACAAAATAACCTCAAGCCAAAATCAGGCAGTACCAATAACCTCTCATTATATCACAGAAATTTGGGATCTGCTCCAATACTCCGATACCCTCATCAAGGACTCCAGGAAACTCGCTTATCATCAACAGTTTGGGTCGTACTCTTTTTATATTTTTAACCAAATCTTGTTACACGTGAACTAAGGATGTCAGCTTACAACACAAGTACACAGAGGGAGCCTTTTTAGAACAATTGTAACACCGGGGAAAAGAAAGAAAAAAAAAAAAAAACCACCAAAAACTAATGTCCTAATCACAGTGTCATTAGATATTGTACCACTACTGTAGTGCTCTGTACCTGAAACTAGACAGTAAGTTGAAGGCAATTTTAAGAACAGATTTGTCATGTTACTCACTAGTACGATAAAATTTGCCTATATATCGGTTATTTTCTATATGCATATGTAAACTATTACCAGCATTTTGCTCGTGCTTTTAGCACAGAAATAGTTAGAGAAAAATCGAGATGCGTATTTCTCTTGAGTTCACCTGTTCCTGCTGTTTGTTTCTCACCTGAAGTCATAATCCTGTCTTCGACATCATAATCATTTGCACAGCCACCAATTGAGATGTCACAAACAGAGGATTATGGCCAGGTGGGGAATAAGCAGCAGGAGCAGATGAACTCTTAAGGAACAAAAATCTTGTTTTCATGCAAATGTCCTTCATAATGGAGAACAAAAGAACAAAGGAAGAAAAATACAATGGAGAGAAAATACTAGAAGCAGGATTGTTTCTAAATGCATGATCTCCCTGAAGTTTCCTCCAAGGAGTCAGCAGCTGATTAACAACTGCATAAATCATTATAAAAATAAAACAAAACTTGACATCAGATGATTGAAAGCCCACCCCAACCACAAAAACACACAGTTTTTTACTTAAAATGCAAACAGCAGAAATACTAGGCACTTGGAAAGAACTGGTAACACCTAGAGGTATTTATAAACATTATACTAGGATATACCTGGCAGCAACCAAGCACTGTTATCCTTGTTTTACCAGTGAAGACGCTGCAGTCACAAAATAACAAGAGGTCTCCCTGAATCTTAGTGACAACTGAGCTGCAGAATCCCAGCAAACCCAACAAACTGAAAAAGAAAAAAAATCAAAGCTGAAGTGGCTCAGCTTTCAGAGGATACAAATCTCATACATTCCTGGTGCAGTCCTATGGGAGGCTGTTTCAGAAGGACCTAATTGCATCAGGAGTTCCAAAGGGTTAAGAGAAACATGAGTAGTTTTTATATTAAGAAATCATTCATAAATTAATTTCTCTGAAATGAATTCTAACTATCAATCTGAATGCCAATATTTAGTCACTAACAACAAAAATAATTATAGAACAGTAATTCAGATCCAACACAACAGAGTCTCTATACACACGGAAAAATCCAATTGGCTACACTCATACTGCTCACACTGTAATGCTGCTGCAAAAAACATCTACTGGAAATTCTTCCGGTTCCATTTTCAGTCTCTCTTTTCATTCAGATTTGAGTAGGTAGTGCTGAACCATAAATTGGCTAAATGGCCCTGTTCCTGGAACCACTGATGTACCCATACCAGCAAAATGTGTGTTGCTGCACCACTGTAATTAATGAATTTAAGAAATAAATTTCTGGGAAGAGTCAAAAAAAGATGGTGCACCACATACTTGTGTTCAGTACTGTCAGTGATAATGCCGAATGTATGCCATTAAATGTGACAGCATAGATAGCCGACAGCTCAAACAATTCCATCATCTGCCTGTATTCTAGTTCCAGATAGAATTCTGGGTGTAGCCTGTCCAGACCTTGTCACAGCACAGCAGATGTGGCAGCTCATTTCCTCAGCAGTAAAGCAGGGGAGGAACCTTAGTATGAAAACTGTGCCTTCTGTCTCTTTATTTTCCCTTCTCCAATCTACAGTGCTGAAGTAACTGGACTATTTCAAGTTCATTGAATTGTCCAAATAGTATCCCTGAAAATAAATGTGCCATTTGACAAAGGATTTAATTCAGTAAAAAAACTTCCTGGCATTGTCAATAATCACCTTGCATTGTGGAAGCAAATCCTCCTTTCCTCCAAATCTGAAACAAATACAAGCACGGTTATAAACAACATTCTAGCTTTTAAACACCAACAGGCATGAGAGCAGACTGCTAACAACATATAATAGTCTGGATATATGTACAGCACAATTACTTTTGAAAAAACTGAGCACTATGCATGACATTTATCCGTGATTTCAAGTAAATGATTTGCTGAATAACTCTACGGGAACCTAGGATTTCACAATCTGATGGACAAACACCTAAATATCCAAACTACATATTAACCAAACTCTAAATGTTCTCAAGTTGTATTTAGCTTTGAAATCTGTGGCTTCCATTTCAGACCTCAGAAAAGGTTTGGTTGCCCAGAACCTTACTAATTTTCCCAGGCATGCCGGTCTAATTTAATAAAAGACATTATGTCTACTCAGAAATCTTGTCCTGCATTTTCTTTTACAACCACTCTGTATTTCCCAAAATAGCCTTATTCATCCAGGATGCGTTTCTGAGCGTTTTCTTTAAACCTGTCATTTTCACAGTTCAGCTGGTAAAATAATGTTCTTGTACAAATTTACACATTGTGTGTTAATAAAGCTGAAATTTTGTCTTCAGAAAGCAAGAATGGATATTTATGAATGATCAAAAAAACCTGCTTGACAGAAAATACACTGATACTTCCTTTTTTTTTTTATTTTTGAAAGAAAGGCAGACAGCTTGCTAGTAACTACTCTGGATGTGCTAATTGATGTTTAACTGTGTTCAAGTCTCACTGATGGCAGTTACCACATTCTGAAAGCTTTTTCTATTCATACGAGAACCAACAGACACACTAACTTGGCCAACAGCAGAAAGCAAGGGTCATGGAAGTCATAGTTTTATTTCATTATGCTAGTGCTTTTCATCTAATAGGAAAACACTGATGCTTTTAATGCTCATTTTTCTGTGACTTTTCAAATCTATATTGAAAGCAAAGTTATATCATTTTTGAAAGAATAACATTGTGTTTGTATTGAATCTTCACTTCTAGATGTAGGGAACACAGGCTGGAATCAATTCTACACTAAATATACATCCAAAACCTGTATTTCCTTAACACCTTTGTAGGGTGAGCAGCACCAGTGCTGACAATTACCCACTGAGAATACTAAGAGGCAGCCTTTAGATAACATACTGCAGCAACAGATAATGGATACTCGAGAAAGAGGCTGATGGAAAAATGCCAGTGAAAATCTTTCAACACCAGGAAGACAGTACAGTGAAAATGAAAAAACCCTGTTTGAAACATAAGCCAACTTTGCTGTCCTTTGCTCAAGGTTCAAAGAGGAGAGAACGCAAAAACCCACTTATGAAACCATGAACAGTAGGCCAACCCAACTACACTTGCACAGAGTCTGAAGTACCAGCTTTTTACACTTGGTCACTGCAATCTGCTATTGAAGGGAAAAGTCAGGTAGGTAGCAGTATAACCAATGTGCCTCCCAGCCAAAAATCCTTACTATAATAAAACTGATTGCTAAGCACAGCTTTAAATAAAGTTTGGAAGTGAAATGCTCTCAAATGTTAGCTTGTGATTTCTGAAACTGGAGGTCAACTCTATTACCCCTTGATGCTTGACTTCTGAAATTCCTTAAAATATGGCACTTGCTTCCTATTTTCAGGAACGTACTTCATGCAGCCAAGCATATGGAATCAATGTAGGTGTCTCCTCATCTGCCATCTGAAGCTTTATTTTTCTCACTTATAAATTACAACTGGTTTTAACAGTAGCAATCTCTGCACACATTTAAAATGCACTTCCATTTTCCAAGTTGCAGAGCTATATGGCTTAGTAAATACATGCAATTTAGGTTCAAAACCATATCTCCAGGCAATACACATCGAGAATTTTATATTACTGAAAATTAATGCCTTTTTGCATATGCTTGAACAATAAATTAAAAAGCTATGTCTTATATGTATCAATTGGGATTTTCTTAGCCTTCATTTTAAAAAGAATCATGCATACGAGCTGAATTTCAGTTTCTTCTCTGGGCTTTTAATAAGAGAATATGAATTTATTTCAATTCATCAAAGGCAACTAACTAGAACTCTAGGAGTCTCACATTTTGTATTGAAATTTCTGTCTTCAACTGCATCAATATTAACCTCTGAATTCAATTCTGATTGAAAAAAAATTGGCACCTGCACCTGCTTGTACTGCACTTGTGGCAGTACCTAAGTCACAAAGTAATACTTGTAATTTCTTTTAGCACAGAAATCTACAGCCTCATATCAGAGCTGGGTGGGAAATAAATGAGTTTATGATAACTTCTAGAAGGGAGCAGCAGGGACTAAATAATACTTCGAAGCTGTTCCCTTTTGGAGAGCTGGATTTCATCCCAAACTCTCTGTTGTCCCATGCATATGCAGAATGGAAATACTTCTCTTCTGGCACAGCCCACTCAAGACAGCAGAATAAGGAGTAATGTGGCTCTCCATTCATGTGACTGCTGACACGTTTGGAAGAGATGACTTTTTATCTTTCATGTCCTTTGACTGCTTTTGCCTTACATCAGCTCGCTACTGGAATCAACCTTCCAGTTACTTCTCTCCCATCCGTGATAAACAGCAAGATAGCATAAGACAGGCAAGTTTTGTCTGAGCTTCAACGAGGGGTCTGCTAACAGGTATAATTTAGAATGTACTCACTTTGGCTCGTATTCAGCGTACGTTCAGATAGACTTAATGTTTGGTTAGCTGCAGCAATGCACATGTACATCTATCGATTCCCTAATCTTTACACGTGGCTTCCTGACATTGTCTGGAGCTGTTCCATCTCCACATAGGCATTTGGATTGTGCTTCAGGAGGTTTGCCTGATTTCGCTGAACTGAAGGATAGTCTTCGTTAGTCTTTCAGCATTGCCTAGTATTATTCAATCTTATTCTTCCATGTCTCTAACATGGACTGGCTTCTCTGAAGCTGTTACTCCTGCCTTCTAACATCCCTTAGGTCTGTGTCCACCTCCAATATCCTCAAGTTGGGTGCAGACTCACAGCTGTTTGTGACCTAAACCTATGCACAAACCAAGGATAATCTTTGATTTGTTCAGTAACATAAATAAAGATTGCCATAGTGAGTATGAACACACTCTGGCCCAGCTGTGGAGCTGGTCTCTCACCTGCTGCAATCTCCAATGGTGTCACTACCCCGCTCACTGGCAGCTTTACTGTCACCCAACAAAGGCCTGCCAGATACCTTGGAACACTGCTGATAGGGTGGGGTCTTAAAGCTTACAAATACTATTGGTTTATATAATCAAAGAGGAAAAAAACCAACATGAAAACCCACAACCTGTGCCTCAGGACATTGAAGAATTGGCTACAATTCCTGCCCTGATGATGGACTAAACATGGGATCATATGCAAGTGATTTATTCTCACTGGATCAACTTTTTAGACACAACTATGGTTATTATTAATGATTATTGAAAGTGTATAAGAAACAGAGCAAGCATTTTGCTTTCTGCTTGTTAGTGTAATCTCACAAGTTCTGTAGCTATCTCATATCCACTCCGGAATGAGTACTTACCAAGATGTAGATGCTACATTCAGCAATAGTCTAGGTGAATGGTTGAAGGTAAGGCTATAAAAGTTGCCCAACAACTGGTCAAGAAGAGCCTTGAACAATTAGTTCTTACCCACATCTTAAGCCCACAGAGAACCCTCACAACACAGAAGGAAGACCGTAGTGCCGATCTACCTTAGCAAGATGGGATGCAAGGCCATGCCACACAAGGCTTTACTTACAGAAGTAGCAAGTTGCCTCAAAATCACTTGATAGAGACATCCTTAAAGCAGATTAAATCTGGGAGATAACTTGAATTTTTGCCATACATTAACCATAAAGAAAATGGAACTGAAAATTAACCTTTTCCTTCTCTTATGCCTTATTTGCTGCATTCAGAAAATGCCTCTCCTCCAAATTAAAATTTAAGCTTGCAGACATTCTGCTTCAGAAAATAGAAGTAACACAGAAAAGATCAAGAAGAACTTTTAACATGCATTCCAGCAGAACAGTAGAAACAAAAGAACCAGCACAAGAGACAAGCAGCGTGACACAATGTGAGGAATCTGTTAGCTTATTTCCCTGCCGATTTTAGGATTTCATACATATCATAGGGAATTACACTATACGATGTCAAGGAAATCTACATTCAAACATCTTAGTGTACAAGTCTGGCTGGGATAAAGTTAATTTTCTTCAAAGCAGCCTGTATGCTGCTATGTATTGGATTTGTGGTGAAAACAGTGTTGATAACACAGCGATGTTTCAGTTGTTGCTTTGCTTGCAAAGCCAAGGCATTTTCTGCTTCTTTCCACTCATGCTGCCCTGCTGGCAAGGTGCTCAAGGTGCATAAGGAGCAAGAAAGGGACAGAATCAGGACAGCTGACTCAAACTAACCAAAAGAATATTCCATACTGTAAGGCTGTAAGACATCATACTAGCAAAAAGATTGCCAGGGATGTTATTGCTCAGGGACTGGCAGGGCATAGGTCAGCTGGTGGTGAGCAATTGCTGCTTTGGGGTGGGTTTTTTTTGTTGTTTTTTTTTTTGCTTTTGTTTTTCCTGTTTTCATTTTCTTTGTTTGTTTTTTTTTATTATTATTTGCTAACTTTTGCAATTGCAATTCAAAGCCTCATCCCATTCCTCTAGAGGGGCGAAGTGAGCTGGCAGCCATGTGGTCCTTAGCTGAATATTGGGGTTAAACCTCAACAGTCCTTTAATAAAAGCTACAAAAATAATTACATGAACTGGAAAAATTTGAAAGTAAGCATAATTTTCCACTTCACAAGGGCAATGAGTAAGCCAAGCTACTTGCTTTTAAAAACAGATTTAAAAGCTTACAAATATTTAGGGGAGGAAAAAAAAAAAAAAATTCACTTATCCAAGTTCCAAAAGAGTACATACAACTTAAAAAACAAATTAAAATTAAAGTTTTGTGATTTTTTTTTATTTTATTTTTTTTAACCCTCAGAGAGCATAACCCATGCAAATATATTTTCCTTGTGTTTTCCCAGCAGTGGGATCTCTCTGGAACTGGTGCCTTGCCACAACCTTCTGTTCCTACAAGGCTTCATCTCCACAATGGAGGCCTTCCTACAATCACCTTTTTGAAGGTAACTTTCAAAGTCTTTCCCATATTACAAATGTACCAAATGCACCAAAACATAATTTTCTCTAAATAAAATGATATTCATCAAATCGTCAACCTATTATCCCACATTCTCTTTTGGAACAGACACGTCAATAGAACAGCATCGTCAATCAATCCAATAGATTTTGAGTGTATCCACAATCAATCTACCCTGCAAGAAATGGGCCTGAGTCATTTAAAAACTCATATCTTAATGTTAGGAGAAGAAAAATTATTATTTTGATCTATTCCTCCTCTCCTTAAGGCACCTTGGGCAAGGGCTAAGCTTTAAAAAGAAAAATAAGCAGCAGCTGTATTACAATAATCAAATCTAAATAAAAGCGACTGATCAATTCAGAGGAAAAAGTATAAAAGATATCATTCCATATTAAAAGAAAACAAACCACATATATTTTAACTCAAAAGTTTTCAGGTGTGTCAAATGTTTTACAGTAAATAAACAATTAAATAGGGTGCCAGAACTGTAAAACACTCACATTCTACACTTCCCAGTCTTTCTTTCTAAATTACCAAAGCATTTAAAACTGTATCCTTTTACAAACACTGTTCTATTAAGGTATTTATCAAGAGCAGCACATTAAATTAAGACTCAGAAATTGGTATGTGGATTTATCTGCTCATAGCTACAGCTTGACAACAACGGAGCCCAGGATCCTCTCCTCCATCTTGAATAGGCAAAATTTGCAATTCCTTTTCAGATTCCCACCACTTTTTTCTCTTTAATGCATGTTGCATTACTTCTCTTCAATAAACAAGGCTATGTTGTATTGCATCTGAGCTCACTGTCAGAGCCTGCTTACCTCTCACTTAAAAATCTCATAATTCACTGCAATTTCATCAAACTGCAATTGCTTAGCACAAAAGATTCCTACTTTTTATGTGGAAAAAAGAACATTTACCCGGAGACAACTTTTGCTGAAAACATGGCTGACATTACAGCAATTAGTACTTTAGGAGGGTGTAGAAGAGCTCAGGTCTCAGCTTTCACGAGGACAAAGTCAAAACACTCGGTAAGAGCAGTATCAGTTCCAGAACATGCTGAATCACTTTAGCAGAGCATAAACACATACAGTCAGATACAAATGCAAGTGAAAACAGCAAGGTATAAGGAGCAGAATTAACAGGACTGGTTTCCCTAGGCAGAGCAACACCTGTAAGAAAGTAGCAAATTACCATCCAAGAGCTAACCGAGAAGTCCGCCAGAAGAATACCAAGGTGCACAAACCTCCTTCTCACTCTTCTCATACCATAAGATCCTCTTGTGAAGTTTTCTCAAAGTAACTTTTAGACGACATCAATCATTCTGTTCCAATCAATTCCCTTCAATGCACTGCACAAAGGAAGACTGGATGAGATACAGGTGGCATTAATAACAGCACCATGAAGACTGAAAGATTGCTCTAAAAGGGTTTGAGAAGAAAATGCTCAACACTTGCATATCACTAAGCCTGAAACACAGCATGTTCTTCTATATTGCTCTTTCAAAGTACTACCATTAGAAAAAAGAACTGAAATGTAATAATGATTGTAATTTACAACACCAATGAGACTGTTAAAAGACAAACACTTAAGAAATAAAACATCATAGTATTAGCTACGGTTAACACCAAGGAACAGACAACGGTTACACAGAATACTAAAAGTAAGTGTAATATGAAACAAGAATTAGTAAAGGCTGAATATAAAAATGCTTTCTGATGGCTTTCACTGCTTCTTGTGGAAGACTTTGGTGGTTTGTAGTGAGGGTGGGAAAAAATGTTTTGTTTTTTTTTAAATATACGGAAGGAAAAAGAAACTGCAGTTGGAGCAAGAGAAGGAAGATGAAAGGTCTGGTCGCAAACAATGGAAATGCAAGGTCTAGATAAGTATCAAAAGTAAAACCAGAAATCTGGGAGAAGTCCAGAAAATGGGGAGGATAGAGGTAAAAAGAGGGAAGTGTAGAGAAGTTTTTTTGTCTATTGTGCTTCTTGAGTTTGATGAAAGAAAGTTACGACCACAAAGTAGAACTAACAATTACAGGAAGAGACAACAAGCGTGGATTCAAAGTGAAAGATCAAATAACAAAGGAAAAAAGAAAGTCTTTCTTTCTCCTGCAAATGGAGGATGATGACAATTCAAATGAAAAGAAAAAAAAAAAACGCACAGCAAATAATATTCATAATATATGGCTTCCGCAGGCTACAGAAATCATTGCAAGGTGCTGTATACTGCAGAGTTTTATGACATTTTTTGGCTGAGTTCATGATTATGAGATTACATAAGCTGTTTATTACTTGCCGCAGCCTATGGAGCGCAAAAAATGAACTGGTCATTTAATTTACACTAAATTTGTACCAGATAGCAGAAAAAGCAAAGCAACTTACTGAAGACAGAGCAAGCATTAAAATGCTGCCACTGAGAAAATAGCATCATTTTCCAATATTATGCTGAATGGAGAAAAGAAACAGTTTGGCAAAAGACAATTAGTAATTAAAAAAAAAAAAAAAAAGCTCTTGAACTTTGTCTGGACCCATGGATTAATGCCTAGCAACAGAAATGGCTGCATGTGTATTCACATACATGCACACACAAGCACTGTGGTTGTGGATGGGCAAGGAAAAAGCTTGAGAATTACGTGGGGGAAGGGAGGAAAAGAATGGCAATTCACTTCTCATGTTTCCCCAAAGTCTCAACTAGAACTAATCAAAATGAATTCATCTGAATGTCTGTGATGGCCAAAAATTTAGTCACACACAGTCTGGCTGTCCAAATGAATGGTGAGGAAAGGTCTCACATCAATCAGCTTCATCTAAGAAGATTGGCACAACTTCAATAGGGATTGACAGAGTTCAGTGCCTGCCAGACTGATGAGCCAAAGCACCAAGCTGAAAGCATTCTGACTATTCATAACGACTCTGCAGTCTTGGGCCTTTGATTAATTAATTCAGGAACTAAGGCTTTCAGTTACTGTAAGAAAAATACTGGAGGTGGCTGCTTCTCACCCCTTACAGTACACGAAGCCCACAGCCCACCTGTCTGCACTGTACAGGGCCCGCTGCTCGATGCTTTTGACTGCTGCTACCTCCACTGGCACTGCTCTGCAAGGTCTAAGGTATGCTGCAGTCCCCCTCTCAAATCATTTAATTTCCTGAAAAACAAATAAAACAGCTGTACACATTCGATGATTTGACTGTGAGAGATTTTGCTAAACGAGCCGTCTTCAAGGCACAAAAGAAACATTTGTTTTAATTGTTACTAATAACGTTATCTCTCAGCACTCTCCATAAAACCTCTGACCAACACCAGGGCCTGCTGGAAATGTTGGTAGGTAGCGTTATACATGCAGGCAATTAACATCTTTTTTTTTTTTTTTAAGGCTGATCATTTTATTGCATTATTGTTCAGACAGAAGAAAATTCATTTTCATTAAGATAAGACCTTTCCACTCATTCTCAGCCCTAAATCTGGTTAGAGGAAGGCAAAGTGTCGGCTATATTAATGTATTCCAATTAAACAAAATTGGGTAAGACAAAGAGGAAACCTGAACAAGTCGCACTGAAGTTAGGGGGCTGCTGCTACACCTTCTGGGGAATGCAGTCGGTCACACGAGCCACGTTTTAGAGAAAACCTGGAGGAGGCAAGACATTTTGCATTATACAGAAGTCGGAGTGAAAAAAATCCCTTCAAAGCTGAAGACTCGCTTCTCTTGCTGGAACAAAGTCAATCATCAAGACTGTGTGTGGCCCATATAAAAGGAGAAATCTAGCTAGAGTCTGTGCTGCTTTTATACAACAGTGGAAAGTCGTTTCCTTACTTTTCACGGCCCCTTAAAAGGTCTTATTGTTTCAAAGCAAATCTCACCTTGCAGAAGACTGACTTGCAAAGCCCCGAAACACAGGATTCACAATACAATGGTATGAAGGGCCCCTACAGGCCACACACAATGAATGCTTAATGGAAAAACACTTGGCAACAGAGGATGCAGCAGACTCACTGGATTCACAAATTACACAATTTTCCAAATTACAATCCATTTGTAACGGACACAAGAAGACTACAAGGCCTATTATAATCCAAAAGGCATATGTATACGCTCAGGGCTGTTCACAGTTTTCAATTAAGATTTAGAAAGTCTCAGTTTTGCTCCTGTTGTGAATAAAATATTTCATATAAAGACTATTTTCTTCTCTTTAGCACAAGGAAGTATGACCTCCAGGATGCTCTGGCTTAGTTCAAGTGATTTGGCTAGATTTTTCCCTTCCCTCCTTCTTTCCTTATCCTATGAATGCTGTATAATTCATCTTCATCTGCAAAGCACAAAGAAACTTACAGGTAGAAAACTGTACTAATCTATCACACGACAGTAACAGGGAAAAAAGTATTTCCTCTTAATTGCATATTTTCTAAACAAGTGGCCTGAGGTAGTTTCTTGTATGAAATAAGAGTGTCTGTGTTTCCAGCATCTAATTCTGAATTTAACTTTAAAAAATAAATGAATAAAATAAAAATCAAAGCAACAGTTTTTCCAAAGTAGAAGGACACGCTCAAGACACCGAAGGAAAACAATGGGCTGCTAATTTAAACTATGTTATTAAGTTCTTGGGGCTCCTCATCTTGGAGAAGGGAAGGCTCTGTGGAGATCTTATAGCAGCCCACCAGTACCTGAAGGGGCTCTGCAGGAAAGCTGGGGAGATATTTTTTTAAGGGCATGTAGCAACAGGATGAGGGATAATAGCTATAAACTGGAAGAAGGTAGATTTAGACCAAATATAAGAAATTTTTCACTGTGAGGGTAGTGAGGTACTGAACAGGCTGCCCAGAGGGGTTTTGGGTGCCCTCTCCCTGGAGGCATTCAAGGCCAGGCTGCATGGGACTGTGAGCAACTTGGTCTAGCAAGAGGTGTCCCTGCCTACAGCAGGGGGTTGGAACTAGATGGTCCTAAAGTCCCTTCCAACCGAAACCATTCTTCAATTCTATGATTAAGATCAGAAAAATTAGGATGCAAATGAGATCATCGATGACTAAACCCAAGTCACGGATCAAAAACGTCCACGCACAAAACTGTATTTCTTCTTTTTGACCACACAGAGGTGGATACCTTCCACTAAAACGCTAACGGTTCCCAGGGAGAGGAGGAACCTAAAACCTGGACTGCCCTCTTGCACACCACTGTCACTGCTGTGTATCACAGCCTCCCCATCTCCTGGCACAGTTGCCTGTAGGAAAGCTCCAGAACTACCGCAAATCAACTAACAAGATTAGCGAATCTGCGCTTGACTTGTTCAATAAGGTGTTGATGCATGCAGATATATTTGCCAGAATAACTTCATCCACGAAGCATCAAATCTCACCGGAGCCCCTTCTATTTCCAGTCCCTAATCCCTAAACCTTGCTAACCTGCATATAAGGAAAAAAGGAGCTGAGAAGGAAGGAGATAATGATGCCTGCCGTGAAGGCAGCCGATTGCCGTGCCTCCCCCAGCCCTTGTGCACACAATCAGCGCCAGCTGTAGCCCAATTAAACCCAGCCGCTCACAGGTGTTTGCAGAAATGACTCACACAAAAGAAATTCGCACTTCAGAACTGCAATATTTAAAAGCTTTGAGGTGGAACCAAGAAAGATAAAAGCCCGAATTAAGTTTATTGCCACCTTGTGCTTCAGTCTAATGCAGGTTTTGAACAGGGCCTCCCATTGGTATTAAAAGTTGGATGAACATCTGCATTTAAAATACAAGAAAGCGAGCACGTGAAGTGCTTCTGAAATGCCAGTTGCCATAGAGGATAGGGGGCTTTTGTATATGTTCATTTATTATTATAGTTGTACAGCAATATGGTGAAATATATTTGCCAAGTGGGCAATACAAGCTCGACTCTAAGTCAACATAATACGCCAGATTGCTTAGATTTTCATAAATATTTTTGGTGGTTATTTTCCCCAAACATAACTCTTATTTCCCAAAATAACAATTTCTTTAATTTTTAATGAGAACAAAACCATGGTAGGATCTTATCATGCTCTCTTACATTCAGATTAGAAACCACAAGAGGGGGGATAGTGGGAGAGGCAGCCCCCTGACAACGCTCCATGTTCTCCTTCGTGGTCAAGTGACAGGAATTACCCAGTGAGTGAATCCGTTACCTCTCTCTGCAGAGCAGCAAACAAAGCACAAACTGAATTTCTCTTCATGGTCCTACACCAAAATACGTACACAAATTAACATCCAAATGTCTTTAATTCCCATGATATGTCTATTAAGCAGCAATTCTCCATAAGGCTGTTTAGCTATCCAAACAGCAGCCTAAAATTATTATCTCTATAAGCTTTCCATAACTTATCACTCAGTTCCTATGAAAAGCCATTAATTTTGGCCTCTCTCTATCTTGGTCTCACAGGAAATATTCTGCAAAGGGATGTAATAAAAATGTGATTTCTGCCATCATTTCATTAAAATTCCCTGTTAAATTTCTATCTGAACAGTGTACATAATATAAAAAAAATTCAGGGCTCTTATTAATGGTGCTGTTCCTTATGATACGGACTTTAAAAAATAATGAAGACCATTTCTTACTTGTAAGAATATTGTTCATTTTTCATTCCTATTAAAATTTAATCTGGAAGTTGTTTAAAAATGTTTAAGTTTCATTACATTTCAACATCTCAGGGAAGGGAAAGAGCTAGGGAGTTCATGAGCAGGAATGCTGTCACTCATCTGTCTCTTCCACTGATATCTCAACAATATATCACTCATCCTCTCTATGACTCAAGATACCCATTTGCAGCAGCTTACTACTCACCCACCTGATGATAGCACCCCAAGACAATGTTTTCTGAATAGCTTCAGCTCCAAAGGCAGAGGATGACACAGAGCAGAGGAGCAAATTCCTTCCTCTGCTTGGCAGTATCTGCAAAGTTTGAGAAGAGGGCTCTTGTTTGGGGATTGTTATTCCACAGTGAGACAAGTTCCATGCCACGGACTCCCTATCACTTCTCTGGCTTTGTGCAAGGGCTCACACCACACAGGTCACGTTCCTGTGCTCACCATGCCTAAGTCGAGAGAATTAGATATTTTGTGCCAATGCCAAATTAAACGAACTGACAGTAAATCACTAACAAAACTAAAATTAAACTATCAGAGCTAGGACGTGCATCTCTACAAACATTGCACTCAAGCATTTTCTACAATCAGGTCTTTTATTCGGGGGTCTAATTTTAGATGTCTAAGTATAAGAATTCTGGCCCATACATTTAATGGAATCGCGAGATTGCCAAGCTGAGAATGTTAAATCTAATTTTAGTTTTTCTTTGCGTATTTGTTTTTTCATACAATTTTGCGAGTGAATAGAGAAATATCTGTGATATTTTTTGGACCACACTCACAATACTCATTTTAGTCATTGCATTTTGTGTAGTTATAAAGCCTACTCCAATGAATGGGAGCTTTTTCATTACAGCCAGTGAGACCAAAATTTCATTCTCCGCAATCAAACTACTTTCTGGTGTGTTTTTTTAGTCCTGAAAATATTTCTATTACAATTAATACATCGTGATCTGCATATATTCCAAATTAGAAACCAGAACTTCCCTGAAAGTCTCCCTTTACAATCTTTTTATGCAATTATCACCCAGTTGTTTTGCTACAGGGAAATTTTTGAATTTTATTCCTCAAGTAGATGATTTCATAACAGGAATGTATTGATTTAAACTAGTTTCATTACTACTAATGCTCTGCTAAATTTTAAAGACAACGCAATATTGAACAGAATAATGTGTTCTATTAATAAGTATGCTATTGAAATACTGAGCAGATTTATTACATTTGGATGTTCAAATAAACACTCAGATCATTTCCTATAAATCATCTCCTGCCTAAAAACGATGACTGAAATGGGATTTGATTTTTTAAAAAAAGTAATAAAAATAACGAAAACTCATTTGAAAAATTAACCAGTGGAGTTTAATCAAAAGGAGTATTCTTCAATCAAACATGTTTTGTCCTTGTTTAAAGCAGTACTCCATCTCACAGGTAAAAGGAAGCTTTAAGGACACTGATTGTAGCAAGAGTGCAAGGAAAGAAGTTTTAAAAGCTCTGCTTTGTAAATGAAATAAAACAGAGATGGAAAAAGTTTAAGTTCACACTGCACAGCGTTTGGCTCTTGCACGCATACTTAAGCTGGCTCAGTAACCAGGAGCTAAGTATCCATGTCAGTGCAGTATCTGCTTGAGCCTGCTAATTAAGCTTGCTGAGAAGAACTAATTACTGATGCAGCTCTACTGCTTCTGGGAGCCGAGCTAATACCACTATGCGGTATAACATATCAGCCCATTTGGAGCAGGCTCAGGTAGCCAACCAAAGCATGGCGGGGGCATGCCCTTAAGTAATTCACTTCTGATATGAAACAGCAAACAAAGATCTTGTTTCCTCCCCTGGGGCACAGCATGTACTCTCCCACAGGCCCCCTCCTCTGTGCCTCATCTGTTAGGTATGGAAAACACTCTCATAAGAGTGCACAAGCAGGTAAGAACTTACTGAAGGACGGGAAAATAAGCACCTTCTGATCGCAAGCATAGCTGGGACTGAGATTTTGTGTACAACGAAATCTTCTTCATTAACTCTGCAACAAAGCCTCCTCATTTCCATGTTTTTGATTGCAACAAATATCGTGCTAAGTGCTCAGGTTAAAAGAGAATGCTTTAAGCCATTTTCCAGCAAGGATTTCAGCTGCCATAAAACATTTGCTTCCTATCTTGCTGTAACAGTTCTCCATAAGAATACTGCTAAAATTACATGGGAATCCAAGCAGAGGGGAAAAAGCAAGATTGTAATCAAAATAGCAAGCCCTGCTAGGGCTAACAACAACTGCTGGTTACTACTGCTGGAAGATAACAGTGAGGCAGGCACAGAGCACTGCTGTGCACTCAGCAAGCACGTATGGCAATATGCTTCTGTAGTCACCCTGTCTTGCCATCTCTGCTATCATCACTGCAGATTTTCTTTCCTTCCTCTGTTGTCTGTAGCCCAAACTGTAAGCTTTCTGGGGCAGGAATGGTGTTTTATATGCACATGCAGCATCTGCCTCCATGACTCCAAGATTGATGCTTGCAGTCCCTCCACTGCCCTGTATCTCTGCAGTCACACAAATGCACAAAATATAAAGTCTCTGAATGCTGCTTCTAGCTAATTACAGCATCTCACAAACCTTGGCAGTTCTCTCAATAGGTTGTACAGATTTCCAGGCTCAAGACACTGCCACCCAAACTGGTATCTCCACCAGGTCTTCAGCCAAAATACTCCATGTCACTACTGGCTGCCTGGAACAGATGCTACTTGCTGCTGTAAGCATCAGCTTATGCATTTGCAGAACAGTAGTGTGGGCCAGAAATCACACTGTACCTGAAAGAATAGGGTTTGGGCTTCTAAGCACTATCACAGTATAAGTCTCTATGGTGTTTTTTTACAACCTGCCGTTTCTGCCTGAAGATGCTGTATGGCCTACAAAAGGTTATGCATATAAAGTTGTTAGGTTACAGTTATTATCTTGTTAGAGCATTTTAAGAGTGTTTGAGGAATGAAATAACTTTTTCCTAAGGTTTTTCAGTGAAACTATGAATGTGATACCAAAACTATTTGCTTCTGATATACAAAAAACTCATTTCATCTCAGAAATCCAGTGTAGGTACACCTTCAAACCCCATGCCTCCAACACAAAAAAATGAAACGATGTAAAACAAGGCCATGGTCACAATTCTACCTCCACTACCCTAGCAGAGATCTTCCACAGCCTAAACAAGCTCTCTAATTATAGCTATGTTAAAATTTCAGTCTTACAAATAAGAAGTCTAGATAAACCCAGTACTGATTAAACGTATTCTAAAATGTTTGCAAGTGTTCCTAAAAATTATTATCATCAAAGAGGACTTGTATCACAACCTTTATACCATTCTTCCAGAGACTGTATTTGCTACCCACATCCCCTCTACAGCCTACCACAAAATCGTAAAAAAATATTATTTAATATTTTTTTTCCTTAAGACAGTGTTCTCAACTTCAGTGTAAAACAACTTAGCAAACTCATGACAATCATGATGCAAGAAAGGTACATATTTACAAAAGGTAAATGTCAGTTTTTTTCCAAGTTTGAGAGAAGTATCAATCCTAGATCTCACAGTGCCCTCTCACCAACATTACAGATACTCACTGATAAACTCCACAATGCTTATCAGAGAAGATTACCTTCACAGGAAACAATAACCTGGATGAATTCTTCCTCTGCTGGGAACTTCTACAGAGACAACATTATCATAGTCCATAAATACTAGAAACAGCATGGCTACATCCTCCCCTTGTTTTTCTGCATAAATGCATCTGCCATTTTCATCCCTTGTTTTTTCCTCAGTTCTACTCTTATTTTCCCATTTCCCTTATTTACCGTTCATAGAAACACAGAATCACCAAAGTTGGATAGACATCCAAGATTCAGTCCAGCTACCCACCTACATCCAGTATTTCCTGCTAAACCATGTCACTCAGTACAACATCTAAATGTTTCTTCAACATCTGCAGGGTCGATGATTCCACCACGCCCCTGGGCAGCCCATTCCAGCACCTGACAAGTCTTTTGGATTTACTTCCTAACGTCCAACCTAAATTTCCCCTGGTGCAACTTGAGGCCATTTTCTCTAGTCCTATTGTCCTCTAGTCCTACATGGGAGAAGAGGCCAAACTCCATCTTGCCCACAGCCTTACTTCAGGGAGTTGTGGAGAGCAAAACAGTCTCCCCTGAGCCTCCTCCTCTCCAGACCAGATAATCCCAGCTCCCTTAGCCACTTCCCATAAGACTTGTGCTCCAGACCTCTCACAGCTCCGCTGTCCTTCCCTAGACATGCACCAGGGCCTCAATGTCTTTCTTGCCAGGAAAATAATTTAATGTTAATCTTCAGATAATGACTCATGTCACAAGCAAGTTACAAGTGCTCCAGGTAAACATTATGTATGTAGGTAACTCCAGAAGTAATCCCTCCTATTTATTTCCTATACAACAGATACAAAGAGCACAATAACATTAATTGAAAAAGAAAATTCTCAGCTACAAGACACTATTTTTCAACACTATCATTAGCTATGAATTTTCACCAGCGATGAACAAAAGCCTGCATGCCACACTCATAAAAATCTGTACCAATGGAGATGATCCACTGTTTCGCAGCTGCTATGATGACACTGTTGCTAGGAAAATGTTGCCCAGCATTCCATCTTTCAGCCCAAACAGATGAAAGTCAGAAGGTGCCAAATGTGAACTATGTGGTGGGTGTGGCAGAACAGTCTAGTCAAGATTGGCAATGTGATTCATAATCTTCAAACTGGTAGGGGTCTGGCATTATCATGTCATAAGGGAAAGGTTGTCTTCTCTGTCCTGACTCTCCAGACTTCAGCTTAGTCACTGTGCACCGTAGAAGTACATGTTCCAGGAAATCCAAGATAATCACTTTCCTATTTCAATGGATAGTGTACATCACATTACCCACTGAGGGTTGCATCTTGAACTTTTTCTATTACAGGGAATTTACGTCGCTACTCCATGGACTGATAGTGGTGACATCACGTCCCACCATTGGTAACGATGCAATCAAGAATATAGACACCGTCAGTCCAGTATTGGTTCAATAAATACTGACAAACTGTGATGTTCTTCCTGTTCCTTTGTGAGCATTCACAGGTCCTACCTGGTGCAAACTTCGGTACAGTCCAATGTGGCCACCATTATTTCCTATGCACTGAAGCTGATATTCAGCTTCATACACATCACCCTGGTCATAATTTGCCAATTTGCACAGAAGAGCTGATAGAGACACTCTTCATTTTGTGGTGTGACAGCTGTGCATGGCCATCTCGAACTTGGCTTGTCTTTCACATCACCATCACCGCTGTTGAAACACACCACCCACCACCTACCTCACTGTCCCCACATCTGCTGTTCATACATGTTCAGCAATCCTCAGCGAATACCAGTGGGTGCAACTGTTTTCACGTGGAAGAACTCAATGATACTACTTTGCTTTATACACACTTCCATGTCAGAAACCATTCTGTCAGACTGCCCCTCTGCTACCATGCATTGCACAGCAACAAACGAAATGGAATATTGGTAGGAAGGCTCTACAGTCATACCACCAGCATCTGCCTTTGATACAGTGGATCAAAATAGTAAAATAGGAGAGCCCTCATAAATATTAGAGGTCTTCTGCTTATCTTAACACATGCTCCATCTATATTGGCTTACTGAGTAAATTATTTGCCAACTACTATTAGCCTGCTTCTCACACACGTTCTAAAACAAGCTCTAAAAATTAAATTAATAAAAGAAGTGAGGATTAAGCACCTCAGGTCCCACGAACTGCTGAGTCTTCAGAAAGTCACGCAAGATTTTTCCATGCACTTTTCTTTCAGCCTGCCTGCTCCAGGTCTACTTTCACTGTTGCTGCCCTCACTAAATAGCAGTAGTGACAATGATTGAGTGGACCTCATCACGTATTTGCTGGTCATCAGCTCACTACCTAGTTGGCACCACTACCTGTTGCTAATGCTTGTATTTCCAGGCACAGGCCCCTCTCAGACACATTACTGCACAGTCAGCTTGCTGAGATACGAAAACTTAGTTCTCACTTCAGGTTCTTGGGCTTATTTTTGATGAAAAGGAAAAGAAGCCTCCAAGGCAGCAGTCCAAGGAGACTAATGACCCTGTTGCCATTTAAATAGCTTGCCAATTTGCATGAGCCCTTTGTATGGCTACTTTTTCACCATCAGAAAAAAATATTAAGGAACTGGGCTTACCATTCCTACTTCAGCACCACTGTGCTTACTTCAATCAAGGACTTTGGTACAAAAGAGTATGTAATTATGAATCATGACAACACTTCAGACTCGTACTTTCTATGCATAGAACTCAAGAAACTTTGCAGGCATTGGTGGGAAGTACTGTTAATCTCATCATACAAATGAGTGACCTCAGGCACAGACAGCTGAGGCAATTCTCAAAAGGTCACAGAGTGAGTCAGCAGCAGATTTGGGACAAGTACCCACTTACGATCAAATCCCCAGTCCTCTAATGGAGCATCCTCTCCTTACTGCAGTGAAGTTTTAAGTGTAAATCAATAACTGAGGTCACTGAAAACTTTTTTTCTTGCAGACTGTAGTGAAGTCACCCTCTAAGAAAGCTCTGATAAAGAGAACGGTGCTTAATGAATTTTTCAGTGGTCCTTACATAAGGATAGAGCATTGCAGGAAGAGGTGAAAGGAGAGGACGTTTGCTCAGGAAGCCATGTAACAAGGCCACAGTGACAAATCATTACTCCCAGAACACTGCTCAAGGAAATGTAATGCTGCTGTTTTCCAAATGCTTGGTTATAAAACCTTTCACACATACAATATTTAAAACCATGAATTACCTTCGAGAATGTATCCAAACACCTAACAGTATCAAGTCATGGTAATGGTTATCTGTTTATAGGTCAGGAGGGCAGTAAATTATTGCAATGGAAAGTAGTAAAGCCTACATTGTACTTAGTTGTGCTGTTTAACAGGTGATAGTGAAAAGTAGGTGATGCATGGAAACTTCAAGTTTTTATAGCTCCTGCCTCAATCTGAATTCACTTATATAAAGATGTCACATTTTTAAACATTTAAAAGTCAAATTGTCTGGAGAATAGATTCATATAAAATTTATTTTCAGAAACCGATATTTAGCCTACTGCTATTAGAGTTGATTGCTCTTATGTATAAGCTTTATTCAAGTTTCTACAGGTTTGAAAATACAAAGACTGACATTTCAGATCCCATACTCAAGTGTGTCATTAACCAGAAATTGAAATGGGAACATTTCCACTTTCTCAGAAATACTCAGTTCGTTAGGGTGATAACTACACTAACTGCCTTTGAGTTTTTGTGAAGCTACTAAATATGACTCTCCTTCAACACAGACAGGAAGGAGGAGTTGCAGTGGCAAAAGAAAAAGCCTGAATTGGTGCCTCAGCCTTACCCAGCACAATATGGCCCGCGAATTCAATAGTTTCAAAGCCCTGCCAAAATAGCTATTTGTAAGTGGCTAATGGCAAAAACGTTTCATTCTGTTTATGTCAAAGACATGTTTGTCAGGTGCTGGACAGCCAGACAAATCAGGGTCTAATTACTTCAGTCAATTCCCTCCGTTTTATCCTTTCAGTCTACACTGAGTTATTAAAACATCAGAAATAAAATGCTACCAAGACAGCAATAAGGGAAATAAGATGTCAGAACTCTATTAACAATGGCATTTTCGGGAAGCAATGTAAATAGAAATTCAAATTTATGCAAGAAATATATATCAGTAAGTAATAATATAATCATCCTGCATTTATCTTTAAAGCAGCTTTCATCTCCAAACCATAAAAAAAGGCTTCAACATGCTGGCATTGTGACTTCTTTTGAATGCTGACCATCACTCAGATTCGGGTCTGTGCTGTGCCTACCTAGGAAAAGAGAATATTGGTCCCCAACCCAAATACTACAGTTGTACAAATAACAGTATGTGAATAATAATTTATTCCACCCTTGACATTTAGCCAGCTCAGTGAGAACGTGTGACAGTTAAGCAGTTGTAAGATAAAAAGAACCGGAAAATGCCACATTCAATGAAATGACAGGAAATATTTAGGCAGACAGAATGTAATAAATTTGGCAGACTTATGGGAGTTTAATTGCCCCTTTGTGAAAAGGGATAAATACATGTAAAAACCTTAACTGCAAGAAGTTTCTGGGAGGAACAGCTTTCTGTTAGGGTTATCTAAATCTTTCTTACGTGAAAAGGACCACCGAAGAAAGAAGTTTCCTCATTGCATGATCGTGCTATTATGACTGTGGCTCCTGACTTGGCTTTGTGCAGGCACCACGAGGAAAATGGCCTCCAGCCCCAAAGGGTCTGTGACACCATACCAGCAATGCCCCAAGCTTACAGTGGCTCATGTTTGCTAGCACGGATAGCAAGATGTTTCCAGCTTCATATAACATCTGCCTACCCAAACAGCTAAACCTCATTTGCTCTCAGGAGACAGCAGCATACACCTTTTTCTCTCCCTACCATTGAGAAGCGACTCATCTAGCTCATGTCCTAGACTCTTGGGGTCTGGGACATCTCCCTTTAGCTCTCAACTCAGGTGCCTTAAACCTTCCTGTTCACGGGCCAGTAATACGGAACACTGCATTAACAGTGCTGGAATTGAAATGTGTTGATTTCACCACGACATCTACTGGGTATGGACAGGTTTTTGCTAGCTTTGTGTTCACTTTTTATTTATTTATTTATTTATTTATTTATTTTTTTTTACAAAACAACCTGCTCACCATTTTACAGTGCTCCTGACATTTCAAAACATTTTCACAATACTCTTAATGTCCTTCTTACTCATTTATTGCAACAGAAGTATTAGCCTCTTATTTCAAACCACTCACATTCTTCTATAAGAAGAAAAGTAAGGGCAAGATGAATACCCCCATTTTTGTCATGCCTGCTTAGCAACCTGCCACTTGAAATATACTCCCACACAGAAGCTTAGAATCACAGGTCCAAAAGGATGAAGGCAAATTAAAAGGAATACTTGCAATATTTACTAGTTTTAACACAAGGGATTACTTCAAGATGTAAACATCATCAGCGACATAAGTTTCAGTCTGAAAAACAAGAGCACGTTTTATTTTGCACAGCTTATTTACTGGTTAGGAAAGATAAATTTTATGTTAAAGTGTTTATTGTCTTAGTGAGGATGCCATCTTATCATTCACAAAACAGTAAAAGGAGCATCTTGATATTTGAACCACTAATGAGTATTTCAGAACAAGATACCTAGATTAATCTAACCTGAATCATCAGTAGCACTCAAGTCATCTTCTGGAGGTGTCTCTCATCTTCACCCTTGTGTTCTGCAGAAGGACCCAAGACTTTCTGAGGCTACTGCACACTCAGGTACAAAGAACATTTCAAGAAGTAACTTTCTAATATATTGGCATTCACTGAGCTACTTAGCCTGAGTAACAAAGTACCAAAAAGAAAATTTCCTGTGCTTCTCTACACTTACTTCCACAGCTATAAATAAGCCTGTTGTCACAATGACAGCACTTTGGTTAAGCCATTAGAATAGAATTAATGCTTAAGAAGCAGCTGATAAGAATGCATAGATGTGTGTCTAGCTAATAGAAGCTCCGGTGTTTTCTTCTCATGTTTTACTTGCAGAACTGCAGGCTCTTCATTTCAGATTATGTGATCCCTTTTATCTCTGATGAATAAACATGCCCGTGAAGAGAATCATACAATACGTGTATCTGCCCTGTGTCATGCAGCATTGGAGTGTTCTCCCCATGTTAAGCACTTGTTCTCCCTAGCACAGCAATCAGAAAGGCTGCCTTTTTACACAAATTAACTTATGTATGGAGAAGTCCCAGAATAGCTGAGCTCTCCTTCTGGTATCTCTAACTCATACATTTTAAATGCATTGAGCATACATGCTCTAACAAATAGTGGGCCTCATATGGTATACAAAGAGCATGAAACTAAGCCAGACAGTAATTAAAAAACTCAATGGCAAGAGATGCCACAGAACAGAATTAGATACCAATTCAAGAGCTTGCCAGCCCTCAGCAACTTGGTAGACCACAGCAGCAGTCCCAGTCTCACTTGTGTGCAGAATTCTCATGGTCAGCAAAACTAATGAAAAATATTAATCAAAACCTCTCACATCCTTTTATTGACAGTCCCATGGCTAAAGGAAAAAACAAAGGCCTAAATATTTAAAAACCATTCTCTTATTCCTTCAACTAAAAGAGACTTATACCAGAGGTATCACTGGCTCTGACTTTACCAAAAGCTTCAGAATCCAGAAAAAGAGCTTAGGATAACACTGCAAAAAGCTAATGTCTGTGAGTGAACTAGAATGTTGAAGTGTAAGAAAATTTATAAAAAAAAAACAAAAAAAAAAAAACAAAAAAAAAAAAAACAAAAAAACCCACTTCAAACTGGCACTTATTTCTTTGTTAAGATTTAGAAAACATAGAAATTAATATAGTTTAGATTAGAAATTAATACAGCCATAAATGGTACTCTACTCCTCGTTTGCCTACAGGTTCATCAAGTGACGTATGAATGTTGAACTTGTGCTGATGCTTCAGTCATAGGTTTATGTCTTCATCAGGAGCTACATATTGGTTTGAGAAACAAGAAGTTATTTACAAGTCAGCCAGTTTGCATACATCATTCACATCATGTTTTGACATGCTCCCAGGCACACAGAACAGGAAGGTTTTTGCAGAAGCAGTGCTGGTGAGGTATACAAGCAAGCTCTTCCATGTGTACGTACACGAATGCAGCCAAGTGAACAGCGCTGTGCAGCCTAGGTCTTCTTTTCCTCTCAACCACAAAGGCTCTAGGGTCTCAAATGCAGAGGACACACATTTAAGTCAAAAGTTACAGACAAAAGTAACTGAGCTGTCTCCTTCAACTCCATATGAACTATGTCCCTATATGTAGGGATATTATGAGGGACGCTAACAGCTACCCACAAACCAAATCACAGAGTGCTCAACTGAATGAGCACTGAAGGACAAATATCCAAAGAAGATTTGTGCCAAGAAGTTGCAGTAACAGTGGAGCACCATGAAAATAAAGGTTTATGTTATGAAGATATGGATCTCAGGAAAAGAAGCATTCTCCACAGCTACCACCTGAAATTTAGAAGAGCTCATAGGTTACTCTACCCTTGCAGTCAACCAAGTTCATTTCATTCAGTTTTGCAACCATGAACATGAATGCCTCCTGATTCAAACGGCCTTTCTGGCATGACAGCAAGTAAAAGCATTTCTGCTGAGACTTAGAAGTAACAAGTTGCTGGAGAAGCAACTAACGTCCTTACATCATGGTGAAAAGTCCTCCATCTCAAGTTTGAGAACAGAGACATTCATCAGATGTACCGTAAGCTGACAATCTTCAACTAAGGTACTGTTATTCATGACACAACTCTAAAAATTAAGAAGAGTTTTTGAGGCTGCATGTTGGAAAACAGAAGTCACTCTGAAAGTTTGCTTGTCCTTTTCCAGCCAACAGGATTACTGCTGCTTAAGGAGAGGGGAACAGATGGGGAAAGATGCAGCGTTGAATCAAACTTAGCTATTGTGGACTGATTAGAAATGACTTTATTTCAATCTCAGGATAATCTAGACCTCAGAGATGAATCAGAGAGTGTAACTTATTTCTCCTACTTCAAGTTTTAGGAAGTGGCTCTGCCACACTAAGATATCAAGTATCTGTGTGGTTAGCCATTACATAAGTTTCAGACTGTCAACTTTCCTGCACAGGCAAAAAAATAGTCATTTATCTCTGCCTGTGCTCATGAACAATCATTAGTCAACGACAGTACTGTAGTCTGCGTGTCTTCTTCCACATACATTCCAAACTCTGAAAAGAAACACGTATTATAGTAAACCTGACTGTAGAACATTTCAGATATTACTGGCATCATCTTAATAGATGAGAATGAAAAACCTGTTATGAAATAAAATTTAATGCATTAATTGGATCAGAGATCAGACAGTTCTAAATCATAAACGCATGCACGATGTATGCAATCTTGCATTAAGATTGCCACAGATGCACATTTGGAAATGGCACCACAGCAGATATATTCAGCTTATGTATACATATGATCTGTCTCTAGAATTTAAAATTTGTCCTGTAGTGGGTAGAGTCCAAGAAGGAGAGTCCAGTAGGGTCTTTGTAAATTTCAAATGGCAAGCTGTGCATTAGACAAATTTCAGTTTGAACTTCTTGTAGCTCAAAATGAAAAACTCAAGCTTAAAACTTGAAGAGATATTTCTGCAGGCAATCAACCTGGTGCAGACAGATAACAAATTTCCACCTTCTTAGCTGAAAGAAAATTACAGCCATGGCTCTCATGAAAAATCTTTCTGTCTATGAAGACCAACCTTGGGTGCCCTGGACAGATAGTCACCTGGCCTTCATTAAACAAAGACCTTTCTAATTAAATAACCTGATCAACTCACAAAAATATTGTGCTTTGCAGGCAAAAGATGGTAACCAATGTCTCTTTCAATACAAGAGGTCTGCTCTGAAAGTAATGCCTCCTATTTTATTAGGTTGGTGGTACAGCAACAGAGATTGAACGTTCCAGCCAATCTTCCATTATATTTTGTTGCCATGGGACAGATCACAGCAGAGGGACAGTCCAACAAAATGGACTGACATGGAAGAGCAATGTTGGAATACTGTCAACTTTGCACCACGTAAGTCCCACAAATGCTCACACGGGAACAAAAAGAACAACCCATACGTAAGTTTGACAGGAGCTACTGAACCAATGTGTGGCTGAAGGTGACAGTTTTCTGGATCAAATCATTAATGGCAATGAGATGTGTCAGCTCTACAAGATGAAGTCCAGATTTGCAGTCTTCTGACTTCCATCCGTTCAGGCTAATGAAAGATGGACTGTGTGGGCAACATTTTCCTAGGAACAATGTCATCATAGCAGCTGTGAAACAGTGCATCACCCCCAGTGATGCAGACTTTCAGAAGCATGGTGTGCAGGCTCATGCTCATCCCTGGCGAAAAAGCACAGGTGGTGACTGTTGAAAAAACAGTATTTTATAGATGAGAATTCTTTTATCAAATAGTGTTTTTGTGTTCTTGGTAGTTTCCATGAAAATGAATAAGAGGCATTACTGTGCAACCTACATTATAATCACTAATACAAACTTCTGAATAAAGTTATTTAGGTTGTGTAGTCCTAGATGAGTTTACAGCAACTCTAATAATTTCCACTGTAAGAAATAAAGGCCTGGTTGTAAAACCACTGCTATTAGCTCAGAAGCGCTTTCTCTTCATACTAGAACAGGTTTTCACCTGAGGATCTCTCTTAAAGAGGAATGGATAAGAGAGCACAGAGTAGAACTATATACAAGAATTCTGTCTGGAAGGGAACTCTGCAAGTCAACTAGTCCAAATCCACCTGAATGTCTCCAGTACTAGTTTTCAACAAGCTGGGAAACTCAGGAATGTAATGTAATGTTAATCATAACATACTTGGCATGCTTAGAGAAATGCAAAAAGTGTGGTTTATAGATGACCTGAAACTGGTGAATCAAGGAAGTTGGAGTACATGAGAAACTGGTTGTCAATAGTCTCAACATTCAAAAAAATACAAAAACAGCAGAATCAAAGGCATCTACATAGGTCAAATGGACTATGCTAATAAGCGTGCCAGCATACTGCTAGGTCGCTGGGACGTTTGCTTGACAGTGGTAAGAACATGCATAGCTAACAAAGCAAACGGCAAAACAGAAGATTGCTTCCTTAAGGTTTGTAGCGTATTACAATATTTGTGACTGCAAATAACATTCTAACTTTCATTGACGATGCTTCACCCACACTTAAAAATGAGATGTAGCAGATGCTGATGAGCACAGTCATAAAACTCTCTCCCAAGAACCGCAGTGGGGGTTAAAGTGAAGAAACTGTAATATCTAAGTTTCAGAAGTGGTCCTCAAGGACAGGAGGTCCTCAAATGACAGAGAAGGAACTTCTCATCTGACAACAGCTGTAATATAAGCAAAAACTTATGAGGTCAAGAGAATGTTTTGCTAGAAAGGAAGGCATTGTCTTCTTTCCAGATTTATCCTTCAGCACAAAAATACTTAGCTTATATGAGTGTCCACCTAAGGAAAAGATTTCCATAGCAGGTATAGTCTTTAAAGCCCCGCATATGAAACTGAAAGAAAAATCTTCAAAGTAAAAGAAGATCAAAAATCAAGAGACTAGAGACAAGCTTGATTAAAGACAACAGACGAATAGCAAAGAGAGAGTGAAGTGGTGTAGATATCAAGCTCAGACCTCACTTAAGCAATGAGCTGAGAGTAAATTACTTACTAATGCAGCATCATTCACAGCATGTGAGCAGACGGGGCTTTTTGAGTGCCCAGTGGTCCTATTATAGCACAGTTTTCCAGGGGATTGTGTGCAGATATAGTTATACTGTCAGTGTTAGCAATAAACAGATATTTCAGTATTGATGTTTCCTTTTAGTTTAAATATTTATGTTTTCTTTTAGTTTAAATATTTATGTTCATCTGCATTTCTGTCAGGTATTAGCACGTTTTTAACCCAGACAGGTAAATCCAGTAGGACTTCGTAACTTATAGGTGAAAAGAAAATACATGGTATTTTTTCCTTATACATGGTATCCCATTCCAGATTCTAAGTCTGAAATATCACTAAGCACTTAGAACACACATGAAGAAGCTCCCAAACTTTAATGTTCTCAGCAGAAAACAGGAAGAATGAGGATAAAAAGCATTATCTCCCTTTCACGGATAAAAGAGGTACAGAAAGTGATCAGGGGATTTGCCAAAAGTAACACAGGTAAGGCAAGGCTACTCCCAATATTTACTCATGCTAAACTCTCTCTTTGTCTGGCCTCCTAAAATTACTCCAGTACCCTTGCGTTCACAGTCAAATTAATTCTTTATTTATTATCCCAGTTCTCAAGTATATTGCAGATAGGCTCATCCATTGTTCCTGTACAGCTGGGTAAACAGACAAAGTAAATTCTATGATGCAGGTTTACCTTATAGCACTCAAAACCCTTTGCATATGTGGGATTTTTTTCTTTCAGCGAATGAAGAGTGTGTTTAGAGGTGACCCACACTGAAGGAAGAGGAATGGAGGAGTCTGGGCACAATCAGAAAGGCTTCTGAAGATTGACTTTTTTCAATATTCTTATCAAAAGAAAACATAGAACTAATATTTGAAGCTTTAGTACATAATTGCCCTTATTAAGGCAAAAAATGGCAATGATATGGACATGAATTTTAGTCTCAGACATGAAAAGAATGCAAGACTTCCTTTGGAGTTAACTGTGAAATGACACTGTAATTGTGTAAACAATGTTTAGGACGAAAAAGTGACTCATAAGAAGGGAAAACGTTATTAAAAAAAAGCAGTATCAAAAATATAGCCTACTCCCCAAAAGCTAGTCATCTTTACATTTTACAGTTTTCCCAACACAGACCATAATTTTCTGTATACTGGCACGGTGCTTAGCACACAGTAGTACCCCTTCCCAACAAGGGCCCCTGGCATTACTGAAATATGAACACTAATCAGAAGACAGACAATACTGTATATGGGAAGGAGAAAGAACAAATATCCCATCAAAAATGAGGTACTGATACTCCTTTCTGTCTACAATCACACTCCACACCTACTACATTTCTACATACAAGAGGAAGAACTGAAACTTAAAACACATACACAACAAGAATCTATGTAAATCTAGGAAGTTAGCAGATGTGTGGATAATCTTCTACAAATAAGAAACAAAAGCTGCCAGCTGTACTAGTAAATTCAAAGATTAATAGGCAACGCTGAGACAACAGATATTATTCTTCTTTCAGGCAAAATATCTCCAGAATTTGAGTCCTGTAAAAACTCAAACTCCTGCCTAACTCTTATTAATCAAATCCTGCCCTAGGCTGCAGAATATCTACAGATTCACCAGCCAGAAACTTGCCAAAGTAAACTGGATTGTTGCCATGATTTGAGATGGCAGTGCAGCAGCAACTGTACAACAACTAAGTCAGGCCTGATTATCTAGAACAATTCCCTTTTTATCTCCACATAAAGCTTCTGAAAATGGCAAAGATGGAACAGTTGAGAGCTACAGAAAGAACATCCAAAAATCACTTTTGATAGAAGAGATTTAACTGCATTTTAATATGTATGGTATCTTCTATTAACACTGGGGCAGAAGCCTATTGTTCAGTAGAGCTCTTCACTTCCATTACACAAGAGCTATCTCTTTGAATCTGTATGAGTCAACTTTAGTAACCACTTCAATATTCACTTTGCAATTAATGCTTCTTTTTATGGGTTGGTAGAAGGTAAACCAATTTCAGTTCAGCTTCTAGGTATTGAATTTATTATAAAAAGTTATGTACTTAAAACTCCTATAATGAAACCAGAGGCATCATGAGATATTAACCTAGAGTTAATGCTGAGAAGGCCAGTTTGAATAATTCAATTCATGTCACCTTAAGTATCTTTTCAAATGGAATTAACTTTATCTCACAAAAAAAGGAAGCTCCATGTTCCAGTTACTGATTATTGACTTCATGAGAGTCTGTCTTAAATCATCTCACCACCATTTTCCCCACATTTTTATTTCACTACTACCAGAATACTTCTTTAAATTTTGAGGGCTGACTTTCGTTATAAAGAAGCAATATCAGCTCAGAGGAAAACGTGCTTTCAGAATAATTGTTACCTTTATGTGATGCTAAAACAGACAAAAGCAAAAGTGGACACCAAAGTAGCTGCATTAGTTCAATCCAGCTAGGAACTAGGACTGCATTTCAGCCACATGTGCAGAGTAACAGCAGTCACTTCCCTCCCATACGATCCCATCTTTCTGCAACAATGCCACAGCAGTTCGGTAACACTGCAGTCCTCCTGACTTGCTAAATGTCTTATTCCAACATCAAAGCCAAGCATCTAAACACCAAAGAGAAATGCTTTCAAATTCCTACCTAAATCTAGGGACAGGGACAGCTTTTGGTCAGCATTATTGAACAGTAAGAACAAGGGAGTCAGACAGGCAAAAAGCAAGGGATGACCAGATAGATACACATGTAGCATTAGGAATGAATTAAAACAAACAAGTAGAAAAAGGGGGAAATGAACAGAAACATAACAGGCAGAACAAAGAGGTGCTTTGGTACACAGTATAACCATGCAGTCCCATCTTTCTGCAAGACACTGGAAAAATCGGAGCAACATCTTGCTCTGAGACACAGGTGCCCCTGTAACATCAGACCTGAAATAGAAAATGTTGATTACCTCTCCTAGACACTTCAAAGTAGTGAAAACTAGGTAGCAAGCTAGTATCTATTGATTTAAAGCTAGACAATAGCCAAGATTTCCTTAGCTCAGTCAAAACAAACAACAGCAAAAAGATTCCCCATGGTCAAGGATTCAAGCTCAGGAAGGCTTCCTTTTGCATAAACAAGGTGGACCTTTTCAAACTTTAGCTTAAAATAAATAATATTGGGAGCATAAAAGCTTCAGCAGGGCAAAGAGAGCTGCAGTGAGCAGCACTTGGAGTAAATTGAAAGTTCTTGAGGTCTTCTCCCAATTTTTTACCTCCACAAAATCCCTCCATGCTGTGTTCCTGTGACATTCTTCCATGAGGCAGGAACCTAATTACAAACCCTATGCTCATCTAAACTACTGTTAAGACAGCACTCAAACAGAACAAAGAGAGACCAACAATGATCCTAAGAATTCACAGTTCAGTTAAGACAACTGACAAAAGACAGAACCAAAAAATTGAATGGAAATAGTACAGTCATCCGAACACCAGCCTACTGGCTTTGGTTTTGAAAGCTATGATGTAAAGGATCATGTTAAGAAAAACAACTGAAGCCATGAACCAGGACTGTGAATCTCTCCACAGTTTGATCTGTGAAGAGAAACATAGCACAAAGTGTCTGTTTAAAAGAAGAAAAAAAGAAAAATGCAACAAATACTAAAGCAACATGTATTGAAGAAATAAACTCCATGTCCACCAGGATTACATAGAAGAGAAATTTGAAAAGGAAAGCTAGGAAGATTAGAAATATTTTGCAAGCTGTAAGACAGGCTGGTTGAAGCATGCTTTGACAATTTCTATCTATGCCTACAAAGCTTCACACAAAGCAAGAGGGCTAGGGTAATTTCAGACCAGTTAGCCTGGAACTGTAGACTCGGTAACCGTAAATGAAATGTCAAGAGAAACCTAGAAATAATATATGAATTTGCATTTGTGGACAAAAGTATCTGCGAGTATAAAGAAAAGAAATAATGGGATCGAAGATTAGCTTGATAGAACTTGCACATGAAGTCAGAAAACAAGCTCACAGAAGTCTGTGCATATACTGACAGCACTTAGGAAGACAGAAAAAGGAGAGACGAGCATGGATTGCTGTACTTCAGATGCTGATTTGACAGTTAATAGGCTGAAGGCTTCCTACTATCTACATCTAAACATTAGTAGTGTTGGTGGGATTAGACTATATACCTTCGTAGCATGCATACCTAGTACAAGTCACATGTATTTGAAGTTGAAAGGCTAAAGGTGAAAGATTTCTAGCAGAATCCAATCCCAGAGAAGTAACAGCATCACCCCAAAATCAGCTGCCAAGATTCTGCTGGACTGCATGGGCTCTTCTGGGTGGCTCTCCATCAGGAAACCCAGAGAGCTGTGTATCACAGGGAGGAACACAAGCACCATTCATTTTCAGAGAAAATAAAGGCCCTTATTTTCAGCTCAAAAACATCACAAGATGGATAGCAGACAAACATACCAAAGAATGGGAACAAAATGCTTGTAAAAGCTAGAAGCCTGACAAACAGCAACATATTTTTTAAAAATGTGTAAAACACAATTCCTGCTGCCAATGAAGACAGTATTGCTACTTTCTGAACAGAATTAAAATTGCAGTTCTGCCTCCACAGGCGTCTGAGCAGTAGGATCTGCCTGTGCAATTCTGTTAGCAGGTACCACTGAGAGGACAGAGTCAGGCCACCTTCTGAATGCTATGCTGGTGTCTTTACCTCCAGCCATATTAGAAGTCTGTAACACTCATCAGGAAAAGAAAGATCAAGCGTACAAATCATAAACAGGCATGGTCTGTTTTAGGTAGGATAGGCTCTGAATGGAGATACACTGATGGAAACTACTGAAAGACAATAGCAAGTAAAAGCATCAGGTAGAGCACTTGCATAAATTGCTTTAATTTCCAGGGCATCATCTGCTATCAGCAGGGATACAAATCAAGTACCTAGTTATCAGAAAAAAAATCTCAGGCAACCATGTTTTCAAGTCTTTGTGCATATACATCTGAGAACCATTTTACCACTTAATTTAACACGTTGTATCTCCAGTCAATGTTTTCTGGTTTTAAACAGCATATATAATTATGGGTCTTCTATAAACAGCTCAAATCAGATGGGCTGCCTTACAAGCTTGAGAAAGTTCTTATTGACCAAACACATCATCTGTAAACTCCTTTTCAGTCATCAAAAGCTACAGTGAAAATTTAAAAGGCTGTATCTATAGTGACTGCAATTATTTCACTGCTTAAGAAACAGAAGGGAAGAAAACAAGGGAGCATCTTTTTCCTTAGCAAAAGCATGCATTCCAATGGTTTCTACTGCGTTACAACCTGGTCAATTAACTTCACCCATTTCATTGATCCAAAACTTGTTTCCTTTTTTGTCTTCCTGCAATCCACACATTAAGGGAAGGCCATGGGACACCAATCACAGAACAGTTATCAACGTTGAACAATATAAGACAACACAATTCAGTTTTAGTTTTAGGAAAAGAGAAAAAATGTTCTGGAAATGTCCTAAAAAAGTGAGGTGGAAAAAAAGAATCTTACCTTCTGCTCCTTTTCCTTGGCAGCACTGAGTTGAGAGAGGGAGAGCGACAGCTGTTCCTGCTGCTCAGCTAGGTACTTCTGATAAAGGCTCAAAAGTTCCTGGCATTCTCTGTACTGCTGCTGCATAGGTGAGACATCAGAAGTTAAGGAAAAAATACTCTTTAGTGAATAGTTAGACACAAACATAAAGCAACTTTCCCTGTGTAAATCCAATTTAGATCCATAACACTTCAATTTAAAAACAGATATTGTGTGTTTGAGTGCTGCCTAATGATGATAAATCTGTCTAAGGATGAATGTTCAAGTACAACCTTCTTTCTATTCAGAATGGAAAGAGAAGAATTGTACCAAATTCTTTTATCATTGGAAAAGGGACAGCAGGAGGCAGGTGATGACATTGTTTCAGCTGGAACAATTACAACACTCTGATTTGTATTCAGCAAAGCCAGACACTACCAATGTTTATTTATAAATAAATAAATAGCCAGCCAAGTAAGTAAATAGTCCATTTTTAAGCAGAGACATGGATTCACAAGCCCACATACCCAAATCCAATCTCTTTGCTAGAGCACCAACAGCTCAAAAACCCAGAGCCACAGATGCAGCGCTACAGGCCTTTTAGAGACCAGCAATGATTTTTGGACTGTAATCTGGAGAAGCAGCAGCTATGGTGTTTGCAAGGATATTAGCAAGCAACAGTGTCCTGTCTCGCTTGCAGCATTGAAATTCCAACAGGAGATAAATCTGCTCTTCACCTGTCATTGTGTAATTCCCTCCCTTGCTCATGTAGCATGGTAAACCATTTTGCTCCCTCTTCTCCCCCCTCACTTTTAATTATGCATGCAGATGGGATAAGGGCTCGCTGTCCAAAGAGATTACTCTGAATAAATACTTTAATAACAAGTCACTGCAATTAAGGTAGGGAACAAAAACTTCTTCAATCTATAAAATGGTGTTGAGTTACAGATTTCCTTAACATTTTTATGATCTAATCATTGCTTCTGGGCAAATTCATGTTGCAATCATTTTTGCCAATCATGGCTGCATAAATAACTCACTGCTTTGTTATTCCCTGTTATGACCCTGCTTGGATTTTTTTTCAGGTTTTTTTTTTTTTTTTTTTTTTTTTTTTCCCCTTTCCTCCTTCTTCTTCTTCTGGGGGAAGGGGACACTTGCCAGGATTTTCTGCTTGCTTGTTTTGCTTTGTTTTAAATGAAAGGCAACACAGAGAATAAGCAAAATCTTTTAGGAAGGAAGGAATGGTTGGGTTTTAAAGCCCAAGCTAGATCAGTCAGGAGAGTTCCTACTCCACATTTGCCCAGCATCTGGAAATAGAAGAGGATACAAACAATGGTCTAAACAAGCTAATTGCTTTCCAGAGTCAGCCTGCCTGAAGCTTGGGCTATTTTACATTTCAGTTCATTTCGTCAAAGAGCACCAAAAGGCTGAAGTGATTTGTGGTGGTCTCAGGAGTCTCTGCCAGCTATGATGTATATAAAAGGAATTTTTTATTCCGGTTGTAACCATAGGCAGTAATGTTTATAGTGGGTGAACATATTAGCCTGGACGCAGGGCATGAATTTTACTCTAGAAAAAGCCAGTTCATTTATACAGCCTAAGAGTTAAATGTCGGTATTTGAAGACAAATTATAGAGAAATTCATTTAAACCCATGTTATGTGGCAGAATATAAAAACAGACAGTCGTATCTTTATCAGTTTTTTACAGCCCTCTTAATTCACTTTGCTTCCAGCAGCCCCCTCCCCACCAAACAGATTTTACCCTCTTCTCCCTGCAGCGAGCGCACTGCTGGCACACCGACAAGCCAAGTTCCCCAATGGCCCTGGGGGACACGAGTGATGGCTGTGCACCCACTCGCACTCTTGCCATTATGTTACCACCAGCCCTGCTTGCAAGCCAGGTGAGACTGCCCTCACACGCATGGTATGTACGTACCATAAAGGAGATGCCCAAACTGTGTTTTATACACGTGATGCTGCCACGTCTTATTTACAGCTGCCAAATTTACTTAGAACACAGCTTAAAAACATGACATGAAAAATTAACATAAGGAAAGCATGCAAGCAAATTCTAATCGTCCAAGAGCCAGTTATGTGACCACAAGTGAGAGGAGCAGCAGTCAACACGAGCATGAACGGCAGCAGAGGTACTCCCCAAATTTTTCAGTCAGTCAGGAACCCAACTATGGTTAAAACTTCCTGTGCTGGCAGATGAAAATCTTCTTCATTCAGACAATGACTCTGAATAAAAACATGTTGGTACAGCCACCAGAGTCCAAAGCCTTGCTTTGCTCATTAAGTAAGTAAACATCAAGCTTCAAACAGGAAAAAAAGAGAAAAAAAAAGTTGTTTTTTTTTTTTTCTTCTGTTGCTGTTGCAGGCACATGTATAATAGCTCCAGCTATGGTAATTCTCTGTAATGTGCTGGTACATTTACTACAGAATACTTTCTTACAAAAAAGAAAAAAAAAAAAAAGTTTTAATAGTAGATTTTACTCTTTTTGCTAAAAGCAGCAAGATGATCTCTTTCTTTTTCTTTCCCCCTACAAATTAGCCAGGCAATAAACAAAACAAAAAACAAAAAACAAAAAACAAAAACAAAAAAAAAACCTGCCACAAAAATATCCAAGTCCTTCAGATGCTATGGGGGCACACATGTACAACGGGAACGCAGTCTCTAGACAAATGCAGAGGTAATGATAAATATTTTCATCATCTGCTTTACAAAAGAAACAAAGAAACAGAAAATGTTATAAGGGTGAAAAAAACCAATAGGACAACAAGTCGTGCAGATTTGCATTCCACAGAAAACAGAGTGTGCCTAAACGCTCACATCAGATATTTCTTTAGGCTTTCAGGAGCACAAATATTGGATTTACAAGATGTTAGTTACCTGGGAGAAGTGGCACTTGGCATTTCACTAAATTGTAGTTTTATATCCAAGAAATATGCATTTGAACATATCCCAGTAATACGTTTCGCACAGTTTGTTAATAAAGTATTGAGGTTGTTCGTGGGAGGGGGGGAACAAAAAAAATACTCTGTTTCATAAATGCAAAGGTTAAGATTTCAACAGACACATTTACATGTCACATGGCGAGTACTATATATTTTACAGAATAAATTAGTTAATTTCACCACCGAACGTAAGTCATAGAATTAAGAGTTCATTTATGGCTCTTAAGAGATAATAACCTCAGTGGAGGCAGAGCTGGCTTTGAGAAGAGGGACGGCCAGCACGCAGCGGTGGCATGCTTGCAGATTTCCAGGGAGAGAAACATTGGGCAGGGAACAAAGAGCTTCTTACGGGTGAGGCTTCAGGAGAACGCACAGCCAAACTAACGCTCAGCTGCTGCCAAAGGCACTCTTCAGCTCCCTCCAGGAGCCTCACTCTCTCCATCTGCACCAGCTCTGGAGCTCTCCCAAACCCATCGCTAATCCCCAGGGCTTAGTGAGCCGCATGAGTGCATCCAAGGGTCAGTTAAGCACAAGCACTAGCACGAAGGAAGCAGAGGAAACATTCAGCAGGAAGAGGCAGCTACTTGTCTGGTGGATCCCTCCACCGTGCAAAGTCTTGGTCCTGCTCTTCCTCTGCTATGCCTCAGGCTTTTGCGTCTGCTAAGACCACAACAAACAAAACCACCTTATTCCTCGCTGAAAAAGTTCACGCTGCTCACGCTTGCCTTGCTCACAAGTTGACAGACAGCCACAGACCTTTGCTTCCCCTGAATTTAGAAGAAAATAAGAAGTGGGAGGAAAACGTCACTCTGTAGCATACACCGACCTCCTGTACAACTCCCAGCACAGTGTTTCCACTGCCTCTTTAACTATCGGTAAGGCCCAGCTTAGAAGCTGGGGTATTTTTCCCAGAAAGCTTTTGAGTTCTTCAGATCAACCTCTATCTCTTTCTGTCAGCAAACTCCACCTTCCAGCTGCTCGGACACTCACTGGCTTGTTCATCTAGAAGAGAGGTTTTGAAAAGTACTAACACCAAGTCACTCTCAAGGCTGAGCTGTTTGCTGAAGTTCTGCCTTTCTCAAATCAGTTTTTCTAAGAGACAAACAAAAATAGAGGATTCTTTTCTTTAGAAAGACTTTTCAGCCTGTGCCATTTAAGAAGCGCTTGGTTTTACCACCCTTTATTTTAAGGGAACGAACACATTTAAGCAGATTCCAATCATGGGAATTTAAGGCAGGAAAAAAAAATTCCATAAAATATTATCATAAGAGGAGAACACTACTAATAAAGAGATTTTTTGGCCATGAAACTAGCAGCAAAGACCCTCCTGTGCTGTCACAAAACTCCTCCCATAGGGACTTACTCCTCAACAGTTTGTCACAAGCATTTTGGGGAAAGACACAAGCTCCAGCACTCACATTTTACACCTGGAGAAACTGTGGCACGGGGAGCCTTTGGGCACGTCTGCACACACAGGTGCAGCCCAGCAGCCCCATGCTGCACACGCCAGCTCCAGCACAGAAGTCTTGTAGCTGCAGAGCAACTCACAGCTCAGGCTCAGCATGAACAGCCCAGGTCCATCTTGCAGCTGGTTAGCTTTGAGCACAAGTTCATCCATGCAGACATGTCTTAAGAAACTTCCCAAGCATCAAAAAGAAAGATAACAAGGGATCACAGATCCCCATAGTTCCTGACTGTAGCTCTGACTTAGGGCCTCCTTCCATTCTGATCCACGTCTAGAGGAGAAAACAACAGCTACATCTCCATTTTCAGCAACATGATCCTTCAGCCCCTATATTCTCAATAGCCCAAGAGACACTACAGAGATAAGCAAAGTTGAGCAAAGCACGTAAAGGAAGGGGAAAGTCAAACCAGGCACAAGTTTAAATTTAAATAAATCAGCAACAATTTCCACTTTGCAGTAGAGATACAAGGAACCTTCAGGGATATAATTTCAGCACATGATAAACAAAGATTTTTGACATCTGCTATCACAATCCAGTAGCCACAAAACAGGGTTGTTTTTTTAATACCTGCTTAAGGACATGCATCTAGAAAGCTGACTAGTTATCATATTAGCAGCTTCAGCAAAAGTCCAAACTTTCTTCACTGCCTCAAGTAGTCCCTTGAAGACAAAGTCTGTGGAAAAACTAGAGTGGCAAGAAGAAGCTGCAAAGTATCGCTTACACAAGGCTGCTGAAAGGCACCAAAGAAAAAAATCTATTCAGATAGCTGCAGGAAGATACGAGCTTGTCCACTTGCACTCCAGCTATGGGAGTGTAGAAGAAGCCACAAGAAGTCATGCAGTCACAACAGAAAAGCATCTATCACATCATGCTTATCTGAATTTAACTTGCTTTGATGTTTTAAGTTTGGTTGGAAAAATGGCACTATGCCATTTCCAGGATGCTGCTGGACTATGCGCGACAACTTGAAAAATGTCAAAGCAAGCTCCTATCTATAGGATAGTCACACCTCTACATCCATAATTTCAGCACCGTGCAGTGCTGTGGCATTGCAACAGTTACCCAATAGCCCGAAAATGCCTTACAAAATGCCTCAGACAAGTAAGACTCGTCTAATTTAAATGCTCGCTTCATTTAAATGCTTCGAATGCAAGGGAATAGAGTTTGCAGAGCCTGCAGAACCCCAGTGGGCCACAACAGCCTCATGGCAAACTCCGCTGTAAGTGTGCTCAGTCTGAAGTGAACCCACGTTTTTCCATGCATCATTCAAGCAGATATTTTCTCAGTATTTTGACGTGAGGCAATGAGGTTTATTTTCTACCTTAATATTTTGTATATCAATGGGAGAGAGATACCATGCCTTTTGGGAAAGAAGCAATATGTATGTCATTCTGATTTCCACCTGCAGGCTCCCTCTTCTTCCTAACCAAAGAAAGGATTAAAATAATGCCGCTTCAACTACTTACATATGAAAAGTCATATGAATAAAAATAAACTGCTGATATTAATGAATTAACATCTAAAAGGAGCACTTTAAAATATAAACTAAGATATATTCTAAGCTCTTTCCTTTAGAATTAAACAATTACATACTTCACTGCAAGCTGACCCACATTTGATTTTAATACAGCATTTGTGTTCAGCACGTACACAATCCTGCATTTTGACAACCTCATCTCAGAAACGGAACAACAGGATTGCATTTCAGGATCAAACCATCCGGGCACAGATGAAAGTCAACACCAACACATTTCTTCAGCCTTTAAAATTAAGAGAAATAAAATAAGTGTCTTGAACCTACGTGAATCATTGTTCTGTGAAAGGGTAAAGACTAGTAACTTCTACGAAGGTTTATTATCTAAACTCTGAAGATGCTGCAAAGACTGAAGGTAATAAAATGTTTTATGAACAACTTCACTTCACTCGTTCTTATATAACTGAGTTTATGTGGACTCTTTGGCACAGCGATGCTAAGAACCTGTAGGGAACTTTCTGCACAGCCACTTTTCAATGTATTAAAGAAATCATCTGGCGCAGGTCTGAGCATTACGACCCCTCAGTTCAAAACACAATCTCCTCCTGATGCAAAATCCTCAGGAAGCACATTTTTGAAAACACTCTGAAGAAGCGAGTCACATACAATAAGAGAGTGATCTCCAGACTGAAGACCCGAGCAGTTACGTTTTAATTTCCACTTGAATATTTTAATGTTGTTATCCAGTCAGTAAGTCAAGAATAAAAAGGGAAGATGCACAGGGAGAAAGGTCGTACGGTCCACAAAAGTTAAGAACTTCACTTTTGTTTGACGCATCAGCATTACGTTGGTGAATGCCACAGCTCTCATATCAAGGAATTGCTTAATACATTTCCATTCTGTTTGAAGGGAAATTAAATTTACATTCTTTGGGAATATGGTATTGTAATTAGTTCATGACTTGATTACACTTTGAAGTGAGCCAAGACTGCATATGGTGCATACAAATTAGTTAAGTTATGGCTACCTACCTTAAGGAAAGCCACAGAGTTCAGCACGAAGTTAAGGACAAAGCCAGGGCTGTCCTCCGGACATTTCAGGAAGCATATGGACAAAAAAAAAATCCAAACCTATTCTCTGGACTTACTGACATCAGGTGAGAACAGAAATAAAAGAAAATATAGTTTCCTGTAAAGCTGAACGAATTGTCAAATGGTTAAATTCACCAGTATGTCTTATTTCTGGTATGTGCAATTTTGAAACAAATTCTTCTATGAATAGACATCTACCAAGATGCTCTGCTCCACCCAGATGATGTAATCCCAAAGTTCACTTTAAACATACTGAAAAACACTGAGAAACGCAATATACACATGCTGCAGCTAAAACTGGCCAAAGAAAAAGATAACAAGTAGGACCTAGAGAGCAAGGAAAGCATTTAAGCCTAAAAGTAATTCCCAGCATCACATATGGACTCAGAGAAATCTCTGTCATACTTCAAAAATGCAAAAGCAGGTTAGGGTACAGGATTTGATCCCGTGCATAATAATCCTTTCCACAGGATATGCCAATCACAGTGGACAGCTTATCTGCCATGTTCTCTGGTTCAAAGGTGGGTAAGGACAAAAATATCACACACCATCATATGCCAGCAGATGTGCCTGGATCAATAAATGCAAATACCATCTCAGGACTTGCACTTTCCATTTCGAGTGGAAAACACATCTTCGGTCTTATCTTCATTAATACAAACAAAAGGATACTTACAAGCAAAGTAAGAGGAAAATAAATGCTTGTTCTAAAGCCCAGCTGTACTAACGACTTTTTCTAATGAAAAGGAAGGAAGAATAAAACACACACACACAAGGTAAGTTAGGCCACTACTTACGCCAGCAAAAATGTGCCTTCATAACAGCTACCATAAAGAATCTGATGACAGAAAAACTAAGAACCTAATTGCTCAAAATACAGACCCCACAGATCACTGTAACCAGGTACCGGTCCTGGCGTGAGTCATAAAAAAAACGAGTGTGGCTTCAGAACTGCGATGGCAGGAGATTTTCCTCACTGGTAAGTTAGAGTTTCTAACACAGCGGCTCCTTTTAGGGGAGCTTTGCCAATGTCAATAGCAACTTTCTGAATTCAAAGATTTCTCTTGGCAATTGCTTAGATGGCACAGCTACCCAGCCTCTTCCACTAGAAACTGTTAAGGAACTTGTTACTTACACATTTGTGTATCAGCCAGTAAATATATGGTCCTTTTTTGTGGCAAAAGGGAGCCTGGAGATTCAGTCCTACACAGTTACTGTGCAAAACAGCTCCAGCACCAGAGAACAACACCACGCATTTCATCACATACTAAGGAAAATAATCTCAATCTGCACAGTTTCAGAATGCGGAGCCAAATAAGCAGGTATTGCACCTATCACTACCCACACAAAAACAGCGCTATTTTTTCCCCTTTACATATTTAGAGCACAAAATTAAACAAATAAAAGGAATACTGCATAATTTAGCTTTCATTTTCTATCAAATTGCTCATAATTGTAACCATAAAATGATAATATTCTACCATATGTGCATCTGCAAAGCCGACAAAAGCACTGGTCAGCCCCTAGCAGAGCAAAAATGAACCTGTGGCTCCACCTAGCGACCGCTCCGGAGATTGCAGCCCGCCGTACGAAACTTGCACAGAGCGCTTGTCAAATTTGGAGGTGAATTTTCTTACATGGAGGGATCTAACACTTCGCTTTGAAACACGAAAATCCGCCGTGCAATCCTCCTCAAATTACAGTCCTCCATCCACGCAGTCTCAGCTTTACATAAAATACCTATCACTGGAAAGACTTGCTGTTTCAGTGGCAGGCCTTTGTGAGAATTACAAATCTTCTCCAGTGGCCATTGCTACTGTTTACACAAAGCCGTTTGTCACGTCAATACTGCCTGATATTAGAGCAGCCATGTTCTTTGCTCTAATTTGACAATGGAGCTCCTGGCAGAGGCCCGAGGAGAGATAAGGTGCCTTTAGCCTATGTGCGAATCGAGGTATGTGAGAAAGGATTCTCAGCCTGTTATGTTTAGATGCAGTAACAGGAGTTATTTAACGGGATAAATGAGAGCTCGAGTCAGATGCATGGAGAAAAGGGGATGAAAAGACATAAGAGAACTGAATGTAAAGCCTGAACTTATTGCAGGCAGAGCTCAAATAAAGAACGGTAAATCAAAAAGTTGTCTGTTTTCAGAGAATGAGGATGTAAGAACACAAAGCAACAACTCTTTTTATAATGAAGCTAATCGTGTTTGTCTCAGTTCCTATCAGAAAGGGGATCGCCTGAGAATAGACGGTGGTGTCTGTCTTGTTCCTCCTTTGCAGGAAACAATCAATCATCCTTCTCAATTTTATATACCTGATGTCTCTCACCGAACCTTTTCCTTGCAACTCTCAAATGGAAATAATGCTGATAGAGAAAAGCAGACTCTGCTTTAGCAAAGTAGGCAGCTCCCACCATTTTCAAAACAAGAGATTCCTTGGTCAGATCCTCTCTGGAAGGAAACCCGGCAATGACAGAGAATTGTTTTGTTTGCCGCTATCCCACATGCTTGCCTCTCTGTATCTTACACAGCCTGCATCAAGCTTGGTGTCTTAGTTTCAGGCTGGGACAAAACTGTTTTCTTCAGAGCGCCCGACACGGCGCAGTGGTTTGGTTCCACGAGAAAAACAATGCTGCTTACACAACAACGCCTATTCTTGCTGCTGAGCCGTGCTGCACAGAGCCAAGGCCATTCTCAGCAAAAGGCCCAAGGAGCTGGGGGGAGGAGAATTAGCACAGCTGGCTTCAACTGGCCCAAAGGGGCATTCCCTACCATGCGACATCAAGCGGAAGGAGTCTTGAGAGGGATGGGCATTCACCTTGCTCTTTTCTGCTATTCGAGGGCTGGGCATTGGTCGGGGTGTGGTAAAGAATTACTTCTGCACCATTTGTTATAAACATTTATAATATATATGTCATAATTATTACCCTTTTTCTTTTTTCTATCTTAGTAAATAGTTTTATCACAACCTATGTTTTCTACTTTGTTTTTCTCAATTCTCTCCCCCATCCCACTGGGAAGCAAGCAAACAATTGTGTGGTGCTGAGCCACCTGCTGGGTTAAATCATAGCACTTGGATATTTCAGCTTGCTTTTTCCCCCCTTTCAAGCCAGAACATACTCAGACAGGAGCGTATCTGACTACCACAAATGGTACAAGTGGTGAGATTAAAATCTACAGACACTGATGGACAGAAATACAAAAAACAAAAAACAGCAAGTCCAGAAACCTTGTTCTCATGGAACTGCCTTCAGTGTTGTAACCAGAACAGCAAGAATGTAAAAACCACAGATCAGATCATTCTAGATAATTTTTTTCTTCTGGAACTATTGCTATTTTGACAGTCTTTCTAACCTTGTTAGAACACAATCTGTTTGCAGTGCTGCTGATGAAAGAAATGCAAACGCTCCTTTTCCTAAAAGGCAGCTGAGGTCAAATCAAATTCCATAGAAGCATTAACAGTAATTTTCAAGGAGGAGTCCCCAAACAAAACAAAACAAAACAAAAAATAAAGGAAATCTTTCCATGTAAGAATGTTGCAAAGATTTTCTTCTGCATAGCAAGTGCTGTATACATCTCTACATATAGAAGTGTTCCAGAAAGACATCAAAGGCTTCAAAAAGTTAGTTCCTTTTTGTAAAAACTGCCCTTAAACACAGCAAACTGAAAAACACTGCTTTCACTGAACTGAAGCCAGTGAAGAAAAGATTTAGTAACAGCCTCATTATAAGGTTCATTGTTGTAGGACTACTTAATATACAAGATTAACACATCTTATCTCCCACTTGCACTGAAACCTATTATACCCCTCATTAATACATGCACATTTCTACATCATTTACAGCACTAAGGTCTCAAATAATGTTGTCTGAAACAGGGTGTGTTCTGCTGCTTTTCCTGCTGGTTGGCTATTTTTCCAGTAACAGCATTCCAAAATAATCCTCACAGCTCAAAGCAGAGGACATGACCAGGTAAACTAAGCAGGGCTGTAAAAACTGAAATAAATTAAAAGTAATTTGTTTTGCCTACAGTCTGGATTTCATTTCTTGGCTTAGGTTCTCTCATACCCAGACCAAAATGCAACACATCTACACACAGTAAGACAGGAAACTTCCTCCTTCCCTATCTAATGGATAATGACATTCTTTCCTCATTACAATTCAAGATTTAGAAAGTGAACCACAGCTCCTCAGATTAACAGGCATTCATATTTCTTCCCATCTGGATCACTGGAATAGAGAAGGAAGCTATACCATGCAAACAATGCAACACTGTCCCAGATGAAACACACAGAAACATCTGCACCTGCAAAATAAACCATGACAGAGCAGCACAATGTACCTTAACACTACGGGGGGTGGATCAGACAAGGAAGAATAGACATTTTTACATTCCGACTCGACTAAAAGGATCAGCTTGGTCCTTCCTCTCACACAAAAGGGAGACTTGTTTTGTGCCAGATAAATACAAGGGCTCACTAAGACACAAACGCTCTGTTTCCTCTGGAAGCATTGCAGGACAGAGTATATGCGTTTATCCAGAAACAGAACAAATGAGTTCAGATGTTAGCAGTCTTCTGTACTCCTGCCCACCAGGGTCCAGACAAACAAAAGGAGGTGGTTTTCCACTGAGTTCCCCTGTACTGTGAAACTACTCACCACGGGGAGCTGTGAATGTTTATGTGGACACTCCTACACAAATTTCTAACAAAAAAATCCATTTGGTGCTATTAAATAGAGAGATATATTCTGACTCTATTTCTGAATGGCCAGCTTATACACACTGGGAGACAAAAAGATTTTCAGATCAAATGATTAATATTTATTCAAGAGAAATAAAATAAATGACCTGGAATGGTTCCACTGGGAAGCAAAGACAACTTCCAGGAGTCCAGTGAACAGTGCTTGGGATTTTCTCCCACTCTTGGAGACTAAGATGCTTAATCTGGCTGAATAGTTTTGTGTTGGAAAAAAGGGTCTTTCCAGGAGAACTATGTGCAGTGACAGTGACCCATTCACATTTGCTTCACTCTTGTTTCGAAGCTTATACGCCTTCAGGTAAAAACAAGCTCCATGACGTTCTACAAGTACAGTCTCCTGGGGGAAATAAAACATAAACTTCTCATCCTTATATCCTCACACTTACTACCACGGGATAATAGCTGGCATTCTGGAGGTGTTCTCAGTTTCTTATGTGGAGCATCCCAAGATACACAGCTGGATGAGTTTCAGCCAAAGAAGTCCAACATATTGGTGGGGAAGGAAGAGAACCTATTCTCCACTGGTAGGGCTTTTTTTCTTCCCCTATTCCTCTTAAAGGAAGATTAGTAAGTGTTAGCCTTTAGGACATCAGTGCTGGAAGCCCTGTGCTTCAGAAGAATGCCAAAAAATCAGAAGCGCTCATCAGAATTAAAAATAGCTGAAAAGAGTTTGCACAAAGACAGCTACTGGCAGCAAGAAAATGATACTTTCAGATATCCTTCTCTCACTGGATTAATATTTGAGTAAGCAAATAGCTCTTTGGCAAATTCTTCTATTATTGGAATACAGACAGAATCACAGTCAGATGCTTCCATGCATACAGCCACACTCCATAAAAATAAAAATGGGAAATCTGTGATCCAGGGCATCTGCAGATAATGCAGGGCTCACCACAGATGCTTGGAAGAGCTCAGTCAAGTCAGTTACTGAAAAGGCTTTCTTATAAAATATATTCCCATGATTGTCATAAATTTCTGAGCCATCAAACCAAAGACATTAGAAGGAAATGGAAAAAAATGCTCAAGAAACATTAAAAGATTTTATACATTAGGGGACTATAAATATCTGAGAAATTATGGGTATTTTCCAGACCAACAGGTCATCAAGGTAACCTGCACACCAAGGCATATCAGAATGTCTGTTTCTCGTCAACAACTAGGAAAAGAAAATCAGTGTACATGACTGCCTTGCAAGGGCCCTAGATTCAGTCACTGGCTTTCAAGAAGGGTATTATGAATAAAATAAATTCAGAGAACCACTTACTTTTCTCACAGAAGTTCAAAATGCAAGACAAGAAAGTGTTCTGCATCAGTAAGCTGGAATACAAGATCCTGCAGGTCTCAGGTGACATTTCTGCCATGTCCCAGGCACAAACAAAAGCTTTCAGCAAACAAAGTGTTCCCATTGATAAGCATTGGTGAGACCACAGAGGAATGACTGCTCCCAAAGAATTAACTTCGAAAGTGCAGAGTTAATTTGGATGCCAAGATTGCAGCAGAGTTGCTTTGTACCTTTCCTCAATTTCAATAGATCAAGGAAACACTCTTGCCTTTTACATCTCAAATGGAAATTTCATCTGATGTTAACAGTTAGAAGATCCATCACTGCAGTATAGCTTACAGGTATCAATGGGCAAGATTGTTTGGCATCATCCTGCACTGTCAGTCTAAGAGAGAGAATAATTCATAAAGGGAAAACTCTCAGCTGCAGAAAAGTTACGAGATTTTGGTAACTTCACTGGAGCCCATGAGTGCGGGTAAGAGAATTCATATGTGGCAGATCTCAAAGCACTTTCCACTACAGCTTCTAATGTTACTGTTTTGAGACAATATTCTGAACTACTGTGCTCTGCAATAGTAATGAACCATTGTGGTCTGACTCCACAGTCTTATCTCTTCCGAAACCAAACATTTTCCACGTTCGTTTTCATTTGTTCATTTGTTTGGGGGTTGTTTGGATAACTTACACAGTTTTCACCAGTGATTCATTTCATATATTCTCTCCCTTGTCCTTCCAAGGACTGAGATGAGAGAGAACGGAAGCAAGTTATGGGCAAAAATTAAAGCATTAACTGTACTTTAACACGTCTGCCTCTGAAGTGAGAGGGAACAGACAGCACCGAAACATCTTCAGATCTGACAGGTTGCTCTGCTACCGATCTGCACTAGCAGGTGAGACATGTCACTCCGTGACAAGTATCAGAAATAAAGAAGCTTAATGAAACTGCAAGTGTTTCAAATGATTCCTCTCTATCATGAAACAAGAGACAACAAGCAGTTCTAACAAAACGTGGAGATTTTTCTCCCCAGAGCTGCAATGCTTTAGAATTAGCACTTTGTGTGTGCATGTTCTTTTAAAGTCTGCATTTATTAAGGAGCAAAACAACCATGCATCTTAAATGCCAAAGAAATACGGATCCATAAACAATGCCACATTTCTATTGGTACCTAATCTAAATATTTATGTAGTAATTTACCAGCAGAAGATGTAAACTATTCCTTAAATGTTACATTGCACTAAAGGTTAACCACGTGATACATTTTTACCATGAGGCTCTGAATTATGCTGAAGACAAATTTTTGTTTCCAGTGTAAGTTTTGGTGTTGAAATGGATAGTCAGAGACAGGAAGTCAGTCACTTCTCAAAGATGAGTGCTGAAGTTCCAGCTTAGTCAGTGTTGTTTCAGACTGCCATAGGCCATGCAACTCAGCAGCATACTGAATGAGAGAGCAAGGACCATCTTCTTCGTGACTAGAAGCACTAGAAACAGACCTGTTAGTGAGGCTTGGTTCCAACCAGAAGGCTAACAGCACAGAGCTTTGCTTAGAAATGAAACCTCCATTGACATAAGCAACAACCAAAAAGGCTGTGTACACACTGTTATTAAGAGAAACACAAAATGGAACAGCAGAACTTGCCCCACTAGAAATACATGCCCTCAGATTTCTAACAAAAACTTAATCCTTCTCTTCCCAGTACTTTATGTGGAAATTCATGATCCACCCCTCACACGCTCCTATGAAGTCCTACTTCTCTTTCTCTCCATATCCTGCTACAGCCATCATCATATATTCATGGCCTTAACCATTCCTTTTGGTTCCTCCCTAAGCTCTCACCATCAGGCCTTCTATTCTTAAAACCTTTAATAATAGACAGTTTCCAGCTTATCTTCTATTTTCTCCGTTATACAAGTTCCTGCTTCAGAAATTTTATTTCTGCTAACTTCTTTTCCAATTCTCTTGATCTTTACATGATCTTCCATGCTGAATACTTTCTTCATGTCATCACTTTCCTCAGATAGCAGACCTTTGAAGATCACTACAGGATCAGCCATGTAGGCAGTGATACAAAGACTTTTATGGTGTTTGGCATTTTCACTAATGGACTCACTTCCATTTGCACTCCACTGAATAAAAACCATATTTGTGTTAACTGTTCTGCCTCTACTAATTTAATTCCGTTTCCAAGATGAAAATGGAGGTGGGACAGAAAACACACTTAAGTGGTTTTCTAGGAGGAAAATATTTTCCACTGTTTGGAGAGTAAGAACAAATTAAACAGTATTGTCAACATTACCACCTCCTACACTGGAGCCCTTGGGAAGAGAAAAGTTCCCCAGCACTACACACGAGGTACTCACAAATAAACATCTCAGTGCTTTCTGAATGTACTCAAGAATAAAAACAGTAAGAATGGTTAGAAAACAGAGCCCATCTTATTTACGCTTCCTTTATGACTGTTAGAGCACAAACCCTTAGCTCATCAGCAGGAAAGCCCTGTTTTTTTTCTTCCCAGATACAGCTAATCAGAGTAACACGAGCAGATCTATTAGTGTTCCCGGCTTCAGCGAGACATGAAGTGCAGACTTATTGATGGAATCTGCATTTTTGGGTCTCATCTGTTCTGCTTGAGTAAGTTTGCAATTCTGAAGCAACATTTTCAGACACTGGTATTTTGAGCACCATTGCTCTTTGGGACTATCTTTCACCTCTACCTCACCATATCTAGCTCTAGAAACCTCTAGGAAAAAGAAATCTAAGAAGCTAAACATTCATTCTTAAAATGCAGTAAAGCCTCTCATTTCAGTGATATACTGGAGAACCCACAATGTATTACAACTGATTAGTGCAGAAAAGAGGTACAGAACACCACCGAAAATATGGCTTATTTGTATGCACACCATCATTAAGTATGTTGTTGGAATTAAGTAGCTTTCAGAAGAGAGATTCATAGCAATTATCAGAAGTAAAAGCAATCCTCTCCAATACCGGTGTCTACTTCCTGTTCAAAGAACTACAGTGGGAAAACTGCCCTATTACAAATAATTGTCCAGCATCAATCATTGAGCTTGTATTTGTTACTTTTAAGTGTATAAGCTGTAACACATAAATATACTGCTTTTTTTCAACCAAATAACTGAATGCATTTAAAATATTTTGCCAATAAACAAATGCCTGCACCTGTATTTTGTTAGAAACCTTCCAATTCCACCTCTTGTAATTGCAACATAGAGCTAGTCATTTCTAGGAAAAGAAAGCATTAGCTACTCATCTCAAAAAGCTCTATTAAAGCCCATTTGAGAGACTATGGGGCTGTACTTCACTGTTTTTTCCCTTTCAGTGCCTATTAGTAGCTAGGCTCAACCTCAATACTGGTATCTGCTGAACACACTCTTATGCAAAGCCTGTGTGCAGACCTACCCAAAGCAAGTGCATCCATCCATTTTGTTGCAAAGGGCTGGGAGAAAGCTGCACACAGGCACAGTTTCTTCCTGATGCCCAGTTTTATTTCTTGCCTTTTGCTTTTGAAAAATAGTAGAGGTGGTGGAAATGTGTATTCTATTTCTTAGATTTCACTGTGCTCCTTCTGTATCATAGAACATGGCAAATACTGTCTCTACACAATATCCCCAGTACTTACAATGCAAAATACTTTACGACACTTCTAGCTCTGGGAAAAGAGAAAATGGAGCATGAAATAAGAAATATACTAGCAGAACAATATTCACTGACACTGGTTAAGTCTATATACTACTGCACAGGGAAAGCATTAGTATTTGGAGGTTTAAGTTATTTTTATTTTTTGTTCTAGCTATGTTTGCCCAGCTTTTCTGATGTCAATGGTATGTGAGTTCTTACAGCTTTTCATGCAACATGCAACCCAGAAGCTAAACTGATCAAAGCATGCCAAAATCCAACATACATACATGTTCTCATTCAAGTGACAATTTATTTAGTTATGGCTATCCAAGGAATGTAATTCTCCTCACAGCTTTTCATAAATCTGTAGGCCCTACAAAAAAGATGATCACTTTTTTTGGAAGAGTCTGATCCCAACCACAGAGCTAGCAATAATCATTCCTTTTCTCACAAGAGCCAAGATAACAGATTCACAAACAATAAAGCCATAAATATAGAAAAGAACTCATAAAGGAACAACACAACTGAACAAGGATTGAACTGAGTTGAAAAAGTTTTAAAAAATTACTCCTTGCTTCCCATAGCCAGTGCTGAAATTGAAAGAATATCTCACAAAAAAACATATTCTTAAAGTCCAGCATATACAAGCAATATACAATTTAACTTGTACTAATTTGGCCAACCTTGTACTGATATTGGATAATATACTCTTGCAGTCTATTTTTAATGAACAATAGCTACCAAAAACCCTTGCAGAAACATACGCAGGCAATGACAGAACTCTAAAAACGCTCACAACTAACAAGTAAGAGTTGAGCAAAGTCAAATTAAAAGAAAATGCATTGCAGAGAAAGAAAAAAAATGCTTTTCAGGCCAATCTTCAGAACCCCAGTCCCATACAGGGAGCAATCTGAGTTGGCAGTTCACAGCACCTGATCTGGCAGTCAGCAGGGAAGGCATGGGGACTCTATGCCCAAGGAAAAGTACAGGGGCAGGTAAACCAAGCGGGACCAGATTTCCTTACATCAGCTAATCAAGACTGCATCAGATCATACATAAGTATCACATGCCACATATGGGATAAATTCAAAGAAATGCAACTTCAAATTCACAAAACCACATTCAGTACCACAATTTGCTTGTCATGTAGACTATAACCAGTACAAAAGCCTTCAGGTTCCAGTGGTACTGCTGCATCCTTCCTTGTGATTGAGATAAGATCTTCCTCACTTTCTTTTCCCTATTTTCTTTTCTCCTCCATATACTAGAGAAAACAACAGACCAGCACATCACTGAGTGGACTATAGTAACAAATCTGGCTAGAAGTTATTATAGGCAATCCACAAAGGCTTCAATCTTTTATTACTGATTTGCTTAAATAGTAAATCAGACATGCTCTAATGAAATAGGCAGCTTGGAATACACAGCCCTGACTTACCAAGGACTTTCTCATCAGGTATTATTTAAAGTATAAAAGGCATAAAATAAGTGAAAACAAAGATAAAATGCTACAACATTCATTACCAACAGGTTTGGTACAATACTGACAGTACCATAGCTACAGCATTGGCAATTTACACTGTGAATGAATAAAACAATCTTTAAAAATCACTCCGCATTTTTGTTTTCTTTCACTGGCCTGGGGAAGAGTCCTTTACCCCCCTTCCACCTCCCTTCACATCTACCTGGACGTTCTTTCAAGGGACAAGTGGCCTTTTCACAACTTCTGACAGATTTCCAAAGATCACCACTCAGATGTTGGAGTATTTCCAAAGCGCTCAAGGAAGCACCCCAACTACCCTTTACATGCTAAGAAAATATAATTAAAAGCACAAATTAGGGCATCAGGAAATTATCTTTACAGCAATCTTATATATAAACTGCCACAAAGGGACAATAGTGTTTTATTCCATTTCCTAAATGTAGGAGAGATTGGATATTGCCAGGGGAAACAGCAAAACCAGAAGACAACTTTCAGCATCCAAAGCAGATAGTTCTACATAGGTACCACTTAGGTATGTTTTTCATTTTATTCTCAAAAAGCAATTAAACTTATTCATACAAAGCAGGACTGAAATAAGATGCTTAAATGCATTGTCTATACACATTTGTTAGAAATGTCTTGGATTTCTCACCACACTAATGAACACTTCCTAAACCATCCTGAAATAACCTCACGCCACAAACAACACACAGCAGTCACCACTGAGATGCTGACATTTGCTGCAGGGCTCGTACTGCTACACTGAATTGGGGCACATAATCCACCTCTCTTTTCTAATTTGACTGGAATCTATTCCAGCCTGTAGAAGAACTGTAATCTTAACTGCACAACATGTATATTTTTCCCTTGATTGCGCCTACTTGTTCTTTCAAGGGCATTCCCATTAGGAACAAACACTTCTCCATCCTCTCTCCCCCTTAAAGCAGAGTGAAAATAATCATATCAAGGGAAACTTATTACTGTTTCCAAATTGCGTCTGGCTCTCAGCAGGCACACTCTCCAGGCAACAGTTTTGCCGCCACATTATGACTAATTTTTTTTCTTCAGATGACATTTTGTACTGTAAGTAGGTAGAAGAAGGACAGATAGACATGATTTGGGATACGACAGAACCTCCTCTGCCAAGTGAAATAGCAGTGCTTCCCCTCCCTTTGCACGCTCCTTCAAAGAAATTCCCTTTTCACTCCAGAGAACAGTTTCTCAGCACACTGCCCACATATGAGGCACAGAAACACTGATCCTTTCACAAATTAACTTTGTAAGAGAAGGATGAAACCTGTAGTTTGTTCAAATTTGGAGCTCACACTTACTTTGCATCATGAAGAAATTAAAAAAATAAAATAAAATAAAGGCAGGGGAGAGAACAAAAGAAACCCAAAAAGCAGTCATTTGGTTTCTGGCTACCTGGACAAAGCACATGTTGTCTAATGCTGCCATCTGCCGTCCACATATAGCAGCAGTGCAGCTCTGGAAGAAATAAACAATTTCAGGAGTATTATCCAGACTGTTCTCTTCCACAACTAGTATCTCCTGGATCACCATTTTGAAAAGCCAAAGGCTCTCCACATTCTTTTCTATTTATATTTACAGTTTCCCACAATCCTTACAAATAGATGCAGCAGCATATTTAAAATAAACTGTTTCTGACAGACAAAAAAAAAAAAGACACGTCCATCAGAACAAAGTACTGCACATACAATTTTTTGATTAGGAGATAAAGAGCAACTTTAAAATTAATTTGAACACTGCCAAACCTGCTTCAATATCAATTAACAAAAACTTCTCCAAGTCACAAGTAGTACTGAACAAGTTTATCCAACTACATGCCAGGAAATTTCGTATAGCTTCTAGGTTTTCCAAGAGAATATACACCAACACAGACATGAAATTTGGCAAGATGAAACAACCATTTGAACCGACAGAAAGGGCTCCAATATTTTAACATTCATATTTTAACAAATCCTTATGAGTAACACAAGCAGGGAAAGTAGATTTCTTTTTGTGGACAGGAAAGAGGGATACAAACAGCACTCCAAAATTGTATAAATACGAACAGAGAGTACTGCAAATCAGAAAGCAAATGGAATGAAATTGCGAGCCAGGTTCTAGCCTTTATTCTGTAAATATAAGAACAGCAACTCTCAGACTGCACACGAGAGGCTGCACGTTGCCGTTCTATCTACTGGTAAGCCTCAAAGCCCAGCTCCTATTTGAAGAGTGTTTAGTTTCCCATTAAGGGCAAGCTCAGAGGTACTACCTAGATGTATCGCTCTTAACTGAACATTACACTATTCTTTGTATCACTAGCATCCCAAACACCCCTAACTAGATTAGATACATCTTCTTCCGTTCTACAATCTTGTGTTCCTAACCTGAATAACACACTTGCTCCACTCATCAAGAGTCTCCAGGAAGCAAGCAGCAGGATCCCTGCCCACTTGCAGAGATGTTTTGGAGAAGCTGTAGCAGTCATCCTTGTTGATTCCAAAACTCAGGCATGCAGCCCTCTCACGTTCACAGCAACCATGCTCCTCCTGCTTAGGGAAGTGAAAACAAAAACCTACCAAAAAAAAAGAAAGAAAAGCAAGAGAAAGAGAGAAAGAACTAGCTAAAGGTTCAGGAAAACGTACTACAGGCCTGAAATGAAATAAGGACTCAGTAAAAAGACAACTAAGCAGCACCCTCAGTTTAAGCCCTGCATGATGCTCAGATCCCATTTTTTCCTCAGAGCACCATCTCATGTCAAACAAAACATAATTGCAAGCTAGCTCCTTAAAATTATTTTGGCCAACAAAGAGCAACTCTTCAGAACAAAAGTGTTCAAATACCATAGCTGAATTATCAAATTTTAAAAATTACTGATGCAATCAGATTTACGGCGGTGGTGCCACAAAGACTGTCATGAACAACAAAGCCTTGAAGTCACAAAACCCTCTTCGAAGGCTGGCTCCAAGCTGCTATCACTTTTAATTTTCAACTATTATGTACAGCAATTGTAAGTGAAAGGGCTGGGTATGCCTGAAGCACTTTGAATCAAAAATAAATAAAATTATAATACAAAAGAAGATCCTGTGATCCAGCTTCAAAAAAAAAAAAAAAAAAAAAACGCAATTAAAATGATTTACACCCGGCTTATTTCTTTAACTGTATGGAGGGAAGGGATTTGTAAAGAACAGAAAAATCTGTATGAGTCATTTACATATTGCAGATATGAAAGGCCATGTTGCTGCAATACATGCCCTTATAATTCTGATTTCTGTTCCTTGTGACAGTAAGTATCACTGAGCAGATTTAGATATTTCTTCTAATTGTCCAAAAATGGGCTGACCTTGGTCACTAAACACTTTCCATTGGCTAAACTAAACAAAATCTTTTTTTCTTATAAACTTGTGGAATCCTTCAATACTACAGCTCAGAGTCTGTGTCCTCAATCAGGCACTCATAGGTTTCCAAAAATGTCACAAGTCAGGAGGGCAATCAAAATCAAATCACTTTTCCCTCAGCAGGTATTCATAACACATTCAGCTTGCTGTGTTTTTCATTGTTTTAAATCTGTAATGTTCTCTTCAATTTGTAAGTTTTTAATTGGAACAACAAGAAAAGCAATTGTTCTCACATTTTTGGTAACTCTTGGGAACACAGCATCACTACGGGCTTGTTACTGAGTGTTTTACTCAATAGAGTCTGTCAGTTTGACGCAGTTCTTCTCACCATCATTTTTTTTGGTCACAATCATTTCACCCAGACTTTTCCTATGTCCTATCTTCCCCTTTATTAGAGCCAGGGACAAGCAGACTTTCATCACTGCTCACTGCCTGTATCACTTCATTTAAGTACCTACTATAGAAATTCAGACACTAAATGGACAGAAGGTACTCAATCCAAATTATTTACATTTGAATGTGAGCTTTGCAGTAAACTGTCCATCTCATTTCTCTCCTCATTATGATATAAAGCCAAATTTTTATTTTCTCTAAAAAACATTCCCCAACCCTTCCTGAATTAAGTCATCTAAAGAAACCCAGTGTTTCAGTTCGGTCTAATGGTTGGTCTTTGTTGTTTCTATGTTTCAGCTGTCACTTGTTGGCTTCACCTTCTTACTGCATCACTTCAGTACTGTTTCCCTACTTCACTATCAGCATTGTTTTCAGCCATTACTCTCAGTGCTCTTTGGGTTCAAACAAAACCTACAACTGCTTTCAAAGACATTCTGCATAGAAATTAACATCAGCTTGTGCTCTTCATTAACAGCTCCTCTGCAATCCCATCTATTAAGTTGCCATTTTTAATTATACTGGTTCGCAAGATCTTTGGACAGCAAGTGTACTTAAAACATTGTAAACATGCATGATTAACACCAAAGCAGCAATACAGTTCCAAACAAGTCACATTTGAACTAGAAAATATAAGGCTGCAGAAGTAAAACACCAGTGCTTTGAATTAAATTTCAGATTAAACAAGGCAGTAGATCAGAGATCTCCAGTGTGCCATGCTCAATATAGCTCACATTGCTACAATAAGCAGCAAGCAGTGCTCTCACAGAATATTCCAATCGGTTTTCAAAATAAATCTCAAGTAGGGGGTGTAATAATCAAGTTGGTAAACTCAATTTGAACATGAAACATATTGATTTCTTCTGTGGCTAATCACCATCATGATTCTAAATTATAAAGATCAGAAATTCTCTTCTCCCTCAATGCATACAGTAAATTGCAAACCAACAACAGTCCACAGAGCTGTAATTGCTATCCTATCAGGATAAAAACGCCTACTTGTCCTGTTGTTTTTGTCAGTCCATCTTCTCTGCACATTTTTCCTCTGCTTGTTTACTTTACCTGCTTATTTATCACAAATTTCAACCGAGTATCTTCACGGATTCTGTGTATCTTCATGCATCCTTTTTGTAACTGATTTTTTAAAGCATAGTCATCCCATTTCAAGTTCCTTTGCAAATACAGGTTTTTACTAAGAGCTCTGCAATTCTCAGGCAGGAAGATAAGCACTATCAAAGGTCATCATTAAAATACAGAACTAACTATATCCATCGTAACTATCAGTACCTACTTTGATTTGGTTGCTTTTCAGCCCTCAAATTTCACTTCCAGTATGTACTTAGACTGTGAACTCTTCAGGCTTTTCAATCTGATTTGCCTAACAGTTTTGATACATTAATACATGCATACTCTACAACCTGGATTATTCTTTCCAATTCTGTTCATCTGCATTTTTCCAAATTTAACACTATACATGGACAGTCTTGACTAAGTGCAGCTGACAATACATCCACAAAAGCCTCACACATCTTTGTTGAGTTTACTGCAATAAAAAGCAAAACTCCGTCTGAAGACAGTAACTGAGTTAAGTTCACACAGGGCTCACTTTTGGGGCATGAAGAGTGGCAGTTTTCATTTTGCTTCTGTAGAAGATACCACCATCCACAGCAGTAATGTTGAAGCTGTTCAGTCTGAAAAGAATCTGCCACATTCAGAGAGGAGGGCACACAATAAGGGAAATCAGGATTCAGTAACAACTGAGATTTGGTTCGAAGCATGAATGCAAATGGAACCATGACAGGGTACAGCATTAGAAGATCCCGAACTATGAATTTTGTCTTTAACTTTCACTATGGTAAAAATGGTAAATATTATTCTTCAGTAAAGAATGTCTTGAAAATCATAGCAGCACCAATAATTAAATATCGTGCATTCAATTATTTTCTTGAAGGTCATCTGCAAATGGAAAGCAAGTTCAGAAAGAATAGTATTTCTTTTTAAGAGAGGGAAAAAGTACCCCACAGATTATGCTTATTCTCAACACCCACCAAAAGAAAGCATGGACCTTCCTGAGTTATCATTGAAATTATGATTTCATTATAACTGACTGCTATAAACAAAACAAAAAAAGCTCCTTTGAACCAAACATCCCGCTTCTAGCACACAGCACAGTATTTCTGTTCAAACAATGCAGGTGATACTTCTTGGGAAAGAATTATCCTTTTTACCAAAGCAGCAGAAATATTTCCCCCATTCAGCGCTAATCCCTTCTGGTGCCTTATCATTCCTGTAAGAAAAGCCTACACAAAGGGCTGAAGGCACAAGGACAGGCTGCTCTCCTGAACCTCTTGCTGAGAATACCCTTTCATTTTCACCATTTTTACTTCATGGCTAATTTGGTGTCATTTCCCTTTCAAAACAAGACTTCTCACAACTTGAAGCAACTCCACATTCTTCATCAGCTGGACATGGCTCTTGCACTAAAAAACACTGGGATACTACTACTCGAAAAGGGCTTATTGGATGTCCCCAACACTTGGGCAAACAAGCTGCTTACAAAAGAATTCAGACATTTTAACTCTAAAAACCCACTTTTATTTGCCAAAATTTTCAACCTCTTGGATTTAAGCAGACATGAAGAGGAACTGATTTGTTACCCATATACAAATAAGTTTTAACAGTTGGAAGAAGAGAACTTACCCTGAAGTCAAGGGAAGGGGAAGATTGTTCAGATTAACTTCTCATCCACAACAGTTTCCCTGTACATATGAGGACCAAGCCAAGTTAATCACTCATAAGCTCGATATTGTGAAGAAGCCCTTTGGAGGCTATGTTTCCAGTATTAAAAGGGCATTCAAATTTCTCACATCTTCCACAGTCTGCTCACTCCACAAGCTTTAAAAATCTCTGTATCTTTCCATGTGATGAAACAGGAACTTTACATTTTGAGGGAAGTACTCCAGTTTAGATACCTACAATGTAGGTCTTCTTTTTGGCCTGGATCTCATCCAAATCTATGTAAGGGTAGTTCACTTTGAAAGGCTACTCAAAAACAATGCCCCTGGCACTAACCATTCCATTAGTTCTCCCACTGCATAGTAACAGCTCAAACAGAATTCTGTGCACCCCACACCAACCTCATAAACCTCTCTGCTGCTATGCAAGTCTTTTCTTTCTTTGCTTTGGCAGAAGGGAAGGAAGCAATACTTCATCTACTTTGTCATGCACAAATTTATTTTCTTATAAATAAAAAATTAGAAAAGAATTCTCCAAACATTTGGAAAAACGGAAGATGAAGTGGCAACTCAGTAAGGTAGCCGTAATTATGAGCAACAAGCTCATCATCCCACATTATTTTCCTACAGGTAGGAACACCATATTTCTAAAAGAAAAGTAGTAATAGAAAACTAGTGTTGGTTTTAGTTGATCAAAATGCTAAAGACAGTTATACCCTTCCCAAAAAAATCCCTGAGCACAGCTGTATGCAACTTTGCAATTCAGACTACAAATGATCCACAACAAAGCCCTCCCTGCAAAAGGACCAAAATCGCAAAGATTAATGCAAAAAATATACAGAACTCTTGTAGGGATGCTCTTGGACACTGAATCAAGTTCAATTAAGAACAGTTGCCAAACATCTCCAGACAAACCAGAAAAGACTTCCCTCGGCTTCCTCTGTGCTTTAAAAAAACTTTCCTCCTGGGAAAGTAAAGTTTCAGAGAGGTATTAAGACATTTTCTCTGCTGTGAACTCCTACATGTATTGAGAAAGGCCATGTTGCCAAAGGTGACAGATACCATATTGCACTTACTGCATCTCAGCTAGATAACAAATCAAGTTTGCAATATAAAGCTGTTCAAGAGCAAGATAAAATATCAGCATCCACACATACAAACAGATACTTAACATGGAAATGGCAAACGACTTAGCTTCGGTTTTCACCATTTGATTTTGCAGAATCCCTAAAGCTGTCTATGGAATTAATGTCCATGGGCAGACAAACAGGAAATGCCTAAGTGTTCCACAAGGAGATTAAGGCCGAGTCTGAAATGAAAATATACCAAGAAAAAAGGTAGCAGCAACTTGCCAGAACCTTTGTCAGAGTTTTCACAAACAGATATAGTTTGACACAAATAGGTTTAATACAATCAAAGCATCTTTAGAACTTAGGGACACAAAAAAAAAAAAGGAAAGGAGAATCTCAAACTTACTCTTTCTGTGAGCAAAAGTGTATTTTCTCAGACTACTGCTAGCTCTCCTAATTAGCAATAAAACTCATTCTCAAACCGCTTTAAATGAAATTTGTCTTCAAAAAGGGCAGTTTTCATCCCCGGTCCTTAATGTGCAAGCTCTGAATGTGGACCAAAAAACAAACAAACAAACAAAAAAAAAAAAAAAAAACCACAAGTGCCAGAATAAAGGTATTTGAGTTTTAAACAGTGCTGCTAAAGCTTTCATTTAATATGTTGAACAAATTCTTAAATTTCTACTTTGGTTTCTTCACTTTTATGAAGATGAGATGGAAGTAATACATTTTAACTCACAGAATGAGGACAGAGTTATGAGCATTCACAAGCCACTCTGATCTCCTTCAATGAAAGAACCTAGATTAGCACAACACATTATATCTTAGAATGAGATGATTTTAAGCAGGAAGCAGCATTATGTAAATTAGTTGTAAGAAAGTAGAAATTAGAAGAAGACGATTCAAATATAGTCAAAAGATTGAGCAGAGGCAATGTACAACATTAAACACAGATACATACCCATTGGCTCCATACACACATTTTTTGTTTGTATGGAACTCTCTGCACTTCCTAATCGTATTTTAAAAGTTGACCATTCAACATTTCAACTGCTTTAATTCAGTAACCCTATATGCTCTCAAAGCAAGCAAGAGTTATAGAGAAACCCATCATCATTTAGGTTTTATAATCACTGAAGGGAAAAAAACAAGATGCATATAGACCAAAGTTTTGTACTATTTTTTCATAGTCTGCAAAGAACAATAAAACCCTGAGATTTCCCATCTCTTTCACAGCACCCCACTTCAACGAACTAAGTGTAATTTTACATTTAACAACACGCTATAATTTCCCAGTTCATGTAGAGTTCTATACAACATTATTACAACTGGAACATTTCTTAGAATTACCAGAGTTTCTATACAGACAAGACTAAATTACATAGTCCTATGTCTAAAAGTAGTTATGCATCAGGTTGTTTTTATGGTTCATCCTCTCAAAAAGGAAGAAGTTGCATAGGAAAGAACATAAAATAGTAGGTACAGTTTAATATCCACAATTTCATGTTTATGTATGCTTATCCAGATCACAAAAAAAGTGATAGCAAAAAATAAATCAATTTGACCTGCATAATCAAGATATAACTGAGAAAAGGTCTATTTTCAAGATGGTCCCAGGGAAATTATTAAAACTAGTTACAGAAATTAAAGATGTGTGAAGGTGCCTTTCTGTGATGACAAGCCTAGAATTATTGCCCAGACAAGCAATAATGACAAGCCTAGAATTATAGTTTTAGAATATAAATTCTTGTATATTCTCAAGCATTCCAGCGAGACACAGTAAAGTGGTCTCTTTCAAGACACTGAATACTTTTCTGTGGCTCTTAAGGCAATAATGTAAGGGTTGTCAACTTCACTGAAATACATCAAAACCTAAGGCAAAATAAATGCGAAAAATTTAATCCCCTGTTAAGGTTCACAAAAAAAAAGTTAAAAGGCAGGGAGGCAAGCCAAAACTAAGATTTCAATGCAAACTTTACCCTACTCATGCCACATATCCTGTATGCTTTAGAACACACCATTCCTATCAACAATAAACAAATGAATGTATAACTGAAAATGGAAACACCCCCAAAATAAATAATGAATGTCTTAGCATTGCAAACAAAAAATGTCACTTGTAAACATGATAATAATTCCTAGAATGGTTTGAACAACAAGCTCCTCCCACCATTTGGGTCATTTTTGTCACTGCGTCTTTGTCACAGTTTATGTCACTGCATATCTAGGTGAAAAACAACTACTTGTGCTCAATCTCAATTCTGTCATTAGCAATGTGGTTAACAACTCCTACTTCATGTTATCTGTCCCAAACCTTCAAGCATTTTCTTTAAAGGAACTGAATATCTGAACTCCTATAGCCTTTAACACAAGTCATGGCATCCTGCAAAGCACTAAGCATGATTTTTCTGCCATCCTATGCACCTTTATAATCAGGAGAGTGACTGAAATTCTAAATTGGGAACTGCAACTTAAGCCAGGAGGTGCATGTAGTGAAAAAGTATAAATCAAGGCCATCTCCACTCCAGTATGTAACCACAGTCATAAATGAATGCAGTATGCTTTCAGAGAGCACAGAAATCTTTCAAAAGCCATTGAAAACGATACAAGTCAAACCTTTACACTATTCTACAGAAGCAGTTGCAGATATACCTCAGACTGGCACTTAAGGGCAAACTTCAAATGACAAATTGAAATGTAGCTTTTATTTTTCTCCAACTACTTTTTTTTAATTCCAACAATTTTAGCTTTCAAGACAGAATATGTATGCCCACCATCAGATATTCAGTCCTCTCCCCCCAGGCTGAATAATACAGATCCTCTCTTCCCCCCCACAAAACCCAAATTCCCATTTATCAACCTCAGCAATTCAAGCCTGGGAATTCATGAGTCTGACCACCAGTCCAGAGAACAGACATCTTCAGTGCAAGATACAGTCATGCTCAGCATAACAGATTCTCAGCCCATCGCTGCTGGTTTCACCTTACTGTCATGAATTGCTAATACAATGCAAATAAAAATACTCTCTGCTACAACCTGACAATATTTGCTTCACACGTGCATGCAATTAAATAGAAACAGAACAGTTACTAGAACGTGAGCTTGTCACTAGACTGATGCTACTAATTTAGAATACAATCTCCAATTTTTATTACAGCAGTAGTCCTGTAATACAACTTGAAACAGATCCTCATATGCCTATTAACATGTGAATGAAAGTTTCTTCCATGCCCATAATGTTTATTATAGGATCTCATCACTGCTCAAACAAAAGCTTCAACTGATTTTTATTTTTTTTTTTTCTTCCTAATTGGGAAAATATAAAACTACTTTGCTTATGAAGAATAGATTTGCCATTTGGATGCATTTCTGCAAGATGGGAATGGAAGCTACAGAAATCTAAAATAGCATGGGATCTGCATTACATTCACTTAAAGGGTAGTTTAATAATTCAAGGTTTATTTGGAGGCTTGTTTGCAACTGTAGAAAAGGTCAGACCTTATATGAATAAGGTATTAAAGTTTGCACATAAAGTCTAAGGTAAAGATAAGTAACAAGGCCTGTTTACTATCCAGTTGCTCAGTGTGCAGAGTTAAGATTTTTAAATCAATGCACTGATAACAACGTGGATTACTGAAAAGATTCTTCTGCATAGAGGTCAGCAAATGTATAAAGAGTTCAACTGGAAATCACAGAACCTGATAACACCAACTGTGTGAGGGATGTTTATTGTTTTAAGAGGTGCTTGGCTTTGAATTACATTTAGCAACCTTATCTTACATTTCTCATTGCTCTCTCAGATTTAATATTCTATCATTCAGACTCCCATGCTTCTGCATTAAACATTTTCCATACTGTACAGTGGCAGTCAGGCACACAATAAATTGGTAACTTTGGGCCTTGCCTATGCTGTTCAGATAAATTCTAATTATGCCAACATGCATCTACTTTGGATGCACAGACAGACATACCCAAGGGGATGCAGAGATACGTATATTCTGCTAATCTGGCCTAGTATCCAGGTATTTGAACATGTACCCACGTGTACTCAAACACACATTTTCACACCCACCTAAGCTCAAACCAACTCCTACTAAAGCACTGCCTCAAACAAGACAGTGGGACACTAAAAACTCAGAGCTTGGTATAGCTGGGCACTCAGACAACCCGTACTTGCTAACAGAACGCAAAAATATTTGTCATCTAGGAAAAAAAAAAACAACACATTTCACAGAAAGCCAACTCTGCTCGGAAATGCTTCCACATCATGTTCTCTATCTTGAAGGGAAAAAAAGCGTGGAAGTTTTTAATCCTTCAGGATTAAATTACTTTTGTTCTTCTAACATAACCTCCACTGATCAAATCCACAGAAATCTCTGTAAAGTTTCATTTCATTAACCACTATTTACGTGATTTCTTTTTCTCTATGCTTATTGATCCAACAAACAGAAGTGTGGCTGCTTCTCTTGCAAACTCCTGCAACCTACCAGTGCCACTGTCTGAAGTGTCTGAGTGAAGTGTAATATAAAGACAGCACCAGAAGGAATCATGTACTCACAGAAAGAACAGCATCCTCCCCTCCTGGTAGGATGAACATCTCCACTTCTCTTCAAGCTCCAATGTAAGAGCAAGGGACTTCCGCAACAGCTTAGCTGAATGCTGAACTGCTGAACAGATGCATTCGGAACACAACAACACTGGGCCCAAATTTCACCACATCAGTAAGTGCAAATACACAAGGGGTACCCTTACCTATGGGGAAACACGGCAGGCATTAGCTGTGAAAATCTCACATTCATCACAAAAGGTTTAACAAGTCTCTACATATTTTAATCGAGAATCTGAAATCATTTTATCCTATGGCTTCCTACACTTACTTGCACTTTCACATCAATGTGATTTTATTCTGCAGTTTAAGCGTGATTTATACCCTCAATTTAACTTTGATTCATAGTATCTAATAACATTAGTCTATTGTCCAAACACTGTAGGGGGATATTAAACAAATTTAGACGGTCTGGGGGAATTTGCCCACTACCATTAAATACACAATAAATGTTTCCCATAACTTTGTCTTAGATAACAAATTCAAATAAGTAAAGCATAACTATAATATGCCTGCTCTGGATCAAAAAAAAAAAACAAAAAAAAAAACCTCCAAACCTGTAAAACAATATTGCAAAAAACAATATTAATAAAACACATAAGTGGACATAAGCCATTCCAAAGAGATCTTACTCAGATTTCAAAATTAAGAGCAGAAAAACATATAGAAATAAAAATTATAAGACGTTTAAGTGGCTCCTGTCCACAACCCAGCGTGAAGAACTATGGCCTTTGTCCAGACTGTAGCTTACTTACAAGCTTAAATATTCAGTGTTTTGAAATTTAGATAGAGACTAAGACATCTGGTTAATACATGTATATGTAGATACAAACGTATGTACATATGCACACATATATGTGTGTACACACATACCTAAAAATAAGATTAACTTCACTCCTAATATATATGCAAAAAGTGTTTTGTACCTTCCTTATTAATGGGTATACTTCTCTGCAGTGTCAAGAGTCCTCTAAAAATTAACTGTAAAACAGATGGCTTTTTTAAAGTGTGATTTAAACATGTGGCAAATGCATGACATGTGCCTTTCCTTGATTTTCCAAACACTAATTGTTCAATAAGACTTCTGATGTACACACAAATGCATGGAATTCAATAATCAGTCAAGTATTTGGAACCAAAAGAGAAGCCAGCAGAATTTTACAGATAGACAAAAACCAACTTACCAAAACCAGAATATCTGCTGTACTAAATACATAGTCAGTGCTATAAAAAAAAAAGTTAGAATACACATGTTTGTGCACAAACACAGAGGAAAAAGTTCACATTCCAGACCTAAAATCATAAATATCTTTCAGAATTGCACTATTTCACTTAGAAAACCTAAACAGCAAATTGTTACCATATTTTCACACTAATAGAAGACACACTCCTTTGTCCTAGCAGTCTGATTTTTTTGTTGTTTTCCACATTGACTATTCAATTGCCTTTCACCCACCTCTGTATTTTGAATTTGCCAGTCAGTTCTCCCTTTCTTTGCCAGTGTTCTCTATTCCAAGCATTCTGCTCAACACTGTCTCATCCATTTTGTGAATACACGTCCCTGCACACACTGATTCCACACACAGCAAGCATATGTACTCTATCATATATCGTTAGGAGACTTTTAAGACCTTATCATGTCAAACCATATTAAAGTGACATTTTTAAGACTGACATTCCATTTTCTCTAAGCTTGTTTTGAGCAGACATTTAGTGGAAACTTCACCCCCATTCAGTAGTTTAATCAAGAGAGAAAATTAAGAAAAAGTTAAGTCTGCTATCTAAGAAAAAGATCTATTAGGTCTTGTCTGTACTAGAGAAATGTATTCTTCTAAGAATCAATTTAGCCTTTGCAATGCACTTGTAAAATGTCACACGTTCACACACAAAAAGCACTGCAGATACTGCTAAAACTAGTTTCATTAACTCTAAATGCTATTTCAGTCGTGCTGCATTAATGCCACCTCAGTTAAAATTTTACTGGTGTTGCAGTTTATCCTGATCAAACACCCTACCCACCTCCTTCCCTCAATAAACTTGTGGGCCTTTGAAATTCACCTGACTTCCCCACTCCTGGCAACTCTGCCAGAAATCTGTGGGATGGATACCCCAACTGTGATAATTTCACACATCACAGGTGAGAACACTGAGCAAATGTGCGCCGGCCCGGCAGGCTTATCAGCAGCAGACACTGAAGAGCTTACTTTGTTGAGCAAGAAGCAATTCAAATTACTAGCCCAGAGAAAGGCTTACAGCTATGGCAAAGCCTCCAAAAAATCTGAACATCAAATTCAGGTCATCTGGACAAAGAACAAGAAGCCAGAGAGAAAGAGGTAGTGTCCCATCTTCTGTATGGAAAGCATGGAGGCCTAAAGATCTCTCTCAGGTCTGCTTCTATAAACCGTGCACATAAACTGCTGAACCAAGCTTTTGTCAAAACCACTTTTCCACAAGGTGGAAAGAAGAAAAAGAAAGAAACATTTTTGGAAACTTATGAAAATCCTTTTTCTATCCTGAAATTATATTAATTTGCATCAGATGCACAGTTGCTTGCCAGGCTTGCTGGCTTAAATTTCATATGCTTACATATAAAAATTGTCCTCTTTTGCTCATTGTAATAAGGCCATAAAGATACAGAAGCAGTCAAAAGTCCACTATGTTTTCAACATAAAGGATTGCTGACATCCAGTATTGAGATACTGTACATGGTACAAACAAAAAATCATGCACATTTTAAAAAAGTAAATAAATAGATCACTTCTATTAGAGAGGACCACAGACCACAACATGGTCTTGGCAGAATGTTAAGAAAATGCCATCACGTAAGTCTTCCAAATTGCCTGAAATAGATTTTGTTGGAACAAAACTGAATTTCAAACCCTGCAAATTGCAAAATTTCAGCTTTATCCAGTTCTTAACAAAAAAGCAACAATTTGTCCTTATTTTAATGTATTGGCTGCTTGTGCAGTAATGATCCATAGTCAAAAAGGCTTAACAGAATAGATTCCTATTCTTGATCCATGAAATGACTTAAAGAATACAATCTTAGAGACACCAGAAATCATGTTCTCTTCTACTGAAGATGTACTGTAATTTACAACATTAGGAACAATTAACGACAATTTTCTGCATTGAGACTGATACTCTAATCATTACACCATACTTTTTACATATGTCAGTTTATTTAACCAAAACAAGACCACAGAACCTGTGAGGGAAATACCTTATGTAAATGAATACCAAATCAAAATTTATTTTCCAGCATTGCTGACTTTTCCAAGACTCCTAACTGATCTCTTTCACAGAGTGAAGCATTACGACATTCAACATTCTGCACAAACTATAGGAAAACTGACACTGTAGCAATGGAGACTACATCTGTATTAAACTTACAGAACAAGGACTCGGCTGAATTTTAAATAAAAGATAAAGCACCGCATGTTTATACTAGGAGTCTTGTGTCTGTCAGCAAGTCTGGTCCCAGCTGACTAGGGTTCTGACAGATGATCTAGTATACAAGTTCATCATAGCCAGTCTGCACTCAGAACCTTTCATAATGGAGTTCTGCCAGGCCACTGAAAACAACCAGATAAACATTTTGCAGTGTGGCACCATCTTCTCTATGCATCACTTTCATTAATGTGCATCCAATGCAGCTTAATGTATGAAAGTGTTTAAGTGAATTGCTCTCTTGTTATAAAAGACCTTTCTTGGCACGAGGATTGGTATTACAATCGATTCTCAAATTAGCTTTTTAAACACGAAACATAGATGCTTGTAGTCTTATAAAAAATGCTCTGATGATTGTTCTGCTTCAAAAGATCACAATCATGGAAGAATTACTGCTTGTTTACAGCAAAACCAGACAAATTCTAGAAAATTCACACTGTTTGGGATAAAACTGAGAACTCAAATCCCAAAGAATAACAAACTCTGTAATATCTTCCAATTCATCAGTGTTAAAGACAGAACTCTATATGTATAGTTTCTCAATTTGTTGCACATTCAATCCTCTATGATTGAAAAAGTAGGAGACAAGAAGATTAAACACTGTATATCAATTTGCATCAATTTGTAGGTTGGTCTCCTTAGTACAGGAGAATGATCCCATGTGCTGCCCTATTGCTTGTGTTATCACTGACTACTGCACTACAATCTGCTCATTACAGTCTTACAGAATCACCCTATAGCAAGTACATAACATAATCCTTTCCATCAAACTTCTAGCAATGAAACAGATCCACATCCAGCAAAATTTTGGGGGGTAAAAAAAAAAAAAGAAACAGAAAGAAACACATCACATCATATCACAGATAGACTAATCACATCCTAGACAAAATGCATACCATACTGCCTTCCTGAACAATGAAGTTTCCTAGAAAATGAAGTTTCACTTCATGTGGCAAGCAGGCCCAAATATTGAAGAGGACGTTAGATATACTCTCATATATTCTTCAAAAGCATTCATAAATCTTCTGGCAGATATACTAATCTTCCATAAGCCTCCAGATTTCACAAACCCCATTAAAATAAAATTTTTGACACTGACAGAAAAAGTAAGTAAAAGAATACCTCAAGCAATATGCTATTATAAAGAGAAAGGAAGAAAATGAATCCTCATGTGTTACAGTTCACAAACACAATTTTGATTGCTCTTGAGGCCAACAAATTTACTGGAGACAAAATGCCACTGTTTTACCATGCTCATAACAATTTTATGTCAAAAATGAACTACAATGCAAAAGTTACCCAAATCTTATCTACTTTTGAGAAGAAGCAGAAAATTACTTCTTCCATTAGATATAAATTGCAGAATTTTCCTATGTGTTCTATGAAATATTAGCTAAAAACCTATTTCAGCATCAACAAAGAGAAGAGTGAAACAGAATATGTCACTGAAAAAAGGTTACAAATCAATCCCTAAATGGATAGCTAAAGTCAAAGACTAGACCCAACTAAACACCCAAAGATAGCATTTAGCAAATCTGAATTAATAGTCAATTTTCCTGCAATTTTTTTCCAGAATAGCTTCAGCCACACATTTATTTTCTCAGAAAAAAAAAAATGAGACAAATATGTGACTTCCTAGATGCATTGTATGAAAAATTAATCTGCTGCAGACTGTAATCCCAAACTTCTCACTAGCTTATTGTGGCATTTAAGAGAGAAAGCTCATGATGTCAGGGATCCTTTACTGATGGCAGTGCAACTAACATTTCAGACACCTGAAAATACACAGCTAATGCAGTCTCATCTGGATGATGTTTTTTTCTCTCCAAATTTAAACCATTCACAATAGCATTATGCTCTAGACAAACTACCAAAAGAATGTCTGCAGTGTGTTCCATATCTTCCTTACCTGATAAGAAACTAGGGCTGAAGAGGTTTCCTAAATAAGAAAACGTGATAGATACCTTTGCTACCTTTGGTTGAAGTCTAAGGGCTCATTTAAAGTCATACATAATTTATCTACTCCTTAAAAAATATGGGGACAATGCTTTCCCAGTTTTCCACCTTCTCCTTATAAGTAATCCATTATTTAAAAGTACCAAACCTTAATTACAGCATATAAGTGCATTTAAAATTTAAGCTTGATCTTTGGGAACAACCTTTAACAACATAAAAGCTTTGCTATGTAGCTTTGCAAGTATGAAGTTTACAAGGATGTCTTCCACATCTAAGTAAGAAAACAAAACAGATCCCAATTAACAGGTAACACTGGTAATTCCTCTGGTTTTTCAGTCATACGATTCCTCTCAACGTTCTATGATTTCACCAAGATTTCTAGCCTGTTCTGATTTGAAAATCAATCAGATCAAGTATGTTTAAGTTAAGTGTGATTAAGTCCTGGTTGGAAATTAAAAAGTATCAAACAAAAAAAAAAAAAAAATAGATCTTTTGAAACACTGATCCTTCAAACATGATATCCTGCAGAAAAGTAACAAGTGAATCAATACAAATTTTTTAGGGAAATATTAGTGGAAGGGGGACAGCTAGACCACATGATCCTGGAGGTCTTTTCCAACCTTAGTGATTCTATGGTTTTCACCACTTTATAAAAAGAAATATGCCCGGATGGCAGAGAAAGCCAGAAGGGTCCTGATGGTCCTATGTCCCTGCAGGTGAGCCAGGAGGATCTCTGGCATGTTCACCGTCCTGTCAGAACAACGTAATTCTATAGCAAAGTATTCTATTCCTTGGGCTGTCCTGTGGCTGCTGCCAGAAAGAAAAAAAGGAGTGTACTACACAACTTGAACTTTGCCAACATGTTCAATATAAACAGTTCATTATAAACAGTTAAGGATTCCTGAGCCATACACAGATCCCAAGATCAGAGCCATGTACCAAAATGGCTCTCTGGGGAAACAAGGGAGCTTTCCAAGGTAACAAAACACATTCCACACCATCAGATATAACACCACACAACAACTTCCACAATCAAAGTGAAAGTTTATATTTCTTACTCCTTTAACTTCTGTCTGCAGATGATTAGAAAAATATTTCTAATTTCTTGTATTCATAGGAAAAAATTATTCTGCAGATATATTGGTCAGTACAGCAAAGAGTTACAGTACAAGAGCATTAAATACAAGTACTTGCATTGAAATATAGCAGTGAGACCTTGTAGGATATGTCTAGTTACCTGAAGTGACAGCTGGACATTCTGAGCTGTGTTCACTTGAGGCTTATTCTGCGCTCCTATGATAAGATGAGCAACATCATTAAAAGGATCTAAGTATCTTTCCTCAATGTAGCTAAGAGTATTTACAGCAAGAGAAAAGTTCTCCCTGGAGATAATGAAATATGAATAAATTCACAAAAACTTCTGAACAATGTAACTGGAAGAGGTCATGTACCATGAAAGCTGTTAAATGTTTTGTTCACATTTTTACATAATTACTAAAGTTCTACTCCCAGAAGTAACCACATAAAAATAGCAGCCTCTTATTTTAGTATCCTGCTCACTTAGACTTGCCCATTATTTTGACCTCACATTTTCCATTTTTTTCCTTTTTACCATTCCGTTAACTGTTGTGGAGCCATTCCATTCCTCTTTTTGAGGTACCATAAGCAGTTTAAAAGTGTCATAGCTTAGAGCGCACAAACCTGCTGAAAACATTTACAAGATCTACTAAGTGCCCAAACTGTGCTCAAAAATTCATGTGGTGGACTTCTGATAACAGCGAAGTGTTACTTCACTGCCAAATTCCAAGCTGACTTTGCAGAACTACTAAGTGAGGAAAAAAATGATTTTACTAACAAGGATTTAAAATATGCAGAAGTCAAATGACAAACCTTCACAATGGCATTTTCAGATTTTCAAATAGTAATACTAAGTACTTCCAATGGTAAGTATGTGGTTTCATTTATCAAAACATATGCCAATTTACCAGAGATGGTATAGGGATAATAGGAAGCTTGGCTGACTGTAAAACTCTGAAAGACAAGATGCATTGCTGGATCAATCATATTTAAACCTTGCTAGATGTAGATGAATACAGAAGCAATAGTCTTGCCTGGCAATTAAATTTAAACATAATCATCATCTGGCAGGCTTCAAATCATAGTGTGGGATGCCATCATAGCATGCCGACAGTTCCCTTGCTGCACCTGCTTTGGCACCAGCCAAGATGCAGTCACTGTGAAAAACACTAGACTTTGATTACCTGGTTCCTTCAGCCAGAAGGGTATGAGAAAGTTTTAATAGCCACAATTGTTTCATTCCATTTTATTCTCGATGCTTGGGATATATGTCCTTCAGCTGGCTCATTTTTAAATCACTTCAGTACTTAAACTGTCACATTTGATGCATAATCTGACACCACAATGTCATAGTTTGAATATTTCAGTTCTGTTACTTTTAATTCTGTACCAGTTAATCATATTTTATTTAAAGGTAAAATGTTAATCTTCTGATGTTAAAAACCATCATACTTTACCCTTTTATGGTCACATATTAAAATATGGATATCTGACAATTAACTAGATTCTTCTTTTCAGGATTCAAATGAGAAGTTCACAAGAGGTCACTTCAGAATCCGTGCTGTACAACAGTCTACTCTGTGTGACAAAGGTGCTCTCTTTAAATTCCTCTATACTCTGCAGATGAAGTTAGCACACTTCACCAGCTGTTACTTTGCTTTGGTATATAGTATTTCAATCCTGATTAAAAGGCTTACCAGGAAGCACTCCCAATCATTTGCTATAAACTGGTTGTTTGCTCTGTTTCAAGCTCAAAATTGTAATAGAGATATACTTCAAACATACAGTGGTTCTCTCCAAAATAATATAAATGGATTTTTTGTTGTTGTTGACATTTTAATATTGCTACTTCTCTTTATTTGAAATAGAGCTGTAATGTTGAGATTCACACACCCCCAGAATGAGGTCTTAGACTGCAAGCATTTCCCAGTAGGGATTTTTGTCTCTATGCTTGTCTGCAAAGCAACTAGCAAATTGTTAATCATCTATAATTAAAGACACCATAAGCCCAGAACCCATCAGAGTATATCTCCAGTGCGCTCACGTGGTCCTTTATGCATAAAATATGCCTTTTCATTTCAGCCCAAACCCCTTTTGCTTGTGAGTGCCTCCTTCAAGCCTTCTTCATGGGGATGTCACAGAAGAGAGGCATTTTTGTTTCTTCTTTTTTGTTTTTTTTTTATATATAATACACAATGAAAGTAACGAATCTAAGTCTTATGCTTGGCTCAAACACTTTAATTTAAGATTTCCAGAGATTTACCACATCTGTACTGTTCAAATCCAGGAGTATCCATAAAACACCATAAATGAACATGCATACATTTAACCTTTCACATCATAGAAAGGCCAGCAAGCAGCACCCCAAATTTTTAAACACATATATAGGAGAGAAAAGAGTCACCCAGTGTCACATACTGTAAGTCACGAAAAGCATGGCACTGAGCTTGAAATTCACTGGGTTTCTATTCTTGTTTAATCAGGTCATGATTGGTTCTTATGCAACATCATACACATCTTCATATTTAATCTTTTCTGTGACATCCATAGACTGCATACTGCACTCATCTGCCCTAACTTTGGTACATTACTTAAAACAGTAAGAAAGTAATCTTAAGATAAAACTCAAACAGAACACGCTGCGAAGTATTCATTTCATTTTTTAAATGAAAGAAAAGCAGTGTGGTTTTGCTGATGGTAGCACTTTGGTTCTTTTACTCAGTTATTTCCTCATACAAAACTGCAATTATCAGCACTCTCTCTTAGGTTACTGATGTTCCGCTTCCACTGTTAACTCCATGCAAAGTATCAAATCTTTTCTGAAACACATACATATAAGGAGTACAATACAAAACTGATCATGCAATTACCATTTATGGAGTGGCTCATATACCTCTATCCATCTGCGGAATTATAAAAACCAAGAAAAGCTATTTTAAATGTAAAACTAACAACTTAACAATGTAGAATTTCAAGTACATTTCTGCAGACAAGCATCGAGTCACCAGACTCAGCAAGACATCTTTTTAGAAAAGTAAAACAGCTGCGAAGTTGAAACTTTTCCCTTCCCAACCCTCCCGTACTGTGATGGTCTACTTCCAGGAAGGCCAGTCCATGGACTACCGCCTAGTTCAGCAACTTGCTGTACAAGGCTCCACCAGGCAATCTCAAGGTTACAATGTTTTAGTTTCCCACAACCACTACTATGAATTTTACAAGACTCTTGCTCCTCCATGGAGAAGATCGGTCCCTACCTTTCATAAACAGGGTATCCACTACAACACTCAGAAGTGACTAGCAGGGGAAAGAGCTAAGTTTCATTTCTTACGGATTATTTAGAATGAAACAAACTATATCTAAAAAGTGCAGATATGCTTTTTTTATTTCTTTTGCAGTTCAGAGGAGGGGGGAGGGAAAAGCATCTCTGATTTGTATATTAAAGCGCAAGCATCTGTCCTACTGATGATATTCTAGGGAAGCACATTAGCATAAAATTTAACGATGTCAAATAAGTGGATGTGAAATAGGGACTGCGTAAAGACACTATTTCCAAGCCTGACAGAAACATCACTGTTTAGAAATGCAAATGAAACCATTATGTTCAATAATTATATGAAAATATGAACAGTTCAGCATGTTTTCCAGCCCTGATGGCGGTTAATGGGATGTACGCTTATGTAAATAACTACTATTAAAGCTAATGCTGAAAAAAACTAATAAATTCATACTAAAGCAACTGATTTAGTACGCTTTTAAACCCCAGCAGTGCTCACTTATTAGAAAGGAGTGCATTCTTATGTTTAGAACTCATTACTGTTACAAGTCACTGCAACTCCATCAATTACCATGCATTAATGAAAATGGGACACATACAAAAAAAATTATTGCCTCTCAGCAGTTTTCTTTAAAGACAAAATATAGAGGTATTACCATCATGGGGCCTTGAGGGGAACTTATCAGCAACATAATCTTTATTACTACAACTGTACTCCCTGTGCTATAACCCTGGGGTATTCTTGTCCCAAGAAAGGGCTAACCTTTATGTAAAACTGGTGACATATATGCAGCAGTGAAAGTGGCCATACAGCTCTCAGTAAAAACTTTCCATTATTACAATTAAAAATACTTTTAAATAAACGTACACATACATGAAGAGATAGATATGAAATGAAAAAGCACAATTCTTGAAACCACAACAAGGAGGTATAATATAAACAGGTTTATAAATAAAGGGTATAGAAGAAGTGCTCTAAGAAGCTCTTGTATCTTGACAAATTCCATTCAGTTTCACACTTACACTTTTAATGACCTCCTAGAGAGCCAGAGAATTAAGATTTCAAAGATACTATTCATTACTCTTTGGAGGTTTGCTACAATTCCTCAGCATTATTTGAAAGATTCTTAGCTTTGGTTAAACATTACATTTGATGCTGGAAACAAAATCAACACAAAGCTGTTACAGGAACGAATCCCTCCAAATATTAAAAGCAGAGATTTATTGAACGTCTTTAACTCTGCAACTAGCCCACTATCATTATCCAAGCAGTTTCTGAAAATGAGATATTAATGCAACATCTACCAGATCCTAACAAGTTTAGCAAAGCTGTAAATGCTTTTATATTAGTTTGCATTGACTGGCAGCTTGAAATTAAGGATGATTTGAAAACTCTACTACGGATAGAGAACTGATGCTAAACATTGGGGGCTAAATAGAAGAGATTCACACAGGACAGCCCAACAGCTAGTTAACTTTAATCCAAGGTGGCATTTTGCTACAAAAAAATCACAGCACAGACTCGCAGCTCCAAAAGCACTGTCAATAACTATGAAATCCCACAACAATAGGAAGACAGAAATCATTCAAATTTTCATTGTGCACGAACACCAAGAAAATGCATTTAGATCAACAGCCAGTGGAGTTGCCAACATTAAATTAATGCTGTATTTAAATACTGTATACTCCCCACAGCATACATAAAAGAAGTACTGGCCCAGTCTGAAAAAATTACAGCCTTAAACCAGGTAGCAAAACTAGACTTCCAGAGACAGCTGTTGACAACATTCAACAGCAAACACACACATGATGACAGTCCCCATGACAAACATCGGGGGATGGAAAGGAAGGTAGAAGAAAATACACAAAACTATGCAATTGCTTTCACTGAATCTCTGCTGAAAGAGAGATATGAACTGTTTTGCTATCTAGACAATTAAAACTATTTCATGAGCGAAGGCCACTCTAAGGTTAAAAACAGTAAGACAAATTTGCTACTGATTAATAATAAAGTCATTCATTTTGTTCTTCAAATCTAAAGTAATTACAAGCCAGAGTATGGCAAATGGATTTAGCAGAAGCCATTACATCAGAAGAATCCTTTAAAGAAGAACAGTAATTTAAAAGACTAAACTGAATAATGAACTCTCCTGAACAACAATTATTATGAGATTGATTTATTGAAAGTGTATTTAATCATGCAAGAAATGTTTAAACTTTCCTAAATAGTTCAGGGAGACAGAGAAACCAATAGCAGAGTCAGCCCAACGTCCTCATTATAGTCGAGAAGCTGAAGCAGATGGAGAATTCATTTAGTTTGGAAGGATAAAGTACATCAATTTCTCTGAATCCACATTTCTAGTCAATTTGTTACAGTACCAGCTTCAACAATTAATGATCTCATTTTCCCATTTATGCCTCCTTTTAAGAGATCTCAGTCTTTGTTTCCAAATGAGCCTAAATGTCATAAAAGAAAATATAAGTAAAAAAAATATATATCACTTTGAAAGCTCACATACATAAAGATCAACATTTCAGCAGCAGCCACAAAAGTAGGGTCAAAATTTAGGCAGGTAAGTAACCTAGTCAGTTAGAGTGCCTGAAAGTAAGATGTGCTTCACACTTGATATACTGGATGATTTCTGCAGGGAAATACCTTCTTCATGACCTGCTTCCGGCATTTTTGTTAAGGAAACTGATGCTGATGTATGAGACTGCCATGGCTGAAGCTACATTTCTAATGACTGAGTCAGAAGGTCACCTGGTCCAACTCCCCTGCAATGAGCACGGACATATACAGCTTGACCAAGTGCTCAAAGCCCCTCCAGCCTGATCCTGAATGTCTCCATTGATGGGGCACCCACTTTCAGTGCTTCAACACCCTTAACATAAAAAAAGCCTTTTCTCGGTGTCATCTGCAAACCCGCTGCGGGTGCACTCAATCCCTCTGCTGATGTGACTGATTACAATATTAAAGGGCATCAGTCCAAGTACTAACCCCTGACGGACACCTGTTGTCACTTATCTCCATCTGGACATTGAGACATTGACCACCATTCTCTGCGTACAGTCTTGTAACCAGTTCTTCATCCATCAAACAGTCCACTCACCAAATTTATATCTTTCCAATTTGAAGGGTAGGATGTTGTGCGGGACTATGTCAAAGGCCTTACTGAAGTTCATTTGGACATCAGAGACTCTTCCCTTATCCATTGATGCAGTTACGCCATCATAAACAGTAACAGTGTTGGTCAGGCAGGAGTACTTCAACCTTCTCCTTGTCCACTGTTAGAAGGATGACTGTATAACCCTCTGTGGGAGGCACACCTTGGAATTTCCTTTTCTGGTTCATGTGCCTGTAGAAGCCCTTTTGTTCTTCTCTGCAGCCTTTGTCAAAGTTCAGTTCATCGGGCCTTGGCCTTCCTTGGCCGTCCTGACCTACAGAGCCTAGCAATCTCCCTAGCACCATCCTCCCAGGGTACCCGTCCCCGCTTCCACTTACCATCATATCCAGTTTTGAGATTCAAACTATATAGTACAGATAATATCACGCTTTCGCTCAAGATACCATTCGTCTTCTTGAAATGGAATTCTGGTTTACTGTGAAGTATATTCCTACTAGACACTACCAACAGAGTATAACTCAAGCTCTTTAGCCAGCAAGACTGCATCTCAGAAACACCAAGACTCTGAGATGTGAGAATGATGCTACCCTCAACATTTACCCCACTGGGACTCCAAATTTCTACATCAGAGCTGCCAGATGGGAATATCTCTTAAATTAACCACAGAAAGAATAATGTCATTCCATGCTTTCCACTATAAATTACAAAACCAGCAGCTCTGCTTCTTTTATCCCACATTTGTAGTTCTGTACTGACAATACCATTTCACAGGCAACAAGCCAATATTCAAGCTCATATTCAAAAAACACTGATGTTGATTGTTTAGATGCTGCCTGTTAATTCTGGACAATTACATAATACAGACAGTGCGGTTAGCTTGTACCCAAAGGTGCTAGCTGGAAATAAACATAGAAAGTTGAGCTCTAAATGAATCTCCAGTCATTGATCGATTTGAGCACTCAACATTACAATACATTTCACCTTGTTTTAGTTTAAAAGTTCATGAAAAATTCAAAATATCTTATTTACCCAATCCTTGACTGATTCTTTTACATTTAAGAAGTTCTTAAATACATACATTATTTAGCCAATACTGCCATTACAGAATAGCATATAAATATTCAGGGACTTTTTAATATGTTCAGCTTTTATTCAATGGACCGTAATGGTTGCTTAGAAACATTTACTAGCAGGAGATCTACAATAACAGTAAAGGAAACACCTTCAAAGAGTGAAGTGCTTGTATAAAATGGAAGAAAATTATAAATCGCTAATTCTTCATTCCACTCACATGCCTTCAAACAAATTATGATACACAAAATGATGTATAGGATATGTCCATATATGATAAACAGAAAAGAATGCATTTTGAACTCTAAGCTGACTTGAGAAACAGAACAAAAAGGATGACGGTAATTCAAATCCCTTAATTTGTACCTTGCAATTATTAAGCATACAGAAACAACAGCAAAACCAAAAAACAGAATTAGACTTAGCCACAGTTAAACAGTAAAACTGCTACTGAGTTTTAAATAAGCACCTGACTTCTGAAAGCACACGGCACAAGAGTCCTGTAACTGAAAAGGTGTCCACACAAACTTTCTTCTTGCACTTTGTTTTTTTTCAAAAAAAACCATCATTTATACATGCTTAACCGTACTGTTAATCTCCATATCTTATTTCTACATGACATAGTGTGTTCCCTTTGTGAGTTCAAAATAACTGTCTTTTTTCAAAGGACGGCACTGGTTAGTCACAAACACGTATCTGGTTCAGACAGGAGCACAAGCAGCAGGACACAAGCACCTCACATGCAACAAAACAAAGCACGCTGCCAGAGGCTTTCTATGCCATACCTATCATTTTGCTTCTTTGGTTGTGATGACAATATTGGTGGTCAGGGTGAAAAAGAAAACAGAATGGAAAAAAGCCTATTTATTTCCACACTGTCAGAAAAGCAAATGCAACATAATAGAGAAGGAAGCATAACAAAGAAGAAGTCAGGTAAATTCTATAGTCTCGCCTTTGCTTCCCTGTCATTTTTTAATTTGGCATTAATCAAGTCAATAATTTTTTTCTTCTAAAAAATAACAGTAATTCCACATTAACAAAATGAGGAAATACGGAAGTACCAGTAATTTACCAGTGTATGTGAGAGTAACACAATGAGCAGTGCTATGGAAAAACTGAAATCACTTTATTAAAGAGTCCAGATAATGTTCATAAGAAGCTCGTTACTCTTCCAGAAAATTAATATTTTTTCTCATCATCAGCATCAGAAAATTAACTGTTTTAGATAAATTAATATTCTTGCTAACTGCACGCAAAATCAAGAAATTAAATAGTCTTAAGTAGTTACAACAAAAAGGAGATATGCAAACAGTCCGTGATCATGTTTAGACTAGCCAATTAAATCATATAGGATTTATGTTATGAACTCATCTGAGTCTTCAAATCAACAGATCATGTTCTGTTTGAAAATAATTCCATGAAAAAACTTAAGAAATCCAGGTACAATCTAAATATAAACCAAACAAATAATTACTACAGATGATGTCTTTTCTCTTCAAAATGATTATTCTGGTAAGCAAATAGTCTTTTTTCTTTCTTTTCACAACAATATTCATAGAAACGTTAAGGCTGTTTTTGGTTCTGCTTTTACACAACATCAAATTTAGATTTAAAAAAAAAATCCTTAATAGTAATAACAAGAAAAGCTAACGACCATAACATAATTTCTTTGGGCTTTGAAATAACAGTAGCATTTGCTTCTTAATAATCTTTTTTTTTTTCCTAAGACTTCTATCATGACAGTATTGGGGCATCTTACAAAAGATAATTCCCCATTTCTTATATTAAATCATATTTGGGACCTAAATTAATAATGGGTTCTTGAAAATATGCCAGAAAAAAAGTCAGAAGCTTTTCTCTTAACAGCCCCTAGCATAAGTAGAAGGGATAACACATACAGCCTATGAGCACATGGCATGCTATTTCTCATTTATTCTGAAAACACAAATGAAACATAACAGAATTTCAAAGGACATTTAAGTTGCAAGTCTAACCTGCCAAAGAAAATGGTAGAATTTAGGTTGTTCAGATGTATCCAACATGATCTGGTGATACAGAAACAAGAAACAAATATGAAACATGAATGCAAGGGAAGACACAGAGGCTAGTGAACTTTTTCACATTAGCTCCAGAATTCTGTTTCAAAGCTTAGTGCATGCTATAATACACTGAACAGACACAATCCATTTTAGTTCTGCCGTCTCGTAACCATCTGACAAATTCCAGGTCATCTGCCTCCATTCTGGCTCTTCTTTAAGTCTGATTCCTCAAACCAAATGCTTCTAAACTCAGACACAAGCTTCACTTCCTTCACATAATTCATGGCCAGATTAAACTCCTTTTTCAAATCTTTCCCTTCAGCCATGTTCTAGTGCTCATTTCCCAGTTTTCCACTCTAACCCCTGCTTAATCTTTCCTTTAAGAAAAAAGATTCACTTTTCCACTGCTTTGAGATATTAATACTTATCTCTGCCTGCCCCAACTTCCCTTTTTTTCCCTTTTTTGCAACCTTTCATCCAAAACGTAGTCCTTTTCCCTAGTTTCACCTCAAACTCTTTGACCTCTACACTATCCCCTCCACAAGTTATTCTTATCATTTGGCTTCTGTCTCTCCTTCCACATGTCCAGGTGCAGAACTATGATGCAGATGGGGTGAAGTTAGTTCCAAGTCTAGAAGGATATACAACAGTCTTGAGTCAGAGATGCAGCAGTCCACAAGAACAGGAACATTTATACTGTGCAGATGACCTATGATTAATGCACTGAAAGAACCAGAGCACATGTTACTGGGCTCTTCCAGAGTCCAAATGTTTGGCCCAAGTGGGTAGATTTTAATAAAAACATCAGAAGATGTAATCACAGAATTTAAAACTTACACCACTAAATATCTCATATCCAAAGAGCATGTGCACCAGAACTTTTTAGAAATAAGCCTACAAGAGTGGAAACATTGGTGGTAGGCGGACAGTTGGAGTAGAAGATCTTGGAGATCTTTTCCAATCTTGGTGATTCTACAATCCACTTTTACTTTTGGAACTCATTCAAACACCTTACATCAAGGCTTTTTTTGCTTTTGTTTTTATTTTTTTTTAACATAAAAAGAAGTTGTATACACTTTTTTTGAAGTGGATATTTTGGCTTAGTGAAAAACTAAGCCAAAATAGCTTTTGACCAAACTATCACACAATGCAACAGGCCTAATGATAGAATTTTAGGGAAAAGAAAAGACTAGTAGACTAGATGACTATTTGAAACACCTCTTTTTTTTTTTTTTTTTTTTTTTTTTAATTCTATAATAAGCCTTTGGCAACCTTAACAAACAGCCAACCTACTTATGAATCATTCATGAGGGTTGTGTTTCATTAGTGGGATGTGCTAGTAAGGACTGCTCAAATTTCAAAGTTTCAACCGTAGTAGAAGTAGACAATTCCTTTGAACAGAAACTAAACTTGCATGCAAGTTTCCTTACCCAGTCATTACTGGCCAAAGCAAATGTAAATTCAGACTTCAGATAGATACTATCCCTCTTTCAGTTCTGTGACATTACTTAAAAGTCTTGTTGTGAGACCACTGCAGAACGCCCTACACCTCCAAGCTTTCATTATAGCTCATCAACAATAAATTTGAATAGACAGGTACACAGAGCCTCTGCACAACAGCAACAAACATATGAACAATAACAACATATGAACAATAACAAAATGAAAAAATTCTGCTTTTAAAGTAAGGAGTTCAAGTACACAAAGCATATCCTTCCTGCAAGATCCTTAATAAGAAAATTAAAAAAAAAAAAAAAGACATCTCCCTGGAAAAGCACACGCACTCCCCATGCTACTCAAATTCAACCTCTACCAGGTTGAAATTACATTTCACTGGATAGCTGCAACCATTATATCAGAAGCACTGATTTATTATTGTAGGATCATTTTAAATACTGGGCTAGATAAAGTAATTTTATAGAAAATAAATTGGCTGGGGGAAGGGAGAGAAGTACGTAAAATTGATTTTACTAGACTTGGAGGTTTTTCCTTGTGCTATTATATTTCTTGCTTACAATTGAACTCTGTAAATTTCAGAAGAATTTCAAATTGCTGTACTTGAAAATAGCCAGAATCTATATTCCATTTTGGCAAGTCTTTCTTACCAATCCTCACCTTACAACAAGCATTCAGAGGTCAGATGACAGGCAAGTATTCTAATAGCTAAAATTATGTTGTTTTAAATTATAACCCTGTTTTATATTTCTAGGCTTTATAGAGTTTTATAAAGTATAAAATTGTATGCATTAACCTTCTGCCATGACTACTTGAATTCCTGTACAACGGTATTCAAACTCGTACAGTCATTTTCTAACAAGAAAAAAAAAGAAAAGCACAAAACAACAAAACAAAGCAAAAAAAGCAAGCATGGCTACTTCCCAGTAATCAAGTAAACCTCAGATGAATTAGTGAAATTTTTATGTGCCTAAATTATATAAATATATATTGAATATATCCATTGGGAATGTAACATCCCACCCTCGCTCATGCACCGAATTAACCCACAAGATGTAATACAGTAAAAAATATTTACTTCAGTGTAATCAATGTGAAAGAGTCATATCTAATGGCTCTTAAATACATCAGATTTAATATTTTCCAGAAACTGTTCCATGCCCAGCCAAGCTTGTAAATGTGTATATTATTTAGTATAAACAACAAAACAACAAAACAACTTTTTTCTATCAGTATTAGTGCCACTAAGCTGCAACGGATCTGCCGCATTATCAACAGCAATCCCCTGCTGTCAAAAACAACAAATCACAAGAATTTCTCTGATAAGCCAATCAAGTTCAACAGAAAAAAGGACCTTCTCTCTTCCCTCCCTCTAAACATTCCAGTGTCTTATTGTAAAATACAATTCCTCACAATTTCAAGAATCCTCCTCCAATTTCACGTCTAAGTTATGGACTGCGTCTCCATATTTCTCCTTATTTCTATTCTGTCACTGGCCTATCACTTGAAGAGTCCTTTTGTCTCAGCATTTTCTCTTCCTCTATTCCCTTCACCACTAAGTCAGCCTAGTTCTACATGGCCAGTCGCTATGCAGAAGCACACATGCACACTAGTACCTTCTCAGAAATAGGTTCTGCAAACCTCCATAATCCTAACAAGCCTGTCTCCACAACTTTTCTAATTTCATTCCTTTCTTCAGCAAGGGATGACTCAGAACTGAAAATAGCTCTGCACGCTAAGTTCCATCAATGCTTTTTACAATAGTATTAGTAGTCTCCCTACTTACACAGCTGCTGATGAATTACATGCTATTTGCTTTTACTGCAGTTGCAGTTCCCTCTTCTATATCCCGCTGTAGTCAATTGCTACCTTCTGAAGAATTAAACAACAAAGCATCGATATCAAACATTTGGAGAGATATGAACAAGAGCATTTTGTAAAGATGTGCCACATCACAGTGTAGAAAAGCTATAATTCCTTGCAAGATCATTTTGCATTTGGTTTTCCAGGACTGGGACTAAGTATATGCAGTTTAACAAAAATGGAAGTCACAGTCTGCATTAAAAAAAATCAGCTAAACCTACATTAATAGAAAATGTCCAATCTGGCTAAACCCCAGAGTACAAATATATAGGTTTAAATGCCTTCAATTTAAGTTGCCTTTCACAGGATGCAGAGAGCACCCGAATAGTGCAAGATGTATTTTAGACCTCAATTACAACAACCTAACAGGATTAAGAGAAAAAACATCTATAAACATATTTTAATGCACAAATTCCTTATTGTCATTTCTAGTTGACAAATATCTATTTCATAGCAAAACAACATCATAGGAACAGCTGGATGGCAGTTTTAAGCTCAAATGAACCAGCATCACATGCTGACAAGTCATCTCTCTGATTGCTTTTGAATGGCAGCACATGCAGATTTATTCTCTGCCATAAATTAGAACAATTATTTCTCCATAGTTCACTTTTTATTTCAGACAGTGAGCCCTTTCATACTTTTTTTTAAAGGATATCTTCCCTTTCCTTGATGATAAGCTCATTCTGTTCCTCTAGCTGCCTGATCTTCTTCTCAAATGACTCCTGTTCAGCTTTCAGCCGTTCTTCTGTCACCTCCTTTTCTTCACTCACCCTGAAAAGAATTTGAGAGAAATAAAATATATTCCCATAAACACAATGCCCAACTTCCAGATCCTCTGCTTTCCAGGTAAATGTATCCACCCCAGCCACATAAAGCTCCATTTCTCATAATGTTTATTCTATCATATTACACTGAAAGTTGCATACAGGTACCCAATAAATTATTTTTTCAAAGACACTGGTCTCAACAGAGTGCATGCACATTAATGGGAAGCACAGAACTACAAAGTAAGGTTCTGAACCTACAGTGAGGTCTGAGGAGACCGATTTTCTGCAGCTATAATGAAGACACATTGGGATCCATATAAGCCTAGGGCACGTAGACAGAAAATTCAAATGGGTGAGCTTAGCTACTGAGACAGAAAGGAAATTGAAAAATCTCTTTTCTTTTTTAATCTATAAGCTAATTCTTCTTTCACATTTACTGGTCAAATATAAGTTCTAGAAAAGAACATTTTTCTTGTTAGTTTTTCTCCAAATGAAACAGCTTGCCTTCTTCTGGGGAATCTTAAAATATCAAGCCACTGGAGTAAATTCTCCTTTCTGCCTGGGCCATGGCACCCTGTATGTTGCTGCTCAGTGTAAATAATTAGATCTAGATTAAAAGATTATAATGTGAGAAATTTTTACTATGATCATTTATTCTGCATCTCAAGGGGAGTTGTAAAAACAATTTTTCTGTTATCACATAGGCAAAATGACCATTCCACATTGATGATTCTGTGACTGTGTTAAAAATGTGGCTATATTTAGATACACACGTACATAAAAGCCATTCAGGGTTTGAGCCACCATTTGTCATCATCTTTCCCTTCTTAAGAGGACACAGAAAAGCCATAAATACTACAATTAGGTCACCCCTCTAGGGTGAGCTACAAACAGGCAGCATTCCCCAACTCTAAGCTCAACCTACAGCCTTTCCCACAACACCTCTAACAGACTACATGAATTCATAAATTATTAATAATACCGAAACTTGCACCTTTTCTCTACAAACCTAGAGGCTGAAAAATAACATACAGAATATATCAAATTCCATAAATCAGGACAGTTTGATCGCTTGGAACAAGCCATTAAGTATAAAGTTTCTAGGTTAAAAAAGACATCGATTTAGCATCAAAACATTCCATTATTCGTATGCCCAGGGCCTTATTTACAACCCTATGCCCTAACACTCCAAGGCTCCCTTCTCTCCCCTCAAAGACTTAACAGGGATTTGTACACATCAGATAATAAACAATGAAGAGAAACAGCTGTATTAACTCTCCATCCATCTCATCCATATAATCCTGTAATGTGAGAAGGCAACAAGTTTTTCAGACTGGTCAACCATAAATCCTTGCTCCCTAGCGCAGTCACAGGTATGGTATATATGCCACAGGCTGCAGAGCCGGCTTTTCCATCTACCCAAACCAGTTTGTTTGCTCTGAATCAAGAGCAATCAGCTAAAGAGTCTACAGCATATGACCTACCTTTATGTAAACAGCAAAAGATATAAGCATGTGTATTTTTTCTTAGAGTTAGGAGTAGTACAGAATAGAGAATAAAAGGTATCAATCAGAAAAAAACACACTGAAGGTAGCAGTGGGCAGGTAAATGAAATACATGAAGAAAACAAGAACAGAAAAAAAGATTTGAAGAGAAACAGCGGACAAGCACTGTCTCCAGGATACTAGACAAGGAAGGATGCTTGTTTACTAAGTAGAAGACAGATGTTGCATTAGAAGATGGTTAAGAACAAATGAAACACTGGGCAATGCTGGCAAGCAGGAGTATTAAAATCAAACAATAACACATGAAAATTTGATGAAGAAAGAAAGAACTGTGCAGTAGGGTAACTGCTCTAAAACAGGATTCATCCATTTCTAGATTCTGTGATTTGCTGCTTGTATCTGTCTGCATCGCATTCACATGCTCTGTTTGTATTTAACACAGATCACAGTAGGCTGACATACTCACAGACACATGAATATATTGTGCCACATATCTTATGCAGTAAATGACTGAGAACAGTAAATGACTGAGAACAGTAAGTGATCTCAGAAGAAACGTGGCAATATGTGTTTATGTATCACAAAGCAGAAGACAGCTCATAAAGGGCAAGCAAGATGTAGAAGACAGTTACTCACAGGAGGTGGCAAAAGAAAGTTAGAGAAAAGAAATACAAGAATGTCATCAGATTATGCTGGATTTATGTCATATCCTATACATAGCTCAGTGAGATTTTTTTATATCCTTCTTTCTTTGCCTTCTGGCAGTAAAGAACAGAAGATTCTTAGCAAAACTATGAACGACTTCACTGCTGCCAAACAGAAACATTTCAAGGCTCACAATGCTCCTAAAAAGGATTGTAACTTGTTTTTCCTCTGTTCATGGTCAGAAAGCAGCAGAGAAAGGAAGAAGGTGCTCCATCTACAAAGGGCACAACCACTCCACTGGGCAACATATTGATGTTCAGCTTGACTGTCATTGTTTGCAGGTGCAAATAAGGACTGACAACTGAATGTGAAGATGACATATCAGTAGAACTATTTCTGCTGTTAAATGTCTACAATATTTCTTTGTATATGATTTACATTCATCTAACTTGTGACATAGGACACACACATCTTTGTTCAATATTTGTTTTAAATTCAACACTTCCAAGCTTATGCAATTCTAGATGCATCTAGATAAAGATCTTTATTTTGCAGGAGTCTCTGTAGAAAACAGATAAATAAAAGTGATGTAGATGTACCGATAGACCCTCCTAAGACATCAGCCTTAGGGTTCAAATTAATTCTTTATTCACCAGTTCCAGTTATGGTGTGCTCCTGTGTTTACTGCTGCTACTGTCTCATCTTAAGATGCAACTGATCAACAACTTTGCTGATGAAACTGACTCATTCCTCTGAGGAAACAAGACTGATGCTCTCCAGGTGGAATTTTTAAAGCAACATCTAGGCAAACAGCACTAAGTTTTATTTGTCTAATGAAAACTGTCATGCACAGGAAAGAGTCAGAACAATACTAACATCAACATCACACTACAGACAAAGCACAAAAGTAACTCCTCTTGACTGAAAGAGCCCACAAAGTTTGAAAAAGAAAACAAAGGAAGCACTGACAAAGCCAATGAAAAGTAGTATTTTACATTTTTTAAAACCCGAATGCAGTGAGAATGATAGCTGAGCAGGTTAAGACAGAGAAGACAAAACAAGAAGCACAGCCACTGGAAGTGGGAGCATCTGTTGGGAGCATTTACCTTCTAGGAATTTGCTTGAAACTAGTCTGCTAACAAGATTTTTAAAAAAATAAAAATAAAAAAAAATTAAAAAAAAAAAAATTTGGTGACCATTCTTGAAAACCACAGGTTTTAAATTTCAAGAAAAAAATGGCATCCAGAGTAGGCATGGTGACAGGAGGAAGAACACAGACCAAGGACCAAGATAAGTGCCTCAGACAAGGCCCAACACACACACAACCCACAGAATGCAATTGGATATTCCAAGTGAAAGATGTGCACCAAAAAGATGAAACAAATTTAATGCCAGACTCCATCACAACATGCCTCTGGCAGAAACCGGCAACAGTGACATTTAGTATCAGCACTGCAGGAAGACAGAACGGCAGCAACTTTGTCTTAAGGGCACTGTTTGCAAATGTGATACATTTTACTCAAGTGTCACACGCAGTCTGTATAAATTTCAAAAATAACAAAAAAAAAAAACATCCAACAATCCCATAATTGAAATTGGTGCACAATGGATACATTTTATTATATGCAGCTCGCAAAATAATACAAAACCTGATCTCTCAGCATGAATTTATAGCTACAAATGATTTTTTAAGTAGAAAAGGTAAGCGTGATTGGTGATGCAATAATTCTAGGCATGCTTTACCTATCAACGAGAAGTAATTTTCATACAAGCTTAGGGATATCTCATTTGCAGTCTCACTGCCTGACTAATTAAGAGGACTCCAGCAGAATACTGTCTCTTAAAGTAACACACGCACATATACATAAATAAAAAGATTGATATTGAAGTTATAGCCTGGTAACAATTTGGTTAAATAAGAGATAAATATAGGCAAACCCAGGAAAGAAGGTAGCTCAAGTGGTCAAATACTATGCATTTCTAAAACGGATTTCCACATGCAAGCTCTCCTTCAAAGATTCTAAGTGCAGAAGGGACAACTCTTAAACCAGAGGTATATGCTACAAATACATAGTTTTAGTGTATTCCTTTGTAATGGTTTCACGTTCTGTACTCAAATTAGCCTTCTGCTTTAATTCCCACTTACAGCTTTTTTAGAAAACTTCCATTTTAACAGGTCAATTTCATCTTAATGTCAGGTACAAAAGTCCACATAACGCAATGCTAGTGGACAAGATTTGTGTCCCAGACAGCCACCACTCTACAAAGAGTTTAGGAATCCAGTGGCTTGGGAAGGATGAAGCATTTCTCTGTGAGGTACAAAGGGCTGTCTAAAAGCTGTTTATCTAGCTGCTAAGTACAAGTCATTCTGCGGGTGCCATCAGGCTTTGCCAGAAAGACACTCATCTGATAGCAAAAAACTATATAGAGATCTCTAAAAGAGCAATCACTCCTCTTTTTGAGGATAAGGACATTATCTTTGTACCTAGGTTGCTTTCATAGACTTGTTTGCAAAAACTACAGGGAATCATAGAATCATAAAGGTTGAAAAGGCCTCCAAGATCATCTAGTCCCACTGCCCATCTACCACCAACATTGCCCACTAAATTGTGCTCCCTAGTACTCCAAATTTCTTGAACACCTCCAGGGATAGCAATTCCATCATCTCATATGGCAGCCCGCTCCAGTGTCTGACCACTCTTTCAGAAAGGAATTTTTTTTTTCTAACATCCAACTTGCATCCTTGTCCTAAAACTTTAAATAAGATAAACTAAGTAGTTAGATACAAATTCTCAATACTGAAAGCAAAAAAAAAAAACAGAACAACCTATCATAACCATTCTATGTCTTATAGTCAGTGCTATGTTCATTCAAAAGAAAACTGTATATGAGCTGTACTTCTAAATGTTCAAGGCAGAACTATGATGTGCGTCATAGTAGGAGTCAGGAAATCAAAATTCTGTAGCTATGTGACAGGAGCAAGGTAAACACTTGCAAGAACACATACATTTTCTCTGCAAACAAAGTTATGATCATTTTCATTCAGCCAAATGCTGAGACCTCTCAAAATTTGCCCATAATTTTTAAAACGTATGTAACCATTCTCAGTATGGTCTTTAGCAAGTTCTTAATGCTAAACAGTCAACTGGATAGATCCCAAGAAAGCTCACACTCTCTCTTGGAAGAGGCTAATGTGTCCTGACACCAGCACAGAGTATGATGGTAAGAACCTTTCAGTGTCTTCACTGTGTCACTACTCATTTCATTACATAAGCTGATGACTGCTTTAGGAGTAGCCTGCAGGAACAAAAGCTGAGATAAAGACTATTTTTTTTTTTTCCTCTTAAAAGGATTCTGCTTCTAGGGAGAGTTAAAATTTGTTCTTACCGTGTGCCTAACACTTTCATCACCATGCCAGCAGCATCTTGCTGAAAACACGAAGGTACCATGCTGGTTGGTTTTAAACATCATTGGACATTCTTGAATGTGATCACTCATTTACTCACAGAGCTCCTCAGGAGTTTTGGGCATGACTCTGCAAATCTACAATATTACAAGGCCAAGTTCAAGAGTAACAGTTGGATCAGAGCAATCCCAGAGATGAGTGGAAACTGGGAGAAGAACTCATTGAGAGCAGCCCCACAGAGAAAGACTTGCAGATTATGGCGGATAAAAAGCTGGATGTGAGCCAGCAGTCTGTACATGCAGCTTGGAAGGCCAACTGTGTCCTGGGCTGCATCAACAGAGGGACTGCCAGCAGGGTGAGGAAAGTGACTGTCCCCGTACTCTGCCCCCATGAGGGCCACCTGGAACATACAGGGCCTGGGGCCCCCAGCAAAACAGTTTAGATGGCATGATACTGATAGGACAAGGGGAAATGGCTTTAATCTAAATGAGGGGAGATTTACATTAGATGTTAGGGAAGAACTTTTTTTACTCAGAGGACAGTGAGGCACTGGCATGGGCTACCCAGAGAAGCTATGGATGTCCCATCCCTGGAGGTGTTCAAGGTCATGTTGGATGGGGCCCTACGCAGCCTGACCAGAAGGTGACAGCCATGCCCACAACAGAGGGTTGTAACTGGATGGTCTTTAAGATCAGTTACAACCCAAGATATTCCATGATTCTGCAATATTCCAGTTTTCTAAGTTTGCATCCAATTTGCCTTTCTCTTTTTACTTTAAGAAGGAAGATCAACTTGATATGTTCAAAGGAAAAATAATGGTTAGATTTATAGGTAGTATCACAGAGCAAAACCTAAGACTATTCTAAACAAGAAAGAAGGATTAGAAAGGAGACAGCTGTGTCCTTCCATTCAACACTGTCTCAAAATTCAATTTCATCAAGTCTCTAACAGCTAACGTGATGTCAACCACTAGAATTCCCAATAGTAGAGTATAAGTCGAGCAGAGTAACTCAGTTTTTCAAAGGAAAGTATAATAATAATAACAGTAATTATTAGGTGAGGCCAGTGGGGAGAAGGAGGTGATTGTCCCCCTCTACTCAGCTCTTGTGAGGCCCCATCTGAAGTGCTGTGTTCAGGTCTGGGGCCCTCAGCACAAGAAAGACACAGAGCTCTTGGAACAGGTCCAGAGGAGGGCCACTAGGATGTTCAGAGGGCTGGAGCACTTCTCCTATAAGGAAAGGTTGAGGGAACTGAGATTGCTTAGCTTGAAAAAGAGAAGGCTCTGGGGAGATTTCATTCTAGCCTTCCAGTACTTGAAGGGAGCATATGAACAGGAAGGGGAACGGCTGTTTATGAGGGTGGATAGTGATAGGACAAGGGGGAATGGTTTTAAACTGAGACAGGGGAAGTTTAAGTTAGGTATTAAGAGGAATTTTTGTGGTGACTCACTGGAACAGGTTGCCCAAGGAGGCTGTGGATGCCCCATCCCTGGAGGCATTCAAGGCCAGGCTGGATGTGGCTCTGGGTAGCCTGGCCTGGAGGTTGGTGACCCTGCACATAGCAGGGGGGTTGAAACTCAATGATCATTGTGGTCCTTTCCAACCCAGGCCACTCTACGATTCTGCAGTAATATAGCCAGCATCACAATTTATTCACACCAAGACAAAGTCTCACACTTCAGCATATAACTGATGCATTTTCCCAGAGTTCAAAAGTGCAGTGGGAATGAGAGTCGGAGAAAAAGAAGGGAAAATAGGAAAAGTACATCAGCTTTCTTTCAGCAGCTGCAGAAGTCAGGTGAATGACCACTACTCTGACCTGCTAAAGCAAGACGTGGTTGAAATCCAAGCACCAGGCGTTAATCATATTTTGCCACTGTTTCTATGCAGATAGAATTTTGTCACTGCATATCTGCCTTCATGCAGGCAGTTGTTGACCAATCTATTTCTTTCACCATCCTGCAATAACCATGCAGCAATCATCAGTTTCAACCACCATCACTCATTCACAAACAGCAGCAAAACAACAAATGGTTAATTACAGCTCTGGTCAAGTGAGATCTTTATTCTTCCAGTTATTTACTAGAGCACAGTCTTCCCAGAAAATTTTCAGCATTCTGCTAGTTCCTTTTCTTCTTTAAAACAGCAGTAAATGTTCTACTGCATGTAAAAACTCTCCATCATTGCACAACTCAAGATGAAAATTATGGAGAGTTTGTAAAAAGTGACGAGGTGAGCGGAATTAAAGTTCAACATCCCTATTACTCTGCAAAGGACTTTTAATTACATCCAATAAAAATATGATTAGGTTTAAAAATAAAAGAGAACTAAGTATAAAATAATAGTGTTCCACTAATTTTACTTTTCAAAATTAATGTTGCTGCACCTTCTATTTTTCTTCGAAGAAATGTCAGGCAGAAATATCAAACTGTCCTTGGGGAAAAATCACAGCATCTGAGATTTAAGAAGAATCCCATGCTCAAATGAGTTAGTGTACAAGTATTCACTAGGGAGCAGTGTATTATGAGGAACAATGAAGTAAAAGACTTTTTTAAATATTAGAATATATCTCTATATATCAACAGTGGCAACAGTGTCCGAATAGCTCCAACATCTGACAATTTGTAACCAGGCTTCCTAGCAATCTACTCATTTGACAGCCTTAACTAGACATTTTCTAGCACATGAGGTAGGATAAAATAGCATTGCAAGCATGAAGAACTTCAGAAATTACTGAAATATTGTATATGCTAAGGAATACATGGGCACAGATTATTAGTGGGCAAAATGGTCTTATGGATGAGGACAATCAGAGAGAAAATACTCCTAGCTGCACCAGAGACTTATTGCATGACCTTGAACAGTAACTTAATTTCTCTGCCTAAGTTTTTCTTTATGAAAAGAAAAAGGACAGTAATGTTTGCCAATTATTGCACATATAAAATTTATGATGAAAGTTATTTCATTAATATCTAAGAACTTGCACTTTGTTCTAGCAAAATTTTGCAGCTAAGCTCTGAGCGTGGACATTAACTTTTAGCTCAGAGGACTTAAGATGATCTCATGAAGTTTCCTCCTCTGGTATCATAATTACAGCCTGCCACAGTTCCAAGTGTTCCTCAGTTTTTATAGGCATCATGTAAGAAGCAGATTCCCAGAGATTCTAAAGCATAAGGGACAGAGGAGAGGAAAAACAACTCTTCTCTCCCACTCAAATTTATCTTTAACATCATTTGTCTCCATAAATGCAACTAGCACAGGAATGAACCTCAAAAACTTTTCACTCAAGCTGAGAAAATTCCACCACTGTAGCTTCTCTTTTCAAAGAATTAGGAGAACATGAAGAAACTAAAGTAAAATTTTGCCAAATTAAGTTGGCAAAATAAACTAAAACCACAGTGGATTCTATTTCTCTACACATGCAAACATGAGTACATACAGATTAGCATTTTTTATTCACAAGATTAGCAATCCATCTTTAAGTTAGAGTTCCTTATACACGTTTTCTCCTGATAAACAAGCATTACAGAATTTCATATCAGTGACGTTCTTACTTTCAAAAGACAATATTTATAAGCATAAACCTATGTAACATTTTTAAAGTACAGGTTAAACGCAGCAAACAAAATTCTAGTCCTGTGACTGTATTTATATGGATGAACTACTGCATGTCACAAAACTTTGGCTTCTGCTTACATTATGCTAAGGATATTTTGGGCCAAAACAGGGAAAAACTGATCAGGCTGCTTCACTATTCATACCTCTTCGAGGAATAAAAATTACTTTATGCAAATATTCAGTTCCATAATGCAGTTCTACATTACTTGATGTTAATTAGAAGAATGACTATCCTTAAACATAATGCATTTTCAGGTGATGCTTATTCTCACCTGGCAAGTTCTTTAATTAAGTTTGCAATGCGTCTCTTGTCCTCAGGACATAAATCCTTTAAAGAAGCACTCTTCATTGCTCCTTCATTAGTGACCTGAAAATTGAAAGCCACACTTTAAAAAGTACTCTTAAAAGAGAACAAGTATTTCATAAGACATTAAAAGCATTTCTGGACCTAATAATTAGAAGTTGAAGGTAGACAAATTCCAACTGGAAATAGTGTGTATACTTTCATCAGTAAGTACAGTTCAGTGGAGCAAATTACCAAAATTGTGGAGAATTCTGAGAGACTTGAAACTTGTAAAATGCAGGATACTTTCTTCAACATTAAACATGTTGAGTAAAGTTTCAAGACCAACACTATTCTTTGATCTATATCAGATAAAATGCAATAGATTCTCATGACTTAGAAATCTAGTGCAGCAATATTCAAACCCAGGTTCAAACTTTATTTTACTGGAATCCTGAAATACAGAGTAAGAAAAAAAACATTCTGATTTAGCACTTGTGAGCAAAGCAAACAAAACAGCAAAAAATGTGTGCAGTATATTGTTAATGTAAGTACTTATTTCATACAATCTTTTAATGCATCAAAATGTACGCAGCCCTTTCTAAGTCATCATCACTTGGTTTTAATTATTTATATGCTACCTTCTCAACTTACCTTCCTTCTCAGAAGAAATCTTTAGCTTATTCCAGTACTTCAGTTCTTTTAATGCATTCATTTATTACTGTTGAAAACTGCGGCATTTGTTATCAATGTCCACCAGAGGGCATATTGCTCTACATCTGTGCAATAATCCTTTGCAGTGCCCGGTTACTGCTATTATTACCTATTTCAGGTGTTTCCCAGTGGGAAAAAAATCTTTAGTCAAAATTGCTTTTATTCTCCAGAAACTTCAGTCAGTTCTCCACTGCTAGCAATAAGCAGAAAATAACAAGCCCAAGATGACAGCAGTAATAATAGCTGTGCTGTTCTGCCCAAGATTTTGGCAAGTTTAAATATTTCCACTTAGTCTTACTCTTTTATTTTCAGTCCAGTCTTTTACAAATCTCCCTGAGCACATGCAGTGCTTAACATGAGACACAAGAAGGCTACCAAATGCTTTGCAACTTGGCCAAGTTAGCACAATACAGCACAAAACAACCTCTGAACATAGAAAGCAAACACTGGACTTATCTCCCCTCATTAGCAGTAATAGCAGCTGACCTACACGCATCAGAGAGGAAGTGCCCCTTTCCACTCTTAGCTAATTGCTTTTTGAACAGTGGTTTAAAACAAAGGACTATGCAGCTTTCCAAAGAGGCGATGATTTTACGGTCTTGTTATATCCACCTGACCCTGCAAGTACACTCTCATTTTATCTTCAAGATATTTTCCTTGAAAATACAGTTTCACAAGCCAAATTACATTTTGGTGCTTTTCAAGTGGATTCCAATTTCCTTCCCAAGCATATACCAATGCATTTACTACACACAAAGAAAGCCTTCAACATAATTGAATTTAAGTTCAACTAAATGTATAGTTAAAGGATGTTCATTTCCTATGTTGCAAATGTCTGAAAATGATTTTTACTATTTTTTAGTTGGCTGCTGCTGGAATCTTTTAAAAAAAAAGTTATTTTTCATTCAAAAAGTGTCATAAACTTGATTGCTTTAATAAATGAGTTTTCAACAGAATGTCCCTCAAGCTACCCCCCCCACACACACATACATATTTTCAGACAAACAAACAGGAGGAAAAGGAAAAACTGGAAAATTAGTCTGTGCTTGTTAGTATCATCCATAGGTATAGATAGATGGCAGACAAAAAATTCTTAAGGCAGGCTTGTACTGTAATACTTGTCATAGAATGGCCTATGTTGGAAGGGGCGTTAAAGCCCATTAAGTTCCAAACCCAGCTGCCATCTATCAACCAGATCAAGCTGCCCAAGTCCCAGGATGGGACATCCACAACTTCTCTGGGTAACTTGTAACAGTGCCTCACCACTCTCTGAGTAAAGAATTCCTTAACATCTAACCTAAATTTCTCCTCTTCTGTTTAAAGCCATTCCTTTTTGTCCTATTGCTATCAGACCATGTAAAAAGTCACTCCCACTCCAGCTTGTAAGCTCTCCTCAAGTACCAGAAGGCCGCAGTGAAGGTTCACTGGAGCCTCCTCTTCTCCAGGTTGAATAAGCTCCTTCAGCCTGTCTTCACAGGAGAGGTGATCCAGCCCTCCGAGCACCTTCATGGCCCCCCTCTGGACTCCTCCAACAGCTCCTCATCCCTCCTGTGCGGGGGACCCCAAACTTGGATGCAGTACTCTAGATAGGGCCTTAAAGTAGCAGAGTATAGAGGGACAATCAGTTCCCAGCCCTGCTGGCTTCACTTCTCAAAATGAAACTGTGGAATTAAGCAAGGAACAGCTCTGCCATAATCATAAAAACAAGACGACAAATAAGATAGATTCCAAGACCTTATAGACTCCTTTTTCAAGATGTTTGCCCCTTTCTACACACCTACATAATTTCTTAACTCCATATTTTCTAGAGGAAATACATTACATAAGGAGAACATTCTCTCACTTTATAAACTACACTTTGAAAGAAGACAACTTGCATGACAAAGTAGACAAATTCTGTCAAACAGAAAGTAGGAAGATGGAAAATTATGATCAAGAACAGTTAAAAACTGATTTATTCAAACTACAAAAAAAACACCAGAGCTAACAAGACCTTCCTGAAGTCTTCTCCAAAACTCTCAACCTATTATGTTTAGTCAAGTCCATCTGGAAGAAGAGAAGGTAAGCAATCTATTTCTGCTAAGATTCAAGTTGGACTGAAATCCAAACCATTCTCTTCAATAGATAATCCTGGTAAATTGTAATAGTGAGCTACCTACCAATATAAAATGCAAAGTATATCAAAATTAACTGATTAAATCTCTCTAGACATGCATATAACCCTACACACATCTGGAAGAAAATTATTTATTTTAGTCATGAAAACTCCTTGTGAACAAACTTGGAGAAACCTTCCTCTTCTGTAACAAGTAAAATGTATTTGTTCTGTTCGTTTCAAGCAATTCAGAGTTTATCTTCAAAGTACAAGGTTTTCATGAGGAATTTAAATGACATGAGAAAAAACAGGTTAAAAAAAGAGTAAAAGATTTGAACCTATTGTACTGTCACTGTTATAAAAGTACATCTGAATCTCAAATGGAGATTTGGTTTATTACGCATTGTATATAAAAAGAAATAATTTCTAAATAATTTTCACCGGGAAACTTGAATAAAATTTCTCTAAACAACAAGTAATGCTAGCAACACAAAATACAAAAAAGTAGATTTTAAAATTAAGTATGAAGACATTATGAGGCATGTCGCTTGCAGAAGCTTACAATGAAATGTATTTATATAAAGACTCTGCATAATGGCAGCTATTTGCGAAATTTCTCCACATGTCACTTAACAACAACATCATTTGCAAAGTGGAAGTACATACCAGCCTTCTAAAAGCAAGTACTGATAAAAAGAAATATAAACTGTGAAGAGACCAGGAGCAGTCCTAAAAAATGAATACCAGCATGTCATGAGGTGGAAAATAGAGCTACTTAAGGATTCGAAGAGCAATGATACTGTCAAACTATCGAGAACAGTGTGATCTATCTTCACATTGAACATTCATGTGGGGCATACAGCATTTAGTCAGCACACAGATGACAGACATCTTCACCCAGACACAAAATAATGTTTAATGCATGTTAATAAAGCAGTGAACCAGAAGAAGTCAAAAATTTTAGACTCCACCTGGAAGTACAAAGATACCTCACATTAATAACTTAGAAAGTCACTCCAGGTGACTACCTAGCAAGAAACTTAACAGTATCTAAATGGATTTCAAGTGTCTTTCATAGTCAGTATGCTGTTCAAATCTTGTTAGAAAAATGGTATTGCTCAATAATTTTCCAAATATCACAAGATACCTTAGTATACAAAACAAACTTCTGAGGAAAACTCCACTGCTTTGAAACTTGTAAACTTTTAACTATGGGAGAAGTGTCTACTGTCACAGGAGTCGACAAGACAATTCACTGTCTTGTGCAAGATATTATCAACTTACTACATTACCCCTATTACTGTGACACATTTTAACTTTTATTGTCAGAAATGAAAAGTTATTTCACCTTGTTACATGAGCAGCCACAACGTTGGGTCTCTGAAAAAAATACTATAAGTGTTGCTTCTAAAAGTTAAAACACATCCAATGGAATTAGTCCATCTATTCAGACTGAAATACTACCTATGTGTTTGGCAAGTAACATGTAGATTAGGTGCTACTCAAAGTTGTTTCCTCCCTCTACACATCCATTTTATATTCATTTTACATAGCACTGGTTGCATACCACTTACACAAATCAGCACACTCAGCTTTTGTTCTCTTTTAGACAGCAAGCCACCCAAGTGGAAAAGTAATTTTTGCCAGCAGGTCACAGCACAAGTGGGTAAAAAATTCAAGTGTGCGAGAACAAGAGCTCTCTAAAACCATTCAGAAGTTTCAGTCTAAAGATTTTCTGACATCTTTCGACTACATGCACTTGGCACAGCACGAAAAATTTGCCTCTACTGACCTGATGTCCTGTCAGGTCTCCTGTCCTTCTAGCAGGATCCATGGAAACAGAAGAAACAGCTACAGGCACCTTCAGCTCAGTTTCACCTTTATGACATTTTGGTAAATATCTTCTTAAATTTCCTTTTGTAGACAACCCTGTAGATGAAAGACAAACAGAACACACAGATCATGAAGTCAAAAGAGACCCTCTCTTAGCAGCTATTTTTGAGAAGAACTAAAATTTTAGTATTTGTTTGCAGTTTCCCTAAGTCTCTCACTCCATACAAAATTTTGTAATGACGAGTATATTAGCAGAAAAAAAAAAAGGAAGTCGTGGCACTGAACAGCACCCAGTCACATGGATATGGAAGTAAATTCTGAAACATGCTCTTTTTCTTCTGAGATTCAATACAAAAATTTATGTTTATGTTTGACATTCAAAGACAAACGGGAGCAAACAGAAGCAGGACTGTTAAAATTTCTGTGATAAAATACATGTTTTTTCTGTTATTCAGCCTGCCTACTAATTGCTCAGACTCACTCTTCCTCTAAGGACCACGCATATGAGTGAAGTAACACTGCAGTGCACACCCTAGAGATTCTGCCACAGGTGGAACCAGTCCGCTCCTACTGATGGTTACAACAATAGAGCAATGAATATCCTCACAGTGCAATTATAAAGTGTCAACACTGACCCTGAAACCTTCCACAACCACATGAAAGCCAGCAGCCTGAAAGATCAAGTCTTGATTGTTCAGAAGTGCAAAAAATTTTGAACAAAAAATACTGAATTTACACTAGCAAACTGATTATTTTCTTTGAGTAATGAACTTGAGAAGTGAGACAACAGTTCAAGTTAAAGAACTAAATTAACAAGCTTTAACATCTCCTTGCTTGGACACAAGGGAAAACAATGTTTCTGACATTCTCCTCACAAACACCAGAGAGGAAGAGTATTACACAAAGTCATCATTTCCAGCATTCTGGATCAGTGATTTTTTCCCTAGGACACATTGTATAACATCATCTGGCCTGAGCTATGCTATTTAAAAAATACACAGGCTGCTGCAAAAGTGCCTCCTATTTAATTCCATGGAAACTGCAACAGATACAAAGAGCACAATAAGACTATTTGATAATGCAAATTCTGATCTACAGAACACTATTTGTCAACATAGTCACCACCATGAGCTCCGCATTTTTTCCAGTGATGAACAAGAGTCTGCATGCTGTGCACCAGTGGACTTGACACATGTCATTGCCACCACTGCTGAAATGCACCACCCACTGCCTCACTATGTTCAAATCCACTGTTTGGTCTCCATAAATGTTCAGCAATCATCAATGAATGTCAATGGGTGACATTTTTTTCCACAGGAAGGAACTCAACGACACACCTTCGCTACATTTGCACTTCCATGTCAGATGACATTTTGTCAGACTGCCCCTCTTCTGTCATCTGTCATATTGGAACAAAATGTAACAGAATGCTGGTGCGAAGGTTCAATATCTACTGCCACAGCACCATCATCTGCCTCTGACATCACAGGCCAAAATATTAAAATTAGAGACATTGCTTTCAGAGCAGATCTCATATACTCAGAGATTTTTAATAAAACAGTTGTTGCCCTGTATTTTTTTGAAGAGTGACCATGCTACTCCAAGCCCAGAAAATAGGGTAAATAAAAGTTTGTAACTTCTGGACACCTGTTGTACATATACTCAATTTTACTAGAGTTGACCAATTGCAATTATGTTTTCAGGACTTGGTGTCACAGCAAAAGCTGTCTTTATAATTGAAAAGAATTTAAAAATTCCTTAAAAGGGAGACTAAGCACTTATCTATTTTTGAGGGATGCACACAAGTATGCACTAAGTTAAGGTCAGAAGAGCTAACCACAAAACATTTTCAGTTTTTCTTTATACAATGAATCTTCATTCATTCTTCATCTGTGACCACAAAACGTTGGAGTTCAAGACCCTTAGGGTTTCAAAGAGAATGCTCAGCAAACTTGCTACTCTAGAATTCAGGAGAACAGACTTCAAACTCTTCAGGGAGCTGCTTGGCAGGGTGACGACATGGGCTCTGGAAGGAAGAGGGACCAAGAAAGCTGGTCAGTATCCAAGGATCATCTCCTTCAAGCTCAGAAGCAGTGTATCCCAAGAAAAAGGAAGGCAGGCAAGAATGCCAGAACTCCTCCATGGATCAACAAGGAGCTCCTAAGAAAGTCTATACAGAGTGAAAACAGGAATGGGTAACGTGGGAGGACTAGAAAGAAGTTGTCTATGCATCCAGGGATCAGATTAGGAAAACAAAACTGAGACAGAATTAAATCCAGATAGGGACATCAAGGAGAACAAGAAGAAATTCTACAGGTGTATCAGTGATAAAAAAAAAACGCCAGGGAAGATGCAGGCCCTCTCCAGAAGGAAATTATAGACCTAGTCATGAGGGATAGAGAGAAAGCTGCAGTACTCAATGACTTCTTTGTTACAGCATCAGTGGATAAAGGAAGATCAACTGACATCATCTACATGAACTTGTGCAAAGCGTTTGGCACTGTTCTGAATAACTTCCTGGTCATCAAATCGAAGAAATATGGTTTTGATGCATGGACCACTGGCTAGATAAGAAATTGGCTGGATGGTCGCACTCAGAGAGTTGCAGTCAATAGAACAATGTCCAGGTGGAGACTGGTGACAAGTGGCATTCCTCAGGGGCTGGTGCTGGGACCAGTACTATTTGACATCTTTGTAAGCGACATGGACAGTGGGATTGAGTGCACCATCAGCAAGTTGGCAGACAACACCAAGCTGGGAGGTGCTGTTGACAAAATACAGTGAAGGGGTGTCATCCAGAGGGACTTGGGCAGGCTGGAGATGTGGGTCCATGCCAACCTCGTGAAGTTCAACAAGGCCAAGTGCAACATCCTGCACCTGAGTTGGAGCAGTCTCAAGCACAGATACAGGTTGGGCAGAGAATGGCTGGAGAGCAGCACTGAGGAGAAGGATTTGGGGGTACTGACTAATGAAAGATTCAACATACGCTGGCAATGTGCGGTTGCAGCCCAAAGGGCCAACCATATGCTGGGTTACATCAAGAGAAGTGAGACCAGCAGGTCGAAGGAGGTGATTCTGCCCCTCTGCTCTGCTCTCATGAGACCCCGTCTGGAGTTCTGCAGCCCCCAACACAAGAAAGAGACAGAGCTGGGGCTCTTCAGCCTGCAGAAGAGAAGGCTTCAAGGAGACATTGTAACCTTCCAGTAACTAAAGGGAGCCTACAGGAAAGCCAGGGAGAGACTTTTTATAAGGGCTTATAGTGACAGGATGAGAGGATACGGTTTTAAATTGGAAGAGGCTTGATTAAGACTACAAAAGAGGAAGAAGTTCTTTACTGTGAGGGTGGTGAGACACTGGAACAGGTTGCCCAGAAAGGTTATGGATGCCCCATTCCTGGAAGCACCCAAGGCCAGGCTGGATGGAGCAACCTGGTCTAGCAAGAGGTGCCCCTGCCTATAGCAGGAGTTTGGAGCTAGGTGATATTAAAAGTCCCTTCCAATGCAAATCATTCTGTGATTCTATGATTTTCTTCAAAATTTAAAAGATCTGAGAATCTCTAATGCTTCAACATCCCTTGGAGACCACATTAAAAATTCAGCTTACCTTATAGATTGAAAACTCTATGATGTACTTGCAATAGAAAAAACTACCCTGAAGCTGTTTATCTTATACCACATGCTTATCTAAGCAGAAGAGAATAAATCCTCTGCTATAATCCTATATGTCTCATTACAAGTTAAATTATTTGTGATAACTCTGTGCCTTACACACTTACGTACACAAACCACATACCCGGAAAAATACTGCAAAGTTTAGCATTCACAGGAAAAAAACCTCTGTTTACAGCTATTATAAGTCATACCTGAAACACATACCATTGGCTGTTCTTCATCAGATTCTGCATGTAGCTTTGTTAAAGGTAATAAACACAAAAGATAGGCAACTATAACAAGTATTTTGTCTCTAATTTTAACAGGTGGTTGATAAGAAAGCAAATCTGGAAAACTTTGAGAGCACCAGAAGGAAGAAAAACTCAATTAGGAGGGAAAAAATAAAAATGAACACGCACTGATTGATAAAAGAAAAAGTGCTACTTCTCCTTCACTGTGCCTTTACTTTAGATAGCAAAGTTTATCTCTCAGGTCACCTTCAAGAAACATCCCAGGGAGCAGTCCCAGTTATGAGAGCAATTACTAAGACAATGAAGTTATAATATATTTAAGTCAGAGCAGGTTTTCATTATATAACTAATCCCTTGATATGTAGGGAAGACAAACTTCCAGAATAGTCCACGTTTGTGCAGCAACGCAATTCTATATTTTGTACAGCATATTCTGAGAAATGTAAATGAGAATAAACTACAAAAAATTTCCAGGGAAGTTGCTGATTCTCATCTGACCATCACGTGGCAACTACCAGCTGAAAGCCTGAGAACCTGTTCTCTCTAACAAGATGAAGGGTTGTTCTGAAACCATTTTTAAAAGTAAGCTACCTAAATTCAGAGCTTTAACTATTAAATTACCTGACTGCAGAAAACACTCAAAAACTCACAAAGGATCTGTCACCATATATTTGTGCTATGTTAGCAATCTCTGAACCTGCAACCTTGCCTCTTAGAAATCACTACAAATATGACTCAACACAATTCAGGGAAGGGTGTAAACTACAGAAGCTTCCTTAAAGCAACAGCTGCATTTTTATTCCTACATAAATTACAAACATTATGATGAAGTAAAAAACAAAAGCTGAGGGTACACAGTTCTCCTTCACTAACATTTTGGTTTTTACTGTTTTTCTTTCCTCAGCTTTAAAAATTTGGTCAGTTAACTCAATTGCTTAGTTTCTGTATTGTTTACAGATAAGTTTAGGTGTTGTACAGTCTTCTTTGCACAATCAAATCAAATCGTGAAAATATTTCAGCTAGCCTATACCAACTATCACTCAAAAACTTATTAAGTTGTCATGTGACATAGAAAACTCTATTAAAAAACAGAAGCTTTCATTTCTGAATAGGAATTTCAAATTCGGTTAGTCCTAACTGCCCATTACACAACGGTTGTTGGTACGCTGGAAAGGCTTGGTCACATACTCCACTGTAACCTTTTTGATCCACATTATCATTTATAAACAATTATCTCTCATCATTTTAGACCAGTTTGAGAACAGCTTCATCTCATACTGGTGTCAATAGTGTCTCTACAAGCACTGAAAGCACTTTCGTTCTCACCCTAAGCTGCAGCCTGTTCTCTGTGTCAGAGCACTATGTGGGGCCATGTCATGAACCAGGTGAAAAAGCTGAATCAACTCGAAAAGTAAAGCACCATGTTTCCTCTTTCCGAAAATCACCAATGCAGATCAAGGCCCAGACTGGGTAACAGCCATGTCCAAACAGCTGTGTCAGCAAAGTTATGACAACAGTCTGCAGGATACCAACGAGATCTTCAACTCATACTGCTACTAGAAACGACAAACTTCAGCACTGGCAATTTATTTCTCAGCTGACATATGGTTAATCTGTGTCAACAACACATGTCTGCAGACAAAAAAACAGATTTGCCTAAACAAATTGGGCTTTTTAAGTTTGCCACCCATATTGGCACTGTTGTAGATAGATACCTAATAGAGAGATGAAAAAAATTAGACGAAGCTGATGCTGTTTCTCCCCCAAGCTATCAAAACCACTCTCCCACAAAGGTCTGCTACCTAGTGTATTAGATTAAGCTGAAGTCACACCAGTTTTCCTTAATTAGTGGGACTGAAAATTGCCATGAACAGGCCCAAGATCCCTGTCTCAGAGCGAAAGACTGGGGACATTACAAACATCAACCATTTGAAATTAATTCACTGCCATATGCTCTCAAGATTCCAAATGGGCTGACTGAGAATGTTATAACCCTGCTGGCATTATAGCTAATGTTCAAGACAACAGTAGTCCCTACAGCAAACTAGAGACACACAACAGTGCAGTGCACTGTAGTCTGCCTCGCTATGCAGCATCTATTTGGCAATTACAGAGAAAAGTTCCATTTTCCTTGGTTAGTAAGTCAATATTACCAAATATCCCAAGACCCAACCTCCTCTCTTCTTTAAAAGCATCTACTATTTATTCTTGGGATTGACCTATTTCAGTGTACTTAACCTTTTCTAAAACTGGAAGCAACACTATCCACTTGCAAAAACACATATAACAGAAGATTCCTTGGAATATCTTGATGCATGAGAGCTATGCTATTGTGCTCAGAAGACCCTATACAGTCATAGGAGATAACCTGTTACCCTAGTAATTAATTGTTGAAAATACACAAATACAGCAATTGTAGTTGTCTCAACTTTTTCACAGCTAAACTGGATAGTGACACTGCAGCAACAGATCTGATATGAAAGAGAAAGTTGCGCTATATTATTTTTTTTTAAGCACAAATTGGAAATCTTCCAAGATTCATAACAAAGTGCCTAACGAGCCCTTTAGATGGTTGGCCCATTCCACTCGTGCATTGTTTTGGAGTGAGCGTGCAATCAAACACAATTACAAGAGCACACGCGCATACCTTTCTTTTGAATCACTTTTGGCTGAGGCTGAAATCTCAACCTCAGCACCAGCGACTGCAATGCCTCAAGTCCCTCTGACCTACAGCTAAATCATCAGCATCTAAATTTCATAGAATCATATCACAGAACCATAGAATGCCTGGGTTGAAAAGGACCACAATGATAATCTAGTTTCAATCCCCCTGCTATGTGCAGGGTTGGCAACCACCAGACCAGGCTGCCCAGAGCCACATCCAGCCTCGCCTTCAATGCATCCACCAGGCCAGACCTCCTGTCATGTCGCATTGGCCTTCCACACCTTCAACCTACAGGTCTTCTAATTCAGCCAAGCCTTTAACTCAGCTTTACAAGTCAAAACATCAATGCCAACTCATTAGCATGTCTGAGCCATGTAAGCCTACCTCTCTAGCCAGCCTTTCACGTGCTGCACCCCAACAGCACAACAGCTGTGTGCTCCACCTGCAGTTGCACACCTCCTGCAGACCCTGCAGAGCCTCGGCCTGGCGCTCACCTCTCATACATGCAGCTCTCGGGTGCCCACAGGCTCACCCTTACAGCCAAGCTTCTGCTCCAGTCATAAAAGATGTACTTTCCACAACTTTTCCTGCCGCCTGAACCTTCAGCTCAGCGTCTTCTTGCCGAATTCCTTTCCACACCTCCGTGACCCCTCATTCCCTCCTTGCTATCCCCTAAGGTGCTGACAGACCCAGCGGTCCCCTCCCCACACACCGCGATCCTCCGTACCCCCGGATCTCCTTTCCGAGGGCCGCAGCCCCTCACGCCCCACCCCCGAGACCGGCACCCTCCGCCTCACTGAGGCTACCGCCGCCGAGGCCCAGCCCCCGCCTCAGTTTCCCCACTCCGCTGCCTACCTCCCACGGCTGCCTCTCGCCCTCCCGCCCCTCTCCCTCCTCCTCACACGCCCCCTGGCACCAGCTCCCGCCTCCAGGCCGTGGAAGGATACTGTCCCGGCTCCAATACACATCCCCGCCCGGCTCCGGGTCCACCTCCGCCATCTTGAAACAACCGCCACTCCCAGAGTGCCCCCCGCTGCCCCCCCAGCGTTCGGCGCCCATTGGCTGCCCGCGCCGCATTCTCCCCGCGGCCGGGCGGAAGAGCGTGGCATTGTGGGAGCGATAGTCCGGCGGGCGTTAATTACCGCTGCCGTTGCGGGCTGGCTGCGCAGGAAGGACTACAGCTCCCAGCGCGCCCCGCGGCCTAGCGATGCTACGGGCTAGGAGAAGGACAAACGCGCGCGTTTCCCCACTCACACATACCCACGCCCACACCCGTCTCGGCGGTGTGAGGGGCGCCGGGCAGCGCCCTGCCGAGGATGGAGGAGAAGCCCTCCGCCGGCATCAGGCCCCACCTGGACAAGCTCACCCTGGGAGTGACGCGGATTCTGGGTGAGCGCTCGGGGGAGCGGGGCGTGGTCCGGGTGGGCTCCGGGAAGAGGTTCTTCAGCGGTGGGTGGTGGGCAGTGGGAAAGGCGGGCTGCAAGGAAGAGTGCGTTTCGGCTTCTCGACAGCCTTCAGGTGGGCTCTGGGCTCGTGGAGGCTCCAGCGTTCAGCGTGGTGAATTCGGGCTCCTCAGACAAAACCTGCTTCGTTGTCATCAAACCGCGTACAGGATGTTGGCGTTAGGCCTTCTGTCTGGCATAGACCTGTGGCTGGAAAAACAGGCATTTGCCCCAAGCCTTGAGTACGGGAGCCTTGCAAGCAGCAATTTGCAGAGTGTTTTCTTGGGGATTTTAAAGCCCACAGTTGCTGGGGTCATTATTTAATCCATCTTCTCCACTGTAGGACAGAGATAAAGGCTTCAGGAAGGCCTCACTGCGGCCTTCCAGTACTTGAGGGGAGCTTACAAACAGAAGGGGGTTCAAATTCTTGAACAGTCTGATAGCAGTAAGAGAAGAGGGAATTGCTTTAAACTAAGGGAGCGGAGATGTAGGTTAGATGTCAGGAAGAAATAATTTACTCAGAGGGTGCTGAGGCCGTTCCACAGGCTGAGAGTGCTCCAGTCCTTCCCTGGAAGCAGCCATGGCTGGGATGGACAGGGCCCTCGGCTGCCTGATCTGGTGGGGGGCAACAGCCCATAGCAGAGGCTTGGAACTGCGTGAACTTAAGGACCCTTCCAACCTAAGCCCTTCTGTGATCAGGTACCCGAAGTTTATCACTAATCACAAAAGTTCTTGGGTTGCCTCTCAGACAAATGAGATTAAAAGACAAGGGCAAAATTCCTGTCACAGGCATCTGTGAGGATAGTGTTTTGAGCCCAGATTCTGTGCAGTGTTTTTTGTCTGACTTCTGATTGGACTTCTTACCAACAGTGCTTGGAGTGCATAAAAAGAGGGCTGGAAACAGGGAAAGAGAAGTAACTGTCCCCTCTATCTGCCCTCATGAGGCCTCATCTGGAGTACTGTGTCCAGGCCTGGGGCCCTCAGCACAAGAAGATTGTGGAACTGTTGGAGCGGGTCCAGAGGAGGTCATGGAGATGATCAGAGGACTGAAGCACCTCTTCTACAAAAGGAGGGAGGGAGCTTGGCTTGTTCAGTCTGGAGAAGTCTCCAAGGAGACCTCATCACAGTCTTCCAGTGCTTGAAGGGATCGTATAAACAGGAGGGGGAACAATTTTTTGCTCAGTGTCTTAGTGATAGGTCAGTGGCTTTAAGGTAAAAGAAAGGAGATTTAAGTTAGATACTGGGGAGAAATCATTACTCAGAGAATGGTGAGGCCCTCACACAGGCTGCCTTGGGAAGCTGTGGATGCTCCATCCCTGGAGGTGCTCAAGGTGGGGATGGATGGAGGGCTGGGCAGCCTGAGCTGGTGGAGGGCAACTGTGCCCACAGCAGAAGGTTTGGAACTGGATAGTCTTTAAGGTCTTTTCTAACTTAAGTCATTCTGTGATTCTCAGGTTTTGTTTTCTTTTGTTGCTTAGTTTTTTTTGTTTTCCAAGTATGAGTTCATAATTTCTCCATCACTTTATTCCAAGAGCATTAAAAGGTAGAACAACTGATGATCAACATCATGGAAAATGCATCCTTTAGCAAGGCTTTTCATAAAATTATTAGCCTTTACTACATTGTGTATTGTGCAAGATGGCAGTGCAAACCCTAGTCCATTGCTGGAATGTTTTCTTTTTTCTGTTGTGTTTTTTTTTGTTTGTTTTGTTTTGTTTTGTTTTTTTGTTTTTTATAATCTGTCCATTCCTTCTGGAAACTTCACACATTTTGTGCCGAGCGAAGTAGTGTGATACATGAGAACTGTGTCACCATACTAATTCAGATTACCCATACTGAAAATTTGGGGAAACCATTACGTGTCTTTTCAGAGTTTGTTTCTTTCAAAGAACAAAAGCTATCTGATTAAGAAATAAGCCTTAGTAGGTTACGGACCTAGAAGTTACCTTATTTTAAATCTAATGTGTCACATGAATCTCATGAATACCTTTCTGCCTGGATGACACAAAAACAGTAGTCAGGTTTAAAAACTCTTTAGTTTTTCAAATATTTTTTTTAGAAAATAAGCATGACTGTGTAATGAAACTCAACATATGCCTTTCAAATGACAAAATTTTGGATGTCCACTAATTGGGAGCTTGAGGCCCGATTTTCTTTATGAAGATGCTCATGGTACCATTTCAGAAACCAAATTCTACATAGAGACTTTTTGCTTGTTTGTTTGTATGTCAAACTCCTGTTCTTCATGGAAGTCTCTGGAAAGTTTGAAATTTGTCAGGAGAATTATGGAGGCTATAGTTTTAGAGGAAGAAGCATCTTGCTCCCTCTCCAGCAGGACTCAGTTTGCTGAACTTCTGTAACTAATAGCAATCAGCCTTTCTGGAATTTGCCCACTAAATCTGAGTGGCTGGTGTTAACTGTTCTGGACTGTCCAGAGCTAGGCTATGCTTCAGCCTTTACCTCTTTATTCATTAAAATGTAACAATGTGGACATTTCCACAAAGATCCTGAATGTTTATCCAACTTCCAGAAAGTATTAGCAGTAGTTTAAGAACTGATAGTGCTGTGATTTCCTGCTGTAGCTTTGTCCTTCAACCATTATTATGTCAAGTCTTTCAGATTAATACTGCAAACCATTTTTTGAAGCTTCCAGATAAAATTTCCAGAAAACAGGACTAATTTTACTGTGATCTGCATTCAGAGGAGTTAATTGGGAAGAGTGCTCTCAACTAGTTAGGCTTTATCCTGTATCTTTTCTCTAACCTAGTTGGCCTTCTGATTTTATTTTTTTTTTCCATCTGGAAGAAAAGGCTACCCATGGCAGACTTATCCTTTTTTTCCTCCTTAATATTTAATGGAGCTCCCATCTATACTTAAACAGATCTGTTAAATGTGGTATTCAGTTCACCCACAGGGTATTTTTAACATAACATTCAGGATTTTAAGATGGAGTTTTTTTTTCTTTTGATCTTGGATTTGGTTTAGACCTCTTTAGAAGTTGCAGTTCACTTATTCTTAGAGATCTTCCTATGACTGATAGGATATTAAACTTTCCATCATCCCAGCTGAGCCTTTGTGTATGATGAATTAAATATCCCTGCTGTTTTCTTTGATCATAGAAATAACAATTACTCTGTTATTATAATCTCTTAGCATTTTTTTGAGACTTGCATAGCTTAGAAGGAAAAGACTGGTTAGATCATTGATTCCACACACTTCTTTAGACAGAGAATATGTATAAAAGGCTTTTGAGTGAGAGGCAGATCCCCCAAGCAGGCACCCAATGATTGAAGTAAAACTTGGCAAAGCATCAGAGAGTCTTCTGTGTCTTGGGGCATTGGCCGGAAGGATTACTTAGGTGACCTACTATTTTTATTTTTACTTGGAGTTTGGTTTTCTGATGCTATATTTTGTCTTTTAAGTTATTTATCCGATTTAAAAAGAAAAAAAAAATTAAAACAAAGTTCAGACTTCCTTAATCTGAGTGTTACTCTTCTGCTAGCAGAGCAGACAAGGGCAACACCACTGTAAGAATTAAAAGCCTAGCTCTGGAGATAAAAACCAAACTAAAGCTCTCTGGTGCCTGTCTTTTCCTGTCTACTGCGCTGTGTATATTTTATCAGAAAGCAATTACAATGTGTGTGACTGCTCTGGTAGCCAATACTTTCACAGCAGAGCCAGTCTTGAAAGCCCTGCATAGTGATCATTTCTACTCTACAGCCCTGTGTGCTGGGCTTGCAATTCCCACAACAAGAAGTAAGTAGTATTTTTGGACTCATTCCAAAGTGAATGAAGTCAGTGGGAACTATTTTGGTTGGCTGTAGATGAAGTAAAACATTATAAAATAATAAGTGCAAGGGAGACTGTTCTACTGTCATACGCCTGCAAGGATAGCACCATGTAGATTAGTATCTTGCATTTATGTAGCATTCTTCTTCATAAAATATTCAGATGATTTTTATAAATGATGAGCTCAGTGCTCATAACAGATCTGCATGTGTCCAGCTGGGATTCCAGAGAACTGATGTTTGCCTATGCAGGTCCCTTCAGCAGGACCAGATTCTGATTCCCAAACTCAGAACTGAAATGCACTTGTCTTTGTGTATTATGGTTGTTAAAAATTGATAATAACACTGCACAACATCTTATGTCAAGCTGAGCGTATCATACCCAACTGAAATCACAGGACATGTTTACAAACAGAGGAGATTCTTTACTTTGAGTTTGCCCAGGAACCCATGGTTGATTTTTCAATAAAGTATCTGCAAATGACCAGACTCTGAATACAAAATGTCGTTGTGTACATGCATATATGCAGATGCACACTTGTTTAATTTCTTAATGCATATATGTATATGTAATGTGTGTGCATAAGGTATATATGTGTATCTCAGCCATCAAAGGGTGGCATCTTGTGCAGCACTAGACATTCTTGTGTCAAGACACACATTACAGGCAAGAGAAAGCAACTGCTCAGTCACAAGCACAATGTCTCCAGTTATTAATGCCATTTCCCGAGTTGTCATTCAGGTTAATTTGCAAAATTGTCTGTCTAACAGTGCTTGGTCACACCTATGCCAGCTGTAAACACGTTCCTCTTTTCCTTTTAGAGACTTCACCAGGTGTTTCTGATGTGACGTTAGTGGAAAAGGAGCCAGCTGATCGCCATGCAATTATTTCATGGGAACAAGTGAGTATTTTTGTGATAATTCTGCAATGAGCTTAGTCTGAGTGTACAGTAGCCCATTGAGAATATCTAATGCAATGGCTATCTTGTGTTTGTGATGCTGCCTGTTAGTAAGTTTGATGCAAGTTGTTGGTTCTTGTCTTGTTTTTGGTCTTTTTTTAATCAGTTATTACTCTGTTTTTAGGCTGCCATATGCACCTGATCTGTTAGGGAAATACCACCAGCTTGGATATGTTCAGAACAACATCTCCACGAAGGAGAAGTAGTAGTGACTCAATGGAGACCAGACATTGTTCTGACTCAGGACTGAAGTCATTCTCCAACACACTTTTGGGCAAAATTAGCCTCTTTTTACTTACGGACTTCAAAGGTGAAAGCCTGAAGCTGGAAATTACTAATGAACTACCCAATCCATTCCAATTATCCATTCCTCTTTTCAACTAGTCACTTCCATTTCTCATAGCCCCCGCTTTCTCTCTGGCTACACACCCAATCTTTTCCTTGGAGTATGTCCCAGTATCTGTTCAAGAAGACTGTAGTCCACGTGCTAACTCATCACCCCATTAGCTGACTTCACTCTACCAGGCTGTATGCTCATGAGCTCTCATGGGACTTTGGTAGACAGAGATGACATTTAAGTCCCTTTTTTGAACATACGTGCATTTATCAGTCCCATGACCATGTGAGAGTAACTGTTTTCTAGTTATTTCTAGGGAAATAGAAATATTAGTTCTGGGAAGAGATGGTTGTACCTCTTCGGCCTTTGGGAGGGAACGTAGTTGAGCTGAGAGAATCATCTGCCATTGAATTCTGACTATGCCTGAATACACGTGATCACAGAAGCTGCACTTGTTTCCACCACCTAAAATAACTTCCCCTTTAATACCATGCTGTGCACAGTTTTCTTTCAAAATGTTGCGCAAGGTCTGGTAATGTCCTGTTCTGATTGGTGTCACTTATTTGTAATTTGCTTGTGTTAGTTACTAAAACATGTACAGTAGCCAGTAACTGTGGTCAGGCAGGAATGTATGGTTTTTCAGCTTCATGTGAACTGATTCCTGATTTTGTTTAGCTTTTGTTCAGGTTGGACTGGAAACTGGGCTGGAAAATCAGAAGCACCCTGGCTGTGAGCCAGCACAGAGCTGGGAGTTCACTCCTTTTTCTGTGGAGTGGAGATGACTGTCCCTGCAGAATATGTTGTTGTTCTCGTTTCCAGGTGGTCTTATTCTCAAAATCCATTTAGTTTTGTTCCAAATTTGAACTATTCTTGTAAAACCAAACTTTGAAATGCTTCAGCCAACACTTTGTTTCAAAGTTATCAAAACAAGACTTCAACTTTTTTCTCCCTAATGAAAAAATAGATTAATTATGGAAATAAATTATGAATCATGGAATCATAGAATTGCTCAGGTTGGAAAAGACCTTAAAGATCATCAAGTCCAACCAGCACATAACCAATCTACCCGAACTCTAATAACCCTCTGCTAAATCATGTCCCTGAGCACCACATCCAAATGATTTTTAAACACACTCACAGATGATGACTCAACCACCTCCCTGGGAAGCCTATTCCAGTGCTTAACAACCCTTTTTGTAAAGAAGTGTTTCCTGATATCCAACCTAAACCTCCCCTGGTGCAACTTGAGGCCATTTCCCCTCGTCCTGTCACCTGTCACCAGTGAGAAGAGACCAACCCCGCTCTCACTGTAAGCACCTTTCAGGTATTGGAAGAGAGCAATAAGGTCTCCCCTCAGCCTCCTTTTCCTCAGACTAAACAGCCCCAGTTCCTTCAGTCTCTCCTCGTAGGCAATATTCTCCAAGCCCTTTACCTTGCTGCCCTTCTTTGGACCTGCTCCAGCACCTCAATGTCGTTTCTGTACTGATGTGCCCAAAGCTGAACACATCACTCGAGGTGAGGCCTTACCAATGCCGGCTACAGGGGCAGGATGACTTCCCTGGTCCTGCTCACCACCATTCCTGATACAAGCCAGGATGCCATTGGCCTTCTTGGCCACTAGGGCACACTGCTGGCTCATGTTCAGCCAACTTTCCATCAGTACCCCAAGGTCCCTTTCCATCAGGCAGCTTTCCAGCCACTCCTCCCCAAGCCTGTAGGGTTGCCTGGGGTTGTTGTGACCAAAATGCAGGACTTGACACTTGGCCCTATTGAAGCTCATACAGTTTATATTGGCACATCAATCTAGTCTGTCCAGGTCCCTCTGTAGGGCCTTTCTCCTCTCAGGCAGATCAATGCTCCCTCCCAACTTGGTATCATGTGCAGACTTCTGAGGATGCACACAATCCCCTGATCAATATCCTTAATAAAGATTTTAAATAGGAGTGGCCCCAGTACTGAGCCTTGGGGGGTGCCGCTCGTGACCGGCCTAAAAGTGGATTTAACTCCATCGACCACAACTCTTTGGGCCCAGCCATCCAACCAATGTTTCACCCAGTGGACATATGCCCATCCAAACAGTGGGCAGCCTACTTTTCCCCGAGGATGTTATGGGGGACGGTGTCAAAGGCCTTACTGAAGTTCTGGTACCACATCGACAGCCTGACCCTCATCCACTAAGCGGGTCACCTTGTCATAGAATGAAATCAGGTTTGTCAGACAGGATCTACCATTCGTAAACCCGTGCTGACTGGTCTTGATCCCCTGGTTTACCTTAATTTGTCCATGATGGTTCCCAAGGTTACCTATCTGTTCTATAGCCTTCTATAGCATCAAGGTGAGACTGATAGGTCTAGCTACCAGTATCATCTTTCCAGCCCTTTTTGAAGATGAACATCACATTTGCCAGTCTCCAGTCTGCCAGGACATCCCCAGTTAGCCAGAACTGCTGAAGAATGATGGAGCATGGCTTAGCAACCACATCCACCAACTCCCTCAGCACTGTAGGGTACAATCCATCCAGCCCCATGGACTTGTGAGCATCCAGATTTCAGAGCAGGTCCAAAACTGTCTCATCATGAATCATGCAGGGCCTGTTCTGTTCCCCATTCCTATGTATCAGAGCAAGAGGCTGTGTTTCCAGGGAGTAACAAGTCTTACTATTAAAGACTGAGGCAAGGAAGGCATTAAGTACCTCAGCCTTATCCTGATCCTTGATCACAAGTTGCCCTCAGCATCCAACAAGTGATGGAGATTCTCCCTAGCCCTCATCTTACTGTTGATGTATTAATAGAAATATTTATTTTTGTATTTTACCTGAAGATTAAGTAGATAGAGTTGGACTGGACTAACAATAGTGAAGGAGTTTACTGTTGTTTTTTTTTTTCATTTCCAGTTGCATTAATAGAATTTAAATCTCCTTTCCTGGGTTAAAAGATAAGTGTATTTTTTCCAGTATTTCCTGAGCTTGGAGATGAAGCCAACACAGTCCACATAACTGCAGTATGTCCTGCATGACAGTTGTTCAACATTTTACAAGGCTCTTCAAGGATGAGCTTTTCTCCAAGCTCCTCTTAATTGAATCTGAATGCAAGCATATAAATACTGTTCACTTGCATCCCTGCTTTCTCATAGCCACTAGGTGGCAACAGTTGTGCATATAATGGCTTACTCCGTAGCTGAGATTTTAACTAAATCTTGTCACAGCCTGTATTTTTGACTACTCTCTACTTATTTGGTAGGAAAATATTTGCAAGATATTTTGTGCAATTCAGAGAAGGTTGATCAAACTGTTCCCAAAGTTGTACTCTTTTCTCCAAAAAGTCCTCTTTTTTTACTGAGAACTCACCAAATAAAAGATCTATTTTTAAGACTTTTTTTCTTTACATTTTTCTAGAAGCATTTTTTTTTTCATTCTCATTTCAGCTTTGCAGAGGGAAGGCATTTCTGCCAAAAGAGAATCCATAGCATACAGAAAATCTTATAAGAAAACTAGAATTATTTAATTACGAATGATTAAATTTGTATTTTAACAATGTTGGCAACATGCATTGCATTGCATTGCTTCTCTCACCCAGCTCTGTTTATTAAAATGAGCTGTGCCTGATTTGTACTAGTATTTAACTGACTATAATGATGGAATTTTTAAAGTCTTATCACAGCCAGTCAGTGCCAGGAGTGCCACAGGGGAAAGCAAGCTTTATGTCAGGTTACAGTGCAGTAAGACAGCAGGAGAGCAGAAGAGATTTTTCCAAGGCTTTTGTAGACACAGCTTGGAAAAGAACATCTGAGATCAATAATCTTGGATATTTTTTTAAATCTACACACTCGCAGAAATATTTGAGATATGTGTTCATCAAATATTTGCATGGGTAACATCACTTCCCTTAGAACTTACAGTACTTCAAAATATTTTAGTGAAAGCAGGTAATTTTTTTCATGTTTCCTAATGTTTCATAGCTGCCAAGATGTTATCTTTTCCCAAAGAAAGTGAGACTAGCAGTAGAAGGGAGAGTAAAGACAGTTTTTAGGCCACTGGAATGCCACTGTTAGTAACTGTGTATCTTGTTATGAATCAGTTGCCACTCCTAAAATTAGATTGGCAACTGCCTTGCTATCCTCCATGTGCAGTTTGTAGAAGCAGCCATTATACTAAATTGTATCTAGGAGACACTCTGGTATCTGCAGTGACAGAGTCTGTTCTAAATTTTCTTTTTGCTTCAACCAGATTAGAAATAAGTCACTCGGCTCATTGTTTTGCTTTTCAAAAATACAAATTTGTATTTGTTAGGAGCTGAGGGTCCCAGAGCTCCACACCTGAGCAAACCATACAAAATGAAAGGGGTAATTTTGCCTGTCTTTATAATTGGCTTTACGTAGTGTCCAAACTGCTGTCAACTTGTTCTTAGTGATCCTTGCCCAGTAAGCTGTTGGAACATTGATATTCTCTAACTCTAGTTGACTTTTTTTTGTTTCTTCTTATACACTTTGTTAACAAAGAAAAAAAAGGCCTCAGGTAGTCTGGGACTTTACTGTCTTAGGCTACCAGACAATTCAGAAACTTCAGATCAGTCTCAGTGGGAACTGAGGTGGTTGTTCCTGGTACTTGTAGGCATCTTCCTCAGCATGTCTACCATATCTCATTTTGACTCAAAGATCTGTATGTGGATGCAAACATCCACAAAGGCCTTTCTTTCCATCTTTTTGCAGTGCTCTCCAAGAGCATTAGGTGGACTTGCAGTCCGTGACACCCAGGAACACAGACTCTGCCAGCCTTGAATCTGCCTTATAATACTGGAGGTGAGAGTTGGGAAAGTGAATCCAGCAGAACTGGCACACAAGACAAGTGTATTTCCTCAAGCTGCCTAATAGGGAACAGTTGGAAACCTTTTGATCGCAGTAGGTGATTCGGACACAGCATTCTCATCTTGGGGAGCCTTATGATATTCTGATATAAAGTAGAGGCTACGCAACACCATTTTACAAATCATGTTCTCTGAGCAGGGAATTGGGCCCACTCCAGCCCTATGCCTTTTCATAAGTAGTAGGGGTTGAAAATCCAAGGAGGCTGGAAGCCACACTTGAATAAAAGGTACAAAAGGTAAACAAGAATATCTCAGTATGTTACAGATATTCCCCTGGACACCTTGACAGCTTGCGTAGTCCAGTCATGAATCTGCCTGATAACAGGCAGAGAAAAAAGTGGCTGCAGATGTGTTGTGTCTTTTGGAAGCCCTGTGAAGCTGCAGAAGTCCCTTCTTTCTCTCCCAGGAAGTAGGGTAATATTCATACAGATTTTTGGAGAAGCCTGTCTAGAGCAATATGATTTGATTGATGAACATTTTTTTAGGATATTTGCTTAGGACGCATTGTTTCAGTAGTGATTTGAGTGAATTGATATATGTAGTATTTTAGCTCTGGATCCAGTGTTGATCAGTTCTTGGAAGCAAAGCCTTCTTCCCTGTTTGTAATACTGTCTGCCTATGGACTATGCTTTGCTGGGAGACTATTTGAGGATATTATGGAACAATAACCAAAAGAAAGAGACCTCACACATCGTATTGGTCATTTGGGATATTCTGTTTTATGAGCAGATGAGTGTAACCAGATGACTGGGAAAAAAACAGCTGCTCCCCAGGGCTATGGTTAAGCCCTTTCTGGCAAGTTATTAGGAATATTGTATTTTACAAGTTTGGAGAACACCATCCTGGAAACTCCAGTTAATCAGAGGGAGTGCAGCTTCCTGAAAGAAAGCCTATTTTTTATATTTAATAGTGGATTATTTATCTGACTCTACTGTCAGAAAATCACTGTTTTGAAGTCATGTGGCTAAGCACAGTGTGACGTATTGGTCAGTTCTCTCTGTCAGATGGAAGAGATAGGTACTAATAAAGATTTTTGGGCTTATATGGGCCCCAGATTTGCACAGCATTTTCAAGCACCATTTGGAGTGTCATCCAAGAGGACTTATTTAGGAGAATCCAAAAATAAAGTTGTAAAAACACGCACACACTGTTCTTGCCTTCCAGAAAAGGAAAATTCAGAACAGAATGCCTTCCTAGACATGACTTTTATGCAGGGACCAGTCATTCCAATTGATGTAGTTCACCTGCTTACAGGAGAACACCCACTGAAGTCAAGGGAGCTGTTCTCCTATGTGTTTTTACTGCTGAGGTAGGTCAGTACAGAATTGAGGAGTGGGATGTTAAATGTGTAAACATTTGTACTCTTTGTAGCAGGTCTGTCGTATTTTCTTTTTTTTTTTTTTGTAGTTTTAAACGTAGGCGCTGTTCTTGCAGACACAACTTGGAATTAGAAGTGGTGAAAGTGCAGCATGAAATAATAAATATTTAGAACTGAGAAGAACCCAAAGAATAAGGTGTGTTGCTAAAGGCATTTGAAGAACTTCAGATATGTCCATGTGGTTTAGTAATGTTCTCAAACTTACCACCAGGCCCTTGGCCATCAGCGGACTCTCATCAAATGACAGTAAGTTCTTCTCAAAACAAAGTTTCTGCAGTACTCATCTTTGGAGATTTTCTGAAACTGGGCTAGGAAAGCACTGTGTTAGTAACTGGGCTGCTAATGGGCCAAGTAAAGCACACTGCCTACTTGTAAGCTGCAAAGTCATTAGTATCTGGGACTTACCATAAGTAGTCTGTAGGCATGAATGGATATGCCTGAAAAGTACATTATTTAGCATGCGGGATCGAAAGTTGTGGGTGGGTTAGAGGCTCCCGCACTGTGTCCGTGCCAGAGTTTAGAGGACAGGAACTGTAACAACTCAGGGATCAGTGTTGGGACCGATGCTATTCTTTGTAGGTGGCATGGAAAGTAGTGCACCCTCAGCAGGTTTGCAGACAACACCAAGCAGAGAGGTGCAGTTGACACGCTGCAGGAAAAGGGTGCTATCTAGAGGGACCTGAGCAGGCTGGAGATGTGGGTCCATGCCAACCTTGTGAAGTTCAACAAGGCCAAGTGCAACATCCTGCACCTGGGTTGGAGCAGTCTCAAGCACAGATACAGGTTAGACAGAGAATGGCTTGAGGAGAAGGATTTGGGGGTACTGACTAATGAAAGACTCAACATACGCTGGCAATGTGCGGTTGCAGCCCAAAGGGCCAACCATATGCTGGGTTACATCAAGAGAAGTGAGACCAGCAGGTCGAGGGAGGTGATTCTGCCCCTCTGCTCTGCTCTCTTGAGACCCCGTCTGGAGTTCTGCAGCCCCCAACACAAGAAAGAGGCAGAGCTGGGGCTCTTCAGCCTGCAGAAGAGAAGGCTTCAAGGAGACATTGTAACCTTCCAGTAACTAAAGGGAGCCTACAGGAAAGCCAGGGAGAGACTTTTTATAAGGGCTTATAGCGACAGGATGAGAGGATACGGTTTTAAATTGGAAGAGGCTTGATTAAGACTACAAAAGAGGAAGAAGTTCTTTACTGTGAGGGTGGTGAGACACTGGAACAGGTTGCCCAGAAAGGTTATGGATGCCCCCTTTCTGGAAGCATTCAAGGCCAGGCTGGATGGGGCTCTGAGTAACCTAGTCTAGCAAGTGGTGCCCCTGCCTATAGTAGGGGGTTGGAACTAGATGGTCTTAAAGTTTCCTTGAAACCCAAATTATTCTTTGATTCTATGATTCTGTATGACTATGATTTAAGAAGCAGAAGGGCTGCCCAGATCCTGGGAAGGAATATGGTCAGGAGAAGGTCAGGGGACCTGTCCTTCCCTGTGCCAGTCCATAATAACCTGAAATCAGTATGTACAGCTGGGAAGTAGGTCGTGTTGGATAGAGGCATTGAGTCAAAATCCAGGCGGACAACTGGATGTGTGCAGGCTATATACATGGGGAACAATCTTTATCACAATCTCTCATTACAAATCCAGTCTCAGCAGAGGGAATGCTAGAAAGCTATATGACACCTCTGCTTTCTCCAAAGCAATTCTATAGCTGCTCTAAAACTTGTCAAGGCCTCTGAGGCTAAGCTGTGAATCCTACTTGAATAACATCTGGATCTGTGCTAGGATAAGCTTTATATACAGAGGACAACACAGCTGACCTTAATGCTCTTAAAGTTTGTAATTTCATACTTTCTTGTTTGAGTGTCAAATTCACTGCATAAAGACCAGGCCACATCCAACAGGATATCTTTTAAACTGGATAAATGAAAGAAGTAAATCATTTTTGGAAAAGGCTGAAAATCCTGTCACAAAAGTACTTAAGTCACTAGATACACTGTGGCAGATTTCATATTATTTATTTCTTTTCCTGGTAAAATGCGGCCACCTGAATCCTGTAGCTATATACATGTCTCAGACCTCTGTTTTAAAGAAGTTGTCTGTCCTTCTGGATTAATGAGGGTTTATCTCCTGAAGGGCTTATTTGTGTCATTGAGAAGATTTAATAGCATTGGGACTGAAAAGGGAGAATGATCACAAGTTGCAGCTTGGAGATTTAACCTGCAATTAGAAAACCTTTTTCTCAATGAGGGTAATGCAGCCCTTGGAGAAATTAATACAGAGGCTGGTGGGACCTGTATCATTGGAACTTTTAAAGATTCAGCAAGACAAAGCCACAGCTACCAGTATTATATTTTAATACTTCTAATTATTAAACTCTTTTGAATTTTGGGGTCTGATTCTCTCTTGGAGTCTTGAGTTTGAAGACATTTTAAGTGTAAACTCCCTTCAATCTTTTTTGATCTCTTTTTTTCACTCAAACAACAGCAAAGCAGCCAGTAACTCCTTTAGTCATCTGTGTTGCTTATCTTTTTAAAACTGACTTGCTTCTGTACTGTTCCATTTTGCATCAGTGGGAGTGAAGGATCTGCACCCACACCTGTTTCCAGGAGCAGTCCCTGCAATTGGCTATAGGTCTGATAGACTTTTAGTTATTCTGAAGATTAAGCCTTTATCCTTTCTTTTTCATATATGTTGTTTAGCTTAAGAGTCTGAGCTAAGACAGGCTCCTTCTACAACCTCGATATGTACAGAAGGATCCTGGCTTTTAGAAGCACTCTTAATGCTGCAATTGCTCCTTTTGCAGTTGGCTCAGGAGAAAGCATTCTTAGGAGCCCCAGCCCAGTGCCAAAGTGTGGTGGGATGAAACCAGGCTGGGGCATTTCTGAGTCTGACTGTTTGTGTGTCTGCACATTTACTGTTAAATGAAATGTGAAATCTGCCTGACTATGGGCTGCTATTGAATTTGTTCTCCTCTCACCTGCCTGGAACTGAAAGCCCTTTGAAGAAAAGAGTCACTGTGCTATTATTATACATGATTTAGTAGAATGGGTAGGTTTAGTCTGATTTCACTTAAAATGCAACTCTATTCTTGTAAGACATATATATATGAAAACAAACATGTCCTTGTACCTCTGATCCTGGAAAGACATTTAGTATATTGTCTCAGTTGGGAAACAGTCCTGTAATGATCTTACAATGACGAACTGTTCATTGTGGAATTTTCCCTCTACATCTTTGTTGATAGTATAGCATGGTCTCAAGAAATGTGCAGTTTTCTGCCAGGTTTAGATTGAAATACTTGGCCTGATTTGAGTCATCTAGGAGCTGAGCAGAACACTTGGTGGCAACTATTTCTGTACCAATATTTAGTTGCTCTTTGGGTTTGAGGCATGTTCTGCATTTCCCCGTAACATTTAAAGCCTCTTTTGATTTGCAGAAAAATGCCTGCATATTGCCAGAGGATTTAAAGAACTTCTATCTGATGACTGATGGCTTCCAGATGACTTGGAGTGTAAAAGTTGATGGTAAGTGCATGTGTTTGTTTCAGCTGATGCCCTTATATCTTGCAGATAATCCTTCCTTTGCAGAATCTCTTTAGTCTCAAACTTTCTTTTTGCAGTCTGTTTGAATGAAAAACTAGCACCATTCCTTAACTTGGAAAAAAAATTGAATTGTCTGCTTCTACCTAGCAGCTTCATCAGTCACTGGAAAACTGATCTCTGATTTAATAAGTGATTGCAGATCTGCATTGGATTGTAGGCTGTTTTAGAAATATCTTGATGGGGAAAAACACCGAAAGTTCTGTACTGATGCACCAGGGCAAAAACTGCTGTTTGCATATACTGAACTTGTGCAAAAGAGACAAATGCCAAACACAGTCTCAAAACCAAACAAGGCTTTATGATAAAAACTATTCTATATTACATTGGCCATCTGTCAACATCCAAATTTAGGTATGTTTTTTAAATCTAGACTCTCTTTGTAGTTCTTGGAGAGAGAAGCAGATCTAGCATAGATCTAGATCTATCCTAGATCTATCCAGGATAGTTATCCTATCAAAAAGCAGTAAGAAGAGTGACCCACAGAAAATGCCTCTTTCTCATTGAAAGTATATGTATATACAATCCAGATGACCTGAAGTGTGCACTCATTTTAAAGTGGCAAACTGAATAAAAGGTCAGAATGAGGACTTTGTGCTGACAGCATAATCCCTCTCTCTTTTTCTACTTCTTTGATATTGGGAGGGAACTGTCCTTCACTGTCACATAAGTATGTGCATTACTCATTGGATTACGAACCATAATGAGTGCTGTAGAAAGTTCTTCACATTACTGTCTTCACATTAATATCTTCCATGTCTCTCCGCTCCATCTGGTGACCGTAATCTGAGGAAAATTGATCTGCTGAAGCTATCTGACTGAGCCCGAAAGAGAAAAGCAGAAAGACCAGTTGCAAAAGACTATCTTCTTTGCCTTTTTACCCTATACAACTAAAGTGGAAGATACAATTCTCACATAATTCTCTTTCTGGGTTAATAGAAGCCCAACTCAGTCATGCACCTGAGCAGAGGTCGCACAGTTTAATATGGTGATTTTCCTGAGGAAGTGGGATACCAGGGCTGTGACACCTGCACTGAAGTCCCATCGTATTTCAAGTGGGTTTTAGTGCGTTGTGACCACTGAAGAATCTGGCTTTCAGAGCACACAAGTTTCAAGAGTCCAAGAAGGTCCACAACTGTTCTGTTTAAACAAACATCCGTCTGTGCTTTCTGAAGCCCTTCATACTGCTGTGTGGCCAAATGGCATGCTTCTGACTAGTGGCAAGTCCTTACCATTCTCTCAAGAACACGAACATGCCGTAACCCTGATGAAAATCTGTTTTAGGGAGGAGCTTAGAAGGATGCATGAGGTGGAAGAAAACAGTCTGTCTAGTAGTATGTGAAGGGGTGGTTCCTTGTAGCAAGGGCAGCAGCAAAAAAAACTGCTGTGTGGAGCTGAAAGTTACTAGCTAAGATTTTCAATAACCAATTTCACAGGAGTGGACTAGCAGCTGCAGCACAGATCTAGTCTGCAGTGCAGTTCTCATATGTGCACAGCACCAAGATGTGGCATGAATAGCAGTTTCTTTTCTGTAATGAATTACAGAAATTAGATTTGTTCCAAATTAGAGCAAATAAAGGTCTCTGAGTTGAAATTTCCTTTATTTTGCAGTGAGGCAGGAGATGCTGACCTGGTGTGTTTGAAAATGCCTTTTTTTTTTCCTCCCCTGAAGCCCAACTTTGTTAATTGTACATAGGCTTGCTGGGATCCCCATCTCTTAGAGGAGCTTAGAATCATAGAATCACTCAGGTTGGAAAAGACCTTAAAGATCAGTGAGTCCAACCAGTACACAATCAATCAACCCTAACTCTAACAACCCTCCACCAAAACATGTCCCTGAGCACCACATCCAAATGATTTTTAAACACATCCATGGATGGTGACTCAACTACCTCCCTGGGGAGCCTATTCCAGTGCTTAACAACCCTTTCTGTAAAGAAGTGTTTCCTGATGTCCAACCTAAACCTCCCCTGGAGCAACTTGAGGCCATTTCCCCTCATCCTGTCACCTGTCACCAGTGAGAAGAGACCAACCCCACTGTCACTGTAAGCACCTTTCAGGTATTGGAAGAGAGCAATAAGGTCTCCCCTCAGCCTCCTTTTCCCCAGACTAAACAGCCCCAGTTCCTTCAGTCTCTCCTCGTAGGCAATATTCTCCAAGCCCTTTACCTTGCTGCCCTTCTTTGGACCTGCTCCAGCACCTCAATGTCCTTTCTGTACTGAGGTCCCCAAAGCTGAACACATCACTCGAGGTGAGGCCTCACCAATGCCGGCTACAGGGGCAGGATGACTTCCCTGGTCCTGCTCACCACCATTCCTGATATCCCTTTCTGTCAGGCAGCTTTCCAGCCACTCCTCCCCCAGCCTGTAGGGTTGTGTGGGGTTGTTATGACCAAAATGCAGGACTTGAGTGTATGTTTGGAGAAAAAGCAATGTGTTCTGTGCTGTCCTGGTACTGGATGTACTTGATGATCTGTTTCATTGCAGATACCCCAGTACCCCTGGGCTCCATGGTGATTAATAGTATCTCGAGGCTTTGTCGGCTTGGAGGTTCCTCCATGTACACCGTGCCTAATGCACCATCTCTTGCTGACCTGGAAGATGACACAGATGAGGAGGGTAAGGTGCTGTTAACAGGATAGAGCAAGTGCTCTGCTTTCTTCCTTTTGTGTTAATGTTACAATACAGCACCTGCATGGCAACAGATGTTTTTTTGTGTCTGCTGGACCATAATTTATATTCTTTTAATCCCCTAGAACTTTCAAATGTAGACCTACATGCTGTGTACCCATGAATCTGTTGGGGATTGTTAACTCTCAATCACTAATATTATTTTCATTTGCTTTTAAGAGTCTGTCTGTTCTCCTGTTCTGCCTTTTCCCCTTTTTACATTTTTAACTATTTAGACTCAAAGACTTTCATTGATGTACTTACAAGTGCTTCTGATTTTCATGGAGTGCTCTTTTGAAGAGTACAACTCTTCTGCTCCTCTTCTTACTCAGAAGCATTAAAATTCAAAACTCTATACCACAAGAGTTTACAGCTGCACAGTTCTAAAATGGGCCTGTAGAAAGGCTCTGAGTTGGTCTTGGGCCAGAAGTTGAGTGAGAATCAGAACATTTGGCTGCTGAGAAAGAGGCTGATGTCACACTGAAGGTGTGAAGAAATATATGTTTTCAAGTTCATCAAGGTCTTCTGTCAAGAGAAGAAGAATAGACAGAATAGACAGAAAAAGAATATTCTTCAGAAAATAAGATGGGGCCAGAAAAAAGGAAGGTGGGTTGAATGAAATAATGGACTTCAATTGTAGGAAAAAAGATTCAAGATCAGTGTGAGCAAAACTTCTAAGTGGTAACAGTGCATTTAGCTGCATGGAAATTATTTGAGCACTGGAGATTGTTAAGAAATGATAACATACCTATCGGCTGACATCCATAAAGCTGATCCTACATTATGCCAGGAAAGGACTATAGGGCAGCTTAATGTCTTCTTCAGCCATCTGATTCTGATTCTGTTTTCCTATTGAAACCTTGATTATATTCAGACCTCTATCTGAATATAGTCCTTTCCAAGAAGTATAAATATAATGGTCTAGTTTAGTTCTTTCTCAGCTAATTTACTAACAACTGCTAAATGAATAGACTGCAGCTGACACATAGTTTCTCAAACATGTTTCAAGATTTTTTTTTTTTGCTTTCAGGTAATGAAGACAAACCAGAGAAACCACACTTTGATTCTCGTAGTCTTATTTTTGAATTAGACCCATGCAATGGGAATGGGAAAGTTTGTCTTGTTTATAAGCGCACTAAACCAGGTAAGACTGACAAGAGAAAAGTTATCCATCTTTTTTTGCAGATTGTATCTGGGAGGCATATGCATAGAATCATGAAATTTTGACCTTCTTTGCAGTTTATAGATGGACATTTACTGAGACATCCAGCCTCTGCTGAACTCAGTGGCTAAGTCTTACAGTGGCTTAGTTGGAGATAATGCTTTCCCTCCTTTTAAAATTCAAATCTAAGTTGTAACTTAATAGTTCTCATGCATAGTGTAATTGTATACTGAAATAGGAAAGCCCTCACATATAACTGACAGACAAATATGTTGAAACAATGCAGTGAGCTAGACTTTCAGCTGCTAACATATATCTGGTGACTTACATGTCTCAGAACAATTCATTTATGTTTTAATAAAAAAGTGCTTAGAAGCAAAGGATGGATGACAGAGAGGTCCTAATCTTTGTCAGGCCGATTTAGACGGTTTCAGTCTCCTTGAATGTGCATGCAGACCTCCCAAGCAGGTCAAAATTTGCTGGGGAAAGGCTGAAAGGCAGAACAAAAGACATGAGATGAGCTATGCTTTCTAAAGCATAACAGAAAAGTTGCTTTCAATCAGGGATCAGTGGAACATGCAAGTCTCTTATAACGTAGCTGTCATCTGTCAGAGTGCACAGGTCAGTAGGTGTGTGTGTACATGCATGTACACGGTGTGGGATTGTGCAATTGTGGTATACCTGTTCCTTAGAAAAGCCTTTGTTTGTTATCTTATGTTTTTAATTGGATATGACTTTAACTTTCAGGGCAGAAACTTACTGCTTGTCATCTTGCTTTCAGTGGTAGTGATTTCAGTCCATGCAATGGATAACCTGAACAAGGGGAAGGAGTGTTGTTTACTGCTGCTGATGTCAGCGTAGGAGACTGTGTTTAATTGACAGCATTCAGTGTCTCCATTTTCCAAGTAGAATCACTTATTTTTATGCTGGTAATCTGATGGTGGTTTCTTCAAAGGTTTTTGCCACCAGAGAAATGTTTGATCACTGTTACGAGATTTTGTAAAATGTGTTTTTGTTGGCAGAATACACTGTCCCATGAGTTCTGGACTTTACTCAGTAATCTAGATGACCAACAGCTGAGTTAGTTGTTTATATTTTGTGGGATAGATAAATGTTGGCCATGGTAATGCCTTAAAATTACATTACGAAGTTGCTGTTGTCTGAGGATGTTAAATGTAGAGTGTCAGTCCCAGCTAGATAGAAGTAGGATTGCATAGGTTTTACAATGGGGAAAGTGATGGTAATGGCTATTATGTGATCCTGGGAGAGGAATCAGGATTTCTTCAGACATCAAGCTCTTATCCATTAAACCACTCTCCTTGTGGATAATCATCTGTGTTAGTCAGGGATGCTGGGTTTTAAAAGGTGCAGCCTTTTCCGTAACTATGTTTTGTCTCCCACTTGACAGTGGGTCAGGGATTGATCTCATATCACTATGTGGTTTCTGCTTGTATGGTTCTAGTTGTATCCCCAGACACAGAAATATGGTTCCTAGACAGAGCTCTGTATTGGCATTTCCTCACCAAATCCTTCACAGCCTACTATCGCCTGCTCATCACTCACCTGGGTCTGCCACAGTGGCAGTATGCCTTCACCAGCTATGGAGTCAGTCCTCAAGCCAAGGTAAGACAGTAGAATCCAGCTTGTCAGCATTTTGTGTTAATTATAGATTGGAAAAACATTTTTCAATCTTTGACAGTGTGTAGGCTTAACTAGACCTCCCTAGTGAGCCATGGGAGGGGCCATGAGCCCTTCCCTCCTACCAGGTTAGCAGTCATTTACATTACTAAATTCACTAACATGGTGTTAAGTATACTTTTCTCACCTTAATTGATCTCTGCCTTTCACCTCTTTTAACAGGTGGTGGTAGCTAGTTAAGTGCTTGCTTTCTGGCTTCGGAGGCTAGTGTCCATTTCCATGATTGCTAGCGGAGATGTAAAATTATTTGTCTAAGTGCTATTTGTCTAGATCAGCTTTCTAGGCATAGCACCAAACAAGATCCCACTGCTAACTAGGTGAAGAGGGAAGTCTAGGCATACATTAGACAGAAGCCCAGAGAACTATCAACTTCAGCCTAGCAAAGAATATCAATTCTTCTCCTATCCTCATCAGTTGCAAAGGGATACCTTGATAAAAAATGGTGCCCAGAAGAGTAAATGCCAGCAATCACAGAAGAGAACTCCAAGTACCGACCAGTCCAGACCCTCTATACTATTAAAATAGCAATCCTGTTCTGCCAGTAGCCCGCTTAGAGGTTCTTGTTTATTCTTCTGTGCTTGACTGGGCTTTCAGCCTTAACTCAGCTTCCACCTTGTGTGAGCTGATACACTGCATGCTGGCAAGGCCTGGCAGACCTTGTTGAGTGTCCTGCACTTAACCCACACATGACAGCTATGTTACCAGCATGACTCATGTTGCCTGCCTCAGTCCTGTGTGTGCATCAAAATTATTTGCTAAAATCGCTGTTGAATTCCCTTCTATCAGTTTGTTCCCTTGCATTTCTGGTATCTTCCCTATCATACTGTGCACTACCTTGTGGTCAGGGCTGTGTGCACAGTATATTAGCATTTGTCTGTGCTCTGCCTTTTTGTAGTTTTCTTGCTAGAATATTCCATTATATTCAGTGTATTTGCAAAACTTAGCAAAATTATTCGTATACTCTCTAATCATTTGCAGCCTTTGTTAGTTTAAATCCTTATCATTTGTAAAGGTCTTTAGGGATAGTATATTAAAGCCCTTTGCCATAAAGCAGTATATGAACAAATTGCTATTTACATTTGGTATTGATCTTCTGTTTATCTTCTTAAATAATTCAGTGAGGATGGTCTCAGATTTGTAATACTTTAACCCCTGCAGTTTTATTTCATGACTTCATCAATGGAAAACTGATAGGAAAAGCACTGAGATGTAGGATCTTCAGGGCATAATTGTGGGACATATGGGAACAAAAAAAAAAAATCTTGTGGTCACTTCTAAACATTAAATCAGGCTGAAGAGAAACAAACACAAAATTCTTTGTGTCAAGAGTTTAAAAATATATATATCATATGTAAGAAGAGAGTGAGGCAGGCTATCTTTTGAGAAGTGCAGCTAGTTTATATTTCATGAGCACTTTTTCATTCCAGGCTTTTAATCTTCTCTGCTTCTCTGAGCTTAGATAAAAGTGTCCTATTTCATCTCCTCCCTTTGCTTTTCCTTTTATGATTTAAGTGTTATGATGATTAAGAGTTGCTCTTGATAGGAATTACACTGCAGGAAAAATAGTGTTAGGTTTGTTTCTGGTTCTCCTCTTCCTTGTCTGGAATGTGAGGCAGCTCCAAGGCTGTATCCCTATCAGAAGGCACTTTGCACAGTCCTGTAAACTGCAAATTGGTATGCGGATTATGATTAAAATCAGGGCACTAGGATGAGAAGAAACAGGCAGAAAATGTATAATTATAGTTTGATATTTAACTTACTCCTTCTCCACCATCCTGTCTTTCAGCAATGGTTTAACATGTATAAACCCATAACAATCAACACAACTCTTCTCTCTGAAGAAGCTGATTCCTTTGTAAACAAGCTGGACCCCAATAAGATATTTAAAAGCAAGAACAAAACTCCAGTGATGAAAAAGAAACAACCCTCCCAGCCAGCAGGTGTCCAAAAGAGCAACACTAATATGCCCTCTACCAAGACTTCCTCACTAACTGGAAATTCTTCAAGGAAGCGAGACCCACAGATCTGACCCTGAAAAAAGCAAGAAGCTTTGATGTTTTCTGATGCAGAATCTCAGTGGTTCAAACAAGCTCCATTTGTGTGAATAGGATGCAGGATTTGCATGAAATATAACCATAGAATCACAGAATCATAGAGTACCCCAAGTTGGAAGGATCATGAACTCCAACACCTGGTTCTACGCAGGACCACCCAAAACTCAGCCATATCGATGATGACACTTCTTGAGCTCCGTCACACTTAGTGCCATGACCACTACCCTGGGGAGCCTGTTCCATGCTCACCACCTTCTGGCGAAGAACCTTTTCTAACACCCATTTGCCCCTTCCCTGACACAGCTCCATGCCATCTGCTCCCTGTGAGGAGCTGCAAGCCATCAGGGCTTCCCTGAGCTCCTCTGCACTGGACTGAACCAACCAAGGGACCTCAGCCACTCCTCACACACCTTGCCCTCTGGACCCTTCATGGGAGGGGTGTATTTCCAGGCAACTTGGATAACAAACCTTGAGACATTGATTTAATTCCCTCCTGCTTGCAGTATGTACTTTTCAAAGGGCATGAAGAAGCCCTTGATGTCACTGCTCTGTAGGGAACCTGTTATTCCTGTATAACTACAGCAATGAAATGAAAGTAAACGTAAGTCACTGTTACTTTAACAAATCACTTATGCTGAATTGCAGAGTATATTTCTATCATTTCCTTTCAAAGTAAGTGTCCTGACCTTGCATGCTATGGGAGCAGGCTGGAACCCACAGAACAAAGAAATATCTTCCACTTCAGACAGACTCATACTCTACATTTCCTGCGCTCCTTCCAACTTCTGCTCTGATTTACACTGAAGAGTAGCCCAGGGCTTCCGTGTCTCTGTCTTGGCCTAGAGACACTTGCTCTACAGTTCAGACCACTTCTTAGCCTTTGTACCATTTCTTTTCAGATAGTGATGTCTATATGATGTCCTTTCCAATTAGCCTGCCAGCAATCAGAACCTGCACGGTCCTTCGTTTTCTCCACTTCCTCCTTTTGTGGGAAATGCTGACGAAGGGCAGCAGAGTCCTGTGAGCCAGGAGGACCCCTTGGTTTTCTGTACTGGATGTTTTCAGGGTAGAACTGCACTTTAGCACACTGATTTTTAATGTTCAGTTGCATCCATTTCCATTACTTTCATGTGCTGGTTTGTCCTCTTAAATATGCTGTAACCACCTGGTAGCATGTTTTATGTCTAAGCAGGGAAATAAAAGTCACCATCTCCAAATAAGAGTTGATTATTTAAATAACAGCATTTTTTTTATTTATGAAATGCTCACATAATTACATAAGACCAACCTACCTCACAGGGATGTTGTGAGTCTTTTGCAAATGTTTGTATGGTCTTCAGGAAGATGAAGCCACCCTGTTAAATGCTTAATAGTATTTTAATAAAGATTTAAATATTTTCTTCCAGAGTCATTGGGTATTTGAAATACCTTTGGGAGCACATGCAGAAGGATGTAAGTAACAGTAGGGTGCAGGCTGGATTTTTTTATTGTTGTTTTAATGCACCAGAGAGACTTCCACTGAGAAGGGATAAGTTACACATCTTTTAAGCTGATCCCACCATGAGCTGCATAGATGAAAAGGCTCATCAGTGTGACAGCTTTTCTACTTCCATTCTATGTTCACTGTTCAGGATTTCTGCAGCCAGCATCTCTGGCTTTGATATGCTTTGCTGGCTTCTAGCACTTACTGCAGCCCACCTTTAATAGAGATTGCTGACAGAGACCACAGGAGTTGCCTGACATCTGCCCTCTACCACCCCTACATAAGAAAATCCTCTTGTACTCTTTTGCCCTCTTAAGCTGATGTGCATCTTGTGCCCAGAGTAGCTGCTCTACTAATGAAATGTGAACTCTAATGAGGAAACAGATATGGTACCTACATCTAATCCCATGCCACAGTAATACAGCAGTAATCCTTTTGGTATTGTGACGTGAATGGCTGTTAAAGCCAGTAAATGCCAGTTTTGAAATTCTGTGTGACAGTGATGATGAACAGTGCAGAGCCATGTATTGTGTCTCTGTAGTGTCCAGCCCTTGTACCACAGTCATATTCCTGACATATGTACCATATTTGCTAATGCATCTCCCAGAAAAGTTTGCCTTATCACCCAGCCTGGAGATAGACTGATACTGCTGAGTGTTGTACTTTTGGTCCAGTGGTGCTACAGATCTGCAAGTCTACTGCTTGCCCATTTCCTCATTCAGACGTATGTTGCAGAATTGATGCAGGAGCACAGTGCTGTATTCCCGTGCTTCTCTTACATCAAAGTGGAGAATCAAGTTTTCTTGACATTTGGATATGCTGCCACAGAAGTTGTCTGACTCCTCTCATAAGGTTGTAGTTAAAGTCTAACCCATCAGATATAATGCATGTGGCTCCGTCACACCTGCATAGTGCAAAATATCTAGTCTGTTCCAGTGAGGCTATGTTCAGTGAGGAAAACTCTCCAGACTAGTTCTTTATTCGATTGTCTTTGCTCTTCTCTATAGACATTCAAGGCCAGGTTGAATGGGGCCTTTGGCAGCCTGATTTATTGGTTGGCAAGCCTGCCCATTGTCCACTGCAGGCGGCTGGAACTAGTTGATCTTCAAGGTCCCCTCCAACCTGATTCTCTGTGCTCTGACAAACTGAATAATAGTTAAGGTGGCAGATTAGCAAATGGAAACAAATCTGAGCCCCTGATTCATTGTAAAAACACATGCAGTGTAATATCTGCAATTTTTTAGCAGAGTATTCCAGATCAAAACTTCTTTGTTTCTGCAACAGTGCAGGTATTCCCTTATTTTCACTTGACTGATTTTTATTACAGCCATCTTGAATCTTACATTTGTTTTGCAATTAACTTATAGGTGACTGGAGTTTTGCATCTCCAGAATGTGATTTTGGGGGGCAGATTTTTACTCAGAAAGATTGAATAATTTCTTCAGTTCATAATCAGGTCTAGCCCTTCTCAGGTCTGCCCAGTGTCTCAGAGACCATGTTTGTCTGGTTAAGCAGAACAGATTTATTTTAAGCTGCTCTCTCATTTATTCACCTGCAAGGTGAGAAAAGCATGCACTTCAACAATGCCATTGCACATACCCTTACCCACTTGGTTACTCTTCAGCTGTTAATGCATGTGCCCACCCAGGATTTGCTGTCAGCATGGCCATCACAATGTGGAACTTTCAATGACTGTTTGTCCTTTCTCATTTCCACGCTCCAGGACAGGTTGATTGTGAATATCAATTAAGAGTTTGTAGATTAAACCACCAGCAAGACTTCCCAGTGTTGGAGCTACGAGTGGCACCCACCACCAGTAATTTCCAGCCCTAAAATGAAATACAGAAGAGACATCCAGTGAGCCGCACAGGAACTGGTGCCCCGCTGCTGTGAGGTGAACTGAGTGCTAGGCTAGGGCTGAGCTTTGTGAGCAGAGGTGTCTGGTGCCTTTTCACGCACTCAATTGCCCAGATGGCTTAGGTAAATTCTGGATGCATCAGTCTATTAGCTGGAAGGAAAGTAACTTTTGCTATTGGCCTGGGAAGCTGGCTCAGCATGGTCTTCACGAAAATGAGCAGCTGAGACAGGACAGAGACTCTGCTAATCCCTTCACCATGGAAAAAGCTGTGGTGTGAAACCATCTTAGTAGATTCTGGAAAGTAGAGTAGATACATCTAAATTTAGGAAAGCGATTCAGCAATCCAGCTGCAAGTACTTGCTTTCTGGTGAGCCAAATCACAGTCTCCAGTCACTGCAATAACAGCTCTCTAGCTAAGAGGTGGATTGTTCCTGGTTTCTAAACTGGACATCCAAATGTCAAGGTGAATCCTACACTGGAGAACTGCATATCCCAGATTTTGTGAACAGAATGCACGGGGCTTCTTTAGGCACAATATTTGCTTTCTTTAAAGGAGTACACAGGCTCCATGACCATGTTGTCTTGGGCTTTTCTCATTCCCAGAGAGCTGTAGAGTGTGAAACCTGGTCACTCACCTGAAGACATCCACTCCCCAGCCAGCAATTGCTGTGAAGATTCTCGGTGGCAGGTCCCGGGAGGGGTTTATGGCGTAGCCTGTATTCATTCCCATCCCCATGCCGATGCCCAGAACCAGGATACCTGTGAGCAGAGCCTGTGTGCCTTTCAGGGCTTCATTATTTTTCTCATCATGGATGACCAAAATGCCCAAGAACAACATCACAGTGGCCATAAACTGCAGGAGCAGAAAAGGGAAAACAAGTGAGGGGAGAGAGCAGCAAAGGCGGGAGGATCCCTCTCAGCAAAGAGAGACTTCCCAGACTGTCTGAGCAGATGGGATGATAAGTCACAAGGAGACCTAATGTTATTCCTTCCTCATAAGTGACTCTGAAAAAGAGACAAGTCATTTCCCAATGAAAATGTGTCCACGTCAACAACAAAAATATTCTAGAACTGACACAAGCTTCTCAGAACTGTCAGCACCCTCCATCTTTCAAGTTAGGGGCATAGGTTATTTGAAGTACTTCTTGTTCAACAGACACAGAGCCATAACAAACAAATAACAAGACAAATCTCATCATTCCTGGCAAGACTGATGGATTATATAGCTTGCTGCATCCACCCTGTTAAGAGTGAAGTTAGATAAGGATTCTTATCTGGGAAACAGAATATCCTGTCTGTGACAACACACTGTAGGCAATCATAGATCTGCAGTGCCTAAGACATCAGTGACAATTGTTTGTATAGAGATGATGCCTCCTGTCTCTATCTGCTTCAGAAAATGCCCCTGGAGGACCTTGGACTGCTTGCAGAGATACTACTAGAGCAGGAACCCTGTAACTCTTGGTAACATGTTTTCATTATCACTTGGTTTCTCGTGCAGCAAGGCAAACGCACAATCACAGGAGACAGAGTAGTCGGATGGTTATATGCAGGATCTCCAGCTCTCACCATCCTCCTGACTGTCCAGGCACAGCATCTTCAGCTCAGAAACAAAAGAAGCCTGTTGATCTCTTGACCCTGACAGTTTTCCCCCCCTGACCCTATCATTCTGTTCTCTTGCTCAGTCCTCAAGAAGCTTTGGACGCTACCAGTCAGGCGTCTGCCTGGATGGTGGGCTGCTTGTAGCTTAGGTGGTGACTGTTTCTGCACATGTAGAGCTGAGTCCCTTGCCCAGACTGCACTAGGGCCTACTACGACCCAACCTTTCCCAACACACCACAGCCGTCCCTACTAACCTCTGTGAAAAAGCTCCCAGATAAGGACATATAGGGAGAAGGGTAAGTGGAGAAGATCGATGCAGTGCCAGTTGGTCCAGTCACTGTAAAATTCCCCTTGGTGTAGTCACACAGTGCGTCTAGGAGAGATGAGAATTACAGGAGTAAGAACAGTGGCCAGTACAGAGGTCATGGCACATGGCATGTTCACAAGTCCACCCACTGCAGTCAGCAAAGACACAAAGAGAGGCAATGAGACATAGATAGGATGGAATCAACACGCCCCTTGAAGGGCACAATCTCAGTGATATCTGTCACCACAGACTTTAGCCTGCAGCTGCTTCTTTATGCAGTCCAACTCCCTCTCCCTGCTCAGAGATCTGGGTGCACTGAGTGGCCTCCACTCCCCCACTTCTCAGAAAATGAGGCATGCTGGAGCTTACCAGTGTTGGGTCCTCTGCTCATAAACATGAGTTGCTGTCCTATTTTCCAAAGACCAGAGCTCTAGCTGTAGCTGATTCTGGGTAACACAGCTAACAGAAGCCTTTGCAGGCCTTTTGCTGACAAAATGCATGTCTTTAATTTTTTTCTAAATATTTATACTTTTTACAAAAATATCAGTCTTCAGACAAGCTTTGGCAGCGGGAATGCCCCCATGGAAAAGGAGAGGTGTTCTCCGGAATACCCTTCCAGAGATACCTGGGCCCTGCCCTGGTCTTGAGCCATAAAGGTCTGATCCATGATCCAAGAGGTCATGACATCACACTGGGTGCTATGACAAGAAACATTTTTGATGAACTGTGAGTTGAGACTGAAAAAATACCCACAGTAACCCCTGTGATGCAGACATAACCATACCATAGTAGAGTCCAAAGACAGTGGCTGCTCCCAGAAAGGAGCCCAGGAACTGGCCAAGCAGATAAGCTGGAAGCTTTCTCCAGGGGAGGTTTCCAAAAATGCAATGTGTGAGTGTGATGGCAGCATTCAGATGAGCTCCTGCAAAACCACAAGGGAGAGATGCATTGGCCCTATGGCATCTAATTTGGAGCATGCCCCATACTCGACATCCCAGAGCAGAGACTCACACCTTGCCCCAGAACAGCAAGCACCAAGATTACCAGGGCAGGGTGCCCCTCCTATATCGATGCAAAACTGACTCTTTTGGCAGCTGAGTGATGCAGGGAGGGAGTCCTTAGAGTCCGTTCTTTTGGAGTTAGACATCCTTTACACAGCTCTCTGGAGAGCACAGGTTGCCTTCAGAGAGTCAGACATCTCACCTGTCAAAGGCAGCTTTCTTGGTCCTCTCCTGTAGGAACGTCCCTTTGTTCAACTTAAAGAGATCCCAAACCTTAGACTCATCACCCCCAGGCTACAGGTAGGTGATCTGTACTGTATCTCAAATCATGAAAAAAAGCCTTCTGAAAACACCTGAAAATGTCTGATCCTGACAGAGCAGATCTCTCCAGCCGATGTGGAGCTGTGGGCCAATAATACATTTGGCAGCAAGGTAATGAGGCAGTGGGGAAACAAACTGCAGAATTGATCACATTTGCAAAGGTTGTCAGCAGGGACTTAGCTCTCGAAATCATTGCAGCAAGGAGTGAATAGAATGATCAGTTTTGTGGGCCATAGTTACAGCCATGGGTCTGAAGCAGACACTGTCCTTCCATTGTAGGGGACTGGACTGCATTTCCTTATGATTTCCAACATTAGCTTTCTCCTCCTGTGAATTTGGAAAGGGATAAGATCCAGACCAACGCCATGTCATCAAAATGCAGGATGGAGTGAGGTAAAGTGTACGTATCAACTGCTGCTATCCCACATCTGCAACTGAAATGGGGGGAGATCTTTTTTTCTTCAAACTTCTCTGGTCCTCTCTGTGAATGACCAGCCACTTCAGGGGTCACAAGAAGCATCTTGTGATACAAATGAAGCCAAATCACAATGTCAAGGAGCCCTTACTGGCCCTGGAGCTACCCTGCTGCTGGCTGATCTGAAACTTTTTCTCCTTTCTCAGCCCACTTCTCCCAGTGTGTCTCCACAGCTTCTTATGGGGACTTAAAGGTGACTCTCTGCACAGAAAAAAGATTTCTTTCAAAGCTGTCCCTAGTCTTAGACACCTCTGTGTCCTTGGACACCTCTCTGATCCAGCAGTTCAAGAACAAAGACTTACTTGCCTTTATTTTCTGCCCACTGGAGCCCTTAATCACTTAACTTGGTGCAAATGAATGCAGAAATTGCACAAGTCAAAGGTAATGCTCTGTCATGTGAGAGATATCACCCTATGGCCCTGAAACACCACTTCCTGCAACACCACCCCCTGAGTTTGCGGGGGGGTGCCTGGTGTGGGCGATAAGGAGAAAATTTTCATACTATTCCTTGTTGCAACATCGACAATAAGCTTTCACTTGCAATAAATGATTTACTTCCCCATGGGTCATGTTGGCAGCATGCTTCCAGATCTCCTTATCTCTTGGGCCACGTTCTGATGGCATAACCCAAGTGCCTAACATGGGCACTGCTGAAACGTGACTCCGCTGACTGCAAAGGAAGTGATGGCTGCATCTCTGCCATTCTCCTGCCCCACTTGTCTCTGCCCATCCCCACCCGTGAGCAAGAAGTCCCAAGAATACCCAATATACGTCCTGCCCTGCTTTGGCAGAGCCCTGAAAGAACAATGGGCCCTAATTCCTCTCATGAACGATGTGGGAACAACTTTCTCTGCAGTGCCCCTTCTCTTCACCCCCAGAACCCTGGGTGCTTGGCTGCCCAAGCACTGTTTAGTCTTCATACTGGGCAGCCCTGTAACCCTGGCTCTGACAGCCAAGTTTTGCAGAACAGCTGCAGGAGCCTCACCTGGACCGTCAACCCATCTCACTAAGCCCGTAATGTGCGTTTGGAGTCAGCAGATTGTCAGTACACAAGGACTGCCCTGTCCCCTGCTGCTCTTGACTTGGCTGTGCATTGTGACCCCCTCAGTGCCACCTCCCCACCAAGGACTTGGCTGTGATCACTGGATCACGAGGCTGACCCCATGACAGCTACGGTTCATCACACCTGTTCCGCTCTTCTTCTCTGGGGCTGAAGGATTGAATTTTTTGCAGGAGAGACCAGAGCCCCATCATGCTGTGCCATCAACCACTGCTCTGCAACCACGCCTGCTCCCCCTGGCACATGGGGCCTTTAGAGACGTAGAGATTATGCTCAAGTGTCTTACCAGAGATGCCTCCAGCTGCATGGATCCCCATGGTGACCCCAATGCCAAATCCCAAATTGATGCTCAGATACTGCCCAAATTCTCCTTTTCCTAATACCACTTGTGCCACAGAGGATAAGCCCAAGACCTAGTGCATAGGAAATAAAGAGGGAAAGAGGTGTTAAAGTAATGTTATTGCCATAGTGGATTGAGTGTCCTTGTAGCTTTTTCTGCAATACCAATTATCCTTCAAAAATGGGAAGAGCTTAAGGTGCCCGTGGTCAGGAGATCAAGTGAAAATGATCCCTTCTCTCCAAAAACTGAGCAAGAGCTTGAGTACCCATTAATGCTGCATGTTCCATCACACCAAAGCAGATGCTCTGGTCTTCATTTGGTATTAGGGCCCAGATATAATGTCCATGGTGCATGCATAGTGGCACACTGGGCTTGCAGCACGAGGGATATGAGCCTGGGGACCTTCACCACAGCCACCCCAAGACATGGCCCCTGCCATATGGAAGGAGGGTCAGCAAGTTCTTGTCATCTTTCCTTTCCTGGTGTGCAGTTTATTGACCAAAAAGAGTAGTTTAGGCAACACAGAGCTGTTTGCCAAACTCAACTCTAATTTTGGTAACCTGTTTCAACCAAAAACTAGGAAATGAATTCCGTTTGAAGTTTTTGACACAAATACTGTTCAGTTTGAAAACATCCAGTTCCAATATTTTTGTAGTGACTAAAAGGAAACTGGAAAAGAAATTAAAAAGAAATGCAAACACTCTCCAGCAGGAAAGGACATATTTAAGAAATTGCTCTGGCCTTAGAATAAATTCTGTTTCACTCATTCATTGTGGTCTTGAGGTTGGAAAAATCAATTTTTGCACAGTTCTAATACTCAGATCTGGAGAAGGACAAAGCTTCTCTTGAGGCCTCTGCATCTCCAACCTCTCAGGACTTGGAAAGCATGCCCTGTACTATCTAACTTCTGCTCTGTCCTGTCCTGCTTTGATTTGAATCTTTACTGACTGCTGTGCATGGATTCAAATTTTATCTCATGTGTCTGCTCTCCCTTTCAGACATCTCCCAAATCCGCTGCCCCCCAGAAACTCTGCTCTTATCTTTCTTGTATACACAGACCACACTGTGTTCTGCATGAAGCTGCAGCCTCAGCATGGGAGCTTCTCTCAACCTGCCTCAGCAAAACCCCAAAAAGCAGCATCCTTGATGTCCCTCAGCAACTGCAAAATCATTACAAAAACTCTGACGACTCATTTCTGAGTTTTTCCAAAGCCAGATTCAGAAGCCAAATGCACAAATCTCTGGTTTGGCAGGATAGTATGCAGTCAAGGAGGGCAGGGCAGGAGCCTGGCTTTTAGAGCTCAACAACACTATCTTAGGAAAAAAATAAACAAATAAAAGTTAGCACAGGACAGAGAATCTATTTTTCAGCACAGATCCAAACTTTGGTCACCTGTTCTCATAGACACAAAGTAGTAGTTTCTTCTGGCTCTCCATTCTTCATGCCATTTACTACTGATGCGTTGGTCCTTGCTTTAGGAAAATCACTTGTTCATTAAAAGAGTCCTTGTCTGTATACCATCCTCCCAATAAAACCCTGCCAGGAATCCAAGGGATGCAACCAGCACATTTCCACCAAGGGCCCTGGAGTTGCTGAAGGGTCAGATGCTGGATGCTGCATTCAGATGCTGGATGCTGCTTGTCACCAATCCTTGATAGAGACAGTGTGCAGCATCCCTCCTCCTGCTCTGTTCCCTTATGGGGCTCAGTGAGGAAAGAGCTAGCATGGGCTGAAAGCTCCAAAATCTCCCTTGGACTGTCTTAGTCTCCTCCCTACACTGAATGCCCTGGCAGGGCCCCTCAGAGTTCTTCTTTATGACCAGGGGTGTCCAGCCATCAAAAAAAGAAAGGGAGTGGAAAAGCAAATGGTTTGTTCAGCTCAGCTGGGCAGTCACAGGAGTCTGTATTCTAACTTCCAATGTGTGCAAAACTACCTGTGTGGCAGGAGCGAACTTCAAGGGGCATAACATGCAGTAAGATATGATGAGAAGAAAGCATCCTTTGCACACACAGTTGTTGCCAATGGAAACAAGGAATGACATCTGTGAGGACAGGTGTGTCTGAGGGCCCCCATGCTTACACTAATCTTATCTCTCTTCTATACAAATGTCCTAAAGCATGAGTTATTTGGATTATCCACCATCCTCCATCTGGCCTTTCACACTAGAAGTGTTAGAGATGAAGCACAGGTGTGGTAAATCGGCACCAGGCCTTCGCAGAGAGGAGATCTTGTTCTGCTGTGTTGCTCCAGTGCACAAAGGTTCTGCTAACAGAGATCAATTCTGACTGCAAAACCTCACCCCTGCCTTCCTCACCCTCTTCCCCTCAGCACCTCCAAGCAGCCCAAAAGCTCAAAACCACTTCACTTTTTCTGTGTGCAACAAATGCCTCAAGCAAGAAGGGAGTTTCTGTATAATTTGAGATAAGCACCATTCATTTGCCAGCATGTAACAACTATAAGCAGAATCCTGGCTGCAGGCCATCTGTTGCAGGCACCTGCCCAGACCACCCCATCCTTTCCAGCATGGTTTGAAGAAAAGCATCAGCATCATCTGCAGCACCAGCTCACTCATGCTACACAAACACACACATCTGGGCACACCTCTTCCTTACCATCAGCACGTACATCCCCAGTGCTTCAGCCAGCAGCTCCCTGATGGAGCTGCTACGGATTGTCAGCATCTTCTGAATCTTCTCCAGCATTTTACTCTCCGGATCCAGCCTGCAGCTGTACAGAAGATCCTGTTGTGACAGCACACTTCGTTGCACTGGGCTGTTACCCTTTGAAACTTGGCACCCTCCCTTCACCCCCAGACACCTTCATTCATTTGGTTAAAGATGAACAAGCCAATAAAGTAGCTGCAAGCTTCAAAGCTTTCACACACAGACACCATCCTTTTAAAACTAGATGGTGAGCATGCAGTGTTTCTGCCAGCAGAGTGCTGCAATCTCTTGAGTCTCTGCCCATCTCCCAAGCAATGGAACTGTAGACTGGTGTGCTCCTAAGGCCACTCTCTTTCTTCATAGCCTTACAATCATAGAATCATAGAATCACCAGGGTTGGAAAAGACCTCCAAGGTCATACAGTCCAACCATCTGCCTACCATAAATATTTCCCCACTGCACCATGTCCCTTAGTACAACATCTAAATGTTTCTTGAACACCTCCAGGCACAGTGCTGGACATGAACTGTGGTGGTGCTTTACACTATAACCCCCTAGCCGATGGTTTGGTGCCATTTTCCCTAACAGGATGGATTAGGTCCATTTACTGGTGCTTGGCAGGGTGGCTTGGTGCGCCCAGACTGCGGTGCTGATGTTCTGCCTGGTGCTGATGTGCAGCTCTCCCTGTGTTTGGGCAAAGCACAACACCTTGGGTATTGCACCAGGTTGAACATTTGCTCTCCCTGTGCATACCCTGTGCTGTGCCTAACTTCTGGTTGGTTTTCTCCACTTTTCTCTTAACCTGTGGTTTCTCAGTGTTTTTCTGTAGGGGATGCTCTGGAAGAGCCACCAGCAGCTGCCATGATGGGGACATAGCACTCGGCCCACACTGTCCTCCCCTCTGCGATAACACACTGCAAAAGTTTGTGATCTATTCTCTCACTTGTAGGACTGAGCATCTGTAAGAAAGAACCTGGGAAGCTGCTTCTCCTCTCACCTCTGCAGGTGATTGGCTTGCAGCAGGGAAGGGTCCTATGTACTGCAGTAAGCCCTGGAGATTTTAACATCATTTCTCAGATGGAAGAGGGTCAAGTCAGACCATACCCACAGCCAGACCTGCAACTTCACTTCTGACCCCTGGATTGTCCTCCAAGCAGACTCCTTCCCCTTACAGCAAGACAGCTGCTACATCTCTGAAAAGTTTTTCTCTTTTATTCATGTCTTAACTATAGACATCTATATATTCTAATTCATGCTGAAAAATGAGGAAATGTTTTCTGGCAATGCTGGTCTCCCATGGACTCTTGGACTTGGACTCTTATTGGAGAAAAAAACAAAGTTTGGTGTAGTGATAGTATTTACAGCACAGTCACTGAAATTGCCAGCAAACTCACCAGAATTCCAGCTTGCTTCTGGAGTGGCATCACAGCCACAGTGGCACTGGATGTGCCTCTCACACTGCCTGCCCTCTTACACGATTTGTTCCACAAGATGGCATTGAGGCATTAATTTTTCACCTAGAAGCATTCAGACAGACTCCTCTGTCAGATGCTGAATATGCGAGAATCTTTTAGTTTTGTTTTGTTCTGTTTGAATACATTTGCATACATCAAATGATGTATGTCTGCTAATGAAATGAAAATAATGAAACCTTTCTGTGAGTCCTATAGGGTAGAGTATCATCACACAAAACCAACATGCGTGAAACTGGACCTGTCAGCCTCCACTTTACCACTACCAGAGAACAGCTCCAAATGGCAGTCCATCCCCACCTACAAAAAGCATCTGAGGCCAACTCTGTGAGTCAGACCAGCAGCTGGCATCCCTTGGTGTCTGTAGTAGGGACCCTGCAGAGGTGCATAGCACCAGGAGAGACGGGTTGCCCCAGCTATCTGCACCCAGCTGAGGTGACTTGGTGAGTCAGCCAGGGGCTGGGAGCAGAGCTGCAATCACCCAGCCTGGCTTGTTCATGCTTGCCTGGCTTCACTCACTTGCGGGGCTGGCAATGAGGTCGTGGTCATCAAAAAGTCCCCTACCAGTATGAACACCACCTCTTCCCTTTCATGACCTGACTTGTCTCCATTTCAGATGTAAGGGCTTTTTGTCCCTACTTCTGGTGGAAGCCTTTTACCAAACCCTGACACCAAGAAGGTGAGGGTTTCTTCTAACTTCCAGCCAAATTCTCAAAATCATGTTCCAACCATGTTCACGCAGCAGCATCAGCCCATCACAGTTATGAGTTAACTCTTCTTACAAAGTACCATCCTATAAAGTTTTCCTGTAAGTTTTATCAGAACAGAATGCTCCCTCTCAGCTCCATTCTGCTCCTGATGCTTACCTTGACTTACTCACCTGTTCAAACTTCACTCGACGTTGACTCTATGAAGATGTACAAAGTTTTCCATCACACATTAAGCTATCACCTGCTAACGTAAATACATTTTCTTCCCTAGGGAAGGTCCTCTTCCAGCACTAGTAGTATAGGTCTCAGTTGGGAGAGGAAGGTCTCAGCAGAGCATTTTGGTACAGCCAAGGCCCACCTTTAGTACTGGTGTTGACACAAATCATGCTGAAGAGCCAGGCTAACCATTCCCCTGGTTTGGACAAGTCCCCCTGGACTCCAGAGCTGTCACAATTCCACAAGGAGAAACTCCTCTCGCTTGGTTTGACAGTGCACATTTCCTCTGCACTCAGGAGCTCATTTATCTCTTAATTGTACTAATCAGCAGCTGGAACACTGCCAGTCCATTAGCCCTGCTGGTGGAGTATTAACTTCTCCCCAGAGAATGAGAAGAGCCTGGCAGATAGCACAACAGAGGAGCTCCTCACAGTGGATGAGAACAGCTGACTACTCCACCAGACCAAGGCTAACCCTGGGACCAAGAACTTCTCCAGGCACCTTTAGGAATCAAGGCAGGATCCCAATGGGAATGCACTGCTGGGTCATTTTTCCATGACTGCATCCAGGCTGCATGCACACTGCATCAAAGAAAGGCCAAAAGTTGAACCAGGTTCCTGACCTCAGGAAAGCTGAACTAGGTATGGCCAGGTCTCAGAGAGACTTGTACAACACTGGTACTACCTGAGCTGCGACAGCTACTTCTTGACATACCCTGAAGCACCGTCACTCTATGGTCTACCACCTAATGTTTAGGGCTCATCTCCTCCTCTGCAGATGGCAGACACTGAGACACCTGGTATTGATCTCTCAGCAGATGGCTTTACTCTCCAAATAATAGCAGTGTTCCTATCTCCAGTCTCCATGGCCTTCCATGTAGCATCCACCTCCCATGTCATTGCCCTTTGCCCCACAGCTGGCTGAAGGTGCAACACCCGCATGTGCCATCAGCACACCCATGCCTTCTGCACCAGCTGCACCAACGAATGCCATCATCTCAGAAAGGTCCTAAAGGGACTTTTCCAACCAGTTCCCGATGAGGCACAGCCCACTTCCAGCTGCTCTCCCATTCACTGCTTTCCCCACTGCAGTTTGTGACTCCCACTCAAGGTGCAATCATTGCCCAATAGGTCAATGACACATGACCTATTTTCATTCTCTTCATGGGCCCCTTTGTGTAAAACAAGAACAGGTCTTACCATGCCAGTCAGGGCTGAGAACTGAAGACAGAGGGATGTGGCTGTATGTGAGTGGGAACTTGCTCCAGTATGCAGCCCTTCTCCTCACTCTTCGAGAGAATGGTGCCAGGGGAAGCAGAGCCTCCCTGCCCCAGACTGCTAAAGCTCACTCATCCAGACATAATCTGCAGGATGGCTGTGTCAGCAGAAGAGGAATTATTCGATTCCCACTGATCTTCAAGGAGTGAGTATGGCTGTCTGGGAAGGGGTAGCGTGGAGCTGCTCACCCACTTGTTTGGCAACAAAGCAAAGGTCACCAGGGTTCTGTCCCCCGCCCTGCTTAACCCTCTGCTATGGTGGGCCACCATCCCCTTCTGTTCTTTGTCTGGCTTTTCAGGCAGAGCTAAGTCATTTTTACATGCTGTAGAGCATGGTGATTTGTGCGACCACACAGGTTTCCTCCTGGACAAAGCCTTTGACACCTCATGTTTTAACAGAGGACATCTGTACCAGTGGTATCGTGATACCATCAGAGATGACCATGGGAGACTTAGGTAGGACTTCAGCCAAGGTCATGCCAGATCATCTCCTGCTGTCATCCCCAGTCACTGCTCATGCCTTACACACACCTGTGGGCACTGTATCCCCCCAGCCTGTTCAGAGCCAGGTTCCCATCATGTCCCTATGTGTGCCATCAGCCCCTGCTCACCCTGGTCCCACTGCAGTGTTTTCCCCAGCCCCATGGGTAGAGCTGTGAGCTTTCAGGATTCAAACACTCCTGCTGAGCTTTCAGCTCAGTTCTGTTTTCAATCTGAAGATAAGACGAGCAGGAAAACCATGAGGTTCACAGGTCATCATCATGCTGGAGATAAGTGGAACCTGGCTTTTTCCTGTGAACACCCATGCTCTGAAAGACAGAGATTAAAGGTGAAAAGATGCAGGCTGAGGGAAAGACTCACTGAACTGAATGAGGGTGAGAAGTAACTGGTGATGTCCATCAGAGCCCACACTGCGGCTCAGATTTTATGCGTTTAGGAGTAAGATCATGTTGACCTATGCCCAAAGAAACTGAACTCATTTTGCAGGACTCCTCACCTTCAAATGGAGATAACTTCTGGTTTCTTCTGCCAAAGGCTATATTTCATTTGGGGAGAAACGAGAGCTTCTGTAACTAATTTTCATGTATAAAATACACTGTAAAGTGCTGGAAGGTGGCTGGATGGCATGTAGGCAGAGTCTCCTGGGTTCTGGTATGCTCATTCTGAGGAATTTGCAGTTCAATTAGAAACTGAAGATTAGACTGCAAGAGAAGAAAAGGAACTAATTTGTTTTGAAATCAGACCTAAATGCAGCTTAGTCCTAACAGCCTCAGGCCCCTTGTTGCCAGCAGCAGAAAATGTTATCCTTTATCACACTCACCAGAATGTCAAACACCATCCAGTGCCAGCATGACTCACACCCGTAGTAAGCAATGCCTGTCACCAGGGATCTGTCTTTACTATCTCCATAGGGATGGAATGCCTGGGAAATGGGTGGCCAAGGTGGCTTTCTCACATCTGCCCCAGCCTGGATGGCTGCTGGCAGCACAGACGTGAAGGAATCCAAAATCCTGATAAGCTCTCACTATCGCAGTGAGGAGATGCCACAAATTCCTTGAAGACATGCACAAATCCACTTGGACTCTGCCCAGCTTCTCCCAGTACCCCAAGAACTCTACAGACACTGTAAAGCAGTGGAGGTCTGGCTCCATATTGGCCTAACCCCATCATCCTTATGCCTTTCCCTTGCCCCCTTGGCTGCTCTCATGCTCTTCTGGGAGACAGAAAAGTAGAGCCAGGTATGATTGATCCGCATGGTTTACCATCAGTCTACATGAAAAGCCATTTACTCAGAGAAAGCCACAGAAGCTGGAAGAATAAGTTATTTGTCCTGACTCACACAGTTTCCCAGCACAAGTCCTATACAGCAGCAAAACTGACAGTCCACAAACCAGTCCTCACTGAGCAAAGGCACTAACATGCAGTCTGCTCTTCAAAGCACAGGGACTGCACAGCAGACATGCATCACAGGTATTCCCTGCCCATGGCAAATACTAAAGACTGTCTTTTTTGTCCCTGTCTGTTTTTGCACACACAAGCACACATTCATATTAGATTTTTCCTACTGAAGAAGTAACTGTTGCATACTAACTTTGCAATTTTAACTTCACAGGAATCTTCCTGAGGTCAAAATATTGATTTATAAACTCATGAGAAAGGTAAAGGTTCTGTTCACCTCTCTTGGTGTGTATGTGTGAAGGCTGTCTGGTGCCATCTCAGGATGGGTTTGTGCAGATGTGATGGGCACCTGATCCCAACACAGCCTTCAGATCTGCCAAACCACAGTGTATCTGTGAGCCTATAAATATCAATTCTTACACTCTGAAAATTAATGTATCAAACTGCAAGATGAGCCACAGCAGTGCCTGGCTGGAGCTTTCATCTCCAAGAGTAGCTGTTCCAATTCATACACTCTACCAGAAAATGTAATGCTATGCTAACCTGGTTTTGCCTGCTACCCTGAGGCTATTGAACAAAAAGCTCAAACTGCTTTTTGTGCTCTGGGGTTTGCAGTCCATCTGTACAAGTCCTTATTACATGCCATGGATGAAAAAAAAAAAAAAGAAGAAGAAGAAGAAGAAGAAGAAGAAAGATTGTTACACAAAGTCACAGAGGGAAAAATCCGTCAAGAGTTGTTAAACACAGGTGCTCCTCTACTGGTCTCTAAGTTGTGAACTACTGGAGATTATAAAATAATTCCAGGAAAATACACTATTTTTTTAATTCACACACTCTCTTTCCATCATACATAAGAACTACTTCATGAGTACAACCAGCCTGTATGACCACCGCCTGGCTGTCCATCACTCTGGTCACTGGAACAGAAGATCAACATCTTTTATTAGCATGCTGTTGAATCGCTGAGTTTACCTGAGGAGAAACCAGTCAACTTGAAAAATTCCCAGCTCAATGCAACAGGTCAGGCCAGCAGAGAAGCTCCCTCCAGTAATCACAGCACTTACTGTAATGCCTAAGGCAGTGCAACAATTCAATGGCATTTTAGATAAAGTGAAAGTTGGAGCTGTTGGAGAGGGTTCAGAGGAGGGCCACAAAGATGATCAGAGGGCTGGAGCACCTCCCCTACAAAGACAGACCAAGGGAGCTGGGCTTGTTCAGCCTGCAGAAAAGAATGCTGCAGGTGACCTCATTGCAGCCTCCCAGTATTTGAAAGAAGATTACAAAAAGGAGGGGAATCAACTTTTTACTTGGGTAGACAGTGATAGGACAAGGGGAAATGGTTTTAAGCTCAAGGAGGGAAGATTTAAGTTGGATATTATAGAGAAGTTCTTTACTACAAGACTGGTGAGATGCTGGAACAGACTACCCAGAGAGGTTGTGGAGGTGTTCAAGGCCAGGTTGGATGGGGCCCTAGGAAACATGGGGGCCTGCCTGTGTCAGGGGAGTTGGAACTTGACAATCCTTGGAGTCCCTTCTAACCCAAACCATTCTGTGATTCTATGATTCTATGAAAGTTTTAGAAGAGGGAGAATTATTGCACTGTCCAGAATCTCCCCTTCCTGCCACAGAGCTGGAGGAGGTCACATTGCATGCATCATTTAAAAGCATCCGAAAAGCAAAAACAACTTGAAAACTCACCATGGGGAATAATCATGCCCTAGTTTAGGGTAGTAAATAACTGACTTGTTCTTGTTCCTCTCATATTTTATTGCCTCTGACATTTGTACAGTACTTCACAGGCAAAAGCAGCCTAACACAGCAGAGAGCAGGCACCATCTCCCCACCTGCACTTGGCCCTTCTGCATAGTCTCAGGATGAGAACAATCTCTGCTTATCGTCTTTCAGTCGTCCACCAACATCGACCTTAGAAGAAACAAAGGGAAAATCTTATGACTGGCAGTTTTGTGGGATAAAATATTTTTATTATAAATAGCCATAGGTGGTTTGGGAGAGATGCTTAAGCTCAAGATGATCTGTATGCAGCTGGGTTCTGAAAATATGTTTCTTCAAACATGCTTTTTATACTCCACTTAGTTATTTGTATTATACAACTATACCACATTCATTGGATCCTGAGTGGTTTGGAAATACCACTAAAATATCTATCACAAATGCTTTTTTCCCATCAGCAACAACGTGATAAAAGAACTGCTTCCCTGATCAGCAGAACGAGAAATGAACCAGCAGTGACAAAAACATGTTTTGTTCTAGGTTGTCAGCATCGAGGAAAAAATATGTTCATAATTTGAGTTTGTTGATTCAGACTTGCTAACAGGATAACTACCTCAATCAAGACAAAGAAACGGAGGTTAGTACGTCATAATCACCTTTAAGTTTTCATTAGGCCAACCCTAATCTGTACCCCAGGGTCAAAGTCTAAAGTATTCTGTCTTCACGTTGTATTAGGTAACTCATAAGGTATAATATAAACCAGATAGACATCTCTTTCTTAGAACGAAGATGTATCCTTTGGCTAAAGCCGTCCTGACACTTGGGGTTTTCTCCCTGCCAGCTGACAGCCCACAGCCTGGGACAAAACTCCACATCCCATAGATGTTTCCTCCATTGCCAGCTGGTGCGGTGACCTGGATGACCACCAGTCATTATCTTACACAACAAAGACATTGCTCCCACGCTCACTGAACCACCCAAACGTCTGTCTGTCTGAGAGCACTGCATCCCTCCCCAGGTGCTGTCAGCACTTTCCACAGCACTCAGTCTTCATCAGAGGTTTCCCTTTCAAGTGCTGACCTGTCCTGCCCAATCAGTCCTGCTCAGCTTTCAGCACCTGATACCATCATAAGCCAAGAGAAACGTAAGCAAAGGATAGAAACAGCGGATAGAGATCTAAAATAGGCAATTACACATACAGCAATGCTATGTTATGCACAAAGGTGCATGAAATATGTTCAGAAAAAAAAAAAATCTACGTAGATAGGAGAGTTGCTCAGAGCCCAGGATATTATCAGATCTGGAAAAAATGCCATGTGAATGCATCACTGGAGAATCAGTCAATGGCTATGTACAGAAAATACCATTAAGCTGGCTGTTGTACTCTCTCTGGCATACAGTATCATTTCACGGCTTCTGTAAATGATTGACCAATGTGACGTGGGCCTTGCATGATAGTTACCAGCCTCACTACCCTGTTCCAGTCCAGTCCCTCCTCATACCCTCCTCCTCTTTAATAAAATGATAAAAAATCTTTTCCAGATCATCACTGGAAAGCAAATGAAGGCACTCTGAAAAACATTTGCATACTCCTTCCTAAGTTGCTTTCTGGCCAACTTGCTGGCACTATTGTGGAGTAGCTGCCACTGCTGTGGCACAAGGAAGGACAATAAATGTGACAGATCCATCAAAACTGTGCCTGCCCCATTCCTTCAGGTTCTGGAGCAGAGCACTTCAGCTCCCAGTGTTTAGGAACTCAGCAAGTGCAGATGTGCAAATCAGGACAGCAGTCCTGTGGCCAAGACAGCAGGGAGAGGTCCTGGGTCCCAGAGGGCTTGTAAATCACATCTGGTGCCTTCAGCCCCTGCTGGAAGCCACTAGCCAGACCACAGAGATCCTACAGCACTGCTGTCATTCACTCCACACACAACAGCTCTGCACACAGGCCTTGGCTGCCCAATGCTGCAGGATGAGGCCCTGCTCTTTGGCCTGGTCTGTCCAACGGCAAGGATCTTCACAGCAGGACACCTGTGCCTTGTCACAGCAGCCTCCCAGCCCATGTCCATGTCCTGCTATGTCCACATCTGACACTGACTGGGAAACCAGGCCATGTCCAGAAGCAAAGGTAGGGGATATGTATTTCACACATACAAATCAAATCGCTGCAAAGACCTCCTTGCCATCTGCTGAACCGGTCTGCTGGCACTGGGAAATGTTGTTCAGACAAGTTAGACTGGAAAGCACCTTGGTATTATTTGCACAGATTTTCTACATTTGTAGAAGAGAAGTCTGAGACACACACACACACACACAAAGGGCCCACAAAATAAAAACACACACCAAAAAAAACCCCACAAAAGTGAAGGAGCGATCATCACAAATCCTGTGACTGAGATACTTTAACCTTCCTTCTCTGTACTAGCATAAAGGCACCTGACAGAGAATTTGTGTCTGGACAGAGGATCTGCTCATTTCCTCCGTATCATCCTTTTTCAAACTGATTGTAACAAGCTCTTTGGAGCAGTGAGGAACTCTCCTAATTCTTCTGTGTAGGTCTGCTGCAGTCAGGCAGAGCCTAGACGTACTGCTATAATAACCATCTGTGATGACGTGAATTACACCAAGGAGGATGTGCAGAAAGATATTTGCATCCTTTACAAGTGAGTGAACATAAACAGCATGAGATGAGCTCTTGGTCTTAGCATATTGGAGGAGCCACAATGTACTCCAGGAAATGTGCTGTGGGTTTGGGCTCTGGGGAAGGTCCCTTACACAGATCTTCCTGATGGCACTTGCTATTCCCTCACAGTTTTACTGTGCAATCCCATGAAGTGATTACCACTAAGTGTAATCTCCAGGCTCCTTGACACTCCATCAGATTGCCATCCCAGATCTCACGAACTCAGATCATTCTGGAAAGCTTCTCTTGCCTATCAGTCGTGCTACAGTGCACTCACAAGCTGCTTTCAGGGACTTTGGTTTGCCAGTTTTATATTGTCACCAATGACTATATATCGCAGTGAACCATGATCTCCTTTGCTGCACAGATCAGAGAATCAGTGAGTAATTTTGAAGAAACTTGCACTCTTCAGAGTCTTGTGTACCATGAGAGTCTGAACCCAGCAGCTCCAAATCAGACTTTTGCTCTTCACAATTCAGAAACTGCTAGTAATATTTTATAGTAGTCCTTTGTAGAGCAGAGGATATGCTAGTGGAAAAAAGTGTCTTCCGTTCTTCACTCAAACATAGCACTCCAAGACATCACTCCCAAAATAGCTCAACACTTACACAGGCATGGACAGGCTTGACCATGCTGGTCACTCCCTGAACTCTGGGCTGCCAAGAACAGCAGTATCTCCTGCTGCTGTTTTCCCATATGACAGAAAATCACCTTAATTCCTTGTTTCTAAGGATCCTGGCAGCAGGAGCCCAAACTATCTAAAGAGAGCATCTGTGGCAGGATGAAGGCTGTCCTTGGCAGTCTCTCCTCCGGTACCTTTGACCAATGATGAAATCTTTCCCTTTGTGTAAAAGGAAGAGTCTCTGTGGGGGCAGCCATGCTGCAAACTTACCCCAGAGCTAAAAAGCTATCATGAACCTTACCACTTTCTGCTGTACCTCCCTGAGCATAAAAGGGGAGCCCTGTGTGTGTATCTGCATGTGCATTTCTGTGAAAAAGCAAGAGAGAGACCGACTCAGTCCAATGAAGAGATTGTGGACAAAATAATTTCATTAAAAATATTTCACTCCCCTCAGCTGAATGAGAATTAAACAGCTGTTGTTTAAATGCATTCCTTGATAATACATAGATATTATGCTGATAAGCACCAAAATAGCAAAGGAGAGGAAGAAAAACAATGATACTAGCTACACAGAAGGCAAGTCAGAGCTTAACGTAACTTAAAAACATCCTGGTTTCCACCCTTTCATTTATGGGGGTATTTACAGTAATGTATATAGCAGTGAAGCATTTTAATAGCATTTTAGAGGCAGTAAAAGCTTTGGGAAGGTGACATTTATTTCTCCACCGTCCCTGGAGACTGGAGAGAGCCATATCGTATGTAAACTTCAAAACACGGCTTGCAAAAGAAATAAATCATACCTGTTTCAAGTCTCTGGTTTTCTTTCACCAGGGCACGGGGAAAAGACATGAGGAAAACACCATCCCATCCTTCCCACGTGCACCACGGCACCGGGCTCATCCCTTATTCCCAGCTCCAAGAGGTGGCAGCAGCGCTCCTGCCTTCAGGAACCTGTTGCAGCATGGGACCGGAGCTTCGTCCTGCCCTGGGAACGGGAGGACAGCAAGGGCACGCTGATCCCCTCGGACAGCACTCGCAGCGTAGCACAAGACACGGGAAGGTGTGTTAAACAGAACTTCTTTTGCATTTGCATCTGGCTTATTTTTCATGTCAGTGCAGGTGGGGAAAACACTTTCTGGGGTTGAAATGAGCCCTGCGTCTCTTCCCAAGGGGAAGTTTGCCAGCACTGCACATCACAAACACCTCTGAAAAAATACTAGCGGCACTGATTCTCTTCAGACATCTGTGAGACTGGAAGCTGAAGGCAAAGATACAAATGTGTCAAAGAATAAAGACAAATAGGAATTAAGGAATACAGTCAACGTTTCAAAAACCAAAAAAAAAAAAAAAAAAAAAAAAAAGGGGGGGGGTAGAAGAATAAGAGAACCAGAAAAAGAAAAAGAATCCTGAGTCCTGGAAACAAAACACAAAAACACATCCTATCAAAGAGCCACTTCTCAGTTCAACTTTCTAGTGGTGAGACTGTCACTGGAGAAAGCTGTCGGTGAAGTACCTGTCAGCAAGTTCATTTTTTCTCCTACCCATGAGAAACAACAACTGTTGTCAGACCCAAAAAGGTGTCCAAAGGTGAAAACAGCATTAAAACAAACAAACAAACGAACAAAACAGAGACAGTTTAGATAGTAGTAAATTGATTGTTATTATTATTGAGGTTTTTCTATGTTAGTCTGGATTATAAGTATTAGTATTACTTTAACTGGGCTAGTAATGACTTTATTATGTTTTGATTGCATTAAGATTTCAATTAAGCTAAGAGTAAGTTTTTGAATCTATGAGAGTGTAATGTGTTTCTCCTTGTCCATAACAATGTTTCCGCACAGCAGGAGACAAGTAGTCAGAAACCACTTGCACTGCTGAGGAAGCCTTTCCCCACAGTGATTTCGAAGACATAGGTGACTTCCACCCAAATCCTTCCCTTCTAAGTCTACCTATTTCTGTTTTTTTCTACCCAGTTTACCTGCCTGAGAATACACAGGGCAACTCTTACTCACAAGACAGACACCAGCATCAGATAGTGGCATCAAGAGCCAAAATTTTGGACAGCTAAACCAAGGTATTAAGAACTGAAACTATTCAAAATGTTCCTTCTGGGCCTTTTCTAGTCATCACTTTACACAAATATATCAATTACTCCCAATATGTGTCTACACATGCATATGCACACCCATCACTTCTTTGGCTGTCAGAGTTTAGCCCTTAGTTCATCCGAAGTGAGCTTTCTCAGAAGCTCTTTTTCTTCTCTGAGAGCTGTGAGCTGAAATAGCTGGCGAGGGAGGAATCACTTAATAGATAGGGAAGTACATATGCTTGCTGTCTTTGACCAACCTCCAGTTAGTACAGGTTTAGAGTTCTTCTTTGAGAACGTAGCTTTGACCAAGGAACTCAAGGTGCCAGTTGAGACTCTCCTGTTTGGTACCCAGCGACTTGAATGGGACATTCAGTGGGCTAGTTTGAAAGTAGCACTAGCTACTGCAGCCAATACCTGCTCTGCAAGACCACCAGAATTTCTGGCCTTGGATGAGGCACATCATTCTACTTAAGTCCTTCTACTCTCCTCTTCGGCTGTTTTCATTTTTATAAATTTATCAAGTTATTTTTCAACTTCCTTGGACCACAGCCTCCATTTCAGTAACATCTAACCTGCCAAGGATGTGAGGACATGATTTCTGCCTGTGGTCATTGCATTTCTCCACAAGACCCATCAAAAGAGATAGCTTCTATCCTGCCTTCTGCTAATTTCTGCTGTACAATTTTATTGTCTCTTGCTGAATTCACCAGCCTGCTCCTCCTCTAGCTCCTAGAGAGTCAAGTGATGCTGTATAAGGAATTTAATAAAGTAGTATTTTGAATTTTTTTTAAATAAGTAAAATATAATGATAATAGTAATCACCAGAAGTCCAAAACTATTAGTTGCTTTGTATCTTAGTGGCATAGCATAACAAAGTCACATGTCAGATCACCAAATTACTTATTAGCTGCTTACTAAAATCAGACTTTTTAAAATTGTCAGCAGAAATGAGAATATGAGGAAGGAGAAATGTGCAAGGTATCTTTGTTAGAGGCTCACTACAGACAAACTGCAAGAGGAGGCATCCTTGTGTTTTCAAGCCTACTCTTCAGTGTAGGAGAAAACTGTCTTGAGCCAAGACAGAGATGGAAGTCCATATTTTTCAACCTATTTCCAAATCAGAGTTAAACAGACTTCAAGAAAATTTGATTTGCAATAAAATAATGAGAACAAGTTAAAAAAGAATTTCCTCCTAGCATCTAATATAACCTAAATCTCCACTCTTTTTATTTAAAGCCATTCCCCTTTATCCTATCACTATCAGATCATGTAAAAAGTCCCTTCAAGTATGAGAGGGATACGTATATACTGGGAATTCATCACACACACCTCAGTGATATAGTGATCCCATCAATCCTTCCCCTTCTATTCAGGACTGTCCTGAAGAGCACCAGAGTCTTCCTCTGGATGTTCTGTGCCATCATCATTATCACGGAATCACAGAATCATTTGAGATGGAAGAGACCCTTAAAGGTCACCTGGTCCAACTCCCCTGCAGTGAACAGGGACATTTGCAGCTCCATCAGATGCTCAGAGCCTCTCCAGCCTGATCCTGAGTATCTCCAAGGATGGAGTATCCACCATCTCTCTGGTGCCAGTGCCTCACCACCCTGATTGCAAAAATCTTCTTCCATATTTCCAATTTTATCCAATCCTCCTTTAGTTTGAAACTATTTCCGTTTGTCTTATCGCAACAAAACTTGCTAAAGTGTTTAATCCCTTCTTTCTTACAGCCCCACTTAGATACAGGCCGCCCCCAGGTCTCCCTCAGCCTTCTCTTGTCCAGGCTGCACAGCCCCAGCTCTCTCAGCCTGTCCTCGTAGGGAGCTGCTCCATCCCTGATCCTTTGTGCGGCCCTCCTCTGGACGCTCTCCAACAGGCCCCCGTCTCTGCTGTGCTGAGCACTCCGCCTGTGGACGCAGCGCTCCAGGTGAGGTGTCACAGCGCAGAGCAGAGGGGCAGGATCCCCTCCCTCGCCCTGCTGGCCGCGCTGCTTTGGATGCGGCCCAGGATCTGGCCGGCTGTGTGGGCCGCAGGGCACGCTGCTGGCTCACACCCAGCTGCCCTCCACCGGCACCCCCAGGTCCTTTCCGGCAGGGCTGTGCTCTATCCCTACATCCCCCGGCTCGTACTGGCAGCGGGGGTTGCCACGACCCGGCTGCGACGCCTCGCGTTGGATGTGTTGAACCTCAGCAGGTTCACCTGGGCGCACTGCTCAGCCTGCCCAGGTCTCTCTGGATGGCATCCCGTCCCTTGAGAATGTCAACTACACCACACTGCCTGCTATCATCTGCAAACTTGCTGAGGGTGTACTTGACCCTACTGTGGAAGTAATCAATGAAGATATTAAAGAGCACTGGTCCCAGCACTGATCCTTGAGGGACACCACTCATTGCTGATCTCTGAACATTGAGCCATTAGCCACCACTTTGACTACAATCTTGTAACCGGTTACTCATTCATCAAACAGTCCACCCACCAAATCCATGTATTTCCAATTTAGAGAGAAGAATGTTATAGGGGATCATGTCAAAAGCCTTACTGAAGTCCAGATAGATGACACTGGTGGCTCTTCTCTTGTCCATTGACACCATCATAAACAGCAACAAGGTTGGTCAGGCAGGATCTGCCCTTAGGGAGGCCATGCTAGATATTCCATATCACCTTCCTGTCATCCATGTTGTCTTTTGTCTGGACACCAGACACTTCACCTGACCACAAACACTTTTCAAATATCATCAAGTGTGACTTGGAGATCACATTAGTTGATTCCTTCAGGACTCTGAGATGCTTATCATCAGGATCTACAGACTTACAGATGTTCAGCTTCCTCAGGCAGTTGCTGCACAAAGGGAGATTTAGGCTGGACTTTAGGAAATACTACTTTTCTGAAGAAGTGGTCAAGCACTGGAATGGGCTGCCCAGGGAGCTGGTGAAGTCACCGACCCTGGAGGTGTTCAAGGAACGGTTGGATTTTGTGTTGAGGGACATGGTTTAGTGTGTGCTATTGGTGATGGGTGGATGGTTGGACTGGATGATCTTGAAGGTCTTTTCCAACCTTGGTGATTCTGTGATTCTGTGAATGTAATCTTTGCTTACACCAGCAATAGCACTGCTCTCCCAATTCCCAGCTTCCAAACCCTCCACTCAAAGGCTGTGTGTAGAACAGTCATTAGTGAAGACTGAGGCAAAAAAGTTGTTGAATACCTAGGGCTTCTCCTTGGTTGTTATTACTAGTCTGCCTGTATTGCTCACTAGAAGCAGTGTGCCCTTCTGGACTTTCTTCTCCAGCTGACATACCTACAGAATCTTTTTTTCTTTATGCCCCTTGCTGAGCCCAGCTCCAGTTGGGCCATGGCCTTCCTGACCCCATCCCTGCACAGCCTGGCAGCATCCCTATACTCCTCCTGTCCATGCTCCCTCTGCCTGTGCCTTGCTGTCCAGATTGACCAGCATGTCCTCATTCAGCCATACTGGTCTCTTGCCTTCCTTTCCTGGCTTTATCCACGTGGGGATGGAGAGCTCTTGTGCCCTAAGGAAAGTTTCCTTAAAGATCTGCCAGCTCTGCTCCGCTCTACTTCTTGTCCTTGAGGACAAATTCCCCAGGGTTTTTTGTTGACTAATTCCCTTGAGAGCTGAAATGTCGCTTTCCTAAAACTAAGCATCCAATATTCCTCAAGAGTGTGAAATCCACTACTGCATGGTCACTACAGCCTAGGCAGCTTTCAATCTTGATGTCACCAGACAGTTCACTAGCATTGGTGAGAAAGAGGTCCAGCATTGCATCACCCCTCATGGGGCTGTCTGTTACCTGGCTCAGGAAGTCAGCCTTGATACATTCCAGGAACCTCCTGGATCACTTGCAGCTCACTATGCTACTTTTCTGGCAGACGTCAAGATGATAGAAGTCCCCCAGCAGGACAAGAGCCTGCAAACATGATGCCTCCTATAGCTGGAGGAAGAGGGCTTCATCAACAAGCTCGGGTTGATCAGGCACTCTGTAGTAGACCACAATAACAAGGCTCCCTTTGTTGCCTCTGTCTCTAACTCTCACCTATAGGCTTTTGACTTACTCATGGACATTCTTTTTGCTTAATTGGCCACAAAACCCCAGAAAAAAAATAATGATTATTTACAGAAGGCAGCAGAGAAAGACAAATGCAAGATGCACAGTTTGTTTCTGATGCAGATTGGTTAGGATTTCCATAGGGGCTGAAATCCAACCATCTCGTTTTAAACCAGAGATTTCCACAGCTATCTGTCACAATTGCCCATTAACCTCTCCCACCAGGGGATGTGAATGGAGCCCACAAGCAGGAGTTTCTAAATAAAACTGGAGAGAAGACAAGCTTGAAGTGGTGTTGCTTGAATAACTTCAGTTAATGACCAGGTCTACTTCTATTGTAGATTGCTTTTGTATTTCCTGTAGGTCATCACTGCCCTAAGCACCATGTGCTTTCAATTTGGGGCCATTCATGACAAGTGGTACTTGTTAGTAGTTTTGGCAGCTTCCAGGAACTCTGGTATGTAATTTATAGTACGGTCAGTTCCAGTAATAGGATGAATTTCATAATACATTATGCATTTCCTAGAACACTCCTCTTGCTATCACATGAATATTGAGGATCTCAGTTCCCATTTTAAGAAAAAATAATTTTCTGTGCTAGTGTCTAAAAATTTCCTGAGCCTTTGAGGTCTGAGACCACAAAACCTCATAAAAGTTTGAGATCATACGATAGTTAAATCAAACCACAGGTACAGCACTAGACCATTTTTGCTTGGAAGAGTGAACACCAAGTCACACTTCTCAAAAACTTTTAGCTAACCACACAGTATGTCAAACAGCTGTCCTGTATGTGAGTAGCCCAGTATAGACTCAATAACAATAGAAAGAGCAGGGGGAAAATTAATCTATTAAAAAGTCTTAAATGCATCCTTTTACACATGTGAAGTTAATGATACCTTAGATGCCCGACCTCTTAAGCATACCCTGAGACTTAAAGTGATTTGATAGACAGGCATCCTCCAACACTCCCTACTAATGTGTCTACCTCTTCAGAGAGGAATGAGCTCCTGCAACATGAACAAGCTCCCACATTGAATCTGGATTTTAGAAAGTAGTCCTACAAACTTCTTCCAAAATTGCATCAATCTCTTTGGATCCAACAAATACAAGAAGATGAGTCCTTAACTGAAGTTTGCAAAAGGCTTTGTAGTTTCCCGGAGCTGTAACCTTACAGCTCCTTTTGACCTACACAGAGCCCAATACCTACAATCAACTACTCTTTCAGCAATCATCTGCCAATAGTTTTCACGTTTTCTCTGGAAAGCCCACACCATCCTAGAAGGTCTCCAGCAAAAACCTGATTTGAAAACTTATTCTGTGCTCTGATATTTCCTACTTAGTTCTTCTGGAGCAGAAAATTTGAATTCCTCAATGCAGCAACACAGTTTTCTGAAAATGACACCCAAGAGCCCGTTCCATGGGGACAAAATCAGACATAAAGTGTGGCTATAGAACCGTGGGAGGAAACTTTCTCTTCCTATGAACTGCAATGTCCTAAAACAAAAGGGCTGTGTACCCTATGGCAGCAAACAAATGTCCAGTCATGGCAATGACTTGAACATCAGCACTCATCCTAATAAACAGTAAGACATAGAGGTCTGATTGCTTGGAAGGACTTAAATGTTATTGCAGTTTAGGAACAAGAGTGAATTTTTTTTCATTCATTCATTCATTCATGCATAAGAACTCCCAAGATTCTGAACAAGATTCAGAACATAGTTTCAGATATGTACAGAGAGGGAGAGATGCCTTTTCTATAACATCAGTAGAGGTGGGAACAAAATGTTTTTCTTAACAATATGCAGTCCAGAGAAGAGCGAATATGTGTGAGGGTTTGGGAACAGTGGGTTACCAGTCTGGTAGAGGTTTGTAAGGAGTAAGGAGATGAGACCATGCAGCTTTGAGAACAAAGCCAGCCTAATTCTTTAGTGCAGTGGGCTATGAAGTAATTGCTTTCTTGTGCACCTGAAAAGATAGGACCCTGGGGTAGAAACCTCTACATCTAACATTTTATGCCTATGGAACTGTCTGTCTTGGTGGCGCGCACAACAGTTGAGCCCCTCAGTACAAATTGGAACCTGCATTGAAATTTTTTCTTACAGAGATAGAATCTGATCTCCAAGAGCTGTATTTACTCAGTTCTTTGGTGGCGTGCTCGGATAGACACAGTTACGCATTGCAGAAGATCATTTTGGTCAGATGGCCCCAATTCTGTCTTTCCTGAAAGAGTCAGGAGAAATCATTTAGTCTCTGGCATATAGCAAGACAAATGTTTGTCCTATCTGCAAAAAAGATTGCTTGTTCACTCTGTCTTCATTTTGCCTTTGAAGAAGTGTAATCCCACAAACATGTGCAGGACCTGCTGGCCTAGATTACTGGACAAACTTCTTTTTAATGAAGAGTTATGATTGTTACGTAAGAGAAACAGCAACACATCCATATTCTTTTGCAAATACAGCCCCAGACTGTGCTCTGACCAAAAAAAGAGATAAATTTGTCAGGCTCCACTGTCTTGAGATCCTGGTGAGAAGGTGCTGGCACAGAAATGCTTCCCAAGAAATGGAAGCAAATCTTCCCCAGCTTTAGATACTCTGTCAAGAAGGGACCAAAGCATTTTAGTATCTGATAAGAATTTCCCCACATGGTGCAGACACAGGCCTAAGCTTCCCCTGTCCTACACCTCCCCAGTGCATCCACTTAGCTCAGAGCTGCTTCAGTCAAACAACAACCCACATCCTCTCTCTCCCTCTCCCCCTACAAAATTACCTACTGGACAAAATACCGCACATTCATCTGTCCATCATAGATTGTCACTGGTTGTCTTTCTGCTGCCACTGGAAATTCCTACTGGCTCAACTATTTGAAAAAGATCAGAAGCTTCAGAGGAGAGTGGGGGAAGGGCAGGAGATAGAGAATACTCCATTGTCAGGGGAGAGAAAACAATGGTCTGAGTCCTCTTCGTTATGCAAAGAGAGGTGAAAGGTGTTGTTGGTACAGTCAGTACCGGGGGTAAGGCAGGCCTCATCCAGAGCTGCATATCTCAGATGTCTGGTAGTGGAAGTGTCTTTAAAATCTAAGGGAGGATATGATATTTACATGTCAGTGTGTGCACATCTGAGTGGGAGTAGGGTCTGTATATATTATAGAGAGAAAATACAGATGGAAACAACCCAGTTTGGTGTCTAAAGACTTTTTCAAAGCCCAATAAAATCAGCAGGAATCATTCCATTTACTATGATAGGTTTTGACCACAACTTTCCTTGCCCCTCCCAGTGCCTATGACCAGGGCTGCTCCCTGCTTCATATCCTCAGTTAAATCCTGCGAACATCCCATATTCACCCAGTGATTATTTTACAGGGAATCGTTGTGTTTGTCACTCCTTGCTCAAGATACCAAGGTCTCATTGCTTGAATTGATTCCGGAAATTGGTGCCACTAGGGTTTTTTCCACCTTTGATATTTCTTTTATCTGAACACACTCTAGCTTCTTATTTCTCCCTAGGAACCAGATTTGACATCAACAGGGCTCATTAACTCATCATCTTCCTCTGTTCTCTAGTCTGTCATATTTCTACCAGCTCTGCCTGAACTGCCTTTAACCTGCCTGCCACTAAAGCGTGCATTTCTGGAAGGTCTTCATGCTGGATTTACACATATCAAAAGCTGGTGACACCTTTTGCTCTGAGGGCTGAAATCTATGCACAGAGGTGATATGACCTTTTCTCCTTTGGATTTGTGCTCTTGCATATAAAAGAACACTTTAAGAACATTTTCTTCTTCCATAGTGTTGTATTTATAGGCTGTAAACAAGCTACCTTTCTATCTCCTTTTCAGTAGGATCACCTGTTCATGCAACAGAAGATTTTCACTGTGAGGCATTTTATTTCATGCTGTTTTTAATAGCCATTACAAAATGTGGGTGCTGGATCAGGACCAAGCACTGATACATCAATCATAAAGACGCAGGGCTATTTCCACCCCTCACTGTATTTATGCCGCCACAGATTGCAACACTGTTGTTTGCCACAACACTGAATTATGAGTCAAAATTGAGCTGCTTCTTTGAAACACTGCTGTCTGCCCTCCTCCTCTGTCACAGGAGATAGCCAACACTTGCACAGTTTTGGTGATACAGCATCAAGTTGGTTTAATATAGAAAGTAGACTGATACCATGAATCCATTACCATAGCAAGAGTCACAGTGATTAACATACTGCATTAAGTCACTAAATCCTAATGTAAGCAGGTACCTTTAAAGACTAAAGTTTCACTCACCAAAAGGCATAGTAAGAATCTCAGCCTTGGGGAGTACCCTCAAGAAGCATCCTAATCAAAGGGAGATAACTGCTGGGCAGTCAGCTGCTTCAGCAAGGATAGCTCAGATTTGGTCTTCTCTGACTGCTACACTGATAAGTTGTAGTCATTGGCTTGTAATCAGAATTTTACCATGTCATTTTTGACTTGTTTCAGCAACTTGTTATTTTTCCTTAAGAGGTTTCAGTGGATCACCTGTTCTAGGGCTGTTGCCTCTTTGCTTACAGTCATGGCCATGAGCTCTATTACTGAGCTATCCAGTTCAGAGAACAGTCTCATCAAGGCCTCCTGTTGTTCATGATCCAAGAAGACTTATGTCAAGTGTAGGAGCCAAGCAATCCATCACATTCTTCTTTTCTATGATTCTCTAGACATTTCTCACCCAAATTTTGACCAGGCTAAACAAAACCACCAAGCTTTTCTTTCCAGATAACATCACAGGTCAAAGTGGAACAAACAGAAGAGTGAAAGGTAGAACCATCGAAGTGGATCAAGGCCTGCTACAGGGGGATGCCACAGACACTGTAACGTTCTGCATGAACGTGCAGGAGATGCACTGAGGGATAACGTACTTGCACAAATAGATAGAGAATTTTTTTAATTCCAGAGTGTTATCAGATTTGGAAAAATGCTGTAAGAGCGAATCACTTCATTATCAGCACGCTGTTACACAGCAAAGGGGGAGCTGTGTTCCCTCTCTAACACCCACACCATAACTGCACTGCCTCTGAAAATAATTAACTGAGCCTAACCAGACTCTTTTGCCTGCATTAAGTCTGTATTTTAAGTTCTCTCTCCACCCCCCCAAAAAAAAAATTCACTCTCAGATTCACACCCTCTTATTATAATAAATAATGTGAAATCTTCTCCCAATTAATTTGATGAGACTATTAAAAAGAAAGGAGTTTCAGCATGTTTGGGAAGAAGATAAAGTCTAGGGAAGACATGAATTACAAGAACACTCAGTCCCTTTGCTGCATGTTAAAAACTGGTCACATATGTATTCATGCATATATGTCCAAGTGTAATCATCTCAGTACTGCCACACATTATGTCTCGTTTGAGTAACCAAGGCTTTCCTTAGGGCTTTCTGACACAGTTTTGATTAGGAGATAAAATTCCACTTCTGATCACTGCAACTCCATGTCTTAAACACTGTACCATGAGCCAGAGCTCATAAGGACGATGCAATCATGCATTTTGATTATTAATCTCACAGCTTTCTCCAAAAAAAAGACAACACTTTTCCGGTAAGATTCACTTATCTGGAAACGGATAGAAAAATGCTGACCCCAATCTCTCATGTTACGTAAGATTCAGGAGAGCAAAATCCTTCCAATTATAAGAGTACAACAAGTCTGAGAACAGCTCATAAGGTTGAACATGTACAGGTCTGTGTACAAGTCCTCTTGTACATAGTCACTCTCCATCTTATTTGAAATTATGGCTATCAGGCAAAGTCCCCGGTGACTGGAAAAAGGGAAGCATCACTCTCATTTTTAAGAAAGGGAAAAAGTAAGATCTGGAGATCTACAGGCCAGTGAGCCTCACCTCTGTGCCTGGGAAGATCATGGAACAGATCTTTATACAAGAGATGTTAAGGGGCATGCAAGGAGGTGGTCTGAGACAGCCAGTATGGCTTTAACAAGGACAGATCATGTCTGACCAAAGTGGCCTCCACTGATGGATGAAGCATCAGTGGACAAAGAATGAGCAACTGTTGTCATCTACCAGGACACCACATTCTTATTTCAAAATGGGAAAAATATGGGTTTGAAGGGTGGACTATTGAGTGGATAAAAAACTGGTTGGATGATCACAGCCAGAGGGTTGTGGTCAATGGCACTATGTTAAGGTGGAGGCCAGACAAGAGCGGTGTCCCTCAGGGGTCTGCCTTGGGGTCTGTGCCCTCCAATATCTTTACCTAAGACAAAGACAGTGGGATTGAGTATATCCTCAGCAAGTTTGCTGAAGACACCAAGCTGAGTAGTCCAGTTGACACAATAAAAGAAAGGGACTTTATCCAGAGATGGACAGGCTTGGAAAGTGGACCCATGTGAACCAAATGAGATTCAACAAGACCAAGTGCAAGGTGTTGCACTGGGGTCAGGGCAATCTCAGATATGTGTAGAAGAACTCATTGGGAACAGCTCTGAAAAGGGATTGGGGATTCTGGCAGATGAAAAACTTGACATGAGCCAGCAGTATGTGCTTGCAGAACAGATGGCCAACTGCATTCTGAGCTGCATCAGAAGAGGGGTGGCCAGCAGGGTGAGGGAGGTGATTGTCCCCCCCTCTCTTTCTGCTCTCCTGAGGCTCCATCTGAAGTATCGCATCCAGGCCTGGGGCCTCCAACTCAGGAAAGCAGTGGAGCTTTTGGAGTGGTCCAGAGGAAGACCGTGAAGATGATTCTATGATCTCCCCAAACTCCCATTGCTTTATTCCTTTATCCCTAGCCCACAGCCCAGGCTACCTCCCAAATATGGTAATTTTGCCCACTGCTGTTTTTCTCTGGTGCCTTTGTGTGGGACCAACTTGAGGAAAGCCAGCAGGACAGGAAATGGAGCAGAAGAGCCATTGGGAATTACCCATGTAGAAGGGGGTAGACTAAGCCAACTATGGGTGTGGTTTGACTATCTGAAGGGAAGTAGGCATTTGGTTACAAATTTCCATTACTTGGGCTCCCAGCAGTCTATCACCATAGAAAGCTGCCTAATTTATGAAACCTTCCTAAAGTAAACGTTTATTCTGGATAATCCTGAGAACTAAAATAGAAAACAACAGTGTCTAGTAAGGGAAAAAGAACAACCACAAGGAGAAACGTTCTTGCCAGGAGCAGTTTGCTTGTAGCAAAGGATCAGTGACTCCTCTCTGAAATGGAAACTACTTCAGGTCTGCCTGGGGAACACAAGCATCCAGCTGAAAACAGGATACAAGGGAGGCAAAAAACGACAGGCTACCTCTCTAATCAGAGTGAATTTCCCAGGAACTCACCTCCAGTCATCTTCAGAGCTTGGAAAAGTGATTGGTCAAATGCAGGGGACTTGTCCTGAGTTTGTGGATGTAGATTCTAGTGCTATTTTGAGAGCTTCTGTTGCTTGTGCAGTGTATGGGCACTTCATGCAGTCTCCCATGGTTCTATTATGGTCAAAGCACTCTAAGAACATAACAGAACCAACCACAATTGAACAGATGTAGCTTTAAATCAGGTTAAATAAAAAAGAAAATAAACAGTGTGTAAGTACTGTCTTTATTCTGAAAACTAAGTCTGCACACAAGAGATACCATGTCAAACAGGTGCAAACCACTGGCGCCTGTCACAAACTTTGCTTAAGCTAGTCCTAGAGAGAGTCAGAAAAGCAACTTCTCCAAGATGAATCCTGATAGGGCAGGGAAGAAAAAACTCTGTGGAGGGACTAGCCCAGAACTTAGCATTTCCTTTATAATGGCTGGTTGGCATTGGAACCGCTTTATTTTAATGTCCATCATCCCCAGATTGTTTTTACTGTCTCCTACAGCATTGCATTCAGAAATGGTGGTGCATCCCTTCATGGCAGCTTTCACAGTCAGTCCACCTATACAGCAAAAGAAGCACATTCCACAGGTCAGGGGGAACAGTCTCCATAACTATTCCCTCCCTGGTCACTGAAGCTCCCATTCTTGTCTGTTCCCTTCTACTAAGTGTGTTTGAAGGTTACCTTCACTGACTAGAAACACAAAGTGTTCAGGGTTTCTTCTTCCTTACTGATGAACAAGACTTTTTTTTTTTTTTCTTTTTAAATTTAAACAATCGCAATTTAAAAATTGAAAAGCTTTTAAATTGTTTTATTTTATGGAATAATCTTCAGCTCTTCCATTCACACCTCGCCTAGCTTCCTAGAGAAGTGAGAGCTGTGATACAGTAGTCCAAGTGTTCATTGTTACCTTCTCACTTTGACCCTTTCATGAAATTTGAGATGAATGACTTATTTTTTAGCCAAAATTTGACCAGGGGTGCGAAGTCTCAAAGGAATTATAGGCTGAGCCATGTATTTAGGCAAGTCTGTCTATAAGGCCTTATATCATTTAGCCAAAGCAACAGAGAAATCTTGCTCATGTACCCACTGAGGGAGAGCCTGGAACTTTTGCCAACAGCAGAGCATCTACTTGATAGATAGACCTTAAAGTGCCGTAGTCACAGAAATATCCACATCTAGCGGTCTGGACACAGAAGTAGCCTGAAATTCAGCCTGGGGAAAGCCAGACAACTTTATCCCAAGTCAACAACTCCCAGTTCCTCATTAAAGTAGATTATTTTTTTTTTCACTCTGGAAACAGTACTTTTCCCAAAGCTTCAGCCTGCTGGGCCAAACTAAACATCTGTGAAGAAAATCCTTGTCAGTTAAAAATTCCAAGCAATTTTGTGGGAAATTACCTAACTGCCTATGGCTATGGACACACAGCAGGTCAGACAGGCTGAGAGCGATCCTCCTGTTGATGCTGGGTACCTAACTCCCTGCTCAGATACTCTCACTCCTATTGTTTGCATAAAGAAGCTGATTGCTCTGTATTAGTTTCACCTGAGCCTCCAACAACTAGGTGACTGGTTTAAATCCAAGCTCATCCTCATGCATCCTAGCTAGGGCCAGCAAATTCAGGGGGTATGTCCACATATCAAATTGCTTCATGACAGCAGTTCTGTTCTTTACCTCAGTTATGCCATACTATAAGGGATCCCAGCTGTTATTGGAAAAGAGGAAGAAAAGCACACCCTTGCCCTTTTACCATGTTTAAGCATTCCCCTTTTAAGCTTCTAATTTCTTCATTTTTCTCTTCACACTTGTCACTTATTTTAATTTATCTGTATTGCTCCTTCTTAGAGTTGGTTTGCTAGTTACACAAAAAAGATGACAGACAGCCCCAAGCAAAAAACTGTTACCTGTATTCATTAAGCCAGCCAGATCAACACACTGGCTTTCAGATCCAGTGCAGTTTACAGTTTCATTACCACACTGGAAAGAATCCACGCTGTAGCAGGCGGGACACTGGAATCCATTGGGCACATTGTTCTCCGGCGGCACTAGGAGGAAAGAGATAGGATGCAATTGGTTTTAACATGGGAAGGACAGTGAGGAGCCAAGTGCTGGCTTAGCGTACAAAGCCTGACCTTGGTACAAGGCAAGCAGAAAAGGGATGGTGATAAGCTGGAAGGGAGCTCACATGAGACAGATGCTGTTCGACAGGCATCACCCACACAGCAGGCCAAGCGGCTCCTTGCTTTCACCTTCCCATAGTTCATGGTGACAGGGCCCATCTGGCAAATTCTGGATGGCAGACAGGTCTTGATCGACGAAGGGATTGCCATCCCCCCTGTAATGGGGCAGCATCAAATCATTAGCCACCATGTAATTCCTTTCCCCTCCATTTGGTTCCTACAGCAGCAACTGCTCAACAGCCTTCCCAGGACCTGACAGACACACCCCAAAAGCAGTGCCAGTTACACTGGTGATCCCCTCAAATGAACAGGCATGGTGTCATCACATCTGAGACATCAGTGAGGAATTTCTCACTGGAAAGGGATGAAGGCACAGCAAACATCTCACCTACCTATTGTAACTTCATGCAGAATGATGCCACAGGTGTCTGTATCACCACTGCAGGTTTCCATGGGGCCATGGCAGTTTCTTCCTATGTTGTGACAAACTTCACACTGAAGCATGGTTCCTGGATGAGGAAATAAGACATATTTCTGAGCAGAAATCATGAGGGATTTCACTTCCCTTTTCATCTATTATTCTCTTCCTTCTGCTTTTGATCAGCAATTTTCATGTTTCCTTATTGTCACAGGCATAAATTGATCTAGTTAACTCCGTTAGTTAACATAAAACCATGACACTTATTTTTCCAGTTACATGTTCAGTTTGTTTGTTCTTTTGCATTATTTCCTATTATTATTTTATCTAGTATGATCTTGAATACAGGGAAGTGCAGGGAAGCCTTTCTGAGCTGTGATTTTACATTTTAACTACCGATACCTGGCCAGCATGCCTTGTCTTTTAGTAAATAATGCTTGCTTGATTTTGTTGAGGATGTTAAGAGAAGCATACCTACAGACCCCTCTGTCCACAAAGGCAATTGGGTGTCCCTGGATTTGCAGTCCCCAAGTCTTCTCTTTGTAGTGAGCAGGGGAATTCAAGGAATTAGTGACTGAGGGTCTGCCAGCAGTCACTATGCTATGGACAAACTGGGAACAACATATCTCTTTGTAGACATCAGAGGAATCCACTTTACTGACTATCTACTGTTTCAGGACAAGAACTTCTTAAGCAGACCAGAGTAACAGGCAGTCAGTAAGAGAAACTTAGGAAGGATTAAAGAGTTTATGGAGAGATAACAAACAATATAACCTCCTTGATACAACAACCAGAACCCAAAGGTTCAGCATGTAGATCAGTGCATTCAGGGCATCTGTTGGTTCCCCAAAACTCAGGTGCCATGTAAGGCACCCTGCAGCAGCCATGACATCTGCATATATGGCACAGGACCTCCACAAGACTAATGCTCTTCTCAAGCAGAGCTGATGGACAGCTGAGTAGCATATGGTGTTTAAATTAAAATCGCTGATCCTGGACATAAGCAAATCAACCAATCCCTTAAATCTGCAGTCACTGTTGGTTGGATATTGGTTCAGCTGCCAAAATCTACCCTCGAGTAATTCAAATCACTCCTGTGACTGTCCCAGTTAGATTGCTGTTGACGACCATGGAAGCTTAGACAGCCAGCTCATATTGTGAACACCTCCACCTCGGCTCATAGTCTCAGATATCCCAAGCCCACTAATGCTTACCCCATTCCTTATCAAACTTCATATGAGGGATTCCCATGCCTCAGATGCCAGGAACATCCCTTCATATAAAAACACCCATTCCCAGATCTATTCTAAGTCTTGCAACCCCACAGGACCCAGCAAAATACTCACCTGAGTCTAGAAAAGTCAGGAGAAAGCTGAAGCCAAGAAATACTTTCATGCTGACAGATTGTAAGGACAGGGAGCTGACAAACCTTGCTAAACACAGCGCTATGTACCACAAGGGCTTTTTATAAAAGAGCGTGATGGATATATCAGTGATTTGAGGAAGTGGCAAATGCAGAAGTCCTAGCTGTGGAAGCATATCAGAGACTACTGGTAGCACACAGCATGTGAAATGCTATTTATTTTTTCATTTAAATCATATTTCTGCCTTTTCACCCGTGCGAGACATGCTATATATCATTCCCCAGTGTAGAGTATGCAGCCTGTGGGAAAGGCTGGCTTGCCTGGGATCTGTCAGGTATGTGTCCAGTTCAGACTTTGTTCAAACAACCTTCAGCCTCTGCCATACATATGAATGAAGGAGAAGAAACCATTTGAACAGCCCTGTTGTGCTCTCTCCAGCAGGCCCAAAGAAGCAAAGTGTAGCAAGAGCTAGTCAGGAATTTTCCTCATGGCTGAGTTTTTGCTGGCTGGTTTCCCATCTTCCTTCCCATCAGACAGTCAGGAGCTCTCATGCCTTGAGTACAGCAGTAAAGCAGACAGCAGCAGAGCAGTGAACTTCCTTTCCAAACTGGCATGCAGCTTCTGTTTGCAAAATGACTGCCAATATATGCCTGGAGGAGGCTTGATCAGGGTTTCCTGGAGATGAATATGTCAGAGCTGCAGAGTGGGTCCTCTAGGGTGCAGGTTTTTATATTAACTAAGTGGAAGTTGATAAGAAATTCTTCTATTATTCCTTTGTCCTTTAAGTCAAACCATTCAGCAGAGAGAAACTACCGATGTGACTGTGACACAGCCTGGTGACAGCGTTACTTCCATGCCCTGGAATCCAGTGACAAGCTAAGGCCAAGCAGTTGGGGCCAGACTGCTATCAGCCCAAATGTTCCCAGTCCCTTATGCAGCTTTTATATGCCTCATCAAAATCATTTCCTACCCGGAAGATACCCTCTCCGCTCATAATAATAATAATAATAATAATAATAATAATAATAAAACCCATCCATTTTCTGTGTCAATTACTTGTTCTTCAGTGCAGTAGTTGAGACTGGCAAAACCTGCCAATCTGGTTCACCAGAAAAGCACATGCAAAGCAGATACCCTAACTATATCATGCAGGGATTAGTGTACCCATCTCAAAGGACAAGAGAAAGAGGAGTGCCACTGTTTCCTTGTTGGCTATAGACTTAAGAAGCTCCTAACAATCATTTTTCTCTGCTGTACTGGCACGACTTAGTAATGCAGCCAGGTGGTGGGACACCAGACTAATTCTTACTCTTGATTAGGAGCTTCTGAACAGCCCAAGAGATAGTGCCTAGTCTGAGTTTCCTCCCAGCGTTTCACCCAGACCAGAGAGGTGGAGATTTATTGCTTCTTCCCACCTAAGTGCTGACTGGGAATCAACACTTGGAACTGGAGCAAGGGATAGAGGCATACTGATGGTTCACAGGAACAGAGCCATCTCTGCTTAT